>NC_053390.1:325418534-326080955 GCF_905171765.1 Bufo bufo
GACTATATGGTTAACCCTGATTATATGTATATGCACTTTGTCTATAGCATCCAGAATTCTTTGTACTTTTTTATCCTTGCCTCATACCCGGGGGTATTCAGACTATATTGACATCCAAACCTGTAGGGATAACGCAGGGTCAATAATAGCCTAGGAACGTGGACAGGGGGTCTCCACCATCAGGGGTCCTCCCTGGGCTGAGGCTTTAGGATAGGGGTAAGTATAGGGACAATTTATTCCCCTCTCCCCAGCAACATTATTGTTTATCTGGATGCAGTCTATCAGTACACCACTTTATTGTAATTTTCTGTCTTGGTATTGGAGGTCCGTCCTGGATCTTTTTAAAGCATATCAATAAAACTGTGTTTTTTTGCTGGAACATAGATGAACTTTTCTAACCCCAATATATCAATGTAATTTAATTTAGCTGGAACTTAGCAAATCTTAAATAACCTGCCTCAGCACACTATGCTTTGCTATGACAACATAGCTTTCTGGATTCCCTTTTACCTCAACCAGCTGAGTATTCTGGATAAGATATACTCCCCCTCTAGCACTTTACCACACACTCTGCTACAATTGCTACAGTAACTGTGACACAGAAAAATTAATTAGGTACTGTAATTTGTGATGCACACGGTATACTATCGGCATCAGGATTTATATTATTAAATATTTGTGTCTGTGATTGCGAATTATGTGATGTACTTTGGGGTGATGTAGGTTTAAATGCTGCTGCAGCACTGATTGGTGGAGCTTTATCAAAACTGGTGTAAAGTAAACTGGCTTAGTTGTTCAATCAGATTCCACCTTTTATTTTTCACAGCTTCTTTTGAAAATGAAAGGTGGAATCTGATTGGTTGGTACAGGCAACTTAGGCTAGTTTCCCACTAGCGGCAAGGAACTCCGGCAGGCTGTTCCGGCGGGTGAACAGCCTGTCGGATCCGTGCTGCCGCTAGTGCACGCATGCCCCACGACTACCGCTCCAGCCCGATTGACTATAATGGGGGCGGGCCGGAGTTCCGGGAGCAGCACGGCAAACATGCCGAGAGGCGGCCGGAATAAAACTGCGACATGTCTAGAGAATGTACTGTATTTGGAATCAGGAAGGAATCTTTCCTCTAATATGGAGTACGGTAATTCACAACTACCTCATGGGGTTTTTGCCTTCTCTGGATGAACACAGTAAGGCTACTTTCACACCTGCATTCAGGTGTCCGCTCGTGAGCTCCGTTTGAAGGGGCTCACAAGCGGCCCTGAACGCAGCCGTCCGGCCCTAATGCATTCTCAGTGGAGGCGGATCCACTGAGAATGCATCCGCCTGCCAGCGTTCAGCCTCCGCTCCGCTCAGTGAGCGGACACCTGAACGCTGCTTGCAGCGTTCGGGTGTCCGCCTGGCCGTGCGGAGGCGAGCGGATCCCTCCAGACTTATAATGGAAGTCAATGGGGACGGATCCGCTTGAAGATGACACCATATGGCTCAATCTTCAAGCGGATCCGTCCCCCATTGACTTTCAATGTAAAGTCTGAACGGATCCGCTCAGGCTACTTTCACACTTAGAAATTTTTCTAAGTAATAATGCAGACGGATCCGTTCTGAACGGATGCAAACGTCTGCATTATAGGAGCGGATCCGTCTGATGAAACATCAGACGGACCCGCTCCGAACGCTAGTGTGAAAGTAGCCTAAGATTATAGGTTGGACCGGATGGACCTCTGTCTTTTTACAACCTTATCACTATGTAATTATGTAACTTACTACCATGCTTACCCTCAGATTACAACAGAATAGCAGATCACTAGAAGCCGCAGAAAGGGGCACTGTCACGATGCGCTCTGTTCGTGGTTCCAGGAGGCGGGGACGGCCGAGGCGTGCCGGCGTCGTCCGTTCCCGTGGGAACCACACTGGGGCTGTGGCCGAGCTGATCACTTGGCGCTCGGCTGTATGGGCAGTATTGGAACTCAGGAGTCATGTGACGCTGGCCATATCACATGACTCCACTAGTGCCCCATTTAAACAGGCAATCTGCTGGCCACAGATTGCCTGTTATTGAAGTCCTTCTTGCATGATACTCACCTGGTTTGTTTGTTCCTGCTTGGCTTCCGATTTCCCGTCCGTCTCATTCTCTGGTCTTGGCGTGCTCTCCTGGTTTGACTTCGGCTTGTCCTGACAAATCTCTGCTTGCTCCTCCTGTACCTTTTCTGCTCTCTTGGTTTTGACGCGGCTTGTTTGATCTTTTTGTTTATGTGCTGTTTGTCTTCCTTGCACTATCCTAGCTAACGGATTATCGACCAGTTGTCCCTTGTTGCTAGGACTTGAGAGGCAAATAGGCAGGGACAGGGGTGAAGGTACAGTTCAGTGGTCACCACCCCACCCCCTGTGTGTGTGACAGAATAACAGGCCTACATTACCACTGTTATCATTTGGTTACCCTGACGGAGCATGTTTCTAATCTGACTCAGATGGTTCAGGAATTAGCGGAGAAACTCTATTTACATGAGTCAGGACAGAGTGCTTCCACTCCGCATGTATCTAGTCATCATATGGAGCCTCAGATTAAGCTTTTTGAATCGTTCTCGGATGATCATAGAAAGTTTCTGTCTTTCAAAGAGAATTGTAAACTTTATTTCAGATTACCAGCGCGTGGGTATAGTAATCTCCCGTCTCCAGGGAGATCCCCAGGGTTGGGCTTTTTCCTTGCCTGCTGACAATGGTTGTCTCAGCTCTCTCGAGGGCCATGGTAGCTGAGACCGCTCTTAAAGCTTTGGTACAGGGAGACCAACCAGCCGAAGAGTATTGTACCCAGTTTAGGAGATGGTGTGTTCCTTCTGGCTGGAATGAACCAGCCCTAAAAAGCCAGTTAGAGACATTAGAGGAGACTATGACACTCGCTGTTCGACTTGACAGACGTGTTAGGGAGAGACGGCAGGAACGTATGCTTTTTTCCCAGGAAGTGCTCCAGTCAGAGGTCTGTCCTGTGAGCAGAGCCGATTTCTCTTCAGAGGAACCCATGCAGGTCGGGATGACTCGTAGAGATCAGCGTCACTGACAAGGGGCTTGTTTCTATTGTGGCGAGTTAGACCATTGGATAAACCAATGCTCCAAAAAACCTTCCGGTAAATCTACCAAGACGGGGGAGCTTAAAGGGGTATTCTCATCTTGCTACTTTATTCTCAATTGCTGCCAGGTTTTTCTGCAGCTATGGCTGGGCGGGCTTAGGCAGCTAGAGTGAAGGCCGGCCACACCTCCTTATGACATCACACTGAGAGCTGAGTCCTGCGTGCTAGTTCATGTGAAAAGTATGACTCATCAGTCTGGCAGCCTGCAGTGTCTGGGGCCCCTCTCCCTGCTGGGGAATCATCAGAGAGCCATGTGAAGTGAGCTCGGTGCACAGCAACACGTGGCTGTTCTGCAGTTTTACACATAAAATCTCTGTCTGATCTTTTACAAACCCATTCTGTGCATCAAAAACTATAATTCCATATTATACATTAGCCCAAAAGCTTGACCAACCCCCCCCCCCCCACCAGCACTGATGCAGATTTGTTTCCATTACAGCTGTACTCCAGTTGTGTATAAACCTTACACTATGTATCTTTATAGATGCATATACAGCTCAGCTACATATGTCTTCTCCAGTCCCCTAACATCACTTTGGCTGAATGGCTTCCTATACAGCCCTGCTACATCTTTATTCTACTCCCCCACTAGCACTGTGTCTGAAAAGCTTCATATACAGCTCTGCTACATCTGTCTGTTTATCTCTTCAACCAGCACTGTGTCAGAACACCCGTATATTCAGCTCTGCTACATCTGTTTCTCTTCCACCAGCATTGATGCTGACCCTCCACATATACAGCTCTGCTACATCTGTTTTTATCTTCAACAAGCACTGTGTCAGAACACCCGCATATTCAGCTCTGCTACATCTGTTTCTCTTTCACCAGCATTGATGCTGACATGCCACATATACAGCTCTGCTACATCTGTTTTTATCTTCAACCAGCACTGTGTCAGAACACCCGCATATTCAGCCCTGCTACATCTGTTTCTCTTTCACCAGCATTGATGCTGACCTGCCACATGCACTTACCTAAAGAATTATTAGGAACACCTGTTCTATTTCTCATTAATGCAATTATCTAGTCAACCAATCACATGGCAGTTGCTTCAATGCATTTAGGGGTGTGGTCCTGGTCAAGACAATCTCCTGAACTCCAAACTGAATGTCAGAATGGGAAAGAAAGGTGATTTAAGCAATTTTGAGCGTGGCATGGTTGTTGGTGCCAGACGGGCCGGTCTGAGTATTTCACAATCTGCTCAGTTACTGGGATTTTCACGCACAACCATTTCTAGGGTATACAAAGAATGGTGTGAAAAGGGAAAATCATCCAGTATGCAGCAGTCCTGTGGGCAAAAATGCCTTGTGGATGCTAGAGGTCAGAGGAGAATGAGCCGACTGATTCAAGCTGATAGAAGAGCAACGTTGACTGAAATAACCACTCGTTACAACCGAGGTATGCAGCAAAGCATTTGTGAAGCCACAACACGCACAACCTTGAGGCGGATGGGCTACAACAGCAGAAGACCCCACCGGGTACCACTCATCTCCACTACAAATAGGAAAAAGAGACTACAATTTGCGAGAGCTCACCAAATTTGGACAGTTGAAGACTGGAAAAATGTTGCCTGGTCTGATGAGACTCGATTTCTGTTGAGACATTCAAATGGTAGAGTCCGAATTTGGCGTAAAAAGAATGAGAACATGTATCCATCCTCTGATGGCTACTTCCAGCAGGATAATGCACCATGTCACAAAGCTCGAATCATTTCAAATTGGTTTCTCGAACATGACAATGAGCTCCCTGTACTAAAATGGCCCCCACAGTCACCAGATCTCAACCCAATAGAGCATCTTTGGGATGTGGTGGAACGGGAGCTTCGTGCCCTGGATGTGCATCCCTCAAATCTCCATCAACTGCAAGATGCTATCCTATCAATATGGGCCAACATTTCTAAAGAATGCTATCAGCACCTTGTGGAATCAATGCCACGTAGAATTAAGGCAGTTCTGAAGGCAAAAGGGGGTCCATCACCATATTAGTATGGTGTTCCTAATAATTCTTTAGGTGAGTGTATACAGCTCTGCTACATCTGTTTTTATCTTCAACCAGCACTGTGTCAGAACACCCGCATATTCAGCTCTGCTACATCTGTTTCTCTTTCACCAGCCCCCAAGTGCCTCCATCTGCCCCCAAGTGCCTCCATCTGCCCCATATAGCCCCCCATTAGCCTCATATAGCCGCCCATTTGCCTCATATAGCCGCCCATCTGCCC
This sequence comes from Bufo bufo, assembly GCF_905171765.1. Taxonomy (NCBI): domain Eukaryota; kingdom Metazoa; phylum Chordata; class Amphibia; order Anura; family Bufonidae; genus Bufo; species Bufo bufo. The sequence goes on from NC_053390.1 coordinate 325,423,873, forward strand.
CCAAAGCCGCCCATATAGCCTCATATAGCCGCCCATATAGCCTCATATAGCCGTCCATATAGCCTCCATCTGCCCCCAAAGCCCCCCATATAGCCGCCCATATGCCTCCATCTGCCCCAAAAGTGACTCCATCTGCCCCCAATCGCATATATAACAAATACTCACCCCGCTGTCTCTCCCACGCCGCCCGCACTCGTCTCTTCCTTCCACGAACTGATCGGCCGGCCGCGCATGCGCAGATCTATTTTCAATGCAGCTCAAAGGAAAATAGATCTGCGCATGCGCGGCCGGCCGGAGACGTGCGCGATTTCGAGAAGAATTGCGGCCGCCACTAGATCACCAGGGAATGATGTTCGCAGGCCGGCTAGCGGTGGCCGTATCTATGGGCAGCGACTATAAACAATGCTATATGATTTTTCAATTTTATTCAAAACCTATAGGATTTAGAAAAAGGATTATATTTAGGAAAAGCCTCGGGGGGGGGATGAAACATGATTACCCAGATGATAATACCCCTTTAATACTTTTTTCATATTTTTTTTTTACTCAGACCAACTTGGTTCTTGAAGATCCAGTGGGTCTGATGCCTCTATAATACACTGCAGTACACTGTATAGTGTACTGCAGTGTATTTTCTATTACACTTAGCCTGGTCAGGCTCCTTTCTTCCCAGCAAGAGCCTTATCAGGCTTAGGCCGAATGCACACGGCCGTGTTCCGCGGCCAAGAGCGGTCCATGGTATGCCGGGCTGGATTCCTGTTCAGAGCAGGAGCGCACGGCGTCATTGGTTGCTATGACGCGTGCGCTTCATGTTGCCACTGTACTACAGTAATACACTATACGAGTGTATTACTGTAGTGCAGCTGCAGCATGAAGCGCACGGCGTCATAGCAACCAATGACATTGTGCGCTCCTGCTCTGAACAGGAATCCAGCCCGGCATACCACGGACCGCTCTCGGCCGCGTGCATTCGGCCTTAGGGTACATTCACACTAGCGGCAGGACAGCCTGCCGGATCCGTCCTGCCGCTATTTTCGCCGTGCCGCCTCTCCGTCCCCATTGACTATAATGGGGAGGGGGGCGGAGCTCCGGCACAGTACGGCTGTGCGCTGTGAGAGGCCGCCGGACGAAAAAGTTGGACCTGCAGTACTTTTCGTACGGCGGCCTCTCGCCGCGCACTGCCGGGGCTCTGCCCCCGTCCCCATTATAGTCAATACAGACGGAGCGGCGGGCGGGCGAAATAGCAGGCGGAACGAATCCATCCTTCCGCAAGTGGGAAACTACCCTTTGTGCCATGGCAAGCCAGATGCCTGTGAAGGCGTCCGGTTGCCATGGTAACCATCGGGGCTGACACAGCAGCGCAGCGCCCGGGAGGCAGCTCCATCCCTGGAAGGGGTTAACAGCTGACATCAGCTGCCAGCATGGGGTTCCACTCAGCCAACCATGAAAAACTGAAAGAGAGGGAAGGGGGGGTCGGGACAGTTATCCACAGCAGGGGGGGGGGGGTAGGGACAGTTATCCACAGGGGGGGGGTAGGGACACTTATCCACAGCAGGGGAGGGGGGTAGGGACAGTTATCCACAGGGGGGGGGGTAGGGACACTTATCCAACGGGGGGAGGTGGTAGGGACAGTTATCCACAGGGGTGGGGGTAGGGACAGTTATCCAGCCGGGGGGGGGCGGGGGGTTTTAGGGACAGTTATCCACAGCAGGGCAGCTCTCCTCACCATTCAATGACCCTGGCTGCGCTGCTGAACGCTGACAGCTCCCCTCCTCCACCACCACCTGAAAGGGGGGGTCAGCACAGTTACACACAACAGCGCAGCCCCGTTCTCCTCACCATTCACTGATCGGGGCTGCGCTGCTGAAGGCTGACAGCTCCCCTCCGCCTCCACCATTCTCTCCCTCTACGTCCGCTGCATACAGAGCATCGGCCTGCGCGCTCATGTGATGACTGAGCGGCAGGCAAGAAGAAAGAAGAGGAGCTTATGCGCAAGTGTGGCCCAGAGACTCGCTCCAGAGGAGGTGGACGTGCCTAGGGGAGGCCAAATCAAACACTGGGGTACAATTCACAATATTTGACCTAGAAAGGTAGAAATTTAATAATAGTTTATATTGGCAAAAATTATCATTGGCACATACTTAATGAAATAAAGTATGATCATTAAGATGAGAATACCCCTTTAAGAACCAGGTATTTCCTAATGTGGTCAGGAACAAGTTATTAGTACCTATTACTGTCTCCTTGGGTATTAACAAATGTTCTGGTAATGCGTTCATTGACTCAGGTTCTGCTGCCAACTTTATTGATATGAGGTTTGCCTTAAAGTTGGGTATTCCGATTTTGACACTACCCACTCCCATCCACATCATGGCTATCGGTTCCACCCCCGTGGTGGGTGGTACTGTGAAGTATTCTACCCCTGAGATATCCTTGAATGTGGGGGTGTGTCACTTTGAAATATGTTATCTGTTGGTTCTAGAAAACTTACCAGTAGAAGTGGTACTGGGAATGCCTTGGCTCCAGTTACATAACCTCATTATTGACTGGACCAAGGGGGAATTGGTGAAATGGGGGGTTGAATGCGACTTGTGCTTGTCTGTACTGCAAGTGGGGGTCTCAGCAGAATCCAATACATTGCCTTTACTCTTAAAGGAATATATGGATGTGTTCTCCTCCTCGAACCCTGAGTTGCTACCGCCCCATAGACTTTATGACTGCGCCATTGAATTGGTAGAGGGGGCCAGATATCCCAAAGGATGTATCTATAATCTTTCCAGACCTGAACGCAAGGCCATGGAAGAAAATGCTGTAGAGAGTCTCAGCAAGGGACACATTAGGCCTTCTGTATCTCCTATGGGGGCGGGATTTTTGTCAAAAAGAAAGATGGAGGTCTTAGACCTTGCATTGACTACCGGGAGTTGAATAAGATTAACATCAAGAATCAATCCTCCCTTCCATTGATTCTTGATTTGTTTAATCAGTTAATGGGGGCTTCCTGGTTCTCTAAAACTGATCTGAAGGGGGCATATAACTTGATTCGAATTAAGGCGGGAGACGAGTGGAAGACAGCTTTTAATACACCAGCTGGACACTTCAAATATCTTGTTATGCCTTTTGGACTCAGCAATGCGCCAGCTGTGTTTCAAAACTTTATGAAAAAACTATGGAATCCAGCTCCTCTGAATAAAAATGCTTTATTCGACTTCCAAAAAAAATCCGACATCAAATAGGACACTTTGCTATGATGCGTTTTGGGCTAAAACATCTTAGCCCTTCATCAAGACAAACAAATAGACTTAAAAACCTCCATTTTATACACAGGCAAGAGACATGCCCACTTGATTGAATGATCCCCACCACCTGGAATCAGCACCTGATGGCTGGTCAAATTATGACAGAAGGGAGATTCAGTCAAGTGGAATGGAGACTCAATCTGATGAAAAGTATATCATTTATATTGTAGGGTTAAGTCATGCTTTTTATTCAATCCCTTTGGTATGCATGTTCCAAGATTAAACATCCAGTATGTCTCTCTACTGAAAAGTTTCTGTCTACGATCTCCCCCTCTAATTGGTGTGGTAACTCTTTCAATTCCCTGCACAAAAAACGCAGAGGTATCGCCTTTATGGACTATCGCAAAGTGTGAGGTGGCTGCTGATACATTTCTCGTTGAAATATGCGGGACATCACTCAAGTGTTTGCGAATTCTCACCTTGAGCTGGTTCATAGTACATCCCACATATTGCAACACGCAAATTCGACAAGTGATGACATACACAACATAGTCTGTATTGCAATCGATATATTGTCGCAGATCATGTGTACTGCCATTCGATGTGGATACAATGTTTTTACTAACTGACATATGAGAACAGCAAATACATTTTTTGCTTCCACATTTAAAATTGCCCTTTGTAGTCAGCCAAACTGGTTCACAATTAGTGTTCTCCGAAAATAAGCTGGGACTTACTTTTTTTCCAATAGTCGGTGCTTTCTTCGCTATGCATTTGATGCCTGCCTCTGCAATATCTCCCCAGCCCTCATCAAAACCTATGACTGGGAAATGTTTACGTAGAATGTTGCAGATAGGGGGATATTCAGCACTATAATTTGTGACAAAAGTCACAGGTTTACTCAAATTTCGAACACAAAATCGATCACATTTTCTTTTCTTATATTTTTTCTTATGGATTTGTTTCATGCTCTTGGTTTGAGTAAACACAAGAGAATTTCTATCCATGATTATCGCATGTTCTCTCGCCTTGCGAATAATTTCCATAGAATATTCCCTAGTCTGCAACCTTGCTGAGATGTCAGAAGCTTCCCTTAGAAATAAATCCAGGGTGGAACAGTTATGTCGAGCCCTCATCATTTCCCCTCTAGGAATGTTTTTGGCTACATGAGGGGGATGGTAGGATTATGCATGAAGCAGGGTATTGCCAGCGGTAGTTTTACGATGTGTGCAAGTATAAACCCTATGGTTCCCTCGATCTCCCCTCAATGAGAGATCCAAGAATACGATAGAGGAAAAATCACTGACCATAGTGAGTTTAATGGAAGGGACACAGTTGTTCAAATACTCCACAAATAGCATCAGATCTTTAACATCACCCTGCCATACCCACAGCATGTCATCAATAAAGTGCCCCCATACGATTTCATGGAAATCGAATATGGGTTACTGTCCGGAAAAAAAACACTATTTTCCCACCACGCCATAAATACATTGGCCACAGAAGGAGAAAATTTTGCACCCATTGAAACTCCGGATAGTTGTAAATAGCATAAACCATTAAACATAAAAAAATAATGTTTAAGTAAAAAATCTGTGCAAATACGAATAAAATCACAGAGTTCCAGGGTGTAATTGCTATACATATCAAAAAAACATTTTAAAGCTCAAATAGCCAAGTGGTGTGGAATGTTAGTATATAATGAATTAATGTATAATGGATATGTATAGCAATTACACCCTGGAACTGTGTTGAGACTCTTAAATGAGGCTCCACGGTATTTTCTTTAGCTGGTCTCCTTAAGATCAGATATTGTTTTGTTTGAGTAGTCTCCAAGGCATTGCTCCTGGTTAGCCAGAATCCTACTCCACACTGATGAGGGGCAACACCCCGAAACAGCTGTCTGTGGATGGGTAACCAGCTTAGGTCTTCCCCGTCACATCCTTAAAGCTTGTAATAGAGCGAGATCTTGACATAGGGGCCACTTAATATGGTGGATCTGGTGATCTCTGTAATGGAGACATCCCTTTGCTTGGTTTTCTTTCCTTTGAAGGATATCTGGCTTTCTCTGTGTTGAAGACCCATAACTGGGGCTCCACAGTTATTTTGCATATTACTATTGATGCATCGATTGAGAACTTTAAGACCCCTTGCAGACAAGCGTTTGTCACGCTGCGAATCCGCAGCGTAGCTCCTGGCCTGACCTCCCAGCACTGACGGGGTCACATATCATTATACTGATTTATGATGCTATGTGACCCTTACAGTTTCTGGAATGTATTAGATGACACTGACATAATGCTGCCAATGTTATCGAAAAAATTCCAGAACTGTAAGGGTTACATAGCATCATAAATCAATATAATGCTATGTGACCCCGTCAGTGCTGGGAGGTCAGGCCGTGAGCTGGGCTGCGGACTCGCAGCGTGACAAACGCTCGTCTGCGACGGGCCTAACTCCTGATCATTGGCTCACTACAGAGCCATGGCCAGCAAGCTGTGGAATGCTCTGTAGCTGTGGAAAAGCATCTTAAGGGCAAAAGGACATTTTCTTGTCATTACAAGGGTGCCACTCATCATAAAGTGTTGCAATATTGCATTGCTGCATTGTGCAAGGCAACAGGTAAAGGGAGAGCTAGGAAGTAATGGTGGCACATGCAGCAAAACGGTGTCTGTTACCCCCCTTTCCCTCAATCACTACTGCACCCAGAGCAGAGCAGTTTATAATGCTCCTGTGCCTCATGCACTAGGATTTAATAAGGCATATGTTTATATACTTTTTTGACTATTCAAAGATAGGCCTGACTACTAAATCCCATTGGACAAGCTTTAACCCCTTAATGCAAAATGCCATACATGTACTGAATAATGCTCCAGGAATTGTATGGAGCGGGCCCATCATTTACCACTTAGATGTTGTGTTCAAACGTGATTGTGGTATCTGTGATGTTAGGGATGCGGCTCCCCCTGTCTTCCAATCGGTGCCACCATTGAGAAATTGCAGGGCTCCTATTGGTTAGCATGAAAGCCTTGGCCTTTCTGGAGGTTCCCATGCCAGCCATGGTAAGCTTCCTGCTAAGCTGTGCACGAGGCACAGTTCAGCAGGGATTGCGTCATAATGCCATTCACCCTAATAGATCTCTATTAGGCTGAATGGGACAAGGGATCAAAAGATGCCAGGTTGTAGCCCCCTAAGTAGGCTAAAGATTATGGTGAAATGTTTTTTTTTTTCAAATTAAAAGTTTATATCACCCCCCTTTTCCACTTTCACATATAAAAAAAAAAAATCTCTCCCGATCTCTCTCTCTCTGTGTATATATATATATATTGAGAAAGGCTCACACATTGAGCCGAAACGTCGCCTGTCCCACATATGGGTAATTAAAGTTTTTTCTTCTTTTACTTTCTGGAGTGCTGCCCTTTTTTGCAATTTTATCTATTTGGATTGGCTTTATCCACATTGGGCCAGCTGCACCCATAGCTTTTCCTCTGACGGTGCTGCCACTGAACTTTTTTGTTTTTTTATATATATATATATATATATACATATACATATACACACACACATACACACACACACACACACACACAGTATCTCAAAAGTGAGTACACCCCTCACATTTTTGTAAATATTTGATTATATCTTTTCATGGGACAACACTGAAGATCTGACACTTTGATACAATGTAAAGTAGTCCATGTACAGCTTGTATAACAGTGTAAATTGGGCATGCTTTGAAAATAACTCAACACAGTCATTAATGTTTAAACCGCTGGTAACTAAAGTGAGTACACCCCTAAGTGAAAATGTCCAAATTGTGCCTAAAGTGTCAGTATTTTGTGTGGCCACCATTATTTTCCAGCACTGCCTTAACTCTCTTGGGCATGGAGTTCACTAGAGCTTCACAAGTTGCCACTGGAATACTCTTCCACTCCTCCATGATGACATCACGGAGCTGGTTGATGTTAGAGACCTTGCTCTCCTCCACCTTCTGTTTGAGTATGCCCCACAGATGCTCAATAGGGTTTAGGTCTGGAGACATGCTTGGCCAGTCCAGCACCTTTACTCTCAGTTTCTTCAGCAAGGCAGTGGTCATCTTGGAAATGGGTTTAGGGTTGTCATCATGTTAGAATATTGCCCTGTGGCCCAGTTTCCGAAGGGAGGAGATCATTCTCTGTTTCAGTATGTCACATTACATGATGGCATTCATGGTTCCCTCAATGAACTATAGCTCTCCTCAGCCATGCAGCCCCAAACCATGACTCTCCCACCACCATGCTTGACTGTAGGCAAACTTCACAGAATTACCATTTATTCTAAAACATAACTTTTAATAAGTCACTAGTAAAAGCCAATAGACCCTTATAGCACAGAAAAAAATATAAATCAAAAATAAATTAAAAAAAACTAGATATGGAAATAATATTCCAATAACCTACATTTTCAGGATGGCAGACAAGTATTTCATAGGCTTTAGGGGCAATGTCCCTGATTCTGGCCCTAATATTGTCGCCCTGCCTGCAAACGGAATAACTGCCCCGATAGGGGCGATCCCGTGTCTCGTGCCTCCTGATAACCCCTAGATAACCCTAGCACGGGGAATTATTTCAACAATGTCGCCCTGCCTGCAAACGGAATAGCTGCCCCGATAGGGGGCGATCCCGTGTCTCGTGCCTCCTGATAACCCCTAGATAACCCTAGCACGGGGGGCACTGGCGACAAGTAGTGGCCCTATAATGAGACCTGGACTAGTATAAGTACCAAAAAATAAATCAAGTGCATATATAAACCCCAAGTGGGGTGACAAGAAACCACCCAATAACATACAGTGAAAAAGGTGAGTGATACAACAAATATCCAAGTCAGGTGTCTGACAGACACTCCTGACCGTGCCTACGCGTTTCGCCTAGTTGATTACAGGCTCTTCAGGGGACATAACATACAATACAACAGGGTGTCAGTCACCAGAAATTTATCACCAGAGTAGAGAGAAGCCAGGATATTACTTGTCCAATAGATCAGTGGTCGTTATTATGAAGAGCCACTGCTATATAAATTGCTAGATAGCTACTTCAGTAAACAGGTTCATAACCTAGGTCAAAAGTAATAGCCAAGTGGTCATTATTATAAAGAGCCACTGCTATATAAATTGCCAAGTAACTTTTTAATAAAACCAAGGATATACAGGTTCATAGCATAGGATAATAGTAGAGTTAGGGCAACTCATAGTATGCCCTACCTACACCTCTCTTATATTGCATGGCACAGTAGCTGAATAGAGAGAAATAATTCCCTTTATGAACAACATATCTGATAAATCGATCACATAAAATAAACATGTGGACTAGTGGCTGTCAACTGAGTCGTCAGGTAGAGATGATATGCACAGACGCTATAGCATATTAAATAATCAATCATCAATATCTCCCTGACATAGTAGATAAGCTGGTGAGACCAGCAATACTTGCGTGCCCATGAGATATAGGGCAGCAGCTCTTAGATGTCCACATGAAGGGAACGACAGACAGTGTTCAGATGAAGACACATGCTGGGCGTCCTGGAGTATCCAAGATGTCAGGCGGATGGACGCATATCTAGGTTTTTTTATTATTTTTTTCTGTGCTATAAGGGGGTATTGGCTTTTATTAGTGACTTCTACTATAATCCCGTGAACAGGGATTTTTTCAACCTGTGAGACTCTTGACTGTAGGCAAGACACACTTGTTTTTGTGCTCCCCACCTGGTTGTCACCACACACACACTTGGCACCATCTGAACCAAATAAATATATCTTGGTCTCATCAGACCAGAGGACATGGTTCCAGTAATACATGTTCTTAGTCTACTTGTCTTCAGCAAACTGTTTACGGGCTTTCTTGTGCATCATCTTTAGAAGAGACTTCCTTCTGGGACGACAGCCATGCAGACCAATGTGATGCAGTGTGCAGCGTATGGTCTAAGCACTGAAAGGCTGACCCCCCACCCCTGGAACCTCTGCAGCAATGCTGGCAGCACTCATATGTCTATTTTGAAAAGGCAACCTCTGGATATGGTGCTGAGTCTTGTGAAATGGCTATATGGTCATGGCCACCGTGCTGCAGTTCTGTTTCAGGGTGTTGGCAATCTTCTTATAGCCTAGGCCATCTTTATATAGAGCAACAATTCTTTTTTTCAGATCCTCAGAGAGTTCTTTGCCATGGTGCCATGCTGTACTTCCAGTGACCAGTATGAGACAGTGTGAGAGCGATAACACCAAATTTAACACACCTGATCCCTATTCACACCCGAATAAGAGGAGAGAACTACAACTGTCCAGGTTGTTTTTGTAGGCTCTAAATTGATATTACAAGGAGGGGGGTGAGGGAAGAGAACCATAACTCCCATAATTTATCTGGCTACCTATAGCATGTTACATGCTGTGACATCACAAGGTCCCGACCCTACAGCGCATGCAGTTTAGACACAATCCTTCATGCACTGATCACATGGTTCTGACATTACACAGGTCCTTCAATGACTCCCCACTGCTGAGCTCTCTTCCTTTATGCCTGGTAGAGTATGAAAATCCAGGCATTATAAGGAATTTGTGATGTCACAGGGTTACATGACATTCAAAGCCTAATTTTCAAAGAGACCATGCGATTCACCTTAAAGACCATTATTAGGGTTATTAATTTGACTTTAGAATATCATGTCGTGATCCTGTGACATCACAAGGTCCTTCCAGCACATGGAGTTTAGACATAACTCTTCATACATGGATCACATGAGTCTGACATCACAGAGGTCCATTGTTTATTCTCTCCACTGCAGTGAGATCAGTTGGGCATTCAGGAGATTTGCCAGCACTTCCAGGAATCAAGGAAGTCCCCCATATTTCGAAAGCCTCCCAGAAAATTCGGGAGCTGGCAATTGTGCTGTATGAATTCTCAACTGCAATAGAGTGGTGCTCCACTAGAACACTTTGCATCATACATGTTGTGGTGACCTCAGATGTCCCTTTGTGGACTAATCTGGCAGTAAGACATATGTGCTAAGTTCTATTTTTATAGCAAAGATCACACAACTATTAAAGCCATGAATGCACTATTGTTTTTTCTTAAAATGCCACAACTATGTTGGCTTTGTCTCACGTGAGCTTGTATTTCTTCACAGCATTATGAGGAAATCAAGAGCTGTAAAATACAAGTCTCACAAACAGCTAGAGCCTCGGGCATGCAGAATTTATTGTTGGCAGACTTCCTGTCGTCAACCACTCCCAGGATTTTCTTGGAGAAATCCCCCAATAACTTATTGTAAAAATTACCAGTTATCATGACAGAACAATACAAAACACAGCCATGGTGGTGGCACTGGGCTCAGGAACATATAAAGTGCAGAAAGTGTGCAATAACTTCTAACTGGTCTTCATGTTGGATTATTGGCAATGAGTCCTCAGAAAATGACTTAGTGTTTAAATCATGTTTTTATCTTAAACATATGTTTAAAGGATTTTTGGTGATGCAATTTTCAATTTTAGATCTCAATAGAGATCCTGCAGTTTTCGCACTGGCCACTAAGCCTTATGATATGCGTAATTACAAATCACTTGTGTAGTCATCTGCTTATCATTATAGGCAGGACTACAATGACTGATATCACTTAACAAATGGTCCACCATTCAGAATAGGTGATGTCACATCCTATCTACTCCCTCATGACCTCGGCACAGGTCACAGAGCATGCCTGGAAAACTCTTCCAGATAAGCCAATGAGGTCCCATCCTGTCCATTGTGGTTATGGACCATGGTGGCCACCGTAAAGGATATCTCTAAATGCTGTTAACAAGGGTTTCCCAACTCCAGTCCTCAGGGCCCACTTGCCGGTCAGTATTTAGGAGTATCCCACAGAATGAATACCTGTGGTAAATCCTGATGGATGGACACTAATTATATCAGCTGCCCAATACTAAGGAAATCCTGAAAACATGACCGGCAGGTGGGCCCTGAGGACTGGAGTTGAGGACCACTGCTGTTAACAACAGCTCAGTCAAGATGGCTGTCCCCACAATCATGTTCAGGATAGAGAAGAAAAAAAAACCTACAGACAGAAAATAAAACCTGAATCCGCTATTTCATTCACAAATTCTCTCAAGAGAAGGAAAACAAGGAAATCTATGTCCAGATAAGTGACATGTCTCAGGGATTCTGTAGTCCTTATATTAAAGACAATGGGCATCTTATCTTTACTGCTGTATGTTAGCAAGTGATAAGCTTTTTCCCTTTGTGACTCTTGGCTATCAGGTCACGGCATATGCCGTTCACACACCAGCATGGCAGTGTCTGGCCTGTCCTATTCATGACTGTATCTCACAAATTGCTCTTTTTAATGTGCTACACTTGTTTCTCAGCGGGATTCAGTCCCCGAAATCTGACTGTCTCGCAGCATAAAGACAGAGAGGGCAGGGTGCGGTCTACGGAACAATATGTATTTTCTTCTTTGCTAATCCAAAGAGTGAGTAACCTGAGAGGGGAAACTGGCCTGCAGGCATGTTTTCCTGGCCTGCGTGTCTCTGACAGGGTATGTTAGTGGTTACTGAACAGAACAAAGGAGAAGGCAGCATTCCGGAATTAATCTCTGTGTTTGGGAGGTGCATTCCCTTTACTTCATCCACTCCCTGAATTAATCATCTTATTTCGGGCATTAGGGTGGATGGTAGGTCCTGTCCTCTTGGGTCTCTGGCACCTCACTTGTCTCTTTTTGCCCAGAAAGCAAAGATAGATAGGATCTGCTTTTTTTTCCTTCTAAGATTGCCTGGGATCTTGTTTTATACATCCCATTGATTTCCTTTAGGCTGCCAGCTCTGTACTCAAGTTCCCCTCTGTCTGCGGTTACAAAATGAGGCAACCATGAAAGACTTCAAACGAAGGATTTTGTTTAGGAAACAAAAATCTGATTTTTTTTTTTTCTTTTTGACATACGCTCTTGGAAAACAGCGAGCAGAATTTAGTAATGATCATACGATAACAAATACTAATTATCAAAATATTAAATCAAGTCAGCTGATATCATAAAGTACTGATATCGGAGAGGAGCAGAAGCTTTTCTGGTCCAAGGGCCATATTGTTGGATTGTACCAATCTCAAGGGCCGCAATATAACTTAAATAGTTTTCCCCATCTGAGACATTTATGGCAGTATACAGTGTGGTGCCCATTTTATGCTGGGTTGTGTTGTGGAAATTTTATTATGCGGACATTTTACTTTAGGATGTGTGTGTGTTTTTATAAATTGTCATCTGTCTCCCTGTGTCTGATTTAGCCAAGGAGCACTCTAGCAGAGGGTACTTTGGCTGAATCGGGACCAGTGGCAAAACCGTCAGTATGAAAACCTTCCCGTGGGCTTGGAGACATATCTGCCTTTAAGACATGCATATCTGCCTTGTCGGTATACTAGTACCGTATACTGACAATAGCCGTAGCAATGCCTCGCAGATAATTTCAAACCTATGGGAACCAGTAGAATGATCTTTATTAGATACTGATCACCTTTGAGCAGTATTGAATGAGGTCCATGCTGACAGTGATGGGGGGTGGGCGGCCATCTGGCTGATCAGACAATGGACATGACTCATTCTTCCTTATACAGGGATGGGGCGTGTGCATTGTCTGCCCGGCCACATTGATTGCCCCGCCCTGTCCTTTGACATCACTTCCTGTATCCTTGTCTTGGGCCAGCCCCTTTTACACCTTTTGTTAGTAAATAAAGGTGAGCAGACTGAGAAGGGTGGGGGGAGTCGCTCAGAATTTTCTATCAAGATGGTAACATTGGTGTCTCTCTCTGACTGGGGCTGAGAGAAGGGATTCACCTTTTTCCTTACACAAACTTTGATGCGAGTGGATTACAACTATTAATATTTTTACTACAACAGTTGTTAACGGGCTTGTAGGTGCTGCTCAGTTGGCACACTGGGGGAGATGTCCTAAAAAAAAGGTGCTGACTGGTATACATGCATTGCACCACATATATTAAAGGGGTATTCCAGTTGTTTTAAGTTATCTCTTATCCACGAGATAAGGGATAGCTAATAGATCACTAATAGCTGGGACTCCCATCGACCACGAGAACAAAGACCTTGTACCCCATGAGGCACATCGAAATGAACAGAGGACCGCCACCAATCTAATAGTTATCCCCCATTCTGTAGATGGGGGATAACTTCACACAAGAATATCCCTTTAAGTGTTTATGGGTACAGCTCCATGATCAGCTTTCTGGAAGCTAAAATCAGAAGTAGTTGTATAACCCTACTGAAGTGTTAAAGAATATGCCAACAATATGCTTGTCTCCAAGAGATGTTCTGTTTTCGTGTAATAATCCTTATCATTTGCCATTGTCATATTGTTCCTTTTTCCTTTTTTTTATGCAAAATTCAATAAATACCTTTTGAAACATAAAATCAGAAGTAGATCATAAAAAGAGAGAAAGTATTAAGGGTAGATACTACTTCTCCTATTTTGTGAGGTCACTCCTGGTTTTGGCTTCCAAAACTGTATCTAGAAACCTGATTGTGAGGCTGTACCCCACTTTTATAGCCTTTTTCTGGCAAATACAACAAGGCATTTTGACTTGGCAGGAAAGAGGCATGAGTTAAAAGTATTGTTCATCCCTGGGTTTTTTTTTTTGCAGATCCACCAACATGGTCAGATCTGTGATGGGAATCATACTTACCTGATCCCTGCCACTGGGTTATTACTCCATCACTCCCTTTCGTGGCTGCTGCAGTAAATGACTGGCCGCAGTGACGAAGTGTCACACGTGCATTTCGTCACTGGGTCACATGACACATGAGTGACATGTCACCACTGCAGCCATTGGGGCCAGAACCCAGCTGCAGGGATCAGATAAGTATGACCGTCTATCCAGCGTCAGACACTGTGATAAATTTGGTGCATTTTTAGATAGACTATGTTAACTAAGACTAGACAAAGTATTAGTAAATGTTTCCAATTATGTTGGTCGTTCATTAGCCTCACACATTCGCTGTTACTCTGAGTAGCGGCACATGCCTAAATGCATTTAATAACGAATCTAAACCCAGATTTATGGAGTGTGCCACAAATGTATTAATGAATGCTGATTGGTTCGGATTCATTATGAAATACATTTATATATCCACTACTACTCTCAGTAAAGATGAATGCGCAAAACTAATGTTAATGGCGGCCATCTTTAACCTCCTCAGGACCGCCGTACGCAGGATTGCGTCTTTGCGGCGGTCCTGTTGTTCTGGGTGGACGCGCCGGTGCGTCCTCTCGCGAGACGCGAGATTTCGTGGATTGCCGGCCCGCGCATGCGCATCGCGGGCCGGCAAAAGTTAAAGAAGTATTTCGTCACCAGCCTGCCAGCAACGATCATTGGCTGGCAGGCTGGCGATTTTCAAAAAATCAAATCAGAAGCCAGATAACAGATCATATTAGTAAATATGATCTGTTATATGGCTTCTCTGCTTCTCTGCTGGTCCTTTTCGTCGGTTGGATCCAGCAGAGAAGCAGACTTCACTGTGAGTACCCACCAAACACTGTCCTTAGCCCCAGATCACCCTCCATCACCCGAATTAACCCCTTGATCGCCCCCTGTCAATCACTTAGTGAAAGACAAAAAGTGATCAGTGTAAACTGTCACTTTTTTTTTTTCACTAGTATTGGCTGTTAGATTTTAGGGATAGTTTAGGCCCCTTGGTTAGGTAGTTAGCGTCAGTTAGCGCCCACCCCACCGCACCGCAGTCACTTTTATTCGCTGATTAGCGTATCGCTAATCAGCATTTGTACTTTTATAGTATCTGTAAGTGATCAAAACTGATCACGGTCAGATCTATAATAGTATTAGTGTCACTTTAGTTCGCCCTCCACCCAAAACGCAGTGTTTGCCCGATCAGGCCTGATCGGTCGCCCACACGTGCGTTCACCCACGCCCGCCCCACCGCAGTGACAAAAATTTTTTTGTTTTTTGATCACTGCACATTCACTTTACACGCACTGCGGTGATAAAAAAAATCAGTTTTGATATTTTTTATCAACCGCAGCAGCCTCCGGTACTTCGCTAGCCTCCCCTTTGTAAGACAGGTTTGCTTTTTTTCTTGGGTAGTCTCAGGGAATACCCCTAAATTTAGTAGTCCAAAATGTCAAACAGGGGGTATTCTTCTGTAGAGGCCTACAGGATTCTGACCCAGTCGGATGAGGAGTGGGAACCCTCATCTGACGAATCTAGCGGGTCAGAATATGAACCTGTAGAAAGCAGTGGCTCTCTGACCCAAAGTTCGAACGAGGAGGTGGAGGTCCCTGGCAGCACCAGGCGTACCCGCCCCCGTGTCGCTAGACCACAGGTTACGCAGGATCCGTTTCAAGAGCAGCAGAGTGGGGCTGTCGCTGCCGGATCACGTGGTGAGGCATACACCAGCAGCGCAGCCCTTCCTGGACCTAGTACCAGCACTGCCGTACAACATGGTGACGTGGCGAGCACCAGAAGGGCAGTTGAAGCTGGTACGGTGGCACGTGCACTAGTTACCCCGTCGCAGCCACCGCGCAGACAGGCCCGTAGAGCCCCTAGAATCCCTGAGGTGCTGGCAAACCCTGATTGGCAGTCACCAACTTCAGCCGCACCAGTAGTTCCCCCTTTCACCGCCCAGTCTGGAGTTCGGGTCGA
Source organism: Bufo bufo (assembly GCF_905171765.1). NCBI lineage: Eukaryota > Metazoa > Chordata > Amphibia > Anura > Bufonidae > Bufo > Bufo bufo. The sequence goes on from NC_053390.1 coordinate 325,439,792, forward strand.
GACGGCTCAAATCGGTTCGGCCCTGGGATTTTTTGAGCTGTTCTTGACTGCGGAACTCTTGGACTTAGTCGTGGCAGAAACAAATCGGTATGCCACACAATTTATATCCGCCAACCCGGGAAGCTCTTATGCCCAGTCTTTCCGGTGGAAACCAGTCCAAGTTTCCGAACTTAAATTTTTTTTGGGCCTTCTCCTCAACATGGGTCTAACTAAAAAGCATGAATTGCGGTCATATTGGTCCACGAACCCAATTCATCACATGCCCATGTTCTCTGCTGCTATGTCCAGGACACGATTTGAGACCATCCTACGTTTTCTGCATTTTAGCGACAACACCACCTCCCGTCCCAGAGGCCACCCAGCTTTTGACCGGCTCCACAAAATTCGGCCCCTCATAGACCATTTCAACCAGAAATTTGCAGATTTGTATACCCCCGAGCAAAACATCTGCGTAGACGAGTCCCTAATACATTTTACCGGGCGCCTTGGCTTCAAACAATACATCCCAAGCAAGCGTGCCCGGTATGGGGTCAAATTGTATAAGCTCTGTGAAAGGGCCACAGGCTATACCCACAAATTTCGGATCTATGAGGGAAAAGATCAGACCCTGGAGCCGGTCGGTTGCCCTGACTACCTGGGGAGCAGTGGGAAGACAGTCTGGGACTTGGTGTCACCCTTATTCGGCAAGGGGTACCATCTTTATGTGGACAATTTCTATACAAGTGTGGCCCTCTTTAGGCATTTGTTTCTAGAACGGATTTGCGCCTGTGGCACCGCGCGAACTAGTCGCGTGGGCTTCCCCCAACGGCTTGTAACCACCCGTCTTGCAAGGGGGGAGAGGGCTGCCTTGTGTAATAAAGAACTGCTCGCGGTGAAATGGAGAGACAAGCGTGACGTTTACATGCTCTCCTCCATTCACGCAGACACGACAATCCAAATTGAAAGGGCAACCCGTGTCATTGAAAAGCCCCTCTCAGTCCACGACTATAATGCGCTCATGGGAGGGGTGGACTTCAATGACCAGATGTTGGCTCCCTATTTAGTTTCCCGCAGAACCAGACGCTGGTATAAGAAGGTGTCTGTATATTTAATTCAATTGGCTGCCTATAAAAGTTTTGTTCTCTACAGTAAGGCTGGGAGAACAGGATCCTTCCTCAAATTCCAGGAAGAGATCATCGAGAACCTCCTTTACCCAGGAGGTTCCGTGGCCCCATCCACCAGTGTAGTTAGCCGTCTACACGAGCGACATTTCCCCAGTGTCGTTGCTGGTACCTCAACCCAACCGCCACCCCGAAAAAAATGTCGTGTCTGTAGCAGTAGTGGAATAAGGCGTGACACCCGCTATTTCTGTCCTGACTGTCCTGACCACCCTGCCCTATGCTATGGAGAGTGTTTCCGGAAGTACCACACACAGGTACACCTAGCATAGGGATTGCATCTCACAGGACAGGCACACAGGGCTATTAGGGCCCTTTTACTCACAGCTGCTGCAAACCTCTCCTTTCACCTGGGATAAAGTGCATAACGTACTTCGCCACATCTTTGGGCGATTTGCACTTTGCACATTGTCCCATGGGGAAGGAGAGGTTTGTTCTATAAAGGTAAAAAAAAACTAAACAAAAAAAAAATTACCGGTAAGTAAAAAAGTTAAACGTTCAGTTAAAAAAAGGTTTGTATGTTCCGTTCAACAGTTAATAAATTTATTGCGTTGCGGCCTGGTTTTTTCTTTTTTGTTTTGTTTTTTTTACCTTCCAGGTGGACCAACCGATCGACTAGCTGCAGCACTGATGTGCATTCTGACAGAAGCATTGCGCTGCTGTCAGATTACACGCAAGTCGGTGTATGCGGCGCTGCAAGACGAGATTTCTCCTCTGCAGTAAAAGATACGTTTGCCGAGGCATATGAGCTGAGGAGGTGGCGGTGTTCATATACTTTGGCAAACACTTTGTATATATAAAAAAAATAAAAAATCCCGGCAATGATTTATTCATCCACATCGATTGATGTGAATGGAGAAATCGGGTTTGCCAGGGCATACGAGCTAAGTGGGTATGGATGTTGGGCGGAGCTCCTATGTCCTGGCAGACGCCTTTCCCCTCCTTTTTCTTTTTTTGGCAGAGATTTTTTCATCCACATTGATCGATGCGAATGAAGAAATCTGTGCCGTTCATTTTTTTCTTTCAGCCCAGAGGCTGAACGGAAAAAAAAAAATCTCATTACCTGTATGCTCAATATAAGGAGAATAGCAGAAACTCCTAATGCTGGGCATACATGTAATGATTGCGGAGACCCTCAAATGCCAGGGCAGTACAAACACCCCACAAATAACACCATTTTGGAAAGAAGACACCCCAAGGTATTCGCTGAGGGGCATATTGAGTCCATGAAAGATTGAAATTTTTGTCCCAAGTTAGCGGAAAGGGAGACTTTGTGAGAACAAAATCAAAAAAATCAATTTCCGCTAACTTGTGCCAAAATTTTTTTTTTTCTATGAACTCGCCATGCCCCTCATTGAATACCTTGGGGTGTCTTCTTTCCAAAATGGGGTCACATGTGGGGTATTTATACTGCCCTGGCATTTTAGGGGCCCCAAAGCGTGAGAAGAAGTCTGGTATCCAAATGTCTAAAAATGCCCTCCTAAAAGGAATTTGGGCACCTTTGCCCACCTAGGCTGCAAAAAAGTGTCACACATCTGGTATCTCTGTATTCAGGAGAAGATGAGGAATGTGTTTTGGGGTGTCTTTTTACATATACCCATGCTGGGTGAGATAAATATCTTGGTCAAATGCCAACTTTGTATAAAAAAATGGGAAAAGTTGTCTTTTGCCAAGATATTTCTCTCACCCAGCATGGGTATATGTAAAATGACACCCCAAAACACATTCCCCACCTTCTCCTGAGTACGGAGATACCAGATGTGTGACACTTTTTTGCAGCCTAGGTGGGCAAAGGGGTCCACATTCCAAAGAGCACCTTTCGGATTTCACAGGTCATTTACCTACTTACCACACATTAGGGCCCCTGGAAAATGCCAGGGCAGTATAACTACCCCACAAGTGACCCCATTTTGGAAAGAAGACACCCCAAGGTATTCCGTGAGGGGCATGGCAAGTTCCTAGAATTTTTTATTTTTTGTCACAAGTTAGTGGAAAATGATGATTTTTTTTTTTCATACAAAGTCTCATATTCCACTAACTTGTGACAAAAAATAAAAACTTCCATGAACTCACTATGCCCATCAGCGAATACCTTGGGGTCTATTCTTTCCAAAATGGGGTCACTTGTGGGGTAGTTATACTGCCCTGGCATTCTAGGGGCCCAAATGTGTGGTAAGGAGTTTGAAATCAAATTCTGTAAAAAAAGACCTGTGAAATCCGAAAGGTGCTCTTTGGAATATGGGCCCCTTTGCCCACCTAGGCTGCAAAAAAGTGTCACACATCTGGTATCTCCGTACTCAGGAGAAGGTGGGGAATGTGTTTTGGGGTGTCATTTTACATATACCCATGCTGGGTGAGAGAAATATCTTGGCAAAAGACAACTTTTCCCATTTTTTTTTATACAAAGTTGGCATTTGACCAAGATATTTATCTCACCCAGCATGGGTATATGTAAAAAGACACCCCAAAACACATTCCTCAACTTCTCCTGAGTACGGAGATACCAGATGTGTGACACTTTTTTGCAGCCTAGGTGGGCAAAGGGGCCCATATTCCAAAGAGCACCTTTCGGATTTCACAGGTCATTTTTTACAGAATTTGATTTCAAACTCCTTACCACACATTTGGGCCCCTAGAATGCCAGGGCAGTATAACTACCCCACAAGTGACCCCATTTTGGAAAGAAGAGACCCCAAGGTATTTCGTGATGGGCATAGTGAGTTCATAGAACTTTTTATTTTTTGTCACAAGTTAGTGGAATATAAGACTTTGTAAGAAAAAAAAAAAAAAAAAATCATCATTTTCCGCTAACTTGTGACAAAAAATAAAAAGTTCTATGAACTCACTATGCCCATCAGCGAATACCTTAGGGTGTGTACTTTCCGAAATGGGGTCATTTGTGGGGTGTTTGTACTGTCTGGTCATTGTAGAACCTCAGGAAACATGACAGGTGCTCAGAAAGTCAGAGCTGCTTCAAAAAGCGGAAATTCACATTTTTGTACCATAGTTTGTAAACGCTATAACTTTTACCCAAACCATTTTTTTTTTACCCAAACATTTTTTTTTTATCAAAGACATGTAGAACAATAAATTTAGAGCAAAATTTATATATGGATCTCGTTTTTTCTGCAAAATTTGACAACTGAAAGTGAAAAATGTCATTTTTTTTGCAAAAAAATCGTTAAATTTCGATTAATAACAAAAAAAGTAAAAATGGCAGCAGCAATGAAATACCACCAAATGAAAGCTCTATTAGTGATAAGAAAAGGAGGTAAAATTCATTTGGGTGGTAAGTTGCATGACCGAGCAATAAACGGTGAAATTAGTGTAGGTCAGAAGTGTAAAAAGTGGCCTGGTCTTTCAGGGTGTTTAAGCACTGGGGGCTGAGGTGGTTAAAGAGCTTCTTTGGGGGCAATACATTTGAATGCATTTACAGAGATAGGGATTATAATGAATTTCAATGATGCAGATGAACGAATTGTGTTTGTTGACAGCAGGATGAACCAAATTTGCTCATCACTACGATCATTCCATTCCAACAACTCATTCTTGGTGTGTTATTTTTTTGTCAATGACTAAACTATTATAAAAAAATTTAAATACTTGAAAAATAAGAATAAATTAATAGAAGAAAAAAGAGGGGCACTCAAATATCAGGGAGCCCTGGACAGCTGTGGATATGTATATAATGTTTAATGGACACCAATAAATCGATGAAAACACTGTCTACAATAGCATAAAATAGCATATGATACATAAAATTCACATAAAAAGTGATAAGCAAAGCATAAAGTGGTACATCTGAGGTGGGCAGGACTAATAAAAGTCTCTGGCTAGATGGTGACCAGATGGAGCCAGCAATAAAACCAGATGTGCAACCAGTACACAGTATCCCTGGTAGGGATATGGGTGAAGGCAGTATAGCTCTTATGAGTAGGTGGCATAACAAGAGAATCACTCATGGAATGACGTCCATATCAAGATTAGAACAGTATAGGAGGAACCATATACATTACCACCGGATGACAGAGCTAGAGAGCTCACAAGAGCTATATTGCCTTCACCCATATCCCTACCAGGGATACTGTGTACTGGTTGCACATCTGGTTTTATTGCTGGCTCCATCTGGTCACCATCTAGCCAGAGACTTTTATTAGTCCTGCCCACCTCAGATGTACCACTTTATGCTTTGCTTATCACTTTTTATGTGAATTTTATATATCATATGCTATTTTATGCTATTGTAGATATTAGTGTTTTCATCGATTTATTGGTGTCCATTAAACATTATTTACATATCCACAGCTGTCCAGGGCTCTCTGCTATTTGAGTGCCCCTCTTTTTTCTTCTATTAGCTATCTTTTTCGGTACTGGGTGAGCCCTGAGGAGCGCACCTATCCGTAGGGATCTCCCAGGTGAGCCGCCATCCATCCGGTCAACAATAAATAACAATAAATTAATGCTGTTCAACTAACCCTATCAGAATAGGAGAGCAAAAATTTAAGGAGTAGTAAAGGGTAAAGGAGAGGTACTGTACATAAATAGAGACTTTGTCCCTTTTATTCTTACCTACAGTGCACCTACTTCTTTCATTTCTCTATCCTCACTCTCCTAATACAAATTAATCACTCACACAACTCCTTTGGCCCATGCCTCACACACCTGATTAATAACCTGTGACCTGCACCCCAGGTGAAGCATAAAGATCAGGTTGACATCCACAGATTTTTGTCTAGTATGGGTTTATTGGCCGGGGGGCTTGGTCATGTGAAGCAGCAAACATTATAAATGCATACAGGTTTAATTTGTGTGCTCAGGTAGGAATCTTTGTCTTGGATGCCATTGCACAATTTCATAGACATTACACTGCTTTCAAATATTTTCTATAATTTCCAACATGACAGTAATGAACCATATAGTCATACTAGAAACATATCTATCCTAACACAGACTGTGTGAGATCAAAGTTAGAATAGTAAATGCACTGTTTTTTTTGGAGTTACCTTTTACCACTTGATCTTAGTAAAATAAGACTAGTATGTGGTTGAGTAAGACGCAGGCACCTGGGAGGCACAACTGGTAATTAAGACAGTATTTATCTGCAGTGCCCAGGAGCGCATCAACTGTAAACAAAGACTCACTTCCTTCATATTGTATTTCATATTAAGGGTGACTTGTGCAAGTATCACTGAGTAATAACAATAACTGGAACAGCTTTGACATGGGCGGTACTGAAAATTGGGAGAGAGAAACAGAACTTTTATTTCCAAAACAAGGTTATACAATGTGCTTACGACTCCACACCTAGTGACAGGCAGAAATGTACAGCAAAGACATATATCATTTATATATAATCAAAACTATTTAAAAAGTACATTTAAAGGGGGCTTCTGGCATTTAATTAAGGAAAGGTCATCAACATCATATTGGTGGGTATTAATGTTGATCAAGCACCGTAGTGCTCGGGTGCTCGGGCCGAACACATCGTGATATTCGGGTGCTCGACCGAGCACCCGAGTATAATAGAAGTCAATGGGAGAACCTGAGCATTAAACCAGGTACCCCCTTGCTCTGAAGAGGGGAGGGTGCCTGGTTCATAAGAAAATTTCAGAAATTGTTGGTAACACCACCGAAATGGTTCTGTAACAGCATGGGGAGGATGTATGTATGCATCTTGGACTCGCTGTTCGCTGCTGGGAACTATGTTGTCCAAATAGTATGCCACTTTTACATAATGACAATAATGCGCACAAAACCAAGGGGGAAAAAAACGATTTTTAGAGGAAAAATTGATAGAAAACATTATTTCCTGAATATTTACTTGTATATAAAGTGCAAGTGCTGCCGAAAATTACAAGGAAGAGGCACTCTGATACACCATTAGTTACACATAAAGGAGGGCATCATACACACCCTTTAAAAATTATGATTGATGGCCTGCTGGTGACCCTCAAAAACATTAGGAGCAAGGGCCTGCTGATCTGACCATCTAAAACATTATGGGCGGTGGCCTGCTGCCGCTTTGGTCACTCTAGTTAACCTGGGGCCGATGGCACGTCCCCGTGACAGCGACGATCCATTCGGATGTCTGGCCTATCAACCTTCGATGTAATTGTCAGCTCAAGACCATAGTAAACTACGGGTAACGAAGAATCAGTGTTTGATTCCGGAGAGGGAGCCTAAGAAACGGCTACCACATCCAAGGAAGGCAAGCGGGTGGCGAGCAAATCACACACTCCTGACTCGTGGCGGTAGTGACAATAAATAACAATACAGGACTCTTAAGATGCCCTGTTATTGGAATGAGTAATAAAAAATTACAGGGAATGTCACTGCAGCATTTTGGATGAGGAAATGTTATACAGGAGAGGCTATGCTGCCGCTTTGTTGACTCTAGATAACTTCTGCCTGATCGCACGTCCCGGTGATGTCCACGATCAATTTGGATATCTTCCCTATCAACTTTCGATGTTCTTTTATGCGCCTAACGTGGTAACGACTGGTAACGGGAAATCATTGTTCGATTTCGGAGAGGGAGCCTGATAAACGGCTACAGCTACTACTTCAAAGCAAGGCAGCATGAGTTGCGGGCCTGCAGGTGAGCTGACCCTGTAAAAGATTTTAGGCGCGGGCCTGCTGGTGAGCTGACCCTGTAAAACATTATATGCGAGGGCCTGCAGCTGAACTGACCCTCTAAAAAATTATATGCAAGGGGCTGCATGTGAGCTGACCCTGTAAAATATTTGAGTTGCGGGTCTGCATGTGAGCTGACCCAGTAAAAGATTTGAGTTGCGGGCCTGCAGCTGAGCTGACCCTGTAAAAGTATTGAGTTGCGGGTCTGCAGGTGAGCTGACCCAGTAAAAGATTTTAGGTGAGGGCCTGCTGGTGAGCTGAGGTGGAACCGACAAACCCAACTTGATTTTTATGGTTGCATTAATCTGCAGGTGACCGTCATACAGCTCTACAGATTTGTTTCCACCTGCATCTTTCTCAATAATCTGTGGCCTCATTCTTTTATCCAGACTCTGTCATTGTGCCACTATGTGGCCTCCTCATGCTGCCATCTCCACACCATGTCACCTTGCCACTCATTTTTATCAGCATGCTGCTGCTGATGCTGCTTAAAAGGGCTTTAAGTGATCACTAGTAGTGATGAGCGGGAGGTGCCATATTCGATTTCGCAATATTTCACGAATATTCAAATGAATATTCGTCTTATATTCGTCAAAATCGAATATTCGTCATTATTCTATTTATCTCGAATAATATGCGATTTAATTTTTCGCGTATTGCGATTTTCTTTAAACTGTATAAGGCAACTTTCATATTGGATGGCTAATTTTTTACGAATATTCGCTGTATTGCTATAACTTTGTTTTTTAGAATATTACGAATATTCTAAAATACAAAGTTATAGCAATATATTGAATATTCGTAAAATACACATAATTTAGCTAATATAGTGCTATAATCTTTTTCTTATAGTCTAATTTTTTTGTCTCTTCTGAACTTCATTTTTGGAAAAAATTTACACTATTAAAAAAAAATACTACAGCACTATATTAGCTAAATTGCAGTCTATATGTGTATATTACGAATATTCGCTATATTGTTATAACTTAGATTTTTAGAATATTACGAATATTCGAAAAACCGAAGTTATAGCAATATAGCGAATATTCGTAATTCATTCATTTTTCAAAAATGAAGTTCAGAAGAGACAAAAAAATTAGACTATAAGAAAAAGATTATAGCACTATATTAGCTAAATTGCAGTCTATATGTGTATTTTATGAATATTCGCTATATTTCAATAACTTTGTTTTTTCGAATATTCGTAATATTTTAAAAATCAAAGTTATAGCAATATAGCGAATATTCGTAATATACACATATAGACTGCAATTTAGCTAATATAGTGCTGTACATAAAGAAGAAAATTATAAATCAGTAATGAGAATCGTTACTGATTTATATCTGTAAAGAATAAATCAAGGCAACTAATTTCCCTCTTTATGTAGGATAGTTTATGTAATGCGACGAATAGGCAATTACATATGCGAGTGAATCGGGTCGCATAAGGGCTGTATGCTATTGGGTTGGCTTGGTCGAATAGACGAAGATAGAGAATATAGCGCTATATTCGATATATTCGACAATTCTACCAAGCCAACCATAAGTAACGGTTGGCTTGGTAGAATTATTGAATGTAGAATATAGCGCTATATTCTCTATCTTCGTCTATTCGACCAAGCCAACCCAATAGCATACAGCCCTTATTTAATTGCCGATTTATCGCATAACAAACTATCTTACATGAAGAGGAAAATTATAAATCAGTAATGAGAATCGTTACTGATTTATAATTTTCCTCTTTATGTAAGATAGTTTATGTTATGCAATAAATCGGCAATTAAATATGCGAGTGAATCGGGTCGCATAAGGGCTGTATGCTATTGGGTTGGCTTGGTCGAATAGACGAAGATAGAGAATATAGCGCTATATTTGACAATTCTACCAAGCCAACCCATTAGTGATAGTAGTAATTTTTACTATCACAAAATTTGTGATCCTAAATTACTAGCACTAATTTAGTGATATTAAAGTAAATTACTAATATGACTAATGGGTTCAGATGGAAAAAAAATGAATATTCGTTATAACGAATATATCCTAATATATTCGAAATATTCGTGAATTTACGAAGTTGTAATATTCGTACGAATATTTCGCTATTCGAATATTTGCGCTCATCCCTAATCACAATTTAATTAAGGTTTTGGAATCGATAAACCCAACTTGCTTTTGTGGGCTGCATCAGTGGCTTAGATAGAAATGACTGGGCTCCACAGCAAATTTTAGAATGGGGCTCCATCCCACAGTAATTTTTTAGCGACCCCTTCCTTTCATGCCGCCCCCATTCCTGTGGCTAGTAAAGATCGCTCTCTCAGACCAGGGCCGGCAGCTGTTCCATCTGTTTTATACACTGTCACTGGAATTAGTGATGTGTGAGGAGGACTATGACATAGTGGGAATAACTGAGACATGGCTGGATGAAAGCTATGACTGGGCAGTTAATGTACAAGGTTACAGTCTGTTTAGAAAGGATCGTCAAAACCGGAGAGGGGGAGGGGTCTGCCTTTATATAAAGTCCTGTCTAAAGCCCACAGTCCGAGAAAATATAAGTGAGGGACATGAACATGTGGAGTCACTGTGGGTAGAGATACATGGAGCTAAAAACAACAATAAATTACTAATAGGAGTTTACTATAAACCACCGAATATACCAGAGTCCACAGAAAATCTACTACTAAACGAGATAGACGAGGCGGCAAATCATAATGAGGTGGTTATTATGGGGGACTTCAACTACCCAGATATAGACTGGGAAACTGAAACTTGTATATCTCATAAGGGAAACAGGTTCGTGGCAATAACCAAAGACAATTACCTCTCCCAACTGGTTCAGGACCCGACTAGAGGGACGGCCATACTGGACTTAGTATTAACCAATAGACCTGACAGAACAACAGACGTGCAGGTTGGGGGACACCTGGGAAATAGTGACCATAAAGTAATAACCTTCCAATTATCATTCAAAAGAGCGTTTCTACAGGGAGGAACAAAAATACCAAACTTCAAAAAAGCTAAATTTAGCCAACTAAGAGAGGCCATAGGCCAAACTAACTGGGACAAAGTCCTCACAAATACAGACACAAAATGGGATATCTTTAAAAACATCCTAAAAACTCATTGTGAGAGGTACATACCGTATGGTAATAAAAGGTTAAGGAACAAAAAGAAACCAATGTGGATAAATAGAACTGTAAAGAAAGCAATAAATGGCAAAAAGAAAGCATATAAAACACTAAAACAGGAGGGTAGCACGGAAGCACTGAAAAACTATAAGGAAAAAAATAGAACATGTAAAAAACAAATAAAAGCGGCCAAACTAGAGACCGAGAGATTAATTGCCAAAGAGAGTAAAACTAACCCTAAAATGTTCTTCAATTATATAAATGTTAAAAAGTATAAATCTGAAGGTGTTGGCCCTTTAAAGAGTAATGAGGGGGGAGTCGCAGAGAGCGACGAGGAGAAAGCAAAGCTGTTAAATATTTTTTTCTCCAATGTATTCACTGAGGAAAATAAACTGTCAGATGACATGCAGAATGTAAAAATAAATTCCCCATTAAAAGTGTCCTGTCTGACCCAGGAAGAAGTACATCAGCGACTTAAAAAGATTAAAATAGACAAATCGCCAGGACCGGATGACATACACCCCCGTATCCTAAAGGAATTAAGTAATGTCATAGCCAGACCCTTATTTCTGATATTTGCAGACTCTATACTGACAGGGAATGTCCCACAGGATTGGCGCGTGGCATATGTGGTGCCAATATTCAAAAAGGGGCCAAAAACAGAGCCTGGAAACTATAGGCCGGTAAGTTTAACATCTGTTGTGGGTAAACTGTTTGAAGGTTTTCTGAGAGATGCTATATTAGAGCATCTCAACGGAAATAAGCAAATAACGCCATATCAGCATGGCTTCGTGAGGGATCGGTCATGTCAGACTAATTTAATCAGTTTCTATGAGGAGGTAAGTTCTAGACTTAACAGCGGCGAATCAATGGATGTCGTATATCTGGACTTCTCCAAAGCATTTGACACTGTACCACATAAAAGGTTAGTATATAAAATGAGAATGCTCGGACTGGGAGAAAACATCTGTATGTGGGTAAGTAACTGGCTGAGTGATAGAAAACAGAGGGTGGTTATTAACGGTACACACTCAGATTGGGTCACTGTCACTAGTGGAGTACCTCAGGGGTCAGTCTTGGGCCCTATTCTCTTCAATATATTTATTAATGATCTTGTAGAAGGCTTGCATAGTAAAGTATCAATTTTCGCAGATGACACTAAACTGTGTAAAGTAATTAACACTGAAGAGGACAGTATACTACTACAGAGGGATCTGGATAGATTGGAGGCTTGGGCAGATACGTGGCAGATGAGGTTTAACACTGATAAATGTAAAGTTATGCACATGGGAAGGAAAAATGCAAGTCACCCATACATACTAAATGGTAAAACACTCGGTAACACTGACATGGAAAAGGATCTAGGAATTTTAATAAACAGCAAACTAAGCAGCAAAAACCAGTGTCAGGCAGCTGCTGCCAAGGCCAACAAGATAATGGGTTGCATCAGAAGGGGCATAGATTCCCGTGATAGGAACATAGTCCTACCACTTTACAAATCGCTAGTCAGACCACACATGGAGTACTGTGTACAGTTCTGGGCTCCTGTAAACAAGGCAGACATAGCAGAGCTGGAGAGGGTTCAGAGGAGGGCAACTAAAGTAATAACTGGAATGGGGCAACTACAGTACCCTGAAAGATTATCAAAATTAGGGTTATTCACTTTAGAAAAAAGACGACTGAGGGGAGATCTAATTAATATGTATAAATATATCAGGGGTCAGTACAGAGATCTATCCCATCAGCTATTTATCCCCAGGACTGTGACTGTGACGAGGGGACATCCTCTGCGTCTGGAGGAAAGAAGGTTTGTACACAAACATAGAAGAGGATTCTTTACGGTAAGAGCAGTGAGACTATGGAACTCTCTGCCTGAGGAGGTGGTGATGGTGAGTACAATAAAGGAATTCAAGAGGGGCCTGGACGTATTTCTGGAGCTTAATAATATTACAGGCTATAGCTACTAGAGAGGGGTCGTTGATCCAGGGAGTTATTCTGATTGCCTGATTGGAGTCGGGAAGGAATTTTTTATTCCCCTAAAGTGGAGAAAATTGGCTTCTACCTCACAGGGTTTTTGGCCTTCCTCTGGATCAACTTGCAGGATAACAGGCCGAACTGGATGGACAAATGTCTTTTTTCGGCCTTATGTACTATGTTACTATGTTACTGTATATAATTTAATAGTGTAATACTGTTTAGGGGGCCCTGACCAAATCCTTTAGTTCTCCTCCTCTTGGATGGGCCCTTCTGGGTCAGGGTCTCAAAGCTGCAGCTTCCCCTGCTTCCCCTATAGCTACGCCCCTGGTCTGCATTAATCTGCAGGTGACCGTCATACAGCTCCACAGATTGTTTCCATCTGCATCTTTCTAAACAATCTGTGGCCTTAGTCTTTTATCCAGACTCAGTCATTGTGCCACTACGTGGCCTCCTCATGCTGCCATCTCCACAGTATGTCACCATGCCACTTCATTTTTATCACCAAGCTGCTGCAGATGCTGCTTAAAAGGCCTTAATGTGATCACCAGGCATACAATCTAATTAAGGTTTTACGCTCAAAACCGAAAAAGAAGAGGAGGCAGTGGTGTGACCCGAAGACACAGATTGTGGACCCAGGCATTCGGCCCACCTATTAGGGTGCTTTCATGACATGTGGCGGATCATGATGGTGGTGGTGAGGTTGCTAGTGTTCAAGCCCCGGCTCATTTTAGTGTGGCATAGGTTGAAAACTACTATTCTTTTGTCGTCTACACTTTCTTCAAAAAAGCGCCATACGGCCAAACACCTACCCCTTGGCAAGGGAGATTTACGCAAGGGGGTGCTCCGTGGAACAGTTGCGGGCCTGTTCGGTGGTGCCTGCCTTCTACATTTTGTCACCTTCAAGCCTGTTGCAGTGCTGCAGATCCCTCCACCTCTGTACTGCTCTCCTCACTCGGCTTGTTGCCACCTTCCCAGGTTGGGTCAGTGACCTCGTCGTCCAGCACCTCCTCTTCCACTTCCTCACTCTGATCATCCTCCTAATTTGTTGACCTAACCACAACCTCAGTGATTGACAACTGTGTGTCATCCTCTTCCTCAACCTCTTGAGACAGTAATTGCGGTTGAGTCATTGGCAACTGTGTCTCATCATCATCCACCTCATTACACACTAATTGCCGTTCCCCAGCGTCATGTTCTTGTGACTCTGGATGCTCAAGAGGTTGGGAATCAGGGCAGAAGATCTCAGGTCCCTCTTCAAGCGTGCTTGGCGAAAGGGCCAAATGAATTAATGGCGATGCAAAGAGGTCCTCGGAATATCCGAGTGTTGGATCACTTGTTTGGCCAGACTGTAAATGGTGGGAGGATCAGGGTAATGATTGTGTGGACCAGACTCCTGGCTACTGAGACTGGACTTGGTGGAAGACAGGGTGGTGCTTAACCGACTGAAAGCACTATCTGCTGCAATCCAACCGACCCCCGGCTCGCACTGGGCTGACTTCAAGAGTGGTGTCCTGCGCCGCCCTGCAAACTGGGACATGAAGCTACGTATCTTAGATGATTTTTTATATGTGCTCTGGCAGCAGGTACAGTTTCACCACGCCCAGGGCCACGGCCTCTGCGTGCACCATCAGCATCACGGCCGCTTTCCCGTCCCTTAATGCTCGCCTTCTTCATATTAAATGTTATATGTTATAAGGGACCGTTTACAGCCAAAGTGTGGATAAATTATGGAGAATATATATTTGTTGTCAGTACTATTTTTCCCAATATCTGGCCCTGACACACACACACGCGCTTGCAGCGCAGATGTGACAATTCACTGCAGACACCGTTTATAGGCAAAGTGTGGATACATTATGGAAAATATATATTTGTTATCAGTAATATTTTTCCCAATATCTGGCCATGACACACACACACTCGCTTGCAGCGCAGATGTGAAAATTCACTGCAGACACCGTTTATAGGCAAAGTGTGGATAAATTATGAAAAATATATATTTGTTGTCAGTAATATTTTTCCCAATATCTGGCCCTGACACACACATGCGCTTACAACGCAGATGTGACAATTCACTGCAGACACCGTTTATAGGCAAAGTGTGGATAAATTATGGAAAATATATACAGTATTTGTCAGTAATATTTTTCCCAATCTCTGGCCCTGACACACACACACATAGCTTGCAGCGCAGATGTGACAATTCACTGCAGACACCGTTTATAGGCAAAGTGTGGATACATTATGGAAAATATATATTTGTTGTCAGTAATATTTTTCCCAATATCTGGCCCTGACATACAGAAGGTATTGCAGCACAGATGTCACAAGTCACTGCAGACACCCTCTATCGAAAAAGTATTGTAAATTAGCGGGGGGGGGGGGGGGGGAATTGCTGGATAAATTACATTACGGCCAGCCTGCCACCACACACAATAGTCCTTAAAAGGACTTTTGGGTCTTTGAAACGTTTTTATACCGAATACATTGCGATCACACTCCCAAAACTATCTGTCCCTTCCTAAAGCGCAGCTCTCCCTGACTCACAATGAGCCGCACCCGATGACGCGTTCCAGCCAGCCAATCACTGTAATGCCCGCAGGCAACATGGCTACTGGCATGACAGTGATGGCAGTACTTACCTGCACGTTTATTGGCTGCTTAGCAGCCGCAAAACGTGCGGGGAGGAGACTCAAGCATGGCGCACGAGCACATGCGGTACTCGGCCGAGTACCGCCATGTGCCGAGCATAGCGATGCTCGAACCGAACATGTGGGGATCCTACGCCTGGCACTCCTGATGATCAGCTGTTTGAAGAACCCACTGAAGTGTTGTGGCGTCCTCTGAGGCCTGTGACGTCACATTTACATGTCACATAGCCTTTGAGAAGCTCCGTCCTTTTCAAGTGAATGGAGCTGAGCTGCAATACCAAGGATGGCCACTATGCAATGTGTTTGTTATAGCATGAAGATGCCGCAGCGTACGTCCGAGCACTGTGACCTCTTCAAACAGCTGATCAGTGGGGATGCTGGGAATAGAATCTCCCACTAATTATATATTGATGACCTATCCTGATAGGTCATAACTATGTAATTGCCGGAAAACCACTTTAAAGAGGTTAGGGTCTAACTGCCTCATGAATCACTAGATTGAGGGTCTTGAGTCCCTGTTCCAGAAGTATTTGAGTTGAGCAATGGTCATGCATGCACTCCTCCCTATTCAATGTCTATTTGACTGACAGAGATATCTATACCCATATACCCATGATAACATGTATTAGATATGATGGTCCTTTAATATTACTGAGCTCACAACCAAGAGTAAAGCAAATAGAAGAGCAAAGAGTGAAAGTAATATAAAGTTTGTACCTTAGTATTTGTAGTTCCTCTTGGGAATTGCTGAGCTCATCATTAAGACGACGCCATCGCAGAAGAGCTTTTAGATCTTGATGTTCTTTGGAGTCTTCCTCTGATAACTATTCAGCAAGACCATAGAAGTCAATAATAGACAATAATAGTATCAACTTCTGATGTTAGGGATGTATGAGGAAATTGCTATTAAAGAGAACTGGTCACCAAAAAGTCCAGTACAATATGCAGGAAGCATGTTATAGAGCAGGAGAAACTGAGCAGATAGATCTTTAGAGAAAGTTTTAGTAAAACTTATAATTTATATCCATTTTAATCTCTTCTATTTCTGAGCTCAAGATGGCCTATTCGACTATTATTAGCGAGTGATGGAGTAGTATTCTCTCTGTAAGTGTGTATACAGTCACTGAAAAGACGGCCCCAGTGTACAACTGAGCTCAGAAAGCTCAGCTCTACCTGCTGTATAACATGATATCTGTAGATTGCACTGCATTTCATGGTGAAGGATTCTGTCTAATTCAGCTTCCTTATATACAAGTAACTGTCCAACAGTAACTAGAGTGTCATTTAGTATACCACAGCCAACGATCCTGTAAATACAGAAATTGGATACAGAAATATAGAAAATTTAAACCTTTGCAATCAAACCTTACAAAGGTTAGAAAGCTGCTCAAGAAGCTAAAGAGTACTACAGTGTCATTAATATTAAAGATCCCAATAATGTCAATTAGAATTGAGTGTTAAATTGAAAATTATTTCTGCTAGTTGATCATATAAAACATTTTAGTTACACGCTGAATTTAATTATAACCTTTTTTTTTTATATAACCAATTCCTTGCAAAGCGTATATGCCCCTTTTGTTCAAATATAATCACTTAAATCTACATTTCCTGCCATAACAATTAACATTAGAGACACAAATACTACATCTTGTATTTATAGAGCACAATGCTGTGGCTGTGTATAATGAAAACAATTGGTTAGTGACAAGGGAGAAAGAATGGTGCGTTTCCATGTATTTGCTAAATGCGGGTTATTGTTGTGACGTACTCTGAGATAACACTTGAGTATGAAGATGGGGACAACAGGCAGATGAGCCTCACTTTGCACTGCTTCTAATTTGGCAACATTAATCTAAGAGCAATCAGAGTTCTGGATATGGGAGGAGAGAAATTAGGCTAGAAATCTGTTTTTCATAAATGGTAGATAAAATTCTATGCAATGTTTATCACGTGTGCCATACATACTGTAATCACCTGGAATACAGTACTTTCTACTTCTTTATTGTTACCCTTCATTTTCATTTGGGATTTAGAATTTAATTTTTGTTACATTCAGCCTTTCCCTATTCTCTGATTTATTCAGGGCTCTACAGAGACTAAGGGTCCATTCACACATCCGTATGTGTTTTGCGGATCCACGGATCCGCAAAACACGGACACCAGCAATGTCCGGACGTGTGAATGGAGCCTAAAGGAACTGCAGTCAGCAGTTATACTACAATACACATAGAAATAATAGATATATTCTACAATAATGCATTAAATAGCAAAACAGTGTAAAAACTGCTGCTGAAACTGATTCAGGGATATTGGTGGACAGTAAAATTAAAGTGAACCTGTCACCGGGATTTTGTGTATAGAGCTGAGGACATTGGTTGCTAGATGGCCGCTAGCATATCCGCAATACCCAGTCCCCATAGCTGTGCTTTTATTGTGTCAAAAAAAGCTATGGGGACTGGGTATTGCGTATGTGCTAGCGGCCATAGAGCAACCCATGTCCTCAGCTCTATACACAAAATCCCAGTGACAGGTTCCCTTTAAGTTTAGCATCTAGTGCCAGGGAGCTGCTGCCAAGATGCATAGATGCACATAGTTTTGCCTATATACCAATCACTAGTCAGAGCAAACATTATACATTGAAGAGTTAACTCATTAAAATGAATAATAAAAATTGTCATTAGTGGGTGCATATATACTGTGACTGTAAAAACATTTTTTATTTTTTAAATGTAGCCTGTCCTGGTGGTCCATGGAGATAGAATCTCTGTCTCCATTAAGAAACCATGTTTTTAACAATCACAGTATACATACCCTTGTAAGCTCGAAAAATAAATATTAAAATTAAGAATTAATGTATCTGGGGAAAATAGGGATAACGGGGGTCATTAGTCAAACTGGTGTAAAGTATAACCTTCTTAGTTACCCGTAGCCACCAATCAGATTCCACCTTTCATTTTGGACAGCTCCTTTGGAAAATAAAAGGTGAAATCTGATTGGTTGCTATGGGCATCTAAGCCAGTTCTACTTTACACCAGTTTGATAAATGACCCCCAACATCCTTACCCTTTGGGAAATACACATAAATCTTAAAATAAAAATTCAGTCTAAATGAAGTACAATTTTGGGTACCTTTGTATAAGATGGGCATATCGAAGCTGAATTAGAGGGAGTGAACTGGAGGGGTGACCCAGGGAATTAAGAGAATCGGTGGTTTGCAGAAACTTGGGGTTATTCTGTTTTGAAAAATGACTACTAAGGGGGAATCTATTTTGTATTTAGAAATATATGGATTGGATGCACAGTTCAGAGATCTTTCTAATGATCTTTTATAGCTAGGCATGTAACCATAACTAGTGGCCACCTTCCTGTCAAAGAAAGTCTGTTTCTACATTAACATAGTTGGGGATTTTTTAGTGTAAAAGCCGTAAGACTATTGAACTCTCTGCTATACATATTGTGACAGTTGATATAATATCAAAAGTTATGTGGAAATGGTGGAAATTACTGATCTTACTGACTGTGTGAAACCAACCTAATAGATTGCTGAAGAAAAGTCATCGATCCAGGGACATTTTGTTGGACTGCCATATTTATATCATAATGATTTTTTTTTTCTAAGTATGGGGCAATGGGCATCCACCTCAAAGTGCTTTTGTCTTGCAACTCTATAGAATTCTAACTTTTTCAACTCTTTATTGAAACTATTAACTATTAGCAGATATTTGTCTAGTGTTTGGAAAGCAATAAAAACATGTATTGTATATACACAAAAAGATGAAGGCAAAGTGGCATCTATCAGCATAACCTTCTGTAACGGACCGGTTCAGCAGACAAGGGGTTAAAATCCGTTTAGGCGATAAGCCCCTTTCTGAGAGACAGGCACAGCTACTGCAGGACACCAACCTCCCGAACTGGATTCAAAGTAGCACTCCAAACTGGAACCTCACGAATAGCTGCTAGCAGACGAACAGGAAAAGCATACAATCCTGGCAATCGGTCTTCTAACAGCATACAGCGAATCCCCCCAATAACGAGACAAGGCTCCGTGTTGAGGATCAAGCAGTGGACTGACTGTACTTGAAGTACAGCCTCTTTTATTCACAAAAAACAAACATAGTACTGCCCACAGGGGTTTGAAATACAACCAATCAGTATATTACAAGACATACAATGTAACTACAGCAACCAATCGTTCACGCCCCCCAGAGGACCAGAATGAAGAATGGGACATAGGACAACATATCCCCACAATGCATCATGGTTTCCTCCTCTCTGTCCAGACAACCTGAAGAGCAATCCAATTATCTCTGAGGACAAAGGGAGATCGCCAATACACATGTGCAGACAACAGAACAGACATCACCCTTTAAATACACAATGGGACAATGGCACAATAGAAACACACCCAGCATATTCCCTCCCCTTATCCTGAGAGGAGACTCAATTATACATACAGTTAAACATACTTTCTACCCAACTTTCATAACTCTAAAACCATATATCACATTCACATAAAAATTACATATTCGCAATCAATCCATTTAGGGGAACAACATATTAAAAACTGGCATGAATCAGACCAGGGGTTCAAAAGTTAGTAAAATATCTTTTGGGCCCTGGCTGGCACATGGCTATCTGGCTCAAACCAGTTTTACAGAGCCCTCTTTCCTGGAGACAATGGGAAATAATCAAATTATATCCAGGGATAGAGGCAGACTCCATTGAGCACATGGTTGCAAAAAGACATAAAATACAATAAAATACACAAGGTTACATTTACTACATAAAATAAAGACATGCAACATATCCCCAGATAGCTTAGGTCTGAGCGCATATTATTGAATGGCGCTCAGACCACACACATACAGTTCAATTGCCATGGAGCTTAAGTTTTGCATGGGCTGATGATAGGGCCCATAATCCTGGGGCAAGAGGCCAGCAGCCAGTCCTCTCCAAAGCCCAGTGGCGAGGTTGGTTTCGCCACACATCTCCCCCCCCCAGGGAAGACTAACCAGGTACCTGACCTCACGCCGGTCGGTACCTGAGTTAGTCTGGCAGCCCACCCTCAACCCAATACTGGACCTGTTGCATTTGGTAGCCTGTCTCTGTCCAGTGAGTCCACCAAGGTTATGTTGGAAGCTGGTACTCCTGGTCTCTGTGTTGCTCCCTGGCTTAGAGTGGAGGTTGCTTTGTGGGCAGGTATCAGCGGTACTCTGCCCTGGTGCCAGCGCTACCACGGAAGAAGCCTGGTTGGAGCCTGGTTGTTGGAGGGGGAGACCGACTGTCTCTACCCCCTGTGCTGTAAGTGCAGAGACCACGGTCCCATCTGCACTGTTGTGGGGCTTACTGTCTCCCCCTGGTGCGTTAAGCTGCCGCTGGGGAGAGGGGGTAACGAGCTCCTCTCCCATACATACTTCCAGCCGCTGGGGAGGGCGACCGACCGTCTCCGCTCCCAATACAGTGTCCTGCTGCTGGGGAAAGGAGACTGGGCTCTCTATTCCCTGCTGGACACTCTGCCGCTGGGGGACAGGACCGACTGTCTCTGCCCCCTGTAACTCCGCCTGCTGCTGGGGAAAGGAGACTGGGCTCCCAATTCCCAAAAAATCATGCTGCTGCTGGGGGGCAGGAACAACTACCTCTGCCCCCTGTAACTCCGCCTGCCGCTGGGGAGGGAGGACGCTGCTCTCCTCTCCCTGCACTTCACACTGCCGCTGGGGAATGGAGACTGGGCTCCCAATTCCCTGCAGGACCGGCGGAGAGACCTCGGTCCCATCTCTACCGGCCACCTGGGGTCCTTCCCAGTAACATTCTACAATATCTGCCCAGCTGAATGGGTCTGGATCTGGGTCTGTCACCTTACCGTCCTGCTGAGCCTTCTCAATGGAGTGGAAGAGATCTTGGTAGTCCTGCTCCAGTTCCCACTCCAGGGTTGCTAGGTGAGCCAGGTCTTGCTCTACCTCATGGGGGTCATCCCACTCATGCCTAGCCTCCCTCTCATAGAAAATGTTCTGAAGTCTGGACTGTGCAGGGCTCCCGAAGTCAGGCTCTGCAAAGGACTCCCATAACAAGCCAGCACCATAAAACTCCTCTCCCTCTGGCTTGTCATGTTCGGCTGTCCAGGGTATATACTGTGCCATATACCACCAAAGCGCCTGGTAGGCATCCTCCAGCCATAGCTCCTGCCATACCCTGTGCTCTAGTTCCTTCACCCATTCCTCCCGGGGCTGCTCTCCGAGGAAGGGCATCCGCAGGGCCACTTGCTTCTGCAACCGCTGCTCTTCACTGGGGAGACTCTCACCCCGCTGGTATTGTAGATTATCCAGGGCCTGGTACCAGATGCCTTTCCTTAATGCATCCCGGCCATCCAGGTCCTCCTCCTCATATAACACTGCTGGTTCCATCCCACTGCTGCCACCAATGTAACGGACCGTTTCAGCAGACAAGGGGTTAAAATCCGTTTAGGCGATAAGCCCCTTTCTGAGAGACAGGCACAGCTACTGCAGGATACACCAACTCCCGAACTGGGTACAAAGTAGCACTCCAAACTGGAACCTCACGAATAGCTGCTAGCAGACGAACAGGAAAAGCATACAATCCTGGCAATCGGTCCTCTAACAGCATACAGTGAATCCCCCCAATAACGAGACAAGGCTCCGTTTTGAGGGTCAAGCAGTGGTCTGACTGTACTTGAAGTACAGCCTCTTTTATTCACAAAAAACAAACATAGTACTGCCCACAGGGGTTTGAAATACAACCAATCAGTATATTACAAGACATACAATGTAACTACAGCAACCAATCGTTCACGCCCCCCAGAGGACCAGAATGAAGAATGGGACATAGGACAACATATCCCCACAATGCATCATGGTTTCCTCCTCTCTGTCCAGACAACCTGAAGAGCAATCCAATTATCTCTGAGGACAAAGGGAGATCGCCAATACACATGTGCAGACAACAGAACAGACATCACCCTTTAAATACACAATGGGACAATGGCACAATAGAAACACACCCAGCATATTCCCTCCCCTTATCCTGAGAGGAGACTCAATTATACATACAGTTAAACATACTTTCTACCCAACTTTCATAACTCTAAAACCATATATCACATTCACATAAAAATTACATATTCGCAATCAATCCATTTAGGGGAACAACATATTAAAAACTGGCATGAATCAGACCAGGGGTTCAAAAGTTAGTAAAATATCTTTTGGGCCCTGGCTGGCACATGGCTATCTGGCTCAAACCAGTTTTACAGAGCCCTCTTTCCTGGAGACAATGGGAAATAATCAAATTATATCCAGGGATAGAGGCAGACTCCATTGAGCACATGGTTGCAAAAAGACATAAAATACAATAAAATACACAAGGTTACATTTACTACATAAAATAAAGACATGCAACATATCCCCAGATAGCTTAGGTCTGAGCGCATATTATTGAATGGCGCTCAGACCACACACATACAGTTCAATTGCCATGGAGCTTAAGTTTTGCATGGGCTGATGATAGGGCCCATAATCCTGGGGCAAGAGGCCAGCAGCCAGTCCTCTCCAAAGCCCAGTGGCGAGGTTGGTTTACATATTGTGACAGTTGATATAATATCAAAAGTTATGTGGAAATGGTGGAAATTACTGATCTTACTGACTGTGTGAAACCAACCTAATAGATTGCTGAAGAAAAGTCATCGATCCAGGGACATTTTGTTGGACTGCCATATTTATATCATAATGATTTTTTTTTTCTAAGTATGGGGCAATGGGCATCCACCTCGAAGTGCTTTTGTCTTGCAACTCTATAGAATTCTAACTTTTTCAACTCTTTATTGAAACTATTAACTATTAGCAGATATTTGTCTAGTGTTTGGAAAGCAATAAAAACATGTATTGTATATACACAAAAAGATGAAGGCAAAGTGGCATCTATCAGCATAACCTTCTTTGAAATTGAAATTTAAGTTGTTAGGAAACTTCTAATTTTGGGTTAAATAATATTTCAAATATTGTATGTTTCTTAGGCCTCGTTCACATTGTCTCTGCTCAAAAATCATGTTCTGAGCAGACACCGAACGGACCCCATTATAGTCCTCAACGGAGCCGGAGAACGGAAAGGAGAAACTCCTTTGCGTTCTCCGGCTCCGTTGAGGACTATAATGGGGTCCGTTCGGTGTCCGCTCAGAACATGATTTTTGAGCGGAGACGAAAGTCCTGCATGCATGTTCTGAGCGGACACCGAACGGACCCCATTATAGTCTATGGGGTCTTTAGGCTCCGTTACGCTCATTTAGCTCTCCGTTATCTGCAGAATCCGTCCTTTCCATTCTCCTGCTCCTCAACGGAGCTGGAGAACGGAAAGGAGAAACGGTGATGTGAAAGAGGCCTCAGACTGAGGACATACATAATGTATTAGTTTAAAAAATATGATATAAATATATAGATCACCAATGCTTTTGATCATTAAAGGAGTCTCTGGGCCTGTACCTAAAAGCCTCTTTCAGCTAACCTGTGGAGATAAGACACTATGAGCAGTACTTACCTTGTTTGTTAGAACAATTCCGCGATCCCTGCTCGACTGGCTAAAGACTCTTCCTCTGACATCGCAACCAGATGTGCTCCTCTTTCTTCTTGTACATCTAAATCTACATTATGCGGCTGAACAGGAAAAAGAGGAGCACATCCGGTACCGACAACAGAGTAAGAACCTGCAGCCAGTCAGCAGTCACATAATCCCAGCTTGGGTTGTGGAATTGGTGGAGCGATGGAAGGGTAAGTACTGCTCACAGTGTGTTTTGTCAACTGCTTATGCCGCTGTACAGAACACTGGTGAGACCTCACTTGGAGTATTGTGCGCAGTACTGGAGGCCATATCTCCAGAAGGATATAGATACTCTAGAGAGAGTTCAGAGAAGAGCTACTAAACTAGTACATTGATTGCAGGATCAAACTTACCAGGAAAGGTTAAAGGACCTTAAAGAGGACCTTTCACCTGTATAAACTATGTGAACTGAGTATGCTGCCATGTAGAGCGGCGCCCGGGGATCTCACTGCACTTACTATTATCCCCGGGCGCCGCTCCGTTCTCCCGTTATGCCCTCAGGTACCTTTGCTCCTTAAGTTATAGTAGGCGGGTCTTCCCTTGTCCTGTGGGCGTCTCCTTATCCTAGGCTGCAGCGCTGGCCAATCGCAGCGCACAGCTCACAGCCTGGGAGGTTTTTTTCTCCCAGGCTGTGAGCTGTGCGCTGCGATTGGCCAGCGCTGCAGCCTAGGAGAAGGAGACGCCCACAGGACAAGGGAAGACCCGTCTACTATAACTTAAGGAACAAAGGTACCGGAGCCTATAACGGGAGAACGGAGCGGCGCCCGGGGATAATAGTAAGTGCAGTGAGATCCCCGGGCGCCGCTCTATATGGCAGCATACTCAGTTAACATAGTTTATACAGGTGAAAGGTCCTCTTTAATATGTATAGCTTGGAAGAAAGAAGAGACAGAGGGGATATGATAGAAACTTTTAAATACATAAAGGGAATCAACTCGGTAAAGGAGTAGAGCATATTTAAAAGAAGAAAAACTGCTACAAGAGGACACAGTTTTAAATCAGAGGGGCAAAGGTTTAAAAGTAATATAAGGAAGTATTACTTTACTGAGAGAGTAGTGGATGCATGGAATAGCCTTCCTGCAGAAGTGGTAGCTGCAAATACAGTGAAGGAGTTTAAGCATGCATGGGATAGGCATAAGGCTATCCTTCATATAAGATAGGGCCAGGGACTATTAATAGGACTCAGATATATTGGGCAGACTAGATGGGCCAAATGGTATTTATCTGCGGACAGATTCTATGTTCTATGTTTCTATGTTTCCACAGGTTAGCTGAAAGAGGATTTTTATGTACAGACCTGGAGGCCCCCATTCAAGACAACATCTTAAAAGCAAGGTTTATTATGGATTTAAAAGGCATTTACAGTAAAGCACTCATGAGCTGTACAACATAGGTAAATCTGAGTAGATGGTTTATATCTGATATAAACTTATGCAAATTAGGAAAATAATGCATTTTACAAATTCAAATCAGACAAAGGTATTAAGAACAATAAAACATTATATCAAATGACATGAAAACAGACAAGTAAAAGTTAAAGGCTATGGACACCTTTGTGCACTAAAAATCAGTAACCCCATATCTTACCGTAATGCAGCACATAATAAAATGGCACTTTGCTTCACATGCTCTCAGAAATGCTCTTCTGTCCTCCCCTGCATAACGGAAACGGGATGGATCCGTTTTGCAGCCCATAGACTTCTATTATGACGGAATGAATAACGGAATGCCTCTAAAGGCATTCTGTTATGCATTTTGTCATAGAATTGCATTATGGTCTGTGGTAACGGAATCCATAACGTAATTCAACTTTACCACCAAACGAAGTGTGAACAAATTTCAAAATATGAAATTCGCTCATCTCTAATTGTGGCGTTATAAGTCTGATATAGAGATCTCATTACTGACAGCTCTCACTACATGCGCTCTATTCTGAATACAGTATTGTGTGCAGTCCGCACAGTGAGCGGTCACTTCTCCCACACAGATTAGTACAGTGTGACGACACACTATGCTATGTACACATAGAAGTACACAGTGGGGGAGATTTATCAAAACTGGTGCAAAGTAGAACTGGCTTAGTTGCCCATAGCAACCAATCAGATTCCTCCTTTCTTTTTCCAATAAAGCTGTGAAAAATGAAAGCTGGAATCTGATTGGTTGCTATGGGCAACTAAGCCAGTTCCACTTAACACCAGTTTGATAAATGACATACATACAGTACAGACCAAAAGTTTGGACACACCTTTTCATTCAAAGAGTTTTCTTTATTTTCATGACTATGAAGGCATCAAAACTATGAATTAACACATGTGGAATTATATACATAACAAACAAGTGTGAAACAACTGAAAATATGTCATATTCTAGGTTCTTCAAAGTAGCCACCTTTTGCTTTGATTACTGCTTTGCACACTCTTGGCATTCTCTTGATTAGCTTCAAGAGGTAGTCCCCTGAAATGGTTTTCACTTCACAGGTGTGCCCTGTCAGGTTTAATAAGTGGGATTTCTTGCCTTATAAATGGGGTTGGAACCATCAGTTGCGTTGAGGAGAAGTCAGGTGGATACACAGCTTATAGTCCTACTGAATAGACTGTTAGAATTTGTATTATGGCAAGAAAAAAGCAGCTAAGTAAAGAAAAACGAGTGGCCATCATTACTTTAAGAAATGAAGGTCAGTCAGTCAGCCCGAAAAATTGGGAAAACTTTGAAAGTAAGGGCTGTTTGACCATGAAGGAGAGTGATGAGAGTCACCGGACCTGAACCCAATCGAGATGGTTTGGAGTGAGCTGGACCGCAGAGTGAAGGCAAAAGGGCCAACAAGTGCAAAGCATCTCTGGGAACTCCTTCAAGACTGTTGGAAGACCATTTCAGGGGACTACCTCTTGAAGCTCATCAAGAGAATGCCAAAAGTGTGCAAAGCAGTAATCAAAGCAAAAGGTGGCTACTTTGAAGAACCTAGAATATGACATATTTTCAGTTGTTCCACACTTGTTTGTTATGTATATAATTCCACATGCGTTAATTCATAGTTTTGATGCCTTCATAGTCATGAAAATAAAGAAAACTCTTTGAATGAGAAGTTGTGTCCAAACTTTTGGTCTGTACTGTATATATACTGTTGCAAGAAAACGTATGTGAACCCTTTGGAATGATATGGATTTCTGCACAAATTGGTCATAAAATGTGATCTGATCTTCATCCAAGTCACAACAATAGACAATCACAGTCTGCTTAAACTAATAACACACAAAGAATTAAATGTTACCATGTTTTTATTGAATACACCATGTAAATATTAACTTTTATAACCCTTTCCAGCTTTATGCAAGTCAACACTTCTTAATCGTAGGTCTTCTGAGAGCTCTTTTGTGCGAGGAATCATTCACATCAGGCAATGCTTCTTGTGAAAAGCAAACCCAGAACTGGTGTGTGTTTTTTATAGGGCAGGGCAGCTGTAACCAACACCTCCAATCTCATCTCATTGATTGGACTCCAGTTGGCCGACACCTCACTCCAATTAGCTTTTGGAGATGTCATTAGTCTAGGGGTTCACATACTTTTTCCACCTGCACTGTGAATATTTACATGGTGTATTCAATAAAAACATGGTAACATTTAATTCTTTGTGTGTTATTAGTTTAAGCAGACTGTGATTGTCTATTGTTGTGACTTGGATGAAGATCAGATCACATTTTATGACCAATTTGTGCAGAAATCCATATCATTCCAAAGGGTTCACATACGTTTTCTTGCAACTGTATATATACAGTACTGACCAAAACTTTGGACACAACTTCTCATTCAAAGAGTTTTCTTTATTTTCATGACTATGAAGGTATCAAAACTATGAATTAACACATGTGGAATTATATACATAACAAACAAGTGTGAAACAACTGAAAATATGTCATATTCTAGGTTCTTCAAAGTAGCCACCTTTTGCTTTGATTACTGCTTTGCACACTCTTGGCATTCTCTTGTATGAACTTCAAGAGTTAGTCACCTGAAATGGTCTTCCAACAGTCTTGAAGAAGTTCCCAGAGATGCTTAGCACTTGTTGGCCCTTTTGCCTTCACTCTGCGGTCCCGCTCACCCCAAACCATCTCGATTGGGTTCAGGTCCGGTGACTGTGGAGACCAGGTCATCTGGCGCAGCACCTCTCCTTCATGGTCAAATAGCCCTTGCTTTCAAAGTTTTCCCAATTTTTCGGGTGACTGACTGACCTTCATTTCTTAAAGTAATGATGGCCACTTGTTTTTCTTTACTTAGCTGCTTTTTTCTTGCCATAATACAAATTCTAACAGTCTATTCAGTAGGACTATCAGCTGTGTATCCACCTGATTTCTCCTCAACGCAACTGATGGTCCCAACCCCATTTATAAGGCAAGAAATCCCAGTTATTAAACCTGACAGGGCACACCTGTGAAGTGAAAACCATTTCAGGGGACTACCTCTTGAAGCTCATCAAGAGAATGCCAAGAGTGTGCAAAGCAGTAATCAAAGCAAAAGGTGGCTACTTTGAAGAACCTAGGATATGACATATTTTCAGTTGTTTCACACTTGTTTGTTATGTATATAATTCCACATGTGTTAATTCATAGTTTTGATGCCTTCAGTGTGAATCTGCAATTTTCATAGTCATGAAAATAAAGAAAACTCTTTGAATGAGAAGGTGTGTCCAAACTTTTGGTCTGTACTGTATATAAATGACAGCACTCTAAAACACTTTATTCATTCCTGTGGTCGCAATGTTTTCAGCTCATTTCAGCCTTTTTTCAAGCTATGAGCTAAAACGCTGCGACTAGTGTTGAGTGAACTTGTGTTTCACTCAACACTACAAGTAGTTGTGCATTGTGTGTGTGTATATATTACTCTTTTTGTGAGGCAAGGTAACCAAAAAATGCCTGTTCTGGCACAGTTTTTATTTTTTGTTTTTACAATGTTCACCTGACAGAGTAGATAATGTGCTATTTTTATAGAGCAAGTCGTAATGACACGGCGATACCTAATATGTCTATTTTTTATTTTGGATTTACACAATAAAATTTTTATTTTTTAAATCATGTTTATCTGTTTCCATTTTTTGAAAGCCAATTTTTTGGGCGATTGTCTTAGGTATAGTCTCATTTTTTGAGGGATGAGATGATGGTTTGATGGTACTATTTTGGGGCACATATGAAGTTTTATCTCTTGGTAATACACTTTTTGTGATTTAAGGTGATAAAAAAAATGACTTTTTTGGCACATAATATATTTTTTTTTACGGCGTTCCCCAGACGGGTTAGATCACATGCTATTTTGATAGAGCAGGTTGTTACGGACACAGTGATGCCTAATATGTGCATTTTTTTTATTTAATTTTCCACAATAAAAGCATTTTTGAAAAAAATAATCATGTTTTTGTGTTTCCATTTTCTGAAAGCCATATTTTTTTACATTTTTGGGCGATTGTCTTTTTTTGAGGGATGAGATGATGGTTTGATTGGTACCATTTTGGGGCACATTTGACTTTTTGATCACTTGGTATTACACTTTTTGTGATTAAGGTGATAAGAAATTGCTTTTTTATCACATTTTTTATTTTATTTTTTTACAGCGTTCACCAGACGAGTTAGCACATGTGATATTTTTATACAGCAGGTTGTTACGAATGCGGCAATACCTAATATGTCTTTTTTTTATAATATATTTTGGTTTTACACAATAAGAGCATTTTTGAAACAAAAAAATCATGTTTTGGGTGATTGTCTTAGGTAGGGGCTCATTTGTTGCGGGATGAGAGGTTGGTTTGATTGGTACTATTTTGGGGTACTTATGACTCTTTTGATCACTTCTTATACCATTTTGTGGGAAGAGCGGTGGGCAAAATAGCAATTTCATCATAGTTTTTTTTTTTTTATGGCATTCACCGTGCGGTAAAAGTACGTGATCCTTTTAAAGATCAGGTGGTTACGGACGCGGCGATACCAAACATGTTTAGTGTTTTATATTTTTTTAAATTTTTAACCAATTATATTTGCGGATATAGGAAGAAGTTTTTTTTTACTTTTTTCAACTTTTTTATGCACTTTTTTTTTACTCAGACCCGCTTGGTTTTTGAAAATCCAGTGGGTCTGATGCCTCTACAATTCACTCTAAAACACTGAAGGGGGAGGGAGAGCAGCGGCCCGATGGTTAGCCCCTTCCATACAACGGTGCCTAAGGACCATGGCATGGAAGGGGTTATGTCTGCAGTTTGTCAGCAGACTGTCAGCTGTATATTACAGCTGACTGCAGAGGTAGCACTACATTTTTTCCAAAAGAGTAAAAATACTCCTCTGAACAATTTTGACGAGTATTTTTAGACGAGGAGTACAAATTTTGCTGTAATTAATATATATAATGCATAGGCCCACATAACATTATGAGGCTAATATTTCTGCAGGGAAACCATTGCTAGTCTCCTATGCAGAAATAAAGGTAGACAATTTTATATTTATCCAATATCATACACTAAACGTAAGACCACTGCTGCCATACACAGTGCCCACCTGACGCTGCCATACACTGCGCCCACCTGACGCTGCCATACACTGTGCCCACCTGACGCTGCCATACACAGCGCCCACCTGGCCCTGCCATACACAGCGCCCACCTGACGCTGCCATACACTGCGCCCACTTGACGCTGCCATACACTGCGCCCACCTGACGCTGCCATACACTGCGCCCACCTGACGCTGCCATACACTGCGCCCACCTGACGCTGCCATACACTGCGCCCACCTGACGCTGCCATACACAGGGCCCACCTGACGCTGCCATACACAGGGCCCACCTGACGCTGCCATACACAGGGCCCACCTGACGCTGCCATACACAGGGCCCACCTGACGCTGCCATACACAGGGCCCACCTGACGCTGCCATACACAGGGCCCACCTGACGCTGTTATACACAGAGCCCACCTGACACTGCCATACACTGCACCCACCTGACGCTGCCATACACTGCACCCACCTGACGCTGCCATACACAGCGCCCACCTGACGCTGCCATACACCGGGCCTACATTACGCTGCCATACACTGCGCCCACCTGATGCTGCCATACACAGTGCCCACCTGACGCTGCCTTACACAGAGCCCACCTGACGCTGCCATACACAGGGCCCACCTGACGCTGCCATACACAGCGCCCACCTGATGCTGCCATACACAGCGCCCACCTGACGCTGCCATACACTGCGCCCACCCGACGCTGCCATACACTGCACCCACCTGATGCTGCCATACACTGCACCCACCTGATGCTGCCATACACTGCACCCACCTGATGCTTATAAACCTACAAAAACCTCTCTGTCTATAGTCGACAGTGCAACACTCCACCTGGAACAACACACAATGTCATAACAAAAAAAGCCAGTGGAGATAATGTATCAAAAATAATATAAATTTTATTGCATATAAAAATATGAAGGAAAAAAGGCAAGATGGAAAAGGTATACAGAGAAGCAAAGGGCATTCCCTCAACTGGACAAACATGTATCCCCACAGAGCTAGTAACCACTTACGGGGTACCAGGCCATACGCTGTGTCTCACAACAGCCCAAGTTGTGTACCACAAAAGGTGATACCCTGTGTCGAGCACCCCAAAAGGGGATTATATACCGTGGTACAGTTGTATCAATGAATAATCTCTGGACATTTGTGAGATCCACAGCCTACGCCCCCTAGTAACCATAGACAACATGTATGTAATGAGCATAATAGTGATATATTCACAGCCTAGTCTATGAACACAGCATAGTGATGGTATATTCACAACCTAGTCGATATCATAGGCCTAATATGGATACTGTATGTGGCGGTGTCTTAATAGATACACCTAACCGGGGACGTACCTGAAGACATGGTCAAGCCCAGGAGAGATAAGAAAGCCCTAAGCGCAAGACCTCGACGCGCGTTTCACCTCAGCGGCACCCACCTGACGCTGCCATACACTGAGCCAACCTGACGCTGCCATACAGAGGGCCCACCTGACGCTGCCATACACAGCGCCCACCTGACGCTGCCATACACAGCACCCACCTGACGCTGCCATACACAGCGCCCACCTGACGCTGCCATACACAGCGCCCACCTGACGCTGCCATACACAGCGCCCACCTGACGCTGCCATACACTGCACCCACCTGATGCTTATAAACCTACAAAAACCTCTCTGTCTATAGTCGACAGCGCAACACTCCACCTGGAACAACACACAAGTCATAACAAAAAAAGCCAGTGGAGATAATGTATCAAAAATAATATCAATTTTATTGCATATAAAAATATGAAGGAAAAAAGGCAAGATGGAAAAGGTATACAGAGAAGCAAAGGGCATTCCCTCAACTGGACAACCATGTATCCCCACAGAGATAGTAACCACTTACGGGGTACCAGGCCATACGCTGTGTCTCACAACAGCCCAAGTTGTGTACCACAAAAGGTGATACCCTGTGTCAAGCACCCCAAAAGGGGATTATATACCGTGGTACAGTTGAATCAATGAATAATCTCTGGACATTTGTGAGATCCACAGCCTACGCCCCCTAGTAACCATAGACAACATGTATGTAATTAGCATACCGTATATACTCGAGTATAAGCCGACCCGAGTATAAGCCGAGCCCCTAATTTTACCCCAAAAAAATGGGAAAAATTATTGACTCGAGTATAAGACTAGGGTGGGAAATGCAGCTATAATGCAGAGTGTATGTGTATATAATGCACACACTCTACATTATATACACACATCTGCAAGAGGGTGACTCCCTGTATTTAATGCAGAGTGTGTGCATTATATACACACACACTCTGCATTAAATACAGGGAGCCATCCACAGATCTCCCCCCTAAACAGTGCCATCCACAGAAATGTATATTTGTGAATGTTGAGATGTTATATTGGTTTCACTGGTAAAAATAAATAATTGAAATGGGTATATATTTGTTTTTTGTTAAGTTGCCTAATAATTATGCACAGTAATAGTCACCTGCACACACAGATATCCCCCTAAAATAGCTAAAACTAAAAACAAACTAAAAACTACTTCCAAAAATATTCAGCTTTGATATTAATGAGTTTTTTGGGTTCATTGAGAACATGGTTGTTGTTCAATAATAAAATTAATCCTCAAAAATACAACTTGCCTAATAATTCTGCACTCCCTGTATAGTCGACAGCGCAACACTCCGCCTGGAACAACACACAAGTCATAACAAAAAAAGCCAGTGGAGATAATGTATCAAAAATAATATCAATTTTATTGCATATAAAAATATGAAGGAAAAAAGGCAAGATGGAAAAAGGTATACAGAGAAGCAAAGGGCATTCCCTCAAATGGACAACCATGTATCCCCACAGAGCTAGTAACCACTTACGGGGTACCAGGCCATACGCTGTGTCTCACAACAGCCCAAGTTGTGTACCACAAAAGGTGATACCCTATGTCAAACACCCCAATAGGGGATTATACACCATGGTACAGTTGTATCAATGAATAATCTCTGGACATTTGTGAGATCCACAGCCTACGCCCCTGGTAACCATAGACAACATGTATGTAATTAGCATAATAGTGATATATTCACAGCCTAGTCTATGAACACAGCAATAGTGATGGTATATTCACAACCTAGTCGATATCACAGGCCTAATATGGATACTGTATGTGGCGGTGTCTTAATAGACACACCTAACAGGGGACGTACCTGAAGACATGGTCAAGCCCAGGAGAGATAAGAAAGCCCTAAGCGCAAGACCTCGACGTGCGTTTCACCTCAGCGGACCCACCTGATGCTGCCATACACTGCACCCACCTGATGCTGCCATACACTGCACCCACCTGATGCTGCCATACACAGTGCCCACCTGACGCTGCCATACACAGTGCCCACCTGACGCTGTCATACACAGCGACCACCTGACACTACTATATACATACACAGCTCTAACACATGCCCATTACACAGATAGTTTACTATATACACATTGCACACACAGCTCTGCTACATGTCCATTACACAGATAGAACTACTGTGTGCACATTACACACATAAAACTATACAATACACTGGTTACACTGACATAGCCCTGCTTTATACACACCTTCCATACATAAAGTACCTCTGCATTCTACAACAGCACAGTCCTACAGGGAGCCTGTGTTCCCCTAACTCCTCCCACACACATGGCTGATCACATGACTGACATCACCACAGGTCCTGTAACCACAATGTAGTCTGGAGCTGCTCCTCGTGAGAGAGATGTCCGTGAGAGGCAGGCTTATTGGAAGAGGGGCGGGCCTTCATGTGTGTCGGGCCTGGCAGCTTCTGATACAGGGATCCTGACTGGGGGGGGGATGGGGGAGACTGCGTGCTCCCGTGTGCACACAGGAGGACTTACAGAAAATACGTCAGATGACGGATTCTCTGTAAACTAACTGAGAGCAGCCTGCTGTGCATAGGAAGCACAGCACGCTGTAGAACAAAAACGAAGAAAGATAGATAAATAGAACCGATTGGAGAAATAATTTTCTCCACAAAATAAATGAATTAGTGTAAATTTATTTTAATTTTTTTACAAAGGTGTCCATATCCTTTAGTTTCAAACAGCAGACAAGCTGTAAAGTAATTAGTTTTGATTCCATAAGAAGCAAACAACGTTGTTTCTATTGCCAAAACAGTGGGAAGGCAGAAAGATATATCTGCCCTAGATCCAAACTTATTAACAACGTGTGACAGTGCCATAAGTGAGTCACATACCAGTGTTTCCAAGTGGAAATACAGGCTATGAACATCAAAACATGTTATTTTAAAATATAGCTATCAGGGGCGTTGCTAGGTTAAAACATTCGGGGCCTTGGCACTGATGTTTTGTCCTAGGCCCTGAATGTCCTGCCTGCCTGCTAGATGCAACTGTATTGCCATCCACAGGACGGTGTAATGTTACATTACCCTACTTCGTGAGATTTCCCTATATATATATTTATTTAACAGAAAAAATGGCCATCAGATCTCCCTACCCCCACACTGCTCAGGCGCGGAGATCGGACGGATTGCGCACTGGGCCGTAATTTTTCCCTACCCTAAGGCTGGTGAGGCTCTCCGGCGCATGCGCAGTGTCCCGGTGTCCAGCTGAACTCCGCTGTAAGATTTCCCTAAACCGCCGTTTTGCGCATGCGCAGATCGGCACAACTCCGGCACGCCTCCTCATGTCATTTCCGGTGCGACCGGAAGTTTACGAGGTAGGGAAATCTCACGAAGTAGGGTAATGTAATGTTACAACGGCAATACAATTGAATCTAATGCGGTGGAAGAGCTGAAGGACCTGTGGTGACATCACAGGTCATGTGACCAGTAAAACAGTGTTTGAGAAGGACCTGCGATGATGTCACCATCATGTGACCAGTGCAGGAGAGGGTGGCAGTGAAGAGGGGAAGAAGCTGAGGTGATGTCTGCTACAACAGGAGAGGTAAGTGAAGGGAGAGGCAGAGAAATGCTGGGAGTTGTGGTTATTTAACTGGGACAGTATGTTAAGGCTGAAGGGAGGGATGTTATTTACATGGAACAGTGTGTTGGAGGTGGCTGGGGTCATGTAATTTACATGGGACTGTATGTTGATAGTGGCTGTAGGAGGGAGTGATGTTATTTACATAGGACTGTATGTTGGAGGGGGCTGTGGCAGAGTGATGTTATTTACATGGGACTGGATGTTGAAGGCAGCTATGGTAGGGAATTATGTTATTTACATGGGACTGTATGTTGGAGGGGGCTAGGCATGTCATTTATATGGGACTGTATGTTGGAGAGAGTGATGTTATTTACATGGGACTGTATTTCGGAGGGGGCTGGGGGAGGCAGTGATGTTATTTACCTGGGACTGTATGTTGATGGCGGCTGTGGGAGGAAGTGATGTTATTTACATGGGACTGAATGTTCAGGCGGCGATGTTATTTACGTGGAACTGTATGTTGAAGGTGGCTGGTGGGGGGAATGATGTTATTTACATGGGACTGAATGTTGAGGGGGTGATGTTTACATGGGAATGCTTGTTGGAGGTGCCTGGGGAGTGGGTGATATTATTTACTTGGGACTGTATGTTGAAGGCGGCTGGGGAGGTGATGTTATTTACAAGGGACTGCAATTTGGAGGGGCTGTAGATAGAGAGGGATGTTATTTACATGGGACTGTATATTGGAGGGGGCTGGAGAGATGGTGCGATGTTATTTACATGGGACTGTATGGCGGAGGGAGGGAAATAGAGTTATTTACATAGGACTGTATTTTGGAGGAGGAAGGAGAGATGGTGTGATGTTATCTACATGGGACTGTATGGCGGAGGGAGGGAAATAGAGTTATTTACATAGGACTGTATTTTGGAGGAGGAAGGAGAGATGGTGTGATGTTATCTACATGGGACTGTATGGTGGAGGTGGGAATATAACAACAGGGGGCACTGCAAATCCAGGAGACATTATAGGCATTCTTATTACTACTGGAGTCTCTATAGGAGGGACTTATAGATCCACCTTATTTCTCCTAAGTGTCAGGCCTTGCTCTGTGAATGTGCGGAGATCTGTCAGACTGGCTGCACATGTCTGATTCCTCTCTTTGTTTTGTTTGGGTTTGAGCTGGATCCACCTTCCCTCAGGTGTACTGGGTTGATTGTTAGCGAGGCTATTTATTCCTCCTTCTCCCAGTGGCCTGTGTGGGTTATAGTTCATTCCTGTGGGTTTTGGATGTGTTGTGGATAGTCTGCTCCAGCTCAGCTCAAGATAAGTCCTCTCTGTTTCTTCCCTTGGTATCTTTTATCTAGGCCTTTAGGGAGACGCTTGCTTCCTCCTGTTTGAAGAAGCAGGTCGCCTCTTTGCTTTTCCCTACTGCTCAGGGTTTTCCCAGGGTGTATAGACTTAGGCACGAGGGCATGTGCATATCCACCATTAGGGTATGCACATGTGCACAGCAGTATAGGGAAAGCCTTAGGGATTGCTAGGAGGTGACCCTTTTCTCCATAGCTTTTGGGCCTAGTGGTTTGTTCTGTTTGTTTTCCCTGTGTTTGGTTATTTCCCTGCTTACCCACCTACCGTGACATTATAACCCGCCCTAAAACTATAATTTCCCTGCTGTTCGGAAAATGGAGGCTTTAGATGCTTTGGTTCATCGCATACAGAGATTATCGCTGGAGGTTGCTCACCTCCGCAGTTCAGTTGCACAGTGTCAGAATGCTCTGGCGACTGGCGCTGTTGGAGGAAATCAGGTCTGCTTTGAGCCTAAAGTCGCTTTCCCTAATAGGTTCTCAGGGGGTGGTGATGACTTTATTCGGTTCAGGGAGTCCTGTAGGTTGTATTTTCATCTGCAAACAATTTCATCTGGTGACGAGAACCAAAGAGTGGGGATCATTATATCTCTGCTCAACGGGGACGTGCAGACCTGGGCTTTTTCTCTGTCGACCGATTCACCATCCCTCCGGTCGGTGGATGAATTTTTCAGAGCCCTGGGCTTGATTTATGATGACCCAGACCGGGTCTCCATGGCTGAATCTAAGTTGCGCAGTTTATTACAGGGAGAACGTACTGCGGAGTCGTATTGTGCAGAATTTAGAAGATGGGCAACTGACTCAGGGTGGAATGATCCTGCACTCCGGAGTCAGTTTTGTCAGGGGCTATCTGAGAGGTTGAAAGATGCCCTTGCTTTTCATGAATATCCCGATTCATTGGAGACGGCCATGTCTTTGGCAGTGCGGCTTGATAGACGTCTTAGAGAGAGGTATAAGATTCCTCTCGAGCGGGGAATCCCGTCTGAAAGTGGATCTGTCCCACCTATCCCCCGGGGAAATATGACATTTGAATCTGGGGCAGGAGAGGAGCCTATGCAGTTGGGCCAGGTTTCCTTTCGCTCAGGTAATAGGGATTTTAGGAAGCTGAGTAAGCTATGTTACTACTGTGGTAAAGAAGATCATTTTGTTTATGCGTGTCCGTTTGTTAAACCTCAAAACGGAAATGAAAAACTATGGAGGTATTCACATAAAAAGAAAGAAAAAACTTCCCTGACTCTTGGTAGTGTGAATAGGGAGTCTGAGCAAGCTAATATGCATTCTCCCTGCAATACCCGATTCCTCCTGCCTGCCATGGTGGCGTTAGACAAAATTTTGAGGTATTTGTTGACAGTGGTGCGGGGGTAAACCTTATTGACTTTCATTTTCTCCAAAATCTTGGTTTTAGAACTAGCACATTAGAAAAGGTAATACCAGTGTTTGCTATTGATTCCTCCCCTCTCTCACAAAAGAGTCTTACTCATATCGTTCATGACATTCAGATAAGGGTGGGTGATTCACATTTTGAGTCCATTTCTTGTTTTGTTATGAGGGGATTGCCTGCTCCGATGATTCTAGGTTTACCATGGTTGATAAAGCATAACCCTACTATTGACTGGCAAACAAGACAAATTAGTAGCTGGAGTGAATTTTGTACTGACAACTGTCTCTGTGCTTCTATCACAGGGGTGTCAACTATGGTCCTACCTCAGTTTCGCTCTTATTTTGCGAACGTATTCTCAGAGGGTGGAGCTCAGGAGCTGCCCCCTCCCCATCGAGAATATGATTGTCCGGTCAATCTGATCCCTAGAGCTAAACTGCCAAAATCTCGGCTATACAACCTTCCCAACCCGAAAGAGAGGCTATGCGAAGTAGATGGCTTAATATGTGTCTTTGCCAAACTCTCGGCAATATAAGTCCCCTGTGGCCGCCGGCTTCTTTTTTGTAAAAAAAGAAAGACGGATCGCTTAGACTGTGTTTAGATTTCTGGGAATTGAATCTCATTACGGTCCAGGATCCGTATACCCTTCCTTTGATTTCAGATCTATTTGATCAAATTGTCGGAGCCAAGGTGTTCTCCAAGTTGGATTTAAGAGGAACCTATAATTTGATCAGAATAAAGGAAGGAGGATGAGTGGAAAACGGCCTTCAATACATCCGAAGGTCATTTCGAGAATCTTGTCATGCCCTTTGGTTTAACTAATGCGCCAGCGGTCTTTCAGCGATTTGTCAATGATATTTTTCATCATTTAGTGGGAAGGTTTATTGTTATTTACCTTGATGACATACTAATTTACTCACCCGATTTGGAGACCCATCAGGATCACGTGAGACAGGTGTTGGCGATCCTTCGGGAGAATAAATTGTATGCAAAATTGGAAAAATGTGTATTTGCTGTCCAGGAGCTACCGTTTTTGGGATACCTGCTTTCTGACTCTGGTTTTCGTATGGACCCCGAAAAGGTCCGGGCGGTACTGGAATGGGACCGGCCTGAGAATCAGAAAGCTTTAATGCGGTTTTTGGGTTTTACCAATTACTACAGAAAGTTCATCTTGAATTATTCCACCATTCTAAAACCTTTGACAGATATGACTAAAAAAGGCGCCAACTTCTCTGTCTGGTCAGATGAGGCATTACAGGCCTTTTCTGCTATTAAGAAATGTTTTGCGGCTGCTCCCATTCTAATGCAACCTGATGTGTCTCAACCTTTCGTCATGGAGGTTGATGCATCAGAAGTGGGGGTCGGAGCAGTTCTGTTGCAGGGTCCATCCCCTAGCAAATGGCATCTGTGTGCTTTTTTCTCCAAAAAACTCTGAAGCTGAAAGAAATTATGATGTAGGAGATAGAGAATTACTGGCCATTAAATTGGCCTTTGAAGAATGGCGTCACTGGTTGGAAGTGGCTACTCATCCTATTATGGTATATACTGACCACAAGATTTTGGCTTACCTGCAGTCTGCTAAGCGACTGAATCCTAGACAGGCTAGATGGTCACTGTTTTTTACTAGGTTCAATTTTGTGGTCACCTTTCGCCCTAGGGTAAAAAACGTCAATGCAGATGCGTTGTCACGTAGTTTTCCTGGGGAGAGTGATTCGGAGGATCCCGCTCCGATTTTGGCTGATGGGGTGCTGGTTTCCGCTCTGTACCCCGAGTTGGAGATGGAGGTGTTTGGGGCCCAGGAGGAGGCTCCTGATTCCTGTCCTCCAGACAAGTTGTTTGTTCCTGCTGAACTGCGATACAAGGTGTTCAAGGAACATCATGATACGGTCCTTGCGGGACATCCTGGAAGCAAATCCACCATACATCTTATTTCCCGGAGATTCTGGTGGCCAGGGTGTGGAGGGTTATGTGGTAGCTTGTGAGACCTGTGCACCTGCGAAGGTGGCTCACAATCTGCCTTCAGGATCCCTTCTTCCTTTGTCCATCCCGTCTCGTCCTTGGACGCATTTGTCCATGGACTTTATTACCGATTTACCGAGTTCCTCTGGGAAAACTGTGATTTCGGTGGTAGTGGACCGCTTCAGTTAGATGGCCCACTTTGTACCATTACCTAGCTTGCCCAATGCCAAAAGCTCAGGCCTTTATCGATAACATTGTAAAACTACATGGCATTCCCTCTGATGCGGTGTCTGATAGGGGGACGCAATTTGTTTCCAGGTTTTGAAGGGTGTTTTGCTCTAGTCTGGAAATACAACTGTCTTTCCTTCGGCTTTTCATCCCCAGTCGAATGGTCAGACAGAGTGCACTAGCCAAAACCTGGAGACCTATTTGAGGTGTTTTGTTGCCGAGAACCAGGATGACTGGTCCTCGCTCTTGTCTCTAGCCGAATTTGTCTTGAATAACAATAAACAGGAGTCCACTGATAAGTCGCCGTTTTTTGGCGCATATGGTCTTCACGCAAAGTTTGGTACTTATTCTGGGACTGGATCTTCTGGAATGCCAGAAAAGGAGAGATTCTCTTCCGCCTGTCATCTATCTGGCAGAAGATGCAAGTTAATTTGGAAAAGATGGGTGAAAAATATAAACGGATGGCTGACAGGAGACGTATGACTGGTCCGGACCTGTGTGTGGGTGATTCGGTGTGGTTGTCCACTAAAAACATTAAGCTCAAGGTACCATCTTGGAAACTGGGTCCAAGATTTATTGACCCTTACAAAATCTCTGCTTTGGTCAACCCGGTGGCGTTTCGTCTGGATCTTCCGCAGACCTGGAAGATCCATAATGTGTTTCACAGGTCTTTACTGAAGAAATATTTGGAACCTGTGGAACAATCTCCATTGCCGCCTCCCCCTGTCCTGGTGGATGGCAATTTAGAGTTTGAGATCTCTAGAATTCTCGACGTGTTCTTCAGGGTTCCCTCCAGTACCTAGTGCACTGGAAGGAATACGGTCCCGAGGAAAGAATGTGGATTCCGGCTTCTGATGTTAGTGCTAGCCGCCTGGTGAGGGCCTTTCACAGGGCACACCGGGATAAAGTTGGTCCGGGGTGTCCGGAGGTCACCCGTAGAAGGGGGGGTACTCTCACGCCTTGCTCTGTGAATGTGCGGAGATCTGTCAGACTGGCTGCACATGTCTGACTCCTCTCTTTGTTTT
The DNA here is from genome assembly GCF_905171765.1 of Bufo bufo. Taxonomy (NCBI): domain Eukaryota; kingdom Metazoa; phylum Chordata; class Amphibia; order Anura; family Bufonidae; genus Bufo; species Bufo bufo. The sequence goes on from NC_053390.1 coordinate 325,481,377, forward strand.
GGTTTGGGCTGGATCCACCTTCCCTCAGGTGTACTGGGTTGATTGCTAGCGAGGCTATTTATTCCTCCTTCTCCCAGTGGCCTGTGTGGGTTATAGTTCATTCCTGTGGGCTTTGGATGTGTTGTGGATCGTCTGCTCCAGCTCAGCTCAAGATAAGTCCTCTCTGTTTCTTCCCTTGGTATCTTTTATCTAGGCCTCTAGGGAGACGCTTGCTTCCTCCTGTTTGAAGAAGCAGGTCGCCTCTTTCCTTTTCCCTACTGCTCAGGGTTTTCCCAGGGTGTATAGACTTAGGCACGAGGGCATGTGCATATCCACCATTAGGGTATGCACATGTGAACAGCAGTATAGGGAAAACCTTAGGGATTGCTAGGAGGTGACCCTTTTCTCCACAGCTTTTGGGCCTAGTCATTTGTTCTGTTTGTTTTCCCTGTGTTTGGATATTTCCCTGCTTACCTACCTACCATGACACTAAGAGTACTATGTGGGGCCTTATTACTACTGAGGGGTCTGTAGAGAGCTTCATTACCACTGGGGGAACAATAGGGGGCCTTATTTGTACTGGGGGCTCTGTGAGGGTATTATTAATACTGGAGGGCTCTTCTACTAATGGGTGCACCCTTGGGGAGCATTATCACAGTTGGGGGCACTAATTTTTCTTCAGAATAGTATCTGGGGGTATTGGGGGGGCACAGCGAGCAGCAGGATAACACTGTTGGGACTCCAGGTTGGGGGATGATGATAGAAATGTGAGGAAGCTAAGATGTCTGTGTGTCACACTCTGCAGAGATGAGGCGGCTGAGTGAAGTTGTACGGACCAAATTGAGAAGATGATGGCAGAGAAGATCTATATCCGAGGAGACATCACCTGGGAGGCCCTGGATGTGAGAGGTATGTGCTGCTGTATAGCAGGTACAGCAAAATGCGGTGTGTGGGGGGAGAGGACGAACTAGAGAACTGGGCCATATTCATTGGGGCTTGGGCCCCGGATCTTTTGAGACCCTAGCAACGCCCCTGATAGTTATTATTCAGTATCCCACAGACAAGTGAAATTCCATTATAAAAGGACAGGACTTGTATGTTCTGGCAAGTATCTAACATCATAAAAATAGTGCAGCTGAGTCACAAGTAAACAGATCCAACATAACCCCCCCTCCCCCCCTTCTGTTTCATCTTGAAATGGCCTTTGGTCTGGATAAAAACACAGCTTTGGGCATTAGCATTCATTGCAATTAATTTTTTTGTCAACTCTTAAAGGGTTTGTGCAGGCAGTTTATATTGATGACCTATCCTCAGGATAGGTCATTAATATCTGATCTGCGGGGATCCAACACACAGCATCCTGGCCAATCAATTGTTTGAAGTGGAGGTGTTGCTCCATGTGAGCACTGCTTCCTCTTCATTACACTGCCCAACGTCTTGGAAGTGCAGTGTAATCACAAGTGCTTGCTCCATTCACTTGAATGGAGCGAGTACTTACAATTATACTACGTCACCTCCACAGGGGAGATGATGCACTGTGTAATGAAGAGAAAGCAGTGCTCACATGGAGCAACACCTCCTCTTTAAACATCTGATTGGTGGGAGTGCCTGGTGTTGTCAATAGTGAGGAGTGAAGAGACACTAATGCGGGGCACCAAAGGATCAGGAAACAAGCCAAGGGTAGGGCAGGCAGCATATGATCAATATAGTAAAAAATGCAAAGGGAAGATCCGGCAGCACAGGGTCAAAATGAGGGACACGCAGAGGTCAGTTCAGGTAGAGAAGGGCCAAATCCAGAAACAGGCATAGATCAGAGAGGCAGAGCAGGCCTCAGCCTATGTGGAGTGGTGTGCAGTGCTTCTCTGGTGGCCAGACCTGCTGGAGGAAGTAGCAGGGGAGAGCAGGTGAGTGCTCCAGCGGCCATACATGGTGGGAACGGTGAGGTGGCAGGCACGCGCCACCAGTATAACAATGGGCCTCTGTACTAGCAAAACACCATGGTAACAAAAAATGTTTTTTTCCAAGCATCACCTTATTAGTTTAATGATGTTTTTGGCAAGCAATTTCTTATATATTATTGTAGCTCTTATTGCTAATCCAGGTGACTTTCACCAGTCCAAGATAGTTCTTCATGAATAATGAATTTTTGCCATGTACGAAGGTATGCAGGATATGCAAGGTAGGGGGTCATATATATAGGATATATTTTAGTATATCATGAACCCACTGATAAATGGATGCACCTTGGAAGAAGTAAATGGTGACATACTGTACACTGGAGTATGACTGTCTTGTTGGTCGGTATCCAGACTATGTTATTTTTTATGCAGTAAGTCTGCTTTGCTATTGATTACTTTACTCAGTCTGTGACTGGTAGACGCGTATTTGTCTGGTGCCTTATACACTGTACGTCTCATCTACTCATTTTTAATTGGTTTTAACATTTTTTAAACTGTAATAAAGACTGTTTTATTATGAAATGTTCATCACTGCTATGACTCTTTATCTCAATTTGCTATGGTCCCTTTCCCTTGCATTGGGGTGGAGGTTTGAGGAGCAGCACCAATACCACTTGCCATTTTTCTGTCCTATACTCCAAATGTCTTGTATTTGCCTACCCCTGTAGTAAGAGCATTTACTGATCTACAGTTGTGGACACATGTTCTGCAGGCATATTTCTGTACAGTGAGACAAATGAAAGGACTGTGGTTTCAAACAGACAAAGGGGTGAGGGTGTATGACCTGACAAACAAGATATTTCTATGAACTACACTTATATATACAGTAGATATAAAAAGACTACACACCCCTGTTAAAATGTCAGGTTTCTGTGATGTAAAACAATGAGACAAAGATAAATCATTTCAGAACTTTTTCCACCTTTAATGTGACCTATAAACTGTACAACTCAATTGAAATCTTTTAGGTGGAGGGAAGAAAAAAAAAAACTAAAATAATGTGGTTGCATAAGTGTGCACACCCTCTTATAACTGGGGATGTAGCTGTGTTCAGAATTAAGCAATCACATTCATAATCATGTTAAATAGGAGTCAGCATACACCTGCCATCATTTAAAGTGCCTCTGATTACTATTGTCTTATCACTTTTCATTTGGTGGATAATAGGGCTGCAGGATATGGGAATTTTTTTTTTCCAATTTTCGATTAGGGCCCTAAAAATTTGCGATAACGATATGCGATGCAATATTTTAAGGCAGGCATCCTCAAACTGCGGCCCTCCAGCTGTTGCAAAACTACAACTCCCAGCATGCCCGAACAGCCTACAGCAGGGCATTGTGGGAGTTGTAGTTTTACAACAGCTGGAGGGCCGCAGTTTGAGGATGCCTGTTTTAACCCCTTAAGGACCGGGCTCATTTTCACCTTAAGGACCAGGCCATTTTTTGGAAATCTGACCAGTGTCACTTTAAGTGCTAATAACTTTAAAACGCTTTGACTTATCCAGGCCATTCTGAGATTGTTTTTTCGTCACATATTGTACTTCATGACACTGGTAAAATGAAGTCCAAAAAATTATTTTTTTTCCCCCAAAAAATACCTAATTTACCAAAAATTTTGAAAAATTAGCAAATTTCAAAGTTTCAGTTTCTCTACTTCTGTAATACATAGTAATACCCCAAAAAATTGTGATGACTTTACATTCCCCATATGTCTACTTCATGCTTGAATTATTTTGGGAATGATATTTTATTTTTTGGGGATGTTATAAGGCTTAGAAGTTTAGAAGCAAATCTTGAAATTTTTCCGAAATTTACAAAAACTCAATTTTTAGGGACCAGTTCAGGTCTGAAGTCACTTTGCGAGGCTTACATAATAGAAACCACCCAAAAATGACCCCATCTAAGAAACTACACCCCTCAAGGTATTCAAAACTGATTTTGCATACATTATTAACCCTTTAGGTGTTGCACAAGAGTTATTGGCAAATGGGGAGGAAATTTGAGAATTTCATTTTTTTGTCTAATTTTTCATTTTAACCCATTTTTTCCACTAACAAAGCAAGGGTTAACAGCCAAACAAGACTGTATCTTTATTGCCCTGACTCTGCCGTTTACAGAAACACCCAATATGTGGCCGTAAACTACTGTACGGCCACACAGCGGGGCGTAGAGTGAAAGGTGCGCCGTTTGGTTTTTGGAAGGCTGATTTTTATGGACTGGTTTATTTACACCATGTCCCATTTGAAGCCCCCTGATGCACCCCTAGAGTAGAAACTCCCTAAAAGTGACCCCATTTAAGAAACTACACCCCTCAAGGTATTCAAAACTGATTTTACATACGTCATTAACCCTTTAGGTGTTGCACAAGAGTTATTGGCAAATGGAGATGAAATTTGAGAATTTCATTTTTTTGCCTAATTTTCAATTTTAACCCATTTTTTCCACTAACGAAGCAAGGGTTAACAGCCAAACAAGACTGTATCTTTATTGCCCTGACTCTGCTGTTCACAGAAACACCCCATATGTGGCCATAAACTACTGTATGGCCACACAGCGGGGCGTAGAGTGAAAGGTGCGCCGTTTGGTTTTTGGAGGGCTAATTTTGCTGGACTGTTTTTTTTACACCATGTCCCATTTGAAGCCCCCCTGATGCACCCCTAGAGTAGAAACTACATCTAAGAAACTACACCCCTCAAGGTATTCAAAACTGATTTTACAAACTTTGTTAACCCTTTAGGTGTTGCACAAGATTTAATGGAAAATAGAGACACAATTTCAAAATTTCACATTTTTGGCAGATTTTCCATTTTAATATTTTTTTTCCAGTTACAAAGCAAGGGTTAACAGCCAAACAAAACTCACTATTTATGGCCCTGATTCTGTAGTTTACAGAAGCACCCCATATGTGGTCGTAAACCGCTGTACGGGCACACGGCAGGGAGCAGAAGGAAAGGAATGCCATACGGTTTTTGGAAGGCAGGTTTTGCTGGACTGTTTTTTTTTACACCATGTCCCATTTGAAGCCCCCCTGATGCACCTCTAGAGTAGAAACTCCATAAAAGTGACCCCATCTAAGAAACTACACCCCTCAAGGTATTCAAAACTGATTTTACAAACGTTGTTAACCCTTTAGGTGTTCCACAAGAATTAATGGAAAATAGAGATTCAATTTAAAAATTTCACTTTTTCGGCAGATTTTCCATTTTAATATTTTTTTTCTAGTAACAAAGCAAGGGTTAACAGCCAAACAAAACTCTTTATTTATGGCCCTGATTCTGTAGTTTACAGAAACACCCCATATGTGGTCGTAAACTGCTGTAAGGGCACACGGCAGGGCGCAGAAGGAAAGGAACACCATATGGTTTCTGGAAGGCAGATTTTGCTGGATTGTTTTTAGACACCATGTCCCATTTAAAGCCCCCTGATGCACCCCTAGGTTAGAAACTCCAAAAAAGTGGCCCCATTTTGGAAACTACGGGATAAGATGGCAGTTTTGTTGGTACTATTTTAGGGTACATATGATTTTTGGTTGCTCTATATTACACTTTTTTGTGAGGCAAAGTAACAAAAAATAGAAATTCAGAAATTTCATCTCCGTTTGCCATTAACTCTTGTGGAACACTTAAAGGGTTAACAAAGTTTGTAAAATCAGTTTTGAATACCTTGAGGGGTGTAGTTTCCAAAATGGGGTCATTTTTTGGAGTTTATACTCTAGGGGTGCATCGGGGGGGCTTCAAATGGGACATGGTGTCAAAAAACCAGTCCAGCAAAAACTGCCTTCCAAAAACCATATGGCGCTCCTTTCCTTCTGCGCCCTGCCGTGTGGCCATACAGCAGTTTACGACCACATATGGGGCATTTCTATAAACTAAAGAATCAGGGCAATAAATATTGAGTTTTGTTTGGCTGTTAACCCTTGCTTTGTTATGGGAAAAAATGAATTAAAATGGAAAATTTGCCAAAAAAGGAAAATTTGCCAAAAAATTGCTGTCTTGGCACTGTTTTTATTTTTTATTATTTACAACGTTCATCTGACAGGTTAGATCATGTGCTATTTTTATAGAGCAGGCTCTTACGGACGTGACGATACCTAATATGTATACTTTTTTATTTATTTAGGTTTTACACAATAATATCATTTTTGACACAAAAAAAAACATGTTTTAGTGTCTCCATAGTCTGAGAGCCATAGTTTTTTCAGTTTTTTGGCGATTGTCTCAGGTTGGGTATCATTTTTGCGGGATGAGATGACGGTTAGATTGGTACTATTTTGGGGTGCATATGACTTTTTGATCGCTTGCTATTACACTTTTTGTGATGTAAGGTAACAAAAAAATTGCTTTTTTGACACCGTTTTTATTCAATTTTTTTTGTGTTCACCTGAGGGGTTAGGTCATGTGGTATTTTTATAGATCAGGTTCTTACGGACATGGCAATACCTAATATGTCTACCTTTTTATAATTTATCAGGGTTTTACACAATAATATCATTTTTGAAACAAAAAAAAAAATCATGTTTTAGTATCTCCATAGTCTGAGACCCATAGTTTTTTTTATTTTTTGGGCCATTGTCTCATGTAAGGGCTCATTTTTTGCGGGATGAGGTGATGGTTTGATTGGTACTTTTTTGGCGTACATGCAACTTTTTTGATCACTTTTATTACCGTTGTTGGGAAGTAAGGTGGGCAAAATTTCAATTTCCTCATAGTTTTTATTTTTTTATTTTTATGGCGTTCACCGTGCGGGGAAAGTAACATGACCGTTTTATAGATCAGGTCGTTACGGACGCGGCGATACCTAATATGTGTAGTGTATTTTTTTTTATTCAGTGATAAATGTGTTTTTTTTTATACTTTACTTTTTTCACTTTTTTTAACTTTTTTTTTGACCCAGACCCACTTGGTTCTTGAAGATCCAGTGGGTCTGATGTCTGTATAATACAGTACAGAACAATATATATTGTACTGTACTGTATTTTACTTACACTGAACAGATCTATGCTTTTAGCATAGATCTGTTCAGCACCATGGACAGCAGGATGCCTGAGAGGCGTCCTGTTGCCATGGGAACCTTCCCCGTCTGCTCAGTACTGGTCAGAACTGCGCAGACGGGGAAGGGTAAGCACAGGGCTGAGGGGGGCTCTCTGGGGGCTCTCTCCCTCTCCCATCAGGGGGCTGCAAAGGCACAGCAGCCCCCCGATGGGAGAGGGAGGGAGCTCCCTGCGCTGTTAACCTTTTCCATACAGCGGTCCGTACGGACCGCTGTATGGAAAGGGTTAAACGGCTGACATCGCATCGCAGATGTCAGCCGTTTATACCAGGGTGCCAGCAATGTGCTGGCACCCTGGTATAACCACTTACCACCAACGATCATTCAAGGGGAGGCGGGCGGGGGATCGCGATCCCGCCTGCTGCACCGCCCGCCTCCCGCACCTTACCGCACCTCCCGCGACACCCCCCCTGCACCACCCGCCCACATATCATCATTCAGGGGTGCAGGGGGGGTGAAAAATCTTTATTTTAGACATACTAAAGTTTCTGATCCCCGCGGTCAGGGACCGCGGGGATCAGAAACTGCAGAAAGCGCTACAAACCGCAGGTCTGAATTGACCTGCGGTTTGCAGAGATCGCCGACATGGGGGGGGTCACAGGACCCCCCTCGGCATTGACCCAAGATGCCCGGCTGTGTGTGACAGCCGGGATCTCAGCGCTGTCACCATGTCTGCAGACATGGTGACAGTTAAATGCCATGACGTGTATACTCATCATGGCGTGCTAAGTAGCAGTGCTCCATGACGAGTATACTCGTCATAGGTCGGGAATATTTTCACACTATCTCCTTCTCTGATCTCTTCCCTGACAGGAATTGGGGTGATCAGAGAAGGAGAAGCACATAGTCCCTCCCTAACCCCCCCTTACCTGCCCCGATGCGCTGCGATTGGTCCCTCTGCAGTAATGGACCAATCACAGCGATTGCGGGCGGGTCAGAGCGCCTATACAGTGCCTGCCGGCTTCTCTGGTTGCCTAGCAACCCCAGCATGCCGGCTTCACTGGAGCTTCAGCGCTTCGCTCCCTGCGCTGACAGTGAAAGCCGATCACGTACATGCACGTGGGGATGCGGTGAGGCACCACATTCCCCCACGTACATGTACGTGATGTTGTGTGAAGGGGTTAAGGGAATTGTGCTAGAGGTCTATTTGCTTGGATTTTCAAGGCAAAAGCACACAGAAATTACTGATAATGCTGAAATGTAGTTATGCTCAACTCAAGAACTGAAATGCACAGTGTTTTTCAAAATAAAACATCTTTTACTAAATTAAATAACATATTTGCATTACTATAAAAGTACAAAATACTAAATTTGCCATTTTCTTAATAGCACTGCACAGAACAGATAAACAGAATAAATAGAAGAACATTTGTTCATTAAAATAACGACTTGCCTCCAGCCCCTCCTCCCTCCCCGCACTGTAACTGATGTATCGCCGGCCGCGCTGTGCAACATAGCGGCCGGCGATACATCCGTGTCAGCCACATAAAAAGTCAACCATCGCTTCTATAAGACGCAATGCCATTTCCCCCCCACTTTTGGGGGAAAAAAAGTTAGTCTTATAAAGCGAAAAATATGGTAATACAATTGCAGCATTGTTGGGTCGGCCAATTGGCGATTGCGATATGGCGATTTATTGCGATTGCTTTGGTGATATATTGTGCAGGCCTAGTGGATATATAAATTTGCTAAAGAGAAGGACGACAGTGAACCTTAAAACAATCATTCGGATGACTTGTGAAACATCTTCAAGAATAAAAAATGCTGATCCAGTTGCTCTGACCTATTACTACTGATACACAGTACCATGACCTGGATAAATGAGAACCATCACAAACATAATACAAGAAAAAAAAACTTGTAAAGTATAGACATATAACCTCAATTTGCTGAAAGACATCTTTATTTCAGTCTCCTTTGTCACACATAGACTTCAGGTTTGTAGCAAATTACCTTCAGGACTTTTGCTAAGAATACATCTTCTAGATGTGTCGCAAATCCTTCACTTAACCATTCTTCGGTCCAATCACGTGCTCCAATGGCCAACCCAAACCAAGCATGTGCAATTTCATGGCAAACACGTGAAATGCAGAGCTGGTTTCTTCCAGACAGTATGCTTTGGGATAGATAGATAATGTGTGGGCTGGGTCACAAAAAAAGAGAACAAATTACACGTTAAGCATTAACCTGTCGAAGCATGAACATCTCATCTTTTAAGTTCTCTTTATTATCTTTGTCATATTATGATTCACATATGAATACCAGGTTCTAAAAAGCAATTCAGTCTCAAATTCACTATATATCTATATCTCAATTTAATAGGGTAATAATCGCAAATCCGAGCTTTTTAAGTCCACACAGTGGAATACTTAAGCAATATGTATATGTCTTACATGGTTTGGGGAAAATAAAACAATCTCTGCTAATAATAGTATGTCAGGAAGAAGTCATTCTACAATTCCAGACTTTGTCATGTCTCTATCAATAACCCCCACTTCATCTGTTTTACCTGTACACTATTAAAAACATACATCAATCCTTTGCCAACTGTTTTATATCATATTATGGCAATGCCTTAAAGGGGTTCTGCAGTTTGTTTAAACTGATCTATCCTTTGGATAGATCATCAGCATCTGACCGGCGGGGGTCCGACACCCGGGACTCCGGCCAATCAGCTGTTTGAGGAGGCAGCGGCATTCTTGCAGCGCCGCGGCCTTCTCACTGTTTACCACAGGCCCAGTGACGTCACGACTAGTATCAACTTGCCTGGGCGTGGCTAAGCTCCGTCCACTTGAATGTAGCTTAGCCCCGCCCAGGCCAGTTGGTACTAGTCGTGACGTCACTGGGTCAGCAGTAAACAGTGAGAAGGCCGCGGCGCTGTTGGAGCGCCGCTGCCTTCTCAAACAGCTGATCGGCAGGGGTCCCGGGTGTCGGACCCCGCCGGTCAGATGCTGATGATCTATCCAGAGGATAGATCATCAGTTTAAACAAACTGCAGAACCCCTTTAAACTACATTTCTTCAGGAATCTCTCAGATGAGAAGGAGAAGCCTATATGGAGAATAAGGCAGTGGAAATGAAAGTGATTTTCAGGAATTTGCTATTGATGGCCTGTTAGGATGGGTCATCTCTATTTGATCAGTAGGGGTCAGACATAGCACCGTCTGGCTTCCCGACGTACTGCAGCTCAGTCCCCCAGTGAAGTGCACTCAGCCTTCATTCAGCCGATTGCCAGAGCTAAGAATTGGACTGCTAATAAGTCCCCAAATCTTCTTAGCAGCATTTATACAGTAGTAGTAGTATACCTAGTCACTGGCCTGTTTTGATCCTTAGCCACCAAGCAATATTTTTCATCATCACATTCCAAGAGCTATAACTTTAAAAAAAAAACTCCCATTGAAGAAGCCCTCTGAGGGCTTGTTTTTTTGTTGTTGTATGATACCATTATAACTTGACAAAGCTGCTATTCACTTCCACAAGCCAAGGACCAATAACTTTTGAAGGGCTTTGGAAACAAAGTTTTTTCCAACCAATAATGTAAAACATGGGCAGGCCAGGTTGGTCAGAGTGTCTCACCCTCTGGTTCATAAACTAGCTGTATGCTTTACTGGGATATATGGAATGGTGTTCTTTTAGGGAGACAATCCCTTTAATATTCCTTTAAAGGGTTTTTTGGAGATTTTAATATTGATGACCTATCCTCAGCATAGGTCATCAATATCAGATCGGCAGGAGTCTGATCGGCAACCCTGCTGATCAGCTAGTTCAAGAGAAGGCCGAGTTCCCTTCACTGTCAACATTGCAGCAGTAAGCAGGTGTAATTAAAAGACGTGCCATTCATTTAAATTGGACAGCTCTGTAGTATACACTTGAATAGTAAGGAGCCGTCCCATTGAAGTGAATGGGATGCCTTGTAATTACACCGGCTCACCGATGTGATGTAGACGGCAAGCAGGTAAACAATGAAGAGAAAGCTGCACTGGCATGGCACGCACCTTCTCTTCAACATGCTGATTGGCGGGGGTGTCGGGTGTTGGACTCCCACCGATCTGATATTGATGACCTATCATGAGGATAGTATATAGTGAAGAAGGACTGACACTCACTTTCTTGACGATATGAAGAGACGTTTATTCAAGGCATATAGCTTGAATAAACGTCTCTTCATATCATCAAGAAAGTGAGTGCCGGTCTTTTTTAGCTATATAATAGTGGGACGCCTTCCCTGGACACGTGCACCATGTCCAAATCACAGTGCTGACCCATCTTCTTCAATACTATCCTGAAGATAGGTCATCAATATTAAAATCCCAGAAAACCCCTTAAAAAAAACCCCCTTAAAATAGCAAGAGATTAGACATCAAAAAATATGGGCACTTTGGGCTTTTCACTAAATTTTCAGAAACTCAATTGCAAAACATGAATGCTGCTAGCAAATATGGAATGAGAGACCCACTGCTATAAAATACCAAATTCTTTCTCCCATTTTTCTAGTGATTTGATATGGCATATTAAAGGTTTGCAGAAAACTCAGTGACCCTTTAACACGTTAAGGATCTTGGACGAGAATGCTCGTCCTAACTGGCCGATACTTCAGGCACTAGGATTAGGGTTAATTAGGGTTAACGCGCTGCCGGGATCAGCAGCAAGGGCCTGGCTGATACTGACAGCCGGACCCCTGCTGTATCTGTCCGCATCGGTGAAAACCGGCAGATGCCGGCAGATTAACCCCTTGTATGCCGCGGTCAGGCATACAGGGGGTTTGCGGCAGCTTGTATATCCCCATCGGGCCCCTGTACTGCGGTGACGGGGACCCGATGGTTGCTATGGCAGCCCCGATGCCTTCAACAGGCATCGGGACTGCCAGCTACGGAAGCCCAGGAGATCCAGCCCCAGGCAAGTGTTAGCGTCTTACAGTGTAAGACACTGACAGTACAATACAGCACAATACAAATGTATTGTGCTGTATGTAAACAGGGATCAGACCCTAAAATGTTGAAGTCCCATAGTAAGACAAAAATAAAGTGAAAAAAGAAGTTAAAAAAGTAAATATTTATTTTTTTTTAAATAGGAAAAAAAAGAAAAGTAGACATATTAGGTATCGCCGCGTCCGTATAGACTGGCTCTATAAAAATATCACATGACCTAACCCCTCGAGTGCCTGCCTGACGTCGAGTGCCTGCTCCTCTCACTTTATGAATAAAGCAGGCGGAGCAGGCGCGCGACGTCAGTGAGTGACGTTACTGCTGCTGTCCGCTCTGCCTGCTATGGAAGCTTGTTCGTAAGTGCTGTACTGATACAGGGGAACAGGGAGAGCGCAGCTTTAGTTAAACTTATTAACAGGATAAGGATTAATGTTTATAAATACTGCGGTGAGCGGAGGGCCGGTGTATTGGGGGACACTGTTATGAGGGGGATCTGTGGATGACACATAGCAGTGCCATCCACAGGTTCCCCCCCCCCATAACAGTGTCATCCACAGATCCCTCCACCCCATAACAATGCCATCCATAGATCCCCCACCCCATAGCAGTACCATCCACAGATGCCCCATAACAGTGCCATTCACAGATCCCCCATAACAGTGCCATCCACAGATCCCCCACATGACAGTGCGTCATCCACAGATCCCCCATAATAGTGTCATGCACAGACCACTATTAATTCAAAACCCACCAAAAGCACACCTTTCCGTTAAAAATATTTTTTTTCTTATTTTCCTCCTCAAAAACCTAGGTGCGTCTTATAGGCTGGTGCGTCTTATAGGATGAAAAATACGGTATATTCTGTTAAATGTAAAAAAAAGTTGACATATTAGTATCGCTCGTCCGTAACAACCTGCTCTATATAAATACCACAGGATCTCAGGTGAGGATCATAAAAAAATAAAATAAACTGTGTCAAAAAAGCCATTTTTTGTCACATTACATCACAAAAAATGTAATAGCAAGCTATTAAAAAGTCATACGCACCCCAAAATCATACCAATCAAACCGTCATCTCATCCCGCAAAAAATGAGAGCCAAACTAAGACAATCGCTCAAAAAATAAAAAAAAAACTATGGCACTCAGAATATGGAGACACTAAAACATGATTTTTTTTGTTTCAAAAATGCTGTTATTGTGTAAAACTTAAATAAATAAAGTATACATATTAGGTATCGCCGCGTCTGTAAGAACCTGCTGTATAAAAATATCACATGACCTAACCCCTCAGGTGAAAACCGTAAAAAAAAAATATATAAGTGTGTCAAAAAAGCTATTTTTTGTCACCTTACATCACAAAAGTGTAATACCAATACCAAGCGATCAAAAAGTCATATGCACCCTAAAATAGTACCAATCAAACCATCATCTCATACCGAAAAAAATGAGCCCCTACATAAGACAGTCAAGTAACAAAATTTGGGCTTTCAGAATATGGAGACATAAAAAAAATGTTTTTTTCAACAATGCTTTATTATGTCAAACTGAAAAAAAACAACCAAAAAAAGTTTGGTATTTGGTATTGTCAAGTCCGTAGCAACCTGCTCTATAAAAATAACACATGATCTAACCTGTCAGATGAACACTGTAAATAACAAAAAATTAAAACGGTGCCAAAACTGCTATTTTTTGTTACCTTGCCTCACAAAAAGTGTAATATAGAGCAACCAAAAATCATATGTACCCTAAAATAGTACCAACAAAACTGCCACCTTATCCCGTAGTTTCCAAAATGGGGTCATTTTTTGGGAATTTCTACTCTAGGGGGGCATCAGGGGGTCTTCAAATGTGACATGGCAAGTTAAAATTATCCCAGTGAAATCTGCTTTCCAAAAACCATATGGCGTTCTATTCCTTCTGTGCAATGCCGTCTGCCCGTACAGCAGTTTACTACCACATATGGGGTGTTTCTGTAAACGACAGAATCAGGGCAATAAATATTGAGTTTTGTTTTGCTGTTAACCCTTGCTTTGTTAGTGGAATTTTTTTTATTAAGATGGAAAATCTGCCAAAAAAGTGAAATTCTGAAATTTCATCTCCATTTCCCATTAATTCTTGTGGAACACCTAAAGGGAAAACAAAGTTTGTAAAATCAGTTTTTAATACCTTGAGGGGTGTAGTTTCTAAAATGTGGTCATTTTTGGGTGGTTTCTATTATGTAAGCCTCACAATGTGACCGCCTCCGGACCGCCTAACGCAGGATCGCGTTCCGGAGGCGGCTGACTCAGGCACAATCACGAATCTACGCATCATCTCGCGAGAGGTGAGATTTCAGGTGAACGCGCGCACACAGGCGCGCACGTTCACAGGAACTGCAGGTAATCGAGTGGATCTGCAGCCTGCCAGCGGCGATCATTCACTGGCGGGCTGTAGATCCGATTTTTTTAACCCCTTAAAGGTATATTAGACGCTGTTTTGATAACAGCGTCTAATATACCTGCTACCTGGTCCTCTGGTGGTCCCTTTTGCTTGGATCGACCACCAGAGGACCAGGCAGCTCTGTAAAGTAGCACCAAACACCACTACACTACACCCCCCCTGTCACTTATTAACCCCTTATTAACCCCTGATCACCCCATATAGACTCCCTGATCACCCCCCTGTCATTGATCACCCCCCTGTCAGGCTCCATTCAGACATCCGTATGAGTTTTGCGGATGCACGGATCCGCGGATCCGCAAAACACATATGGACGTCTGAATGGAGCCTGACAGGGGGGTGATCAATGACAGGGTGGTGATCACCCCATATAGACTCCCTGATCACCCCCCTGTAAGGCTCCATTCAGGCGTCAGTATGTGTTTTGCAGACCCACGGATCCGCAAAACACATACGGACGTCTGAATGGAGCCTTACAGGGGGGTGATCACCCCATATAGACTCCCTGATCACCCCCCTGTAAGGCTCCATTCAGACGTCAGTATGTGTTTTGCGGACCCACGGATCCGCAAAACACATACGGACGTCTGAATGGAGCCTGACAGGGGGGTGATCAATGACAGGGTGGTGATCACCCCATATAGACTCCCTGATCACCCCCCTGTAAGGCTCCATTCAGACGTCAGTATGTGTTTTGCGGATCCGCAAAACACGGACACCGCGGATCCGCACATTGCCAGAACTATATAGAAAATGCCTTTTCTTGTCCGCAATTGCGGACAAGAATAGGACATGTTCTATAGGCTCTACAAAAAACGCAGTGTTCGCCCGATCAGGCCTGATCTTGTGCGCACACTTGCGTTCAGTCCGCCCCACCGCAGTGACAGAATTTTTTTTTTCTGATCACTGCAAAAACACCGTAAAATCGCTTCGGCGCTATAAAAAGATCACTTTTGAGGGGCATGGCGAGTTCATAGAAGATATTTTTTTTTTGGGCCACAAGTTAGCGGAAATAGATTTTTTTTTATTGTTTTTTTGTTTTTTCCTACAAAGTCTCATATTCCACTAACTTGTGACAAAAAATAAGATCTCACATGAACTCACCATACCCCTCACGGAATCCAAATGCGTAAAATTTTTTAGACATTTATATTCCAGACTTCTTCTCACGCTTTAGGGCCCCTAAAATGCCAGGGCAGTATAAATACCCCACAAGTGACCCCATTTCGGAAAGAAGACACCCCAAGGTATTCACTGAGGGGCATATTGAGTCCATGAATAATTGAACTTTTTGTCACAAGTTAGCGGAAAGGGAGACTTTGTGAGAAAAAAAAATAAAAAAATTTCCGCTAACTTGTGCCAAAAAGAAAAAACTCCTATGAACTCGCCATGCCCCTCACAGAATACCTTGGGGTGTCTTCTTTCCAAAATGGGGTCACATGTGGGGAATTTATACTGCCCTGGCATTTTAGGGGCCCTAATGCGTGAGAAGTAGTTTGAAATCCAAATGTGTTAAAAATGCCCTGTGAAATCCTAAAGGTGCTCTTTAGAATTTGGGCCCCTTTGCCCACCTAGGCTGCAAAAAAGTGTCACACATGTGGTATCGCCGTACTCAGGAGAAGTAGGGCTATGTGTTTTGGGGTGTATTTTTACATATACCCATTCTAAGTGAGATAAATATCTCTGTCAAATGACAACTTTGTATAAAAAAATGGGAAAAGTTGTCTTTTAGAGAGATATTTCTCTCACCCAGCATGGGTATATGTAAAAAGACACACCAAAACACATTGCCCAACTTCTCCTGAGTACGGCGATACCACGTGTGACAGTTTTTTACAGCCTAGGTGGGCAAAGGGGCCCAAATTCTAAAGAGCACCTTTAGGATTTCACATTTTTTACACATTTGAATTTCAAACTTCTTCTCACGCATTAGGGCCCCATAAAATGCCAGGGCAGTATAACTACCCCACAAGTGACCCCATTTTGAAAAGAAGACACCCCACGGTATTTCGTGATGGGCATAGTGAGTTCATGGAAGTTTTTATTTTTTTTCACAAGTTAGTGGAATATGAGACTTTGTAAGAAAAATAAATAAATAATAATAATCATCATGTTCCACTAACTTGTGACAAAAAATAAAAAGTTCTATGAACTCACTATGCCCATCAGCGAATACCTTAGGGTGTCTACTTTCCAAAATGGGGTCATTTGTGGGGTTTTTCTACTGTCTGGGCATTGTAGAACCTCAGGAAACATGACAGGTGCTCAGAAAGTCAGAGCTGCTTCAAAATGCGGAAATTCACATTTTTGTACCATAGATTGTAAACGCTATAACTTTTACCCAAACCATTTTTTTTATTTACCCAAACATTTTTTTTATCAAAGACATGTAGAACAATAAATTTAGAGAAACATTTATATAGAAATGTAGTTTTAAAAAAAAAAATGTACAACTGAAAGTGAAAAATGTCATTTTTTTGCAAAAATTTCGGTACATTTCGATTAATAACAAAAAAAGTAAAAAGTCAGCAGCAATGAAACACCACCAAATGAAAGTTCTATTAGTGAGAAGAAAAGGAGGTAAAATTCATTTGGGTGGTAAGTTGTATAACCGAGCAATAAACCGTGAAAGTAGTGTAGTGCAGAATTGTAAAAAGTGGTCTGGTCATTAAGGGGGTTTAATTTTAAGATTTACTTCTAACGTCTCCAAAAAACAAAATGGCATTTACAAAATGATCCAAACATGAAGTAGTCATATGGGGAATGTAAAATAATAACTATATTTGAAGGTATTACTATTATAAAAATAGAGAAATAGAAATTTGGAAATTTGCTAATCTCACAATCTCAGAATGGCCTGGATAAGTAAAAGTGTTTTAAAGTTTTTACCACATAAAGTGACATGTCAGATTTACTAAAAAATGGCCTGGTCCATAAGGTGAAAAATGACTGGGTCCTTAAGGGGTTAAACTATGCACACATTAAGAAATCTATTGTTTATTCATGGTATTTTGGTATTTACTGTTTGTATAGATAATCCTACCTGTAGTAGTGAGGCGATAGAGTTGTTTTGGTGGCATGCACAGGGAACATTTGCAGACATTTAGCAACTATTCTGCCATATTAAAATTCACCAACTCCCCCCCCCCCCCCACAAACTCTGTAAAATGACTATCCATAACTAAACAATTATTGCTTGTCGTTGGATCATTTAATGCTTATACTACAGATCTTACAATCTTTAAACAATTATCTACTCGTGTAAAGGGGTCTTTACTGAAAATGGAATCAGTCAGTTGCCCCAGCACCAATCAGATATTCAATAATTACCCCCCGTTTTCCAAATCTCCAAGGATGAGTGATCTCAATATATTCCAGCGTGGGTTTGTAGGCACACAGAGGGAAATGGGGGTTGAGTATTGACATCCAAATTAACGATCCGAGTCCAGCAGCAGTTGTACTAGTCATGTAGAACTGTACATAACAGATCTTGGGGGACCTGCGAGACAGATTACTCAGCAGACATAACCAAAGCTGGACATGAACATTAGGTTAATGTTGGCCAAACCTGCCGATTTTGTGAATAGAGTGTTCAGATATTCCTCCCACAGCAGGTGTCAGGGAAAATAAGAATCTGGGTGTTGGAATTTAACATGTTTAATCCTCATGTTTTCAGGGAAGATAATCCTCCACCAGTGGAGTGTGGCTGCGTTTTTCTTCTCTCTCTCACCATTCAGAACACCTGCATGCTCAGCCAAGCGTACATTTGTATGGGGCAGACTGGAGAGCTACATAACAAGTGTTCGACTGACAAGTATCTAAAGTATATATTAATCTTTAGACTACATGCGCACGAACGTTGTTTGTTTCCGTGTCCGTTCAGTTTTTTTTGCGGACCGCAAAAGGGTCCGCAAAAAATGCGGACAGCACACCGTGTGCTGTCCGCATCAGTATGTCCGTTCTGTAGCCCCGCAAAAAAAATAAAACATGTCCTATTCTTGTCCGATTTAGGCATTGTTAGGTGGTAATTGTTAGGTGGTAATTTGTACAGGAGAAAATAGATATATGAAAAGGCAGGTGATTTTTTTCCCCCAGTAACTTAGATGTGACCAAAACATACAGTCAGGTCCATAAATATTGGGACATCGACACAATTCTAACATTTTTGGCTCTATACACCACCACAATGGATTTGAAATGAAACGAACAAGATGTGCTTTAACTGCAGACTGGTATTTGGTATTTACATCCAAATCAGGTGAACGGTGTAGGAACTACAACAGTTTGCATATGTGCCTCTCACTTGTTAAGGGACCTAAAGTAATGAGACAATTGTCTTCTCAGCTGCTCCATGGCAAGGTGTGTGTTATTCCCTCATTATCCCAATTACAGTGAGCAGATAAAAGGTCCAGAGTTCATTTCAAGTGTGCTATTTGCATTTGGAATCTGTTGCTGTCAACTCTCAAGATGAGATCCAAAGAGCTGTCACTATCAGTGAAGCAAGCCATCATTAGGCTGAAAAAACAAAACAAACCAAAACAACTGTTTGGAACATTCTTAAAAAGAATGAACGCATCGGTGAGCTCAGCAACCCCAAAAGACCCGGAAGACCACAGAAAACAACTGTGGTGGATGACCGAAGAATTCTTTCACTGGTGAAGAAAACACCCTTCACAACAGTTGGCCAGATCAAGAACACTCTCTAGGAGGTAGGTGTATGTGTGTCAAAGTCAACAATCAAGAGAAGACTTCACCAGAGTGAATACAGAGGGTTCACCACAAGATGTAAACCATTGGTGAGCCTCAAAAACAGGAAGGCCAGATTAGAGTTTGCCAAACGACATCTAAAAAAGCCTTCACAGTTCTGGAACAACATCCTATGGACAGATGAGACCAAGATCAACTTGTACCAGAGTGATGGGAAGAGAAGAGTATGGAGAAGGAAAGGAACTGCTCATGATCCTAAGCATACCACCTCATCAGTGAAGCATGGTGGTGGTAGTGTCATGGCGTGGGCATGTATGGCTGCCAATGGAACTGATTCTCTTGTATTTATTGATGATGTGACTGCTGACAAAAGCAGCAGGATGAATTCTGAAGTGTTTCGGGCAATATTATCTGCTCATATTCAGCCAAATGCTTCATAACTCATTGCACGGCGCTTCACAGTGCAGATGGAAAATGACCCAAAGCATACTGCAAAAGCAACAAAAGAGTTTTTTTAAGGGAAAGAAGTGGAATGTTATGCAATGGCCAAGTAAATCACCTGACTTGAATCCGATTGAGCATGCATTTCACTTGCTGAAGACAAAACTTAAGGGGAAATGCCCCAAGAACAAGCAGGAACTGTAGACAGTTGCAGTAGAGGCCTGGCAGAGCATCACCAGGGATGAAATACAGCGTCTGGTGATGTCTATGCGTTCCAGACTTCAGGCTGTAATTGACTGCAAAGGATTTGCAACCAAGTATTGAAGTAAAAGTTTGATTTATGATTATTATTATTATTATGTCACATTACTTTTGGTCCCTTAACATGTGGGAGGCACATATGCAAACTGTTGTAATTCCTACACCGTTCACCTGATTTGGATGTAAATACCCTCAAATTAAAGCTGACAGTCTGCAGTTAAAGCACATCTTGTTCATTTGATTTCAAATCCATTGTGGTGGTGTATAGAGCCAAAAATGTTAGAATTGTGTCCATGTCCCAATATTTATGGACCTGACTGTAATTTCACCTGGAAACATAGAAAGACAACTGCAGGTATGCATCTCGCAACAACAAAAAAAACATGCATAGTGCTGGCTCAATTGTCACCTCTTGGCAAGGTATTAATAAGGCACTTGATACCTAATAAACTAACACCCACATGAGAATGTTCCACAGAGAACACATAAAGGTACAGGTAAATTGGGACAGCGTTCCAAAACAAACACTATTACATATTCTACTATTTCAGTGGTTAAGTGACTAATACTTGGATGCCAGAACAGGGTGTGTACTGATGTTATCTGTATACAGGCAGCATATTTGAATTGGCATTCAACAATCTGCCTGTTTCTAGCAAGAATCCAGTCTACCTGTCTCACATTTTACTTTGTAATGCCTTGAATCACATTTCCAGAGACCTGGACAGAACATACTGATTAGATTTATTGCATAGTCTGCAAAAAAATAAGTATTTTAAAGCTCTTGCCTAGTCCCTTTTTCTGACAGTGATCTACAAGGCTGCACATTCTGCGCAATTATAGCATGTACATTGGCAATATACAAAGCCAGACAAGTATATATAAAATATGTAATAGATAACAGGAAATACTTGTAAGGCCTCTTGCACACAACCGTATGCCCTCCGTGACATATGGTACGTGAGCGGGCCATATGTCCCGGAGCGGCATTGATCGTGCGCACGGACGTACGCAGCATCATAGATTACAATGATGCTGTGCACCGTCCGTCGGGCCGCACGCGGTCATATGATCTTATAAGTGGGGGACAATAGTCCCGCGGGCGGCCCAACTTGCACAGCATCATTGTAATCTATGATGCTGTGTGCTCCCGATCAATGCCGCTACCGGATATATGGCCCGCTCATGTACCATATGTCAAGGAGGGCATACGGTTGTGTGCAAGAGGCCTTACAAGTATTTTCTGTTATCTATTACATATTTTATATATACTTGTCTGGCTTTGTATATTGCCAATGTACATGCTATAATTGGCGCACTAATGGACCGTATGTCACGGAGGGCATACGGTCGTGTGCAAGAGGCCTTACACAGTCCCAGTTATGCAGCCTCCTGTAAAGTGCATTTTTGGGGGTACTACAAAACAATCCCATTCAGATGCAGTGCCGGACTGGGATGTTTTGGACGTAGAGATACACATGGTGACAGTCCTGGGACCATGAGCACTGGCACAGTCCTTCTGGATTCCAAATGATTAGGAGATATATAATATGTGTGACGTTCTTCTTCATATTCTGCTGTGGGTTCTCTCCTACCTCTCCAATGCAGCTTTCTCTGCTCTACAACCCCTTCACTCTACTGTAAGTGATGGCTGCAGCATCCATCCAGGAGTCTGCTACAAGTTCTGTTCACAAATGCAGCTTTCTCTGCTCTACAACCCCTCCACTCTACTGTAAGTGATGGCTGCAGCATCCATCCAGGAGTCTGCTACAAGTTCTGTTCACAAATGGCCAAACTTCCTAAAATGATGAATACACACTTGCTTTTGGGGTTTCAGATATCAGTGATGATATCAGCATAACTTTAAAAAAAACAATGCTGCTGTACTCTTTTAATCAAGGGACTATGCTACAGGATACAAAATGTGCAAGACAACAGGCACAGTACTTTAACCTCTTCCGTACCTAGCCACTTTTCACATTAAATATCAACGCCGATTTTTGCAAATCTGACATGTCATTTTATGTGTTAATAACTCTAGTAATGCTTTTACTTATCCAAGCCATTCTGAGATTGTTTCCTTATGACACATTGTACTTCATGTTAGTGAAAAATTTGAGTCAAGATTTTTTACCTTTATTTATCCAAAAATTTGAAAATTTAGAAAATGTAGCAATTTTCAAAATTTTTATTTCTCTGCTTTTAAGGCAGATAGTGATACATCATAACATATTTACTACTTAACTTTCCCCATATGTGTACTTTATGTTTGCATCATTTTGTAATATTACATTTTATTTTTTAGGAAGTTAGAAGGCTTAGAATTTTAGAAGCAATTTGTAAACATGTTTAAGAAAATTTCCAAAATTTGCAGTTCAGATAGGAAGACACTTTGTGGGGCTTATTTTGAAACTTTGTTAACCCTTTAGGTATTCCACGAGAATTAAAGGAATATGGAGGTGAAATTTTAAAATGTCCCTATTTTTTTCAGATTTTCCATTTTAATCCATTTTTCCTGTAACACAGCAAGGGTTAACAGCCAAACAAACAGCAATATTTATTATCCCGATTCTGCAATCTACAGAAAAATCCCATACGTGGTCGTAAACTGCTGTATGAGCACACAGCTGGGCGCAGAAGGGAAAGAGCACCATTTGGTTTTTAGAGGGCAGATTTCACTGGGATAATTTTAAGTTGCCATGTCACATTTGAAGACCCTCTGATGCACCTCTACAGTAGAAACTTCCAAAAAGTGACCTCATTTTGGAAACTACAGGATAAGGAGACAGTTTTATTGGTACTATTTTGGAGTACATATGATTTTTGATCACTCAGTAGTACGGATTTTATGAGGCAAGGTAACCAGAAATGGCTGTTCTGGCACAGTTTTTAGTTTTAGTTTTTTATGGTATTCACCTGACAGGATAGATCATGTGTTAAATTTATAGAGCAGGTCATTACAGACACAACAATATCAAACATATATTTTTTTTGTTTCAGTTTTACATAGTAAAGCATTTTTGAAAAAATCATGTTTTTGTGTCTCCATTTTCAGAAAGTCTTTTTTAAATGTTTCTACTAATCAAGACGTCTAGAGGCTCATTTTTTGAGGTAGGAGTAGATGTTTCTATTGGCATTATTTTTGGGTATATATTAGATCTTTCAATATTGCACTTTTTGGGGCAAGGTGACCAAAAAATGCCAGTTTCTTTTTTTTTTTTTTTTTCTTCACAGCATTCATTTGAGGGGGTAGGTCATGTAATATTTTTTTAGAGCAAGTCATTACGGATGCAGAGATACCTAATATGTCTATTTTCTTTTATTTCTGTTAAGTTTTACACAATAAAAGCATTTTTGAAAACAAAAAATCTTGTTTTTGTGCTTCCATAATCTGAAAGCCATTTTTTTTTTCTTTTTTGGGTGATTGTCTTAAATTAGGGCTCGTTGATTGCAGGATGAGGTAATGGTTTGATTGGTACCATTTTGGGGTACATAAGACCAACGACCAGTGTAATACACTGCCTGCCTGTAAGACCCAGGGGGCTGGGTCTCACAGGCTTCCGTAGGAGGCAAGCCTCGATTCCTGTGTTAGGCATCGGGCCGCCGTTCCTGCCATCGGTTCCCCGTCACAGCAGCGCAAGGATCCAATGGCAACGGGAAGGGAGCCCGTACCCTCATCCAACCCTGTGTATGCTGCGGTCAGTCGGGACCATGGCACACAAGGGGTTAATACGCAGGTATCAATGTATGCACCAATGCCGGCTATACAGCAGGGGCTTGGCTGTCAGGAACAGCCGGACCCCTGCTGCTGATCGAGCGGGCGTGGCTCATGCACCCGTCTGCTCAGAGCACCTCCGTGACCCAAGTCAGGTCCTGCAGCGCTGTACATGTACAACACTGGGATCCTATGGCTTAAGTGGTTGTACAGAACTTAGATATTGATATTGATGATTTATACTCAGGAAAGTTCATCAATTTCTGATCTGATAGAGGTCCAACACCTTGCATCCTTGACAATCTGCTGCTGGACGTGGCCAGGGTGCTTGGACAAGGGCTTCTTATGTCACATAGCCTTTCTTGCAGCTTAGTCCCATTTAAGTCTATCACTCTTGGGTCCACTCTTTCTGGTGAACACCTGGCACAGCTTCCCTCTGTAGCACACATATGCACTTCTGCATTCTCACATCAGGCTACAGGGCTTTGTAATGGAGAAAACATTGAACTAACTGAACCTCCCCTTCTCAGCTCAGAAAGAGCAGCGATTTCATTGTACAAATTACAAGTTTTGCTGAATCTTTTCCCATAAAACCATATACCCGTCTGCTCAGCTCCTCCTGATCTACGACCTGATCCCTTTAAATGCACATGGTTGCAGCTTTATTACATATGGGAATTTGAAGATTACATTGATACTTCATGATTAAGTTTTATCAAAATTAAAAGGGTAGGCAGACACACAAAGAACATAATGCACATTTTATGTTAAATTTACCAGTACCAGCAAAGATGCTTGACCAAGGCATGGATAACTATAGACTGCAGGTCTTATAAATGTGCTGTCTAGATGTCTTTTAATGTGGTAATATGCAGGATTAAAATATAGGACATATGTATTATAATAACCATAAGGGTAAAAGTGATTCCAACGAATCCAGCACACATTTTTGTATCCAAAATTAGTAATATAATAGCAAGTAATAATATGGCTTTTCATATAGAAGTAATGCTGTCATTCTTCATCTACAGTATTTTTAATCTGGTTTTTTTTCTATTTTATTTAGTTTCCGTAATGTTTTTCTATACAGAGGAAGGAATTTCTATTTCATCTTTACAAGGGGGATAATTATAGCAGACTTGGCTTACTGTGTTCCTCTGCATAGTATTTTAGAGTCAATAACTCAGTAGGAGACATCCCTGAGGGTATCCCTGCCACCTTGGTATCAGTATTGTCTTGCACATTTGTCCCTTCTATTTCCTGTCTATAAATATTCACGGCTGCTTGCTGTAATAGCTTGCAGGACCAAACACAATGTAATCTGAAGCTTTAGCATCTGCGTTTTAGAATCAAACTTGTATTTTATTCATATAAGACATGAGAGTGTAGTAACAGGCATTGCACGCTTACTTTGTTGGTTCGTGGTTATGCCTCTATTGTGCTGAGGTTTCAGGTTTGTGCATGTGATGATGGATTCTCCACAGAGCTTCCCATAAACATTTACAAAGGATCATCGATAAATATACTGACAGACAAGTTAATTCCCACATACACAATCCTCGGTCTATCAAAGGCACATTTCTGCGATTTTCCCTTTTCTCTGTTGTTTTTCCTTCTCACGTGAGCATTTCCATAAAGCACTTTAAGCGGTTGTGTGCAAACATGCATATTTACAAATGAGAAAATGTTCCCACCATGTTGTACACATATAAATACCAATGGAAGCCATAGGCTTCAAAAAATTCAGATATTGTTGTTGCACAGGTCAAATTTCTCATCTAAATTACATTTCTGTTCTTAGACCATTTAGTCGTGGACTATGTATGACGTAATTACGTAGTATGGAGGAGACATTACATCTGTAGTGGAGATCCTTTGGTTTGTGCTACACATAAGTCTAATTATATATATATATGTAAACAATAATATTAGGGGCAGATTGGGAACTTACAGTGGCCCTGGACACATAAGTCTAATTATATACATATGTAAACAATAATATTAGGGGCAGATTGGGAACTTACAGTGGCCCTGGAAACCTAAAAGTGGCCCCATATTGTAGGCGAGTCCATACTGACAGAAGGAGGGCAACACAGGTAAGCAGCTACAACACAAGTAGGCCTGGCCAGAAATACTGTAGTGTAGCACAAAATACTGCCCCTACAGAACCAAATACCACGGTGCAGCACAAAATACCACCACCCTCACTGCACTATTCAAATGTACCATGGTCCTGAGGATGGTGATGCAGTTGAATTTAGGAGGACACCTACCACCAACAGCCAGGTGCATAAGAACCTGATGCTCCTACATTAATTAATGTTGAGAACATTAGACAATTATGTATGTGGCCAGTGGCTTTTAGGAGGGCTCTGTTGGCCTTCTGGGTATTGGCCCACCATGTAGGGTCAATGGCCAGTCCACCCCTGAATAATATTATTAATTTTGACAAATGAGCTCTTTTCACACAAGCAATATTCATGTAAAATGGACAGCACACAGACTAAACAGTGATCCGTTTTAGTCAATGGCCCAAATCACAAAACCGATTATCTGTGCGGACCATCAGTCTATGCAGTGAAATTGCACTAATGGTCTGCTTCTCATGCTAGACTAATCCATTCATTGTCAATGGGTCAGCGAAAAAAAATGGACAGCACACAGATGCCATCCGGGTGTGGGCCATTTTTCATGGATGGTCAGTAGAAGACACTGAAAAGAAGTGAAAGGAAGTAATGCCATAGCAGTGTGTACTGGTTGGTTGGGACACTGAGTTAAGATAATTGGTGACAAAAATGGACATTACTTACATTCTGCTACTGAACATTGTAGGAGACAATACTGATCCCTTACAGATGGAAAATCTGTTTTTAGCAAACGGAACACGGATGAGTTTTACAATGCTTGTCTGAATAGGCAGAATTCATTACAAGGTAAAAATGAGAAATTATTTAGCAAATTTAGACTTTTTTTCATAGATGATTTAATATATTTTTAAATTACTTTAGCCTCCTTTTAAATTTCTGAAAAGGTTTGTTTTTAATGTTGTGCTGCCAGAAATGTAGTTATCTACAGTAAGGAAATGGCACTTCTCATGTAGACAGTTAAAGGTGTTGTCCAGGTTCAGAGTTGAACCGGGACATATCCCCTTCTTCACCCAGGCAGCCCCTCTGAGTGGAGCATCCTCTCCCTTGCCCTGAGCTGCATCGCTGCCTCTCTTGCCGTCTCCCTTGCCCTGCACTGCATCGCTGCCTTCCTTGCCCTCTCCCTTGCCATGTGCTGGGTGATCAGTCTGGTTTCAGCTCTGTACCTGGACAACCTCTTTAATACAAGGCGGTTATTAATGTATTGTCATAGTCCATAATGACCCCTTTGCTGGCCTGATTTTTTTCATCAAATTATACACTAGTTTCTAAAAAAGTGAATGAAGTCAGCAAAGGACGCAATATGGACAATTACAATACATTAGTAAGTGTCTTGTATTAACTTTCTCTACATAATAACTGTCATTTGCTGAAGTGAGACAATCAGGTCTAACTTCAGGTCTGCCAAGTGGTACAAATGTGCCATTGTGTGCTGCAAGTAAGTCCCTTTTCACATCACATTTCAAGCCTACATTTGGTACATATGTCAAGATGATCCTCTAATGGATACCTTCAGCGAAAGTCTGTGATGCATCCTACTGTATAGACAGACAAAGGGATAAGATAACCATAGGTACCAATTGCAAAAATTGTGCTCTATGGTATTATGGTATTGTTTAACTGTATACCTTAGTTTGAAATAGCATAGTCTACTGCACTATTCCATACCACAAAAAGTATACTAATGCACACCAGCCCATTAGAGGCCAAAATTACACTGTTTTGGCCTCCTAAATGTTTATATTTGGTATATACCATATGCTGGGAGATTTTTCCAGAATATACACCAAAGTTAGGCTCAAATCATAGTGTGAACAAAGCCTATCTGGTGTAATGAAGAAGTACTTGTGTGGTTTTTTGGTCTTCTGTTTTATAGTTCTTATATTGTTATGCTAGTATGAATTTAAATGAATGGGCGCTGCTCATAAAGATTAGCACTGTGACAGAACACATGCTAGAAAATGCATTTAACAAAAGGAAAATCCCAAAATGTTCACTCCCCACAAAGTACAAGTTTGAGCAAAAATACAAAATAATTTTACAATGAGGCTCCAACAATTATTTTTTTTAATGGGACAGACTAGTAAAAAAAAAAAAAAACTGTTTATTCATGTGCGATGTACATCTATAACATGAATGTATTGTGTTAGAAATTAGAGGTTTGCTTTTTAAGCTTCAGGCTACAATGGCCTTAGCTTACAGTATTTCAGTTTATAATAACTTAGCCTTGGTGATGGTGAAGTGAAACACCATTCAAATTACAATGCAATAGGCAGTGTTAATGTGCACTTGGTTGGAAAATACTCCATATTTGACTGGTAAAAGGCCTGTGATTGGCCAAAGTGAACAGCCAATCAAGGTGCCTGTGTGGTAAAGCCATTTGCCACACAAGCCACACCACAATTCTACTATTTCCGGATTTCTATTTCTGAATTGAAGAAAAAAAATGGCAAACTTCACAGAAGTTAAACAATGCTTAAGGGAATTATACTTCCATTATTGAATGGCGTACCCCGTCTGCTTGTGGGTGATAGATCGGGAAAAATCCCAATTGTTTATGTCTCCGGCTGAAGCGGATGCTAAGCTCAATGGCAGGGGTAGACCTCCAAATCACAAAGATTCAATTCTGACCATTCCTGTCTGCCATTGTCTCTGGAGTTATGGCATTTCAGACAGCTTCTGTTTCCCTGTCCTTATGTTCATTGTTCATGGTTTCAAGAACCTGGGATCTTTTTATCCCTTGTCCTATTCACCCTAATAGAGCTCTATTAGGGTGAAAAGGACTTTACACTCTCCCTGCTGCCCTGTGCATAGTACACACAGCAGCAGGGAGCCGACTATGGCAGACAGGGCTTCAGTAGCGTCCTGGCTGCCATGGTAACCGATCGGAGCCCCAGGATTACACTGCTGGGGCTCCGATCAGAAGCTGCCACTGCCATCAATGAGGAGGAGGGGATCCGATCAGAAGCTGCCACTGCCACTGCCACCAATGATTTTAATACTGGGGAGGGAAGGGGGGGGAGGTCGCATTGTGCCACCAATGTTTTTAATACTGTGGAGGGGGGGAGGGTGCACTGCGCCACCAATGTTTTTAATACTGGGGACGGGGGGGTCGAGGAGGGCGCACTGCGCCACTAATGATAATTAACGTTTAATATACAAATGCAGGCGGTGGCAGAAACATATTGCTGACACCTGACCTCTGACAGTGTGCTGCAATCAGCGGCAGTTAACCCCTCAGGTGCGGCATCTGGGGGGCTAATTGCCGCGGATCGCAGCGCCCTGTCAGAGGCAGGGTGCCAGCAATGTGTTTCTGCCGCCGCCTGCAATTGTAATGTATTAAATGTTAGTTATTCTTGGTGGCACAGTGACCACAGTCCCTCCCCTCCTTCATCCCTCTGCGCTCTCATTGGAGGCAGCAGCAGCACAGGGGAAGGGAGAGACTCATTCCTTCTTCCCTGTGCTGCTGAGGGAACATGGCGCACGCTGAGAGCAGCACAATCCATATTCTCTGATACTGGGCTGTGCAGTAGCACAGCCTAGTATCGATAAAAGACAAAACCCGGTATCAAAACGATACCGGGCTAAAAGTATCGATTGCGTATGGAAAGTTCGATACCCGAAACAACCCTAGTTTGAACAGCATGTCTGCTTATTCTTAGGGACCACTCCTGACCACATGTGAATTTCCATGGTCTCTTTCACTCTATAACCAATGTGTTCATGCTGATTATGATCTAGGAATGTGGCTTGCTAATTATTTGGCGGGACCTTTGTCATTCAACCTCCTTTTGTCTGATTCCCCTTTCTCTATTTTCTTTCCTTCTCCTCCTATCCGTATATTCTACACTCCCTCTCTTTTCCTCTTCATCTTCTGCTTCACATCATCCTTCTGTATGAGCTCCCAGTCTTTCTATAATTCCAGTCATTCTATTTTCCTTGCAAGCTTATGTGGTTTGGGTCCTTTAGATGGGATCCATCTGTTTCTCTGTATTGCTTGTGTGGCAAATGACTCTAACGCATTGGGTACCCTTTGTTAATTGCCACAAGTTCTTCATTTGAAGTTCAGTGTCCTTAAGGCACTTTTCTTTGATGTTCTGTTTTTTCTTGTTTGTTTCATATACTCCACTGCATTTGTACAACCTACTGCACATGACTCAACCACAAGGGCCTATTTGCATATATGTCTACCTTGAATATACTGTAGTGTAAATTGTGTGTCTGGGTGGGCATCCTCTGGTGTGGGGTTTCTTGTTGGTTTCTTTTTTCAGGTGGGTAATCCTTATCCCATTCCTTTTAATAGCACAATGACTCAGTTACACATATTGTCGTGGAACATTAGGGGCCTTGGGAGTGTTAGGAAACATATAATGGTATTGTGCATGGTCAGGTAGTTTAACCCTTATGTCCTGTGTTTACAAGAAACCTTTTTTACTCCAATGGTCCTGACACTCATGCTAAGCTAGTTTCACCCATCATTTTTAGCACACTAAGCAATCGTTTTCTGAACTCGGTAATCAATCCAGGAGACTCCTAGCTCTCATTGTAAATCAAACTAGGCGTGTTGCTACAAAAGGTGTTAAACATAGAAACATAGAATGTGTCGGCAGATAAGAACCATTTGGCCCATCTAGTCTGCCCAATATATCTGAATCCGATTAATAGTCCCTGGCCCTATCTTATATGAAGGATAGCCTTATACCTATCCCATGCATGCTTAAACTCCTTCACTGTATTTGCAGCTACCACTTCTGCAGGAAGGCTATTCCATGCATCCCCCTACTCTCTCAGTAAAGTAATACTTCCTTATATTACTTTTAAACCTTTGCCCCTCTAATTTAAAACTGTGTCCTCTTGTGGTAGTTTTTCTTCCTTTAAATATGCTCTCCTCCTTTACCGAGTTGATTCCCTTTATGTATTTAAAAGTTTCTATCATATCCCCTCTGTCTCTTCTTTCTTCCAAGCTATACATATTAAGGTCCTTTAACCTTTCCTGGTAAGTTTTATCCTGCAATCCATGTACTAGTTTAGTAGCTCTTCTCTGAACTCTCTCTAGAGTATCTATATCCTTTTGGAGATATGGCCTCCAGTACTGCGCACAATACTCCAAGTGAGGTCTCACCAGTGTTCTGTACAGCGGCATAAGCACTTCACTCTTTCTACTGCTTATACCTCTCCCTATACATCCAAGCATTCTGCTGGCATTTCGTGCTGCCCTATTACATTGTCTTCCCACCTTTAAGTCTTCTGAAATAATTACTCCTAAATCCCTTTCCTCAGATACTGAGGTCAGGACTGTGTCAAATATTCTATATTCTGCCCTTGGGTTTTTACGCCCCAGGTGCATTATCTTGCACTTATCCACATTAAATTTCAGTTGCCAGAGTTCTGACCATTCTTCTAGTTTTCCTAAATCCTTTTCCATTTGGCGTTTCCCTCCAGGAACATCTACCCTGTTACATATCTTTGTGTCATCAGCAAAAAGACAAACCTTACCATCGAGGCCTTTTGCAATATCACTTATGAAGATATTAAACAAAATTGGTCCCAGTACAGATCCCTATGGAACCCACTGGTAACATGACCTTGTTTTGAATGTTCTCCATTGACTACAACCCTCTGCTGTCTGTCACTCAGCCACTGCCTAATCCACTCAACAATATGGGAGTCCATGCTCAATGACTGCAGTTTATTGATAAGTCTTCTATGTGGGACAGTGTCAAAAGCCTTACTAAAATCTAGATATGCGATGTCTACTGCACCTCCACCGTCTATTATTTTAGTCACCCAGTCAAAAAAATCTATAAGATTTGTTTGACATGATCTCCCTGAAGTAAACCCATGTTGTTTTTCATCTTGCAATCCATGGGATATTAGATGTTCCACAATCCTATCCTTTAATAGGGTTTCCATTAATTTGCCTACTATTGATGTCAGACTCACTGGTCTATAGTTGCTCGATTCCTCCCTACTACCTTTCTTGTGAATGGGCACGACATTTGCCCATTTCCAATCTTCCGGGACGACTCCTGTTACTAATGATTGGTTAAATAAATCTGTTAACGGTTTTGCCAGCTCACCACTAAGCTCTTTTAATAATTTTGGGTGTATCTCATCAGGCCCCTGTGACTTATTTGTCTTCACTTTAGACAGCAAACTTAGAACATCTTCCTCTGTAAAGACACATGCATCAAACGATTTATTAGTCATCCTTTCTAGTGGAGGTCCTTCTCCTTCTTTTTCTTTTGTAAAAACTGCTACTGCTACTCTGCTACTGATAGTTACTTAATATTTTACATAGATTCCAGGAGTTCTACTGAGAATTATATCAGACGCAAGTTGAGGTCACCTCAGAGGACATTTTAAATTTTCTTGATGACCCCATCTTTTCCCCCCGTGATTTACTACCCCTTCATAGGCTAGCAATACAGGTCTGGGTGGAAAGAAAGGTATTATATAGAAAAACTCCAGAGCAGAGAATGTAGTATGAAGATTAAAGTGTCACGGGGTTCCGAAGGTGCACTCGGTCCCCCATTGCCCGCAGACCTGTTGCTTAGCTTTGGGAATGAGGATTTGTGCTTGACCTCATTCTCAGGGCGGCTTTGCTGGCTGGGTGGCTCCCTGCTCCTAGTCTGCCTTGAGCGCCGAGCTGATCACTCGGTGCTCGACTGGTTGGCCTGTCGGTCATGTGACGCTGGCCACGTCACATGACCCTCACTCCCCACTATAAATACAGGCAGCCTGCTGGCCACAGGTTGCCTGTTAATTTCTAGGTTCCTGGCTATTTGTTGGACTACTGAATACTTACCTGATCCTGTTCCCTGACGATCCTCTGCCTGCTCCTCCTGTACTGCGCATCCATCCTGGTATTGTGACCTCGGCTCCCACCTGACTACTCTCTTAGGACTCCTCTTGTACTTCGCTACTCTCCTGGTATTTGACCCCGGCTTCTCCTGACCATTCTTTGCTTTATCCGTTGTACTGCGTAGCTCTCTTGGTTCTGACCCGGTCCGTTCATGTTCCGTATTTTGTCTTGTCTGTCTTCCCTGCACATATCCTAAGTTAGGGACTGCCGTCCAGTTGTCCCCTGTCATCAGGACTCGTGAGGCAAGTAGGCAGGGCCAGGGGTGAGGGTGGAGTGCAGTGGTCACTACCCTTCCCCCTGTGTGTGTGTGGACGTGACCGTTACAGATTAACAGGCCCAACAACCACTGTATCATGAATCCTCTTATTACCCTGACTGACCATGTCTCTAACTTGACACAGATGGTGCAAGAGCTAGGAGGGAAACTCCTTTCTTTTGAGCCCCCCAGTCCACATGTTGAACCCCAGATCAAGCTCCCAGAACCCTTTTCTGGAGACCGGAGGAGGTTTCTCTCCTTTAAGGAGAGTTGCAAACTCTACTTCCGTTTGCGCCCCGTGTCCTCCGGTCCCGAGAGCCAACGCGTGGGGATTATTATTTCTCTACTACAGGGTGATCCCCAGGACTGGGCATTCTCGTTACCTCCTGGGGCCAGTTGTCTGACTTCTGTGGAGGGGTTTTTTCAGGCCTTAGGGCACTGGTTCAGGGCAATCTCCCTGCGGAGGAGTATTACACCCAATTCAGACGGTGGTGTGTCCCCTCTGGATGGAATGAACCAGCCCTGAAGAGTCAGTTTAGGTCTGGTCTGTCTGATATTTTAAAAGATCTATTAATCAGTTATCAAGTTCCAGAGACCTTAGAGGAGATGATGACCCTAGTTGTCCGACTTGACCGACGAGTTAGAGAGAGACGACAGGAATGACAGTTCTGTTCTCAGATGGTGGTCCAGCCAGAGGCCTTTTCCAGGGACAACACTGAGGTCTCCACTGAGGATCCCATGCAGGTTGGCATGACCCGGGGTAATCTTCGTCGCAGACGCGGAGAGTGCTTCTACTGTGGAGATCCTGGCCATTGGATCAACAAGTGTCCTAAGAGGGTCCTCTCTGACAAGTCTCCTAAGGCAAGACAACCTAAAGACCAGGTACACCTTATTTTTCTAAATATAAGCTTTTGGTACCCATAACTTTCTCTGGGGGTTAATAAGTGGCCGGGTAAGGCCTTTATTGATTCTGTTTCAGCGGCCAGCTTTATTGACTTAGAATTTGCTAGTAAATTGGGTATTCCAATGTTTGCTTTACCTACACCTATCCATGTCATGGCTATTGATGCTACTCCACTGATTGGTGGTACGGTGAGGTCATGTACCTCTGAAATTTCTCTGACCGTGGGTGTGTGCCACTCTGAGAGATGTTCTCTTTTTGTCTTGGAGAACCTACCGGTTGAGGTGGTACTAGGGTTGCCTTGGCTCCGTTTACATAACCCCACAATTGATTGGTTCAAAGGAGAGTTGGTGAAATGGGGACCTAAGTGTGACTCATGCTTGTCCGTGGTCCAGGCTGGGGTTTCAGTAAGGTCTAATACATTACCTTCAGTTATTAAAGAATATTCTGATGTAGTCTCATCCCCTATTCCAGAGGTTCTACCGCCCCATAGACCGTATGATTGCGCCATAGAGCTAATAGAGGGTGCCGAATTTCCTAAAGGGCGAATTTATAATCTTTCAGGGCCCGAACGCAAGGCTATGGAAGATTATATTAACCACCTCAGCCCCCTTAGCTTAAACACCCTTAAAGAGGACCTTTTACCCGAAGAAAGTATGTAAACTCACCATAAAGATGTGTAGAGCGGCGCCCAGGGATCCCCCTGCACCGCTCCGTTCTCTGGTTATAGCCTCCGGTATGTTTGCAGTTAGGCTCCA
The DNA here is from genome assembly GCF_905171765.1 of Bufo bufo. Lineage (NCBI taxonomy): Eukaryota > Metazoa > Chordata > Amphibia > Anura > Bufonidae > Bufo > Bufo bufo. The sequence goes on from NC_053390.1 coordinate 325,515,774, forward strand.
CCCAGTTGAGCCTGCCGCGGTCTCCTTCTCCTATGCTGTAGCGCTGGCCAATCGCAGCGCTCAGCTCATATTTAAAAGAAGAAAAACTACCACAAGAGGACACAGTTTTTAAATTAGAGGGGCATAGGTTTAAAAGTAATATAAGGAAGTATTACTTTACTGAGAGAGTAGTGGATGCATGGAATAGCCTTCCTGCAGAAGTGGTAGCTGCAAATACAGTGAAGGAGTTTAAGCATGCATGGGATAGGCATAAGGCTATCCTTCATATAAGATAGGGCCAGGGACTATTAATAGGATTCAGATATATTAGGCAGACTAGATGGGAGAAATGGTTCTTATCTGCCGACACATTCTATGTTTCTATGTTTCTTTGGGTGAAAGGTTCTCTTTAATGACCAGGCCACTTTTTACACTTCTGACCTACACTACTTTGACAGTTTATTGCTCGGTCGTGCAACTTACCACCCAAATGAATTTTACCTCCTTTTCTTCTCACTAATAGAGCTTTCAGTTGGTGGTATTTCATTGCTGCTGACATTTTAACTTTTTTTGTTATTAATCGAAATTTAACGATTTATTGGCAAAAAAATGACATTTTTCACTTTCAGTTGTAAAATTTTGCAAAAAAAAAAGACATCCATATATAAATTTTTCTCTAAATTTATTGTTCTACATGTCTTTGATAAAAAAAAAAATGTTTGGGTAAAAAAAAAATGGTTTGGGTAAAAGTTATAGCGTTTACAAACTATGGTACAAAAATGTGAATTTCCGCTTTTTGAAGCAGCTCTGACTTTCTGAGCACCTGTCATGTTTCCTGAGGTTCTACAATGCCCAAACAGTACAAACACCCCACAAATGACCCCATTTCGGAAAGTAGACACCCTAAGGTATTCGCTGATGGGCATAGTGAGTTCATAGAACTTTTTATTTTTTGTCACAAGTTAGTGGAAAATGATTTTTAGATTTTTTTTTTTCTTACAAAGTCTCATATTCCACTAACTTGTGACAAAAAATAAAAACTTCTATGAACTCACTATGCCCATCAGCGAATACCTTGGGGTGTCTTCTTTCCAAAATGGGGTCACTTGTGGGGTAGTTATACTGCCCTGGCATTCTAGGGGCCCAAATGTGTGGTAAGTAGTTTGAAATCAAAATGTGTAAAAAATGACCGGTGAAATCCGAAAGGTGCTCTTTGGAATGTGGGCCCCTTTGCCCACCTAGGCTGCAAAAAAGTGCCACACATGTGGTATCGCCGTACTCAGGAGAAGTTGGGGAATGTGTTTTGGGGTGTCATTTTACATATACCCATGCTGGGTGAGATAAATATCTTGGTCAAATGCCAACTTTGTATAAAAAAAATGGGAAAAGTTGTCTTTTGCCAAGATATTTCTCTCACCCAGCATGGGTATATGTAAAAAGACACCCCAAAACACATTGCCCAACTTCTCCTGAGTACGGTGATACCAGATGTGTGACACTTTTTTGCAGCCTAGGTGGGCAAAGGGGCCCACATTCCAAAGAGCACCTTTCGGATTTCACCGGCCATTTTTTACAGATTTTGATTTCAAACCACTTCTCACGCATTCGGGCCCCTAAAATGCCAGGGCAGTATAACTACCCCACAAGTGATCCCATTTTGGAAAGAAGACACCCCAAGGTATTTCGTGATGGGCATAGTGACTTCATGGAAGTTTTTATTTTTTGTCACAAGTTGAATATGAGACTTTGTAAGAAAAAAAAAAATCATCATTTTCCGCTAACTTGTGACAAAAAATAAAAAATTCTAGGAACTCGCCATGCCCCTCACGGAATACCTTGGGGTGTCTTCTTTCCAAAATGGGGTCACTTGTGGGGTAGTTATACTGTCCTGGCATTCTAGGGGCCCTAATGTGTGGTAAGTAGGTAAATGACCTGTGAAATCCTAAAGGTGCTCTTTAGAATGTGGGCCCCTCTGCCCACCTAGGCTGCAAAAAAGTGTCACACATGTGGTATCGCCGTATTCAGGAGAAGTTGGGCAATGTGTTTTAGGGTGTCTTTTTACATATACTCATGCTGGGTGAGAGAAATATCTCGGCAAAAGACAACTTTTCCCATTTTTTATACAAAGTTGGCATTTGACCAAGATATTTATCTCACCCAGCATGGGTATATGTAAAATGACACCCCAAAACACATTGCCCAACTTCTCCTGAGTACAGCGATACCAGATGTGTGACAATTTTTTGCAGCCTAGATGCGCAAAGCGGCTCAAATTCCTTTTAGGAGGGCATTTTTAGACATTTGGATCCCAGACTTCTTCTCACGCTTTAGGACCCCTAAAATGCCAGGGCAGTATAAATACCCCATTTTGGAAAGAAGACACCCGAAGGTATTCAATGAGTGGCATGGCGAGTTCATAGAATATATTTTTTTTTTGGCACAAGTTAGCGGAAATTGATTTTTATTTTTTTTTCTCACAAAGTCTCCCTTTCCGCTAACTTGGGACAAAAATTTCAATCTTTCATGGACTCAATATGCCCCTCACAGAATAACTTGGGGTGTCTTCTTTCCGAAATGGGGTCACATGTGGGGTATTTATACTGCCCTGGCATTCTAGGGGCCCTAAAGCGTGAGAAAAAGTCTGGAATATAAATGTCTAAAAATTTTTACGCATTTGGATTCCGTGAAGGGTATGGTGAGTTCATGTGAGATTTTATTTTTTGACACAAGTTAGTGGAATATGAGACTTTGTAAGAAAAAATAAATAAATTTCCGCTAACTTGGGCCAAAAAAATGTCTGAATGGAGCCTGACAGGGGGGTGATCAATGACAGGGGGGTGAAAAATGACAGGGGGGTGATCAGTGAGTCTATATGGGGTGATCACCCCCCTATAAAGCTCCATTCAGATATCCGTATGTGTTTTGCGGATGCGATCCATGTATCCGTGGATCCGTAAAAAACATACGGACATCTGAATGCAGCCTTACAGGGGGGTGATCAATGACAGGGGGGTGAAAAATGACAGGGGGTGATCAGGGAGTCTATATGGGGTGATCACCCCCCTGTCATTGATCACCCCCTATAAGGCTCCATTCAGATATCCGTATGTGTTTTGCGGATCCGATCCATGTATCCGTGGATCCGTAAAAAACATACGGACATCTGAATGCAGCCTTACAGGGGGGTGATCAATGACAGGGGGGTGATCAGGGAGTCTATATGGGGTGATCACCCCCCTGTAAGGCTCCATTCAGATGTCTGTATGTGTTTTGCGGATCCGATCCATGTATCCGTGGATCCGTAAAAAACATACGGACATCTGAATGCAGCCTTACAGGGGGGTGATCAATGACAGGGGAGTGATCAATGACAGGGGGGGTGATCAGGGAGTCTATATGGGGTGATCACCCCCCTGTCATTGATCACCCCCCTATAAGGCTCCATTCAGATGTCCGGATGTGTTTTGCGGATCCGATCCATGTATCCGTGGATCCGTAAAAAACATACGGACGTCTAAATGGAGCCTTACAGGGGAGTGATCAATGACAGGGGGGTGATCAATGACAGGGGGGTGATCAGGGAGTCTATATGGGGTGATCACCCCCGTCATTGATCACCCCACTGTAAGGCTCCATTCAGACGTCCGTACGTGTTTTGCGGATCCGATCCATCTATCAGTGGATCCGTAAAAATCATGCGGACCTCTGAATGGAGCCTTACAGGGGGGTGATCAATGACAGGGGGGTGATCAGGGAGTCTATATGGCGTGATCAGGGGTGATCAGTGGTTGATAAGGGGTTAATAAGTGACAGGGGGGGGGTGGAGTGTAGTGTAGTGGTGTTTGGTGCTACTTTACTGAGCTGCCTGTGTCCTCTGGTGGTCGATCCAAACAAAAGGGACCACCAGAGGACCAGGTAGCAGGTATATTAGACGCTGTTATCATAACAGCGTCTAATATACCTGTTAGGGGTTTAAAAAATCACATCTCCAGCCTGCCAGCGAACGATCGCCGCTGGCAGGCTGGAGATCCACTCGCTTACCTTCCGTTCCTGTGAGCGCGCGCACCTGTGTGCGCGCGTTCACAGGAAATCTCGGCTATCGCGAGAGGACGCGTATATGCGTCCACCCAGAAGAGCAGGGCCGCCGCCAGGACGCAATCCTGCGTACGGCGGTCCTGAGGAGGTTAAGGAGAGCCTTGCTAATGGGCATATTAGACCTTCAGTCTCTCCTATGGGAGCAGGGTTTTTCTTTGTTAAAAAGAGGGATGGTGGTCTTAGGCCTTGTATTGATTACCGGAGACTAAATAAGATCACTGTCCAAAATAGATACTCTCTCCCATTGATTCCGGATTTATTTAACCAGGTTCTGGGGGCAACCTGGTTTTCCAAGATTGACCTGAAAGGGGCATACAATCTAATTCGAATCAAGGAGGGAGACGAATGGAAGACAGCGTTCAATACTCCGATAGGACACTTTGAATATCAGGTGAATCCTTTTGGACTCAGCAATGCCCCAGCTGTGTTCCAAAACTTAATGAACAATATTCTTAGAGAGTTTTTAGGTAAATTTATTATGGTCTATCTTGACGACATTTTGATATTCTCTCCTGATTTCGAATCTCATGTGTCTCATGTCAAACAAGTATTAGAGGTGTTGAGGGAGAACCAGCTATCCGCTAAGCAAGAGAAATGTGTCTTTGGTGTACAGGAGATACTGTTTCTAGGGCATGTTCTGACTCCTCACGCCTTTAAGATGGATCCTGGTAAGGTTTTAGCAATTAAGGAATGGGTAAGGCCTTCATCCTTAAAGGCTTTACAACGGTTTTTGGGTTTCGCTAATTACTATCGTAAATTTATCATGAATTTTTCTGTAATTGCTAAGCCATTGACCGACCTTACTAAGAAAGGGGCAGATTTGGAGAATTGGTCTAGTGAGGCCATTTCTTCATTTGAAACATTAAAAAGGGCATTTAGTAGCGCTCCCATTCTGATCCAGCCTGATCAGGAGAGACCCTTTATTGTGGAGGTAGATGCGTCCGAGGACGGCGCAGGAGCAGTTCTTTCACAGGGTCCTGCTAGACTCACTAACCTGAGACCGTGTGCCTTCTTCTCCAGGAAATTCTCTCCCACAGAGAGAAACTACGACATTGGGAATAGGGAGCTGCTGGCTATTAAATGGGCATTTGAGGAGTGGAGGCATTTTTTGGAGGGGGCAAGGCATCGAGTAACTGTTGTCACTGATCATAAAAACCTAATGTTTCTCGAGTCGGCTAAGAGGTTGAATCCCCGACAAGCCCGATGGGCTCTGTTTTTTACCCGTTTTGATTTCTCCATTACGTTCAGGCCGGGAAGTAAAAATGTGAAAGCAGACGCATTATCCCGGAGCTTCCATGCCTTTCAACCCACTGAGATGCCGCCTGAATCCTTCCTACCAGCAAACATCTTCTTAGCAGCTCTAACCCAGGATATCTCGGCTCGCATTAAGGCTGAACAACATCTGGCACCGGCACCCACCCCAACAGATAAGTTGTTTGTTCCCGTACAATTTCGTCTCCAGCTGTTGGGGGAGTGTCACGATTCTGCCTTTTGTGGACATCCGGGTGTTGAGGGCACTAAGGATCTGGTTTCTAGATCCTATTGGTGGCCCACTCTAAACAGGGATGTCAAATCCTACGTGTCAGCCTGTGAGGTTTGTGCCAGGTCTAAGACACCTAGGACTCGCCCTGCTGGTAACCTACGACCCCTACCCATTCCCAGTAGACCCTGGTCCCATATCTCGATGGACTTTATAACTGACCTACCGCTGGCGGAGGGTAAGACTGTGGTTTGGGTAGTGGTCGATAGGTTTAGCAAGATGGTTCATTTCATTCCCCTGTCTAAACTTCCGAATGCTAAAACCCTGGCGTCTATTTTTGTGAGAGAGATTGTTTGTTTACATGGCATTCCGGAAAACATTGTTTCTGACGGGTGTGCAGTTTGTGTCCAAATTCTGGAGGGCCTTCTGTCAAAGATGTAAAATTTCATTGTCTTTTTCTTCCGCCTACCATCCTGAGAGTAATGGGCAGACTGAACGCCTTAATCAGTCTGTGGAACGATTCTTGAGGTTGTATGTTGCTGATGACCAGCAATTATGGGTCAAATTCCTTCCGTTGGCTGAATTTGCTTTGAATAACCGTGTCAATTCTTCTGCTGGGGTCTCCCCTTTCTTTTGTAACCATGGTTTTCATCCCCGTTTTCATTCTGGGTCGTCCGTCTCCTCCTCTAACCCTGAAGCGGATAAACTCTCCTCCGAACTGTGCACAGTTTGGGCCCGGGTTCAATCGAACCTAGAAAAGGCTCAAAGTTCTCAAAAACTCAAGGCCGATAGGAGACGTTCAAGGGGGGTGAACTTTCAGGTTGGGGATAAAGTATGGTTGTCCTCCAAGAATCTATCTCTCAAGGTAACTTCTAAAAAATTTGCTCCTCGTTTTATTGGACCATATAAGATCACGGAAGTGATTAACCCGGTATCTTTTAGGTTGGAGCTGCCCGAGTCATTCCATATTCATAATGTGTTCCATAAATCTTAGCTTAAAAAATATTTTGAACCGGTAGTACCATCAAAAGCCTCGCCTCCGCCGGTTCTTGTTAATGATGCTGTCGAGTATGTGGTGTCTAAAATAGTGGATGTCAGGAAGGTACGTAATGCCTTGCAGTACCTGATTCACTGGAAGGGGTATGGACCTGAAGAGAGATCTTGGGTACCTGCTAGGGAGGTTCATGCTCCTAGACTTGTTCGTAAATTTCATTTAGAACACCCTGAAAAGCCATCGCTGAAGTCTTGGGTCCGGTGGCCCCTCGTAAAAGGGGGGGTACTGTCACTGGGTTCCGAAGGTGCACTCGGTCCCCCATTGCCCGCAGACCTGTTGCTTAGCTTTGGGAATGAGGATTTGTGCTTGACCTCATTCCCAGGGCGGCTTTGCTGGCTGGGTGGCTCCCTGCTCCTAGTCTGCCTTGAGCGCCGAGCTGATCACTCGGTGCTCGACTGGTTGGCCTGTCGGTCATGTGACACTGGCCACGTCACATGACCCTCACTCCCCACAATAAATACAGGCAGCCTGCTGGCCACAGGTTGCCTGTTAATTTCTAGGTTCCTGGCTATTTGTTGGACTACTGAATACTTACCTGATCTTGTTCCCTGACGATCCTCTGCCTGCTCCTCCTGTACTGCGCATCCATCCTGGTATTGTGACCTCGGCTCCCACCTGACTACTCTCTTAGGACTCCTCTTGTACTTTCGCTACTTTCCTGGTATTTGACCCCGGCTTCTCCTGACCATTCTTTACTTAATCCGTTGTACTGCGTAGCTCTCTTGGTTCTGACCCAGTCCGTTCATGTTCCGTATTTTGTCTTGTCTGTCTTCCCTGCACATATCCTAAGTTAGGGACTGCCGTCCAGTTGTCCCCTGTCATCAGGACTCGTAAGGCAAGTAGGCAGGGCCAGGGGTGAGGGTGGAGCGCAGTGGTCACTACCCTTCCCCCTGTGTGTGTGTGGACGTGACCGTTACATACTGGTTGTTTTTTTTAGACATGCGACTGTTGTGATGCTTCAGGCTTTATGGCTTTTTTTTAAACTACAGCGAAAATAAACAAATAGAACAATAAATATGAGTAAATTAATAATCACCATAGTCAATGGCTAAATTAGTAGATAAATACTCTCTCTATGTAACAAGGTGTAATAAAGCAAAACAAAATAATAAATAAGGTAAAGAAATAATAAAGTAACAAACTGAAACCTTAAAATTATGCAAATGATCAATATAGATTTACATCTCCCTCTTTCAACTCATCCCTCTTGTTTGTTTGACCTTCTGGACAATAATATGTATCTACATCACACTAGGATTTTCTTCAAAAAATCTCTTTTCCTGCTGGGCAAAGCTATTGGGAGATGTAATCCCTCACTTTCTCAATGGAAACCCCTTGTGAACACTATCATACCATATGAAAACATAGTATATAAGAATAGAGTTATCCCTTCCAAATTCCTTATTTATTATGTTATCTAAGTGGTCTTCACCCTTTATCTCCTGTACAGGGATCTGGAGTCCACTGCTGGAGAACCCCCAGGCTACTACTTCTTGGAGTACTGGTGTGGAGCACCAAGGGATCAGGCAAAACTATAGTCAGGGACAGGCCGAGGTCAGGGCAGGCAGAGTTTGCCCAATCTGATAAACAATCCGAAGCCAGATCAGGCACCTCATGATCAGTACAGAGATCAGGCATAGAAGGGTCAAACCCAGAAGTCAGGCAGAAGTCGGTAGATAGAACAGGCAATTAAGCTAACAATACACCTTGAAAGGAAGCTAGCGTACTAGAACCTATTGATTAGGCAAACACCACAAAACAGCTGTCTACGGACTGATTCATAATTGATTGTGGTGCGTGCCACAATCCTGAGTTTTGGTTTCTTAAACAAAAGACCAATAGGAATTTTATTTTGATTGCATAAGAAAAAATGCTATTTAACGGCTGTGGAGGGACAGTCCCTCTACTACAGGTTAATTACTGTGATAAAACGAATCTGATTCGTACATAGTGGTCCACACCGGTTAGCTCATCTCTACTTTTTACCTTTTGTGTGAGATTTATTTGTAAGGTCTTGTGAGCAGGGCCCTTGCTCCTATTGTTGGAATCAGTAATTCGTTTACTTTGTAATGTCTAATTTTGATTTTACATTGTACAGTGCTGCTTAATATTTTGGCATTTAAAAATAAAAGGGAAAATATTAAATATGCCCAAACATACTGCCCCACTGGTCTTCTTGGTTCGCTTTCATTCTCTGTAATGGTGACCTGAGAAGACATTGTGTCTACAAAGGCCAGTGTAAAGTAGAAGAAAGTGAAGAATTCACCTGAGGTTAATTAACTTTAAAAGAATTCTGAAAAAACAGAAACAATTTAAACAAAAACAATTAAATCAGCACATCCTGCAAGATAAGGTAAATACACAGGTGCATATGGCCATAATCAAAAGGGAAAACGGAATATAGCATAATGCAACACTCTATAAATGTCAAGAATATATACACAGTATATATACATACACACACACACACACACACACACACACACTAAGGCACAGATATTTTTTATCAAAATATATTTGCTAAGCACCTTGTGTGCATTTGTATAGTACATGTGATATTAGTATACAGTGGCATGCAAAAGTTTGGGCACCCCTGGGCAAAATTACTGTGAACAGTTAAGCAAGTTGAAGATTAAATAATCTCCCAAAAGCTTAAAGTTAAAGATGAAACACACTTTTCAACATTTTATTCAATATCAGTATATTATTTTGGTTTTGTACAATTTTAAAGTGAAAAAAAAAAGGAGTACCTTGCAAAAGTATGGGAACCCAAGGAGATTTGAGCGCTCAGATAACTTTGAACGAGGTCTCAGACCATAAATAGCCTGTTAGGGTTAAAGGGGTTCTGCACTTTGTTTTAACTGATGATCTATCCTCTGGATAGATCATCAGCTTCTGATCGGCGGGGGTCTGACACCCGGGACCCCCGCCGATCAGCTGATTGAGAAGGCCGCGGCGCTCCAGAAGCGCCGCGGCCTTCTCACTGTTTACCGCCGGCCCACTGACGTCACGACTAGTATCAACTAGCGTGGGCGGGGCTAAGCTCCATTCAAGTAAACAGAGCTTAGCCCCGCCCACGCTAGTTGATACTAGTCGTGACGTCAGTGGGCCGGCGGTAAACAATGAGAAGGCCGCGGCGCTACTGGAGCGCCGCTGCCTTCTCAAACAGCTGATCGGCGGGGGTCCCGGGTGTCGGATCCCCGCCGATCAGAAGCTGATCTATCCAGAGGATAGATCATCAGTTAAAACAAAGTGCAGGACCCCTTTAAGGCTTGTTCACAATTATCATTAGGAAAGGCCAGATGATGCAAATTTCAAAGGTTTATAAATACCTAGATGCCTCTAACCTAAAATCAGCAGCAATGAGTTCTTCCAAGCAGTCGCCTAACGTTCTAAAAATGAAAATGGTTGAGGCACACCAAGCAGGAGTAGGCTATAAGAAGATAGCAAAGTGTTTTCAGGTTACTATTTCCTCAGTTTGAAATTTAATTCAGAAATGGCAGTTAACAGGAACAGTGGAGATCAAGAGAAGGTCTGGAAGACCAAGAAAAATTTGGGAGACAGCTGCTCATAGGTTTGCTAGAAAGGCAAATCCGAACCCCCACTTGATTGCAAAAAACCTTCAGGAAGATTGGCCCTTTTCCTTTTTTGTTATTTTGAAAATGCAAAGTGAAAAAAAAAGATGAAAATAAAAAAATGTTTTTGCTTAAAATACGAAGGGAATGTGTCATTAACTTTATGCCTTTTGGAGACCATTTCTTCTTCAACTTGCTTAACTGTTCACAGTAACTGTAATTTTGACCAGGGGTGCCCAAATTTTTCCAAGCCAATTTCTACATATAGATCATAGCATTTACATTTAGAGAGTACTGTAATATGCTATATTCTGTTTTCCCTAAAAAAGGCTGTGCAACTCCAGTCAACCACTGTGACAGCCAAAGTCTATAAGTGGAAACTTACAACACCGTTTAATCTTCCTAGAGTGGTCAGTCTGTCAAAACTGCAACAAGAGGATAGCAACAGATCATCTCAGAAGTCAAAACACATCTCAGAGGAAATTCAAAGAACTGCAGGGCTATTTAGCTTTTGAAACATTAAAGGGGTTGCCCACCTTCTGGCTACTTTTGACCAATGCATAGTAAAGATGATTATTTGACATTCACTGATATAGTCTTTGCTGATTTTCTTTGCCATTTGCTTTATTTAATAAATCATGTCCTCTTATTGGGCAAATCGTCTGTGCTATCTACACAGGACACCTGTCCATACGATGGCCACTGATGTAGGGTCATGTGACAAGTCAAAAATAACACCAGACATATCACTCAGCCTTATCCACCACATCTGCCATCTGCACTTGCAATTTTCAGAATTTAGTGCAGGTGTAATGTATTTGGAGGAGACTGATTGATATTTCTGGTCACATGAACCTCTATTAGCAGCCATTTTATGGACAGGACCTCTGTGTGGACATCACAAAAGACTTGGCCAACAAGGAGAATACCTTATGAAATAAAGAAAATGGTGCAGAATATCAACAAAGACTATATTAGTAAGTGCAATATAGTCATCTTACAAACACACTGATCAAGAGTAGCTGGAAAGTGGCCAACCCCTTTAACCACCTAACTGTTTTCCCAGAGTTCAGCTCGAGTCGTGGGAAAAATGGCTAACTAAATGGAGTGGGGAGGGCTGCTTTAGATGCTGCTATCTCCTAAATGGCAGAAGCTAGAATGCAACTGGTCTTGTTTGAAAGCTGACATTCCAGGCTTTCATACAAGACCAAAATGACAGCATTAGCCCAAGCAACAGATGAGAAATCACAGTTAGAAATCGAGTTGGGAATAATTGCGGGTAAAATCTGCTTTTACTTTCACTTTCAGCTGCATTCACAGCATCCCGATTTCTATCAGTGATATCTTCCCCTGTACTAAATGTATTGCCAGCTTTCAAACAATAAAAAAGTCCATATCTCTAGCTGGTACCAAACCAGAGATATGAGCAGTTAAAGCAGCTCCCCCCCCCCCCCTCCTCTTAAGTTTGGAGGAGAATGAGGGAGCAGCTGCAGAGCTGACAGGCAGCAGGAGGAGAGAACATTTAAAAAAAAAATGATATAGAAATGTGGTATCATCATCAATGTACTGACGCACATAATAGAATTACGTTATTTTTACCACATAGTGAACACCGCAATAAATTCAACAAAATAATGTAAAAATTGCAGTTTTTTTTCTTTCCCCCTAAAAATAAAATAAAAAAAGTTATTTAATACACTATATAACCCAAAATGGTTCCTAAAAAACCTACAACTAATACCACTAAATAAAAAATAAAAAATTTGAAGAAAAAATTAAAAAGTTATGACTGCTAGAACACAAAGGAGGAAAATATTATTGGTCCTGAAGGCTAAAATTAATGATGTCACTAAGGGAATAAAAATACAATAGCGTCCCCTGAGTTGTGCGCCAACAAGATTTACTGCAGACACACATTAAACATCTACGATAAAAAAGTGACTTTTTTTTTTAAGGATTTTTCCAATTTTAACGTGTTAGGAGGTTAATGATTGTCCTACATTTGCAGAAAACTAAAAAAATGGTTGAGGTACAATACATTTTGGATTATGTTTTATGAACAGATGAATCAAATACAAAACATGGCCTGCTGACCTAGAGATAATTGTAGACATGGTATTGATTGATACTGGCACATGGGAGGGGGGGGGGGGGGTTGGCACTTGATACTGTACCTTCTGCTCTTCTTGAAGGTAAATGCCCATACAGCATAGTGATAGGTAATAAAAACCTTTTATATTAATTAGAGACTGGTTCCATGTCAAAGTTTGGTTCCTGAAGTCTCAATGACACAATTGTATAGCGTAATATTAAAGAATTATTTAAATTTATGGAATTCATTTTTCATTTAAAAAAAACAAAACATCTTTTTGCCAATTGGAAGGTCACCTTTGACATGCAATCAACAAATAAGGCATCATGAGCGATTTGACAAGTCAGTTTTTTTTTTTTTATCAAATCATTTTTATTGATCACTTATAATAAGCATTTTCTGCAAGCACATTGACGTTTCCACCATAGTGCAAAACACATTAAAGCATAGTAACATAGGACATCATCGGATAACACATCCATTTCAGTATTAGACAATGTACACAATCAAGAGTAACTGTAATAGTATACAATGTACACCTTCAAAATTAAAAGAGGCAAATTTTAAGGCACAAAACATATCGAAACATAAGCCTAGTCCCCCCCCCCCCAATGGATAGGAGAAAGAAAATCTCTATCGTATTTTATAACACAATATGGGTATGAGACAACCACTCATTCCACAATCTCTCAAACTTCTGAGGACAGTCTCTCTTAACAAACACACTTTTTTCCATGATCAACATGTCATTCACCCTCCGCACGAACTCATCCATCGTTGGCGGACTCCCCTGGATCCACCGCTGCGCCACCAGTTTCCTGGCCACATATAACAGCCTTTCCACCGCCACCTTGACCGACTCACTTCCTCCAATCTCCGACATATATCCCAACACACAAACCTTAGGATTCTTTTGCAATCTCAGCGCTAATATTTAATTAATCATGGTCAGCACCTCATCCCAATATCGACCTATCACTGGACATGACCAGAGCATGTGCACCAGATCCACTGCCCCCTCCATGCACTTTGGACACTTATCATCATTCCTGACCCCAATTTTTTGTAAAAATACTGGCGTTTTATATACTCTGTGAATGATGAAAAGCTGTGACAATTTAGCCTGCTCGCTTAAGGACACTCTGGGAACTGCCTCCAATATATCTTCCCACTGATCTTTAGACACGGCACCCAAATCACCCTCCCATTTCATCATCCGCGTCAGAGGGAACCCATCTAGAAACTTGTCTAGCAATAGAGTATACACCTGCGAAATCAATCCTCTCTTCCCCCCTTTCGGGAGAATAAGTTTCTGTACCACATCCATTTTAGCTATAATACACCCTTTCCTCACCGTGACATCCTAGGCGTGTCTCAGTTGCAGATACTGATAAAACCAAACCTTGGGGACGTAAAATTCTTGCTGTATACCCTGAAAAGATTTGAATACATTACCCTCCATCAGTTGACCTATCCTCATTACCTCATGAGATTCCCAATTCCTAAGTCCTGACAAAGACGTGAATTCTGGCAATAGATTATTGTTCCATATTGGGGAAAGCTCTCCAACTCCTCCCACACCTCTAAGCTGCTTCACCTTTGCCCATACCTTCTTCATAAGTTCAATAAGCAGGACTTTCTCTCTCCCCATGTGCATTCCCGCCCCCTCCAGTATACACATAAGGTCTCGACTGCCCAACCAGTGCTGCAGTATCTTGCCTGTCACATCCGGTGACTGAAAATCAATCCAGCCCTTAAAGTGCTGACACTGAGAGGCCAAGAAGTAAATCCAGGCATTCGGGACTGACAAACCACCTTCTGTCTTAGGGTACTGCAACGTCTCTAGTTTGATCCTTGCTTGGCCATACTTCCAAATGAGGTCCCTGAACATAGAATGTATTTTCCTGAACCTATCTAAAGGGATCCACACGGAGGCATTATTGAGTACATAAAGCAGCTGAGGCATCATTACCATTTTTAAAAGGTTCACTCTACCCACTACAGATAAAAAGAGCCTACACCAAGTCCTTACCTTAAGTCTGAAAGTAACAAGCAAGGGGATCAGATTTAGTTCTTCAAAATCCAACAATCTAGGCGTTCTGTACAACCCTAAATATTTGAACTTGTCCACCGAGGGGATCCTACTATTAACTCGCTCATCTGACAGGACCTGCCCATCTATAGGCATCAGAGCAGACTTTTGCCATTTAATCTCAAGTCCAGAGAAGTTCCCGAATCTATCTATCAATGACATGGCCGCATCCCGAGACGTCCCAGTATCACCCAAGAAAAGCAAGGTATCATCAGCGCACATAGCCACCTTGTTCTGTACCACTCCTTACCTGAACCCCACAATATGAGGTGACAGGCGTATTAGAGCCGCTAGTGGCTCGATGGCCAGAGCAAATAATAAAGGCGACAGTGGGTATCCCTGCCTGGTGCCCCTAGCCAAAGTAAAGTTGTCTGACAGCCTCCCATTGGCTCTAATGCAGGCCCTAGGACTCGAGTAAAACACCCGTACCCACTGTATAAACCGAGCGCCAAAACCCATAGCTCTCAAGATTCCCCACAGATAATTCCACTCTACACTATCAAACGCCTTAGCGGCATCAAGAGTAAGCAAGGCCCTGTCTCCACAATTATCTGCCGGGATACTCAAACTAGCATATAGCCTACGGATGTTTATAGCAGTCGAATTCCCAGGCATGAAGCTTGTCTGATCAGAGTGTACAATAGTCAGAATCACCCTGGACAACCTGTTCGCCAACACCTTAGCTAGGAGCTTTACATCTGCTGTTAAAAGCGAAATCGGCCTATATGAGTCTGGTAATTTGGGATCCTTCCCAGGTTTGGGAATGACTACAATTATAGCCTCCTGCATAGAGTGTGGTAGCGAACCCGTCTCCAGTGAATGTTCCAGCACCTTAAGCAATTCATGGAGAAGCACCCCCTGCAATTTCTTGTATACCTCCACAGGTCGGCCGTCTGCCCCCGGAGCCTTACCATTCGCCATACCTCCAAGTGCTGCTTCCAGTTCCTCAAGTGAAATCGGCTCTTCTAGTCTCTCCCTATCCTCATCTGACAACACCGACAACTGCGCCCCCTCTAAAAAGACAGTCCGAGCATCCCCAGAACTAGGGACAGTGGATTCGTATAGGGACACATAGAAACCTTTCAGTATGTCCAATATTCCTTTTGTGTCTTGCCTACTGTTCCCAGTTCCATCTCTCAGTTCCTGTATACAAGAGGATCCCCGCTGAGCCTGAGAGACAACAGACAGCAGATGACCTACCTTCTCACCCTCCTCAAAAGATCTTTGGCGGTATAAACTACGCTTCCGCTCTGTAGCCTGCATTAAGTGACACCTCAACTGCTCCTGAGCTACCGCCAGCGCCTCACTATTAACCAGGGAAGGTAACCTACCAAAACACCCGTTCGGCTTCCGCCACTTGTAAGTGTGTTTTAACATCCGCTTCTCTAGACTTGGATTTGTGCTTACTAATTTCTTTTATCAATACTCCCCTTAAGAACGCTTTCATAGCATCCCAGACTCCGTGAATTGAAGCCGTCCCTACATTAATAGTAAAGTATTCCCTGACCGCCAGAGAAATCTCAGATAGATCACCCAGTACATTAAGCCAATGTGGGTTGCATTTCCACAACCTCGGTACCTGTCTGAGCGCCCCCAGGCACAAGTCAATCTGCACCAAGGAATAGTCAGACAACGACCGAGGGTGATAGACAATACCCTGAATCAGAGGCAACATAATGTCATTAACAAGAGCCAGATCTATGCGTGATAATGAATGATGCACAGCAGATCTGCACGAATATTCACGCCTATTAGGGTTGCGTACTCTCCACACATCAAACAAACCAGTTTCAGTCATAATATTCTTCAAAGCTGCACTCCCAGGCGATCCACCTGACCCCTCCACCCGACATCTATCCAAGGAGTCATCCGGCGTGCAGTTGAAGTCCCCTACTAGTAGCCATGGTAACCCAGGGAAGTCCGCCACAAAGGTCATAATTGCACGTACCAAAGGAGAAGCAAACGGTGGGGGCACATACACTGACACCAACACCACCTGGATCCCATCAATCTTACACACAATACAGACATACCTGCCCTCAGCATCCACACACTGCTGCACATGTTCATATCTAATACTCTTATGCACTAACACACATACTCCCCTGGAATGTGAGGAATGTATCGCGTGTACCACATGTCCCACCCAGTTTTTGCTTAGCCATTGTACCGTATCACTAGTCAAATGCGTTTCCTGCAGGCAACAGATGGCAGGCTGAAGACCGCCTCAAGTAGTGGAAAATACTAGTCTTTTTCATGCATCAGCCATACCCCTCACGTTCCAGCTCAAAACTTTAATCACCTGTGTCATGGTAAAACATTGTGACATACCTGCATCTCACACCCCACTCAAACCTCATCCATTCAGAGTTCTCACCCCCTACCCTACCCCTACTCCCCCCCATCCCCCCCCCATTCCCCCCATCCTCCCCCCATTATTAGAATACTATAAATGAGAACAGCTGTCCTCACCTCTTCAACTCTAAACCCCAAAACAGGGCAATCTATGAGCAACTTGCCCACTAATGAACAATAATCATCATTAATTATATCAATACACTCTCTCAGGTAGAGAATCCTCTCCACAACTGGGAAACACATTATCGTCCCCTAACCGCCTACTCCCACCTCAGAATCTACCATGTGGTAGCATTGTAAAGTACACTTCTTAACTGGTGCAACATTAAAGTGACATTAAAGTGCAAACATATATGGAGATTAAACCAAACTGCATATCTGCCTCCTTCAAGTGTCCAGGGCCCCATTTCTCAATTGTCGTTCGTGTCC
This sequence comes from Bufo bufo, assembly GCF_905171765.1. NCBI lineage: Eukaryota > Metazoa > Chordata > Amphibia > Anura > Bufonidae > Bufo > Bufo bufo. The sequence continues at coordinate 325,532,928 of NC_053390.1, forward strand.
AGCCACTGTGCCGCCTCCTCTGGATCTTCAAAAAATCTAGTGGATCCTAATGCCACCACTCGTAATTTAGCAGGGAACAACATGGCATATGGAACCTACAACCCTCTAAGCCTCTTCTTGACATCCATAAAACGGCTCCTCCGCCGCTGCACCTCATTCGAATAAACCGGGAAAATGGACACTTTGACCCCGTTCAGGACCATCTCTTCATTATCTCTGGACTGACGTAAAATAGTGTCCCGATCTTTAAAATGCAATATCTTCACAAGAATAGGGTGAGGAGGTCTGCCTGGTGGAAGCGGCCGCATGGGCACTCTGTGCGCCCGCTCCACCGCGTACAGGGAAGATAGGCCTTTCTCATGAAACAACTGGTATAACCATTTCTCCACAAATTCGGTGGCATTGGCCCCCTCAGTCTTCTCCGGCATTCCTACAATTCGCAGATTGTTCCTTCGCGATCTGTTCTCTAAATCATCCGTCTTGGCATATAAGGCAGCGATATCCTTCATAGACGTCTTGGACGCCATTTGCAAAGGCTGGACTGCATCCTCCAATGATGACACCCTCTTCTCCAATTCAGAGGTACGTTCAGATATCTTATGTAGATCGTGTCTAATTATGGAGACATCAGACCGCAAACTGCCGACTTGTACTGTGAGCACTTTAAGGGTGCTATTACAACTTGCCACAGCCACCATTATATCCTTCAGAGTGGGCTCCTCTGTAGACGCGGCCCGAAGGCTCACTGTATCATTTGCAGGGCTTGCAGGAGCTGGCAAAGGCTGATCAGCCATATCTAGGCCGTCGCCATCTATGGAACCGTCCTCCTGATCAGAGAAGGTAAGTATGTCAGTCCCTTTATCGGTAGCCCAGTCGCCCACTCCGCTATCTATTCGGGCATACTTGCTGAGCTTAGCTGCCGCGCTCTGGCTCACCACCTCCTGTAGCACCATCACCTCTCCGCCATCAGCGCCATGTTGGCCCGCCTCCAGCCTGTCTTGTTTAGTAGCTTTGCTCGACTTCCTCTGCATATTCAGGCTTCCAATTTCGACACAGCAACCACCGGACACTTTCCTCTCACCAGGTAAGGTTATTTCAAGAGAACGAAGTGTGCCACCGACAGTTTAGTACAGGATATTCGACAAGTCTGTTTTTAAACAAAATTCATACTGGTAGAACAAAGTATGCTGAATGCACCGATAACCCATATATCTAGGATGATATAGTGGGAAGGACAAAAATGGAGATGGAGAGTTGGGAAGGTAAGTGAGGGGTTGGGGGTATAAACAAATGCTATCTGACAAGGCCCGTTTGAATTGAAAAGTCCAAATATATTAAATATTATCAATTCGGGCTATCCTATATATATTATATTTTCTGATACATAGATTTAAATCCATTAGGCTATGACTACATTGTGATAGTTAATGCTGGGTAGCTGAACCATAAAATCAAGCTAAAAATAATTGCATATGTACAATTTATAAGCAATTTACATTTGCACATAGAAAATGGAAATTGTGAACATGCAATGTTACATTGAAATGAGTGTTATGCTATTGCTGTCGCCGTGTAGGCCTAACTGTATTTATATAGCAGCTGTTTTTGCCATGCTGTATACAAAATGGATTATTGGTAATCTATAAACACATGTTACATGGTAATTACATGAGACATTATATGCAATTAACTCCTACATCTAAAAAAAAAAATTATGGTGTAGTGTACGAGAAGTGTATAATGTGATGGAAAAATGAATCCATCCAGCAAAGGAAGCAATATGGATAATAACAATACATTAGTAAGGCTATTTTTACACTTGCCGCAGTGTGATCCGGCGGGCAGTTCCGTCTTCGGAACTGCCCACCGGATCCGCCGATCTGGATGTGACTGAAAGCATTTGTGAGACGCATCCGGATGTGGATCCGTCTCACAAATCAAATGCATTGCAAGAACGGATCCGTCTCTCCGCTTGTCATGCGGACAGACTGATCCGTCTTGTATCTTTTTTCGCATTTTTACCGGTCTGCGTATTTTGAATGCCGGATCCGGCACTAATACATTCCTATGGGGAAAAATGACGGATCCGACATTCAGGCAAGCTTTAATTTTTTTTTCGCCGGAGATAAAACCGTAGCATGCTATGGTTTTATCTTTTGCCTGATCAGTCAAAATGACTGAACTGAAGACATCCTGAATGGATTACTCTCCATTCAGAATGCATGGGGATATGCCTGATCAGTTATTTTCCGGTATAGAGCCCCTGTGACGGAACTCTATGCCGGAAATGAAAAACGCTAGTGTGAAAGTACCCTAAGTGCCCTGTATTAACTTTCTAAATTTGATAAATGCCATTTACTAAAGTGAGGCAACCTCTTTAATGTCCAAGAGATTTGTTTTCATATTTTCATCATCGCATTCCCAGGGCCTATAACTTTTTTATTTTTTTTTGTCGATTATATAGGGCTTTTTTTGGCGGAACAAGTTGTAGTTTTTAATGGCACTGTTTTGGGATACACATAACTTACGGATTAACTTTTATAAACACTGAGGGGATGGAAAAAAACAGCAACACTGACACTGAGTCTTAATGTTATAAATTTTTTGTTATAAGTTTTCAGCATAAATAACATGATGACTTTATTCTTTAGGTGAGTACAATTACAACAATATCAAATGCATATAGTTTTTTTTTATATTTTACTACTTTTGCACAATAAAAACCTTTTTTTAAAAAAAAGAAATTAATCTTGCATCGCAAGACCCATAACTTTTTTATTTTTCTTTCTATGGAGCTGTGTGAGGGCTTCATTTGTGTGAGTTTTTATTGCTATAATTTTGGGGTACATAACACTTTTTGATCGCTTTTTGGTCAATTTTTCTGGTGGTTAACAAGCACAAAGTAGCCATACGGGATAAATTACATTATAATTGTGTAGTGTAGGTCATTACAGATTCGGCGATACCAAATATGTGGAGGGGATCTTATTTTTGCACTATTTTTTCATTAAAAAGCATTTTTCAATGGAAAAAGGTGTGTATTTTAAACTTGGAATTTTATTATTTAATAAAACTTTTTAAAACTTTTTTTAACCATTTAATACAAGGGGACTTTAATAGGCGAGCTTTTGATTGCTTCTATAATTCTCTGGCTGCTTATGCACTGCAGAGAAATTATACTGTTAGTCCTATCCCAGCCTGCTGGGATACACTGCGGGTAGCCCTGAGGCCTTCATTAGGCCTAAGGATGCCATGGGAAGACATCAACACTCTTCGTTCTCATTCACGAAATACAGATTTGAGACAGAGGGAGCTCTGCCCCTTTAAACCAATTAGATGCCGGGTCACTTCTGCCAGTTTGGGCTGTTAAAGCAAGAGCCCAGCTCTCATGTGAGAGCAGAGTCCCCACTTTCTGATGCATGGGAGCAGCAATTAGAGTGGGCTGCTGTAGAAAGGCGGTGGCCCAGCCTAAGGCCTCTTGGTGAGTACTGTAAAAATGAATATTGGTGATCACTTCTAAAGAATTCATTTGATCATAGATATCATCTTATGAACAAAATAGGGGAGATTTTCTTAAGATTAGAGTTTCAGATAGTTTAAATAAAAATAAAAAACAGGCTGGTGCACATGCTTCTTAACCCTTTCGTACCGAGCCACTTTTCACCTTAAATCCCAGACCGATTTTTGCAAATCTGACATGTGTCACTTTATCTGGTAATAACTTTAAAACACTTTTACTTATCTAGGCCGTTCTGAGATTGTTTTCTCGTCACATATTGTACTTTATGACAGTGGTAAAATTGAGTAAACAAATTTCATTTTTATTTTAAAAAAAAATACCAAATTGACCAAAATTCATAAAAAATTTGCATATTTCCAAATTTCAATTTCTCAACTTTTATAATAGATAATAGGTAATAACTCCAAAAATAGTTACTACATTACATTTCCCATATGTAAATTTTATGCAGGGCCGGCGCTTCCATATAGGCAAGGGGGGCAATTGCCCCCGGGCCCTTAGGGGCCCCCAAGCCCACCAAGCCCCCGCACCGGACACAAGCCTTTTTTTTTTTTGTGAGGCCTCGCGCTGGAGGGGGCCTGCCAGTAGGTCACAGGTAGATTGTGGAAGCGTTCATCTCCATAGTCATCTGTATCGCCGTCCTCAGGACAGCGATACAGATGCCTGTGCTGTGGGGCAGGTGAGGGAAAAGGCGTCTCCCTTCCCTGTTCCTCTGATAGGCTGCCGGCCTTGAGCCGGCAGCCTATCAGAGGCCGATGCAGGCGGCGCAATGACGTGATCGCGCCGCCTGAGCCGTACAGCGCTGGACACAGGCCGGAAGAGGCCTGCATCGCTGTGTGATGGAGGTAAATATAAGTGTTTTTTGTTTTTTTTAATACCGGACTTTTACTGGCACATGGGGGTAGCGGGAGGCAGTTGATACTGGCACATTTGGGGGGGTTTGGCACTTGATACTGGCACATGGGGGGGGTTGGAACTTGATACTGGCACATGAGGGGAGCGGGAGGCACTTGATACTGGCACATGGCGGGGTTTGGTACTTGATACTGGCACATGTGGGGGGTTTGGCACTTGATTCTGGCAAATGGGGGGTTTGGCCCTTGATACTGGCACATGTAGTGTTTGGCACTTTATACTGGCACATGGGGGGGTTGGCACTTGATACTAGAACATGGGGGTTTGGCACTTGTTACTGGCACATGGGGGGGCATGGAGAGGCACCTGTTACTGGCACATGGGGGGGAAAGAGGCGCTTGATACTGGCACATTTGGGGGGGTTTGGCATTTGATACTGGCACATGGGGGGTTGGCACTTGATACTGGCACATGAGGGGAGCGGGAGGCACTTGATACTGGCACATGGGGGGTTGGCACTTGATACTGGCACATGGGGGAGTTTGGTACTTGATACTGGCACATGTGGGGGGTTTGGCACTTGATCCTGGCAAATGAGGGGTTGGCATTTGATACTGGCACATGGGGGGTTGGCACTTGATACTGGCATATGGGGGGTTGGCACTTGATACTGGCACATGGGGGGTTGGCACTTTATACTGGCACATAGGAAGGGTTTGGCACTTGATATTGGCACATGGGGGGGTTGGCACTTGATACTAGAACATGGGGGGAGGCACTTGATACTGGCACATGGGGGGGAAGAGAGTCACTTGTTACTGGCACATGGGGGGGTTTGGCACTTGTTACTGGCACATGGGGGCATGGAGAGGCACTTGATACTGGCACATTATTATGGGGAACTATGGGGGCTTCTACTGAGGCCACAAAGAAGGGGTATTTTATATGGGGGATTCTGTATGGTTCTAGTATTATCAGGGGTATTATCTGTTTCTGCAGTATAGTATTGGGGAGCACAGCGGCACAGTATTGGGGGTAGTAGGATGATTTAGGCATGAAACCCGACTATCTACCCCAACTAAGGAAAGAATTACCTCCCTTAATCTCAATGCCAGTACCTTCGCAAAGATTTTGACGTCAAGATTCAAATAGTGAGATAGGTCGATAAGAGCTACATTGGTCAGACGGTTTCCCCTTCTTATGTATTACTACTATTGTTGTCTCCGAAAAGGAAGGAGGCAGTGAACTCTCAACAACCTTCCCATTTTAGTAACAAGGTCCTTAGAAAAACATTTATACCATTCAGCTGGGAATCCATCGAGACCCGGGGTCTTTTTGGTTGCTAAAGAGTTTATGGCTTTTTTTAATCTCTGTGTCTGATATGTCCGCCGCTAGGGCCTCTCTGTCTTCCCTATGAAGTAAGGGAATGTTAATACCTGCCAGGAATTTGGCAATCTCTCTCGGAGTGCTCGTGGTTTTGGAGGCATACAAGCTCGTATAGTAGGAGGCAAACTGACGGCAGACATCTCTAATCTCCCTCAACAACACCCCTTGATCATTCAGGACTCCCGCCACTACCGTTTGCTGGGTCTCAGATCGAGCCAGATATGCCAAAGCTCTACCACACTTATCACCATCTGAAAAAAATGCTTGGTCTCTGATTCAAGAGTTTCTTCTGAGTATATTCAGTTAAATGTAGATTAAACCTACGCTGTGCATCTAGCCACATATTCTGGTTCTCACTACATGGATCTAGTTTAAATAGCCTTTCTCTATCTGTTAGTTCTATATCCAGTTTCGTCCGCTTGATGTTCAATTCCTTTCTGTGAGTTGCTATTGCGGAAATCAATGCTCCCCTCATTACTGACTTAAAAGCATCCCATTCTATTAGGGGATTTGTAGAACCTTCATTGTCAATCCAGTAGTTCCCCATAACATCTAGGCTATCACTCACCACCGGCAAGACCTCTAGCCACATGGGATTCAAACGCCATTGCTTATTAGCAGAAGCCAACGGCTGGGACAGAATCAGAAGGAGGGGGGCATGATCCGAAACACCTCTCGGCAGATAATCACTAGACCTGATATAAGGAGATAAATCTTCGCCGATAAAGGCCAAATCTATACGGGATAGTGAGCCAGTGGAGGCCGAGTAACACGAGAATTGTGTATCCGTGGGATGGAGATAACGCCACGTCTCTATCAGACCATAGGCATCCGCCCAACGTGAAAGCGCATTGTTGTGAGAGGCCTGGGGAATCAATCTGTCTCGTACTGGATACAAAGTGGCATTACAGTCACCCATAATAATGCAGGGCGTTGCTGGAAACATTGCTATCCTAGCTATAATCAGGTCTAGGACTTTTCTGCGGAATGGCGGTGGGATATAGAGTCCCACAATCAAATACTGTAGCCCTCTAATACTGGCATGTAAAATCACATATCTACCATTAGGATCTAATTGCACAGAGAGTACTTGAAATGGGAGACTCTTAGCAATTAAAACAGAAACTCCTCTAGCGTGATTTGAGTATACTGCATGATACGTGGGGCCTACCCAAGGACGTCGCAAAGCGAGCACTTTCTGTCCTTGAAGGTGCGTTTCCTGCAGCAACACAATATCTGGGTTATACTGCCTTAGATAATTAAAAACTAAAGACCTTTTAATCTTATTATTAAGTCCCCTAACATTCCAGGAGAGTAGCTTAATTAATGCCATTTTCCCCACAAGAAAAAGAATATCCAATGTCTCGGACCGATGAAGGTACAATCACACACACATACATACTCTCTCAAAGATAGTTCCAATACAAATGCCCTCTCCAACCCCCCCCCCCCCCCCCCCCCCCGTCAAAACCTTCCCAACTCACTTTGCCCAATCCTTCTTAACATGGTTGAGCCTGAATCCCTTAACTAGCAAACTATCGGGTATGATAGCCCTACCCTAAACCCCTCAGATGAACATGTATACCATATAGGTACTAGGGCTGCACGATAAATCGAAAAAATAATCGAATCGCGATAATCGGCAAATGCGATATGGCGATTTGGCCGACCCGAAAATGCCGCGATTATATATGAAGGGGCCCCGCGCACATAACTGGCTTTGTGTGTAAAGTATTTTACTAGTGTGTGAAACAATCTCTCTCCTATTGATAACAGGTCCAGCCTCTGTACTCACTTTCACGATGAATGCACTGCAGCGAGCGGCAGCGAACGGGCCGGCCGGCGCGTGACTGACTTCACTTAGTAACGCTCCTGCTTCCTGAAGTGGGAGGAGCGTTACTAAGTGACGTCAGTCACGTGTCGGCCGGCCAGCTCGCTGCCGCTCACTGTAGTGCATTCATAGTGACAGTGAGTACAGAGGCTGGCCATGTTATCAATAGGAGAGAGCTTGTTTTACACACTAGTAAAATACTTTTCACACAAAGTCAGTTATGTGCGCAGTTTAGGACACATGAGGGGACACATAGGGCCATGAGGGGGACCAGCATAAGATGCTATATGTCTTATGCTGCCCCCCCTCATGGCCCTATGTGTCATAGCACACATCCCCTATAACAGCGTCCTCCACAGATCCACCCCATAACAGCGTCCTCCACAGATCCACCCCATAACAGCGTCCTCCACAGATCCACCCCATAACAGCGTCCTCCACAGATCCACCCCATAACAGCGTCCTCCACAGATCCACCCCATAACAGCGTCCTCCACAGATCCCCCACAACACAGCGTCCTCCACAGATCCCCCACAACACAGCGTCCTCCACAGATCCCCCACAACACAGCGTCCTCCACAGATCCCCCACAACACAGCGTCCTCCACAGATCCCCCACAACACAGCGTCCTCCACAGATCCCCCACAACACAACGTCCTCCACAGATCCCCCACAACACAGCGTCCTCCACAGATCCCCCACAACACAGCGTCATCCACAGATCCCCCACAACACAGCGTCATCCACAGATCCCCCACAACACAGCGTCATCCACAGATCCCCCACAACACAGCGTCATCCACAGACCCCCCATAACTATGTCATACCCAGCCGCGTCAGCGGCTCATATGGGAAAATCCAAGCAAATAGACCTCTAGCACAATTCCCTTAAAATATCGCATCGCATATCGTTATCGCAATTTTTAGGGCCCTAATCGCAATCGCACAAAATTAGCATATCGTGCAGCCCTAATAGGTACTTTAGTGAGAAAAAGCAAATAAACACTTTCTCCTATTACCCCACCCCCCTCTTCACCTTCCTGTCATTAATGCAATCCAACATTTAAACAATTATTAGCCTTTCAAGTAGTCGCTGCCAGGGTTCAGTCCGTCAGCGATGAGGCCTTGCCATTAGATTCCTGTCGATCCAATCTGTAGCTTCTTCAGGAGTATTAAAGAGGACCTTTCACTAGAATAAAACATCTAAACTAACTATACAGACATGTAGAGCGGCGCCCAGGGATCTCCCTGCACTTACTGTTATACCTGGGCGCCGCTCTGTTCTCCCGGTATAGCCTCCGGTATCTTCATAGTTAGGCTCCACCCAGGGGAACCTGACGGCGTCTCATTCTCCCATGCTGTAGCGCTGGCCAATCGCAGCGGTCAGCTCATAGCCTGAGAGGAAAAAAACCCTCTCAGGCTATGAGCTGAGCGCTGCGATTGGCCAGCGCTACAGCATAGGAGAAAAAGACGCCGTCAGGTTCCCCTGGGTGGAGCCTAACTATGAAGATACCGGAGGCTATACCGGGAGAACGGAGCGGTGCCCAGGTATAACAGTAAGTGCAGGGAGATCCCTGGGCGCCGCTCTACATGTCTGTATAGTTAGTTTAGATGTTTTATTCTGGTGAAAGGTCCTCTTTAAAGAAACGAAATGTTTCTCCATCTTGCACCCGCAAACGGGAAGGGTAGATCATAGAATATTTCACATTCTTATCTCTCAGCCGTGCACGGACTTCAGTAAATTGTTTCCGGTTTTTTTGAACTTCCGCAGTAAAGTCTGGGTAGAATGACAATCCATCCATGTATTGTTTAACAGTTGATGAAACCACAGAAGAGGTTTTGCGGCCCATAGAGACAGTCCACAGATACCTGAAAGGCCAGCTTAAGTATGGCACTTCTACAGAATATCAGGTAATTGCTCTATCGAATCCAGCAGGACCTGAGTTTCAGTCAGTCAGACTGTTATTAATTCTTCCACTGTATAGGGGGGTTAGTATGCCAGTCCCACCCTCAAGGAGCACTGTATATATCAAAGGAGTCCACTAGCAGCCACTCCAGCTTCTATTCAAACGATCCTCTAGTGTCTAGTAGGAAGACCGCAATAGGTCACACACTGGCGGTGTTATCAGGGGAGAGACGCTCACCCATGCTGCCCTGCAGCCACACTCTGTCTGCTGGATCCGAAAGGAGAACTTCGGCGCACCACCTCCGAATTCAAGATGTCGCCCACCACGCGGCTCCCCCTCCGCTTCAGCCGCGGGTCGCGTGCGTCCACCAGGCACCGGCAGCAGCCTACCGTAAGATGTCAGCTGCTGGTATGATGCCTTTTCCGCAGTGTGACTCCTACACTTCGTCGGGCTCTGACACAGCTCCGTTCCAGACTCTCCTCTCTCAGTGCCTCCTTGGTCTCTCCTTTGCACCGTCAGCGTTATCCAGATAGCACCCGAGCCGCAGCGTTGAGGTCAGTGCGGTGTGACCCCAAATCTTGGGAGGGCCTAATATTGCCAATGGGAGCTCAAAGAACCCCGATTCTGCCAGGTGTTTGCAGGATTTTAGTAGGATTCTGGAGGAGCACTGTATCTCTGCGTCCTCACGCCATGTAGATTAGGCCACGCCCAATCCTGTACATAATGATGAGTCCTGAATTTTCATGAGCTCTTGGCTTTTTCCGCCCACCTACTACTGATGCATATGGAAAAAACTGTCAATCAGAGGTGGGTTGGTGGGGACAGCCATGAGCTCATGAATATGGGGACTCATTGGAATGCGCTGGAACTGTTGGGATTTAAAAGTGAGGTCAACAGAAAACCGGTCACAGATTGCCTTTAATAATTTTGGCACATTATGGGATGATCGTGCACCAGAAACTGAAATCTATACCAGCTAGTCTCTGGTGTAGGTTTCAGGGGTAATTTACAGGTGTTTAATAGGACAAATAATGGTAAATTTATTGGACCCCACTGAAAAACATACTCGGACAAAAAGTCACATGTTTTTGAATAAAAGGGTACTTGTGCAAAAATCTGCAACTTTTTGGCACCACTTATCTAGTACAGGGTGCTTGATAAATTCTTCTCAATGAGGACGTTTCTGCCAATAACATTCTTATGAAAAAATTTTAAGAATCATACCGAACTCATACATAAAGAATAATGGCAAAGCTCTGTTTATATTAATGCTGATGCATGATGGGATCCATTTTCAAGCGGATCGGAATAAATCCGACCAGATTCTACTGACCTATAAGGAAGTCTGTCAGATGGGGTGCTGGGGTTTGGAATACCAAGAAAAGTGGTCCAAATTATTCTATTCTTGCAATCAAAAATATGACTAATGTAATACTGTAGTGTGATATCTATAGTCATTCTTTTGTTACAGTATGTAATGTTTTTTGAGAGGTTAATACTTTATCAATTTTCTTTGGGGGAAATCTATTTCTTCTCTATCTTGAACATGACATAGCAGCCCCAGGAGAAAGCAGTCCTGGCATTGTAAGAATTGGAATCATCACAGTTGTGCTATCACATGAATACAGTCTCCAGTGGCATTGACAAATAGCATTCTATAGAACAAACTACTGTACAAACTGTTTTTGTCAACCTCTTTACTGATAATGGAATAGCAATAGCATGTTTGCAGATTCACAGAAATTGTATAGTCTTATAGAATACGTACTAAGACGATGACGTCTTCTATTTCGGTGATGTCATCGGCGCAGGCACACTGAGGGAGTTCTGAGGAGACGAGCCTCCTCATCTCTGAGCGCCTGCACCGTATGAACACAGGCTCGCGATTTTTGAAATGCCGACAGGGCTGGCCGGAGGAGGAGATCCCGGCTGGCCCTGTCAATCAACACGGCGAGGGGGCGGTTTTCTGCTGCGGCTACCAGCAAGTAGCCGCCCTACTTGCTGGTAGAGACCTAATTTACATATTATAAAACTTCGTTTTTAGAAGAAACTGCTGAATCAAAGTAAGTAAGACCATTATATTTTCATATATCGCAATATAAGTAATTTAACTAGCCCAAAAAAAAATATTACTTTAGTGGGGTGACAGAAGCCCTTTAATTTGTCCATGAGTAAAACGAGTTAAAACCCCAGATGCACTCTCAGAATTTGTTGTCTCCATCCCCATTTATAAATGTGGCAGTGTATATTAAAAAAAATTACATATCGGGATACATTCTGCCATTGTCCCATGTGTCCCTGATAAGACTCGCTGGATACCACTGTGTCTGCTGTTCTCTATTCACTCCTATGAGACAGTCATCCAGGTTCTCATATGAATGAACATGGAATAGCGGGTAACAAGACTTGTGAAAAGACTGCAGAACTGAACTTCACCCATAGCAGTTGCCTTTCCCAAATACTGTGCCTCTTGGCACTTAGATAGGACTTGCAGTAGGGCTAAATTGCCCAACAAAGCTGCAAGAACAATATCTATGGAACACGTATCAATACTAGCATTAAACAAGGTACTAAAACCTACCAATACATGAAAGGAACCAAGTGATAAAGGCCACCGATGGAGGAGATGATCCAGCAATGGAATGGATAGAAGCTGTATAGCATTCAGTTTGACAGTGAATGCATGACAGTGAAAAGATATGAAGCAATACTGGACTGACTGCTCTGAATTCAATAAAACAACACAGCAACAGAAAATTCCAAGAGACAGCAAAGACAGACCAAGAAGCTACAGATCCCATAAGACTAGAACAAAATCCATAAATATCTAGAAGGAAATGGACACAAACATTTTCTGGGTGTGCCTCTTTAATTTGTAAAGTTGTAAAAAAATTAAATTAATTTTTATCAGCATTAAATATATATTCAAAAGTTGACGTTTGCATAATCTTTGGAAGCATGTGTACGTATGAGACACAGAGTTTCACTATGTATGTATATGTGTTTGTGTCCATCAATAAGATGTCTGTAATGCTTTTGCTTTCAGAACAAAGATGCCTTTATCAATTCTCAAAGACTGTAGGACAAACCATTCATGCTGTCAAGCCCTCTAATACCCTTTCAGCAAATAATGAAATCCACCCGTGACAAATGTCAACATACTAATGTGTTAAATACAGAACAAAAGTCACATTTAGCGACGGCACCTCATTTCCTATTATATCAGACCTCTCATTTCAAGCCAGTTTACAACATCCCACAGATTAGGTATCAGCAGACAGATAAGCATTATTATATAAAATAAAATGGCTACATGAACTGAAATATGCTACAATCACACCTACAGGATTATATTTTGCTACCATTTACAACTTAAATGGGGAAATGACATCTTACACATTTATATCATATGCACAGAATAGTCTCTGGGGCTATCATATATTAGGATAAACAGGTTTTTGTGATACCCATGTGTAGCAGCTCTACCAATAGAATTCAAAGAGGCAACATCTGTTTGGACAGCCAGTGCTGCCGGATCAGTAACTTCCATACAAAAACTTCAAGCAAGTGTGGCCAACTCTCCATTCAATATTTTAGGCTACTTTCACACTAGCGTTTTAGTTTTACAGTATTGAGATCCGTCATAGGGGCTCAATACTGGAAAAAAAATGCTTCGGTTTTGACCCCATTCATTGTCAATGGGCACAAAACTGAACAGAACGGAGTGCTCCAAAATGCATTCCGTTCCGTTTAGTTGCGTTCCCATACCGGAGAGCAAACCGCAACATGTTGTAGTTTGCTTTCCGTCCTGGGATACGGAGCAAGAAGGATCCGTCATGACCCACAATGCAAGTCAATGGGGACGGATCCACTTTCTCTGACACAATCTGGCACAATAAAAACGGATCCGTTATACATTGAATTTCAATGTAGTTTATGACGGCTCCGTCTTGGTTATGTTACAGATAATACAACCGGATCCGTTCATAACTGATGCAGGTGGTTGTATTATCAGTAACAGAATCGTTTTTGCTGAACCCTGCCGGATCCAGTAAAAACGCTAGTGTGAAAGTAGCCTTAGAAGCAAAGACCCATTTTTGGCCCAGATTATTTTAAGCAATCATGTATCACCAGCTGGGGTTAGTCGATTATTGCGGTCCACATGCGGTGGGGCTGCTCCTCCATTAAATAGACACGCCACAGTGTCAGGGGCTGAGCAGCTCCTCCAGAATTGCCACTTCATTTCTGTGTTTTTGTCTTGTTAGATTTGGGTGTGTTTGGACACTCTGTTGCACCTGGTAACCTCCATCACATGGTCTGGTATAGGTGTGGCTCACGGCCTGGCCTCATTCACATTGCACTGCCACAGTATTCATGCTGGGCCTTTGTGTGGAGGCTTGGCTGTGTGCTGAATTACAACACCCCCAGACTGTGTTCACACCATAGTTAGAGCAGCGGCTAGGACCCTCTGCCATGCTGAGTGACCGTGACGTGGTGCAGTGATGGGCTCTGATATCTTCCTTACTGGAACATATTGGCGGAAGTCTCAGCTTTTAATACCTGCATGTATGACTCCCCTGTTTAGTCAGTAGCATTTCTTGTTGGTGCAAATCCTCTCTTTGTTTCCTATGTTTATTTACTACATTCTGTGTAGTTTGCTCTTGTGGTGCATGTGGACCGCGTCGACGTCCTCCATTGTATGCATATTTTGCTGGGGTTAGTCGATTATTGCGGTCCACATGCGGTGGGGCTGCTCCTCCATTAAATAGACACGCCACAGTGTCAGGGGCTGAGCAGCTCCTCCAGAATTGCCACTTCATTTCTGTGTTTTTGTCTTGTTAGATTTGGGTGTGTTTGGACACTCTGTTGCACCTGGTAACCTCCATCACATGGTCTGGTATAGGTGTGGCTCACGGCCTGGCCTCATTCACATTGCACTGCCACAGTATTCATGCTGGGCCTTTGTGTGGAGGCTTGGCTGTGTGCTGAATTACAACACCCCCAGACTGTGTTCACACCATAGTTAGAGCAGCGGCTAGGACCCTCTGCCATGCTGAGTGACCGTGACGTGGTGCAGTGATGGGCTCTGATATCTTCCTTACTGGAACATATTGGCGGAAGTCTCAGCTTTTAATACCTGCATGTATGACTCCCCTGTTTAGTCAGTAGCATTTCTTGTTGGTGCAAATCCTCTCTTTGTTTCCTATGTTTATTTACTACATTCTGTGTAGTTTGCTCTTGTGGTGCATGTGGACCGCGTCGACGTCCTCCATTGTATGCATATTTTGCTGGGGTTAGTCGATTATTGCGGTCCACATGCGGTGGGGCTGCTCCTCCATTAAATAGACACGCCACAGTGTCAGGGGCTGAGCAGCTCCTCCAGAATTGCCACTTCATTTCTGTGTTTTTGTCATGTATCACCAAAGGCTATATAAATTCTGTCTGTGGCCTATTATCTTTCTAAAAAATAACCTTTATTATTTCATATAAAAAAATAAAAATAAATGTGTGTTTATTTTTCAAAAAGCCTTTTTAGTGATAATAAAAAACATTCAAAGCGTAATTATTTCTTCATTCACTGACTTAGAGATTATGGTGATGAGGATCAATTCTGAACAGTAGATGTGATACCCTCTCTGTTATCAGAATCATTAGTTACTAATGTATGATTCTGTGTTCTTTTTTGTATACATGTTATATTACGGAGTGCACCTATTGAGAGATGTATCAGATTAGATCTCTATGTTAGTTATTATTCGCAACATTGATATCTGTTTCAATAGTCACTTGCTTAGGCCTCTTTCACACTTGCGTTGTCCGGATCCGGCGTGCACTCCATTTGACGGAGGTGCCCGCTGGATCCGTAACACCGCAAGTGAACTGAAAGCATTTGAAGACGGATCCGTCTTCAAAATGCGTTCAGTGTTACTATGGCACCCAGGACGCTATTAAAGTCCTGGCTGCCATAGTAGTAGTGGGGAGCGGGGGAGCAGTATACTTACCGTCCGTGCGGCTCCCGGGGCGCTCCAGAATGACGTCAGAGCACCCCATGCGCATGGATGACGTGATCCATGCGATCACGTCATCCATGCGCGTGGGGCGCCCTGACGTCACTCTCAAGCGCCCCGGGAGCCGCACGGACGATAAGTATACTGCTCCCCCGCTCCCCACTACACTTTACCATGGCAAACAGGACTTTAGCGTCCTGGCAGCCATGGTAACCATTCAGAAAAAGCTAAACGTCGAATCCGGTAATGCGCCGAAACAATGTTTAGCTTAAGGCCGGATCAGGATTAATGCCTTTCAATGGGCATTAATTCCGGATCTGGCCTTGCGGCAAGTGTTCAGGATTTTTGACCGGAGCAAAAAGCGCAGCATGCTGCGGTATTTTCTCCGGCCAAAAAACGTTCCGGTCCTGAACTGAAGACATCCTGATGCATCCTGAACGGATTTCTCTCCATTCAGAATGCATTGGGATAATCCTGATCAGGATTCTTCCGGCATAGAGCCCCGACGACGGAACTCTATGCCGGAACAGAACAACGCAAGTGTGAAAGAGCCCTAAACCACAAGTGAGATTTTCTCCCGTGTATTTTTGCTCTTCTATAGGTGAACACTTCATTGACAAGCTTTTTCCAAAACACCTTGGGCCAGATTTATCATTACACTTACATCTTACTCCACTTTTACATATGTACAAAGTCACTTTTGGCTAAGTCAGATTTATTAATGGTCTTTTAATACTGTGATAAATGTGGTTTGACGGTAGCAGTTTATCCTTCAGTAAGCGGCTTTACAAATGTCGCACGTCTTTATGAAAAAGTCGCATGTTCTATTAAAAAGTCGCATAAGATAAGCATGGTCCTCACTGGAGTGACTTTTTAAATTGTCGCAATAGTAAATCTGTTTAGAGATTCAATTACATAAGAAAACTGTCACGACGGGGAGTGGGGGAAACCCCCCACCGTGCGGTGTCAGAGGGTAAAGGGGATCAGCCTGGCCAAAAGGAGTAATAAGGGAGCAGGTCACCTCCTACAGCGTCCCTAATCCTCTCCCTGACTCCTCACTGTATGAGCGGACCCCGATGGTAGGACGACTCATACTCAGGATACCTAGAAACCCTAAAATCGCCCTGGTAATCCCTCACCAAGGAGCAGGGAAGAGGCGACCTGTTCATCTTAGTAATGGAGGAACATGAGTCTCTATCTGAGGCCAGGCTGCAAGGAGAGGGGAACACATACAGCTATAGAGATGGCAGGTAAGTGAGACCTATAACACACTTACCTGCCACAGACACACTGACTAGAACCTAGTGCTGGTATCCACACCAACATTAAAAGGACACAGCACACACCACCTATTAAGGGCGGCAAGATCGGAAGTCGATAGGGTAGGGAGGTGACAAGAGGCCAAATAAGACTGGAGTGTACTATCTCTAAGTCTCTCATCTGAGGGGAGGTCGGAGGGTAGATTGTACAGGGAAGAGTAGTAGGTCGAGAACCTCTCTGCTATCACTCTGGGGTCATAGTGGATTGTTCCGTCAATCCCCCTAATAGCACTCGGACCCGTTTGGGGATTGCGATTCCTGAGTTGTGTGGCCCGCAAAGTATGGGGTTTGTTTCCCCAAGCATAATAACGCTGTCGTGTGTAAAGTAGTAACTTGTTGACACGACCTAAAGCTAGACTCTTCAATTGGGCCCTAGTATCAACATTTCGTCTCAGTGTGCAGCGTAAGGGGTGAGCGGCCATCTTGTCTTCTAGGGTTCGCAAGCGAGACGTAAGGGTTTGGACCAAAGCAGTCGAGTCCTTCTTTAATTTTGAGCTTATTGCAATACAATGTCCCCTCATGACCGCATTATGAGCTTCCCACAAAGGACGGACATCCCCTACCGATCCCTCATTCAGTTCAAAGTACGTTTTCAGGTGTACGCGGAGTTCCTCCCTAGTGATGGGCTGCTTCAGGAGGGATTCATTAAGTCTCCAGTGGCATTGGCGAACATGGCCCGACCCGCTACTAATGTCGACTAGTACATGAGCATGGTCAGACCAGGTGATTTGGCCCATGTCTGCTCCCTCCAATATCCTGAGGGTCGAAATGGTACCAAATAATCAATACGGGTGTGGGAACCGTGTGGGGCAGAGTAGAAGGAGAAGGACCTATCAGTGTGGTAAGTAAGACGCCAGAGGTCATACAAGGAGTATTTACGGAAGTCCCTAGCTAAGCGCTGATGCATCGAATGTATCGGTCTTCCCTGTAGGGTTTATCTGCTAAATGGCCACGGAGAACACCCCTGCGGATCTAGAATTGAGGACTCAATTTTTAGGGGACACTGTGCGGACACCAGGATGGCAACCCCCGCCCTCCGACGACTATGAGTAGCCGAATAAGCAATAGGGTACAGGAGAGAGGCAAAACGGAAGGAAGAGCTGCCATCAAAATGTGTCTCTTGTAACACAATGTCCGCCTTAAGGGATTTCAGTTCCAAAAGGAAGAGTTTCCTCTTGGCGTTGCAGTTGAGCCCTTTGACGTTGATGGTTATGCACCGCACCATGAGGGTATGTGATGATATATAATATATGCCGGGTACAGCTCACCGAAGGACTCCGTATGCGTCGGTGGCTTCACACTAGTGGTATAGAAGTTCAGGCACCTATAGCAGGAGAAATAAAACACAATAGGGGGAGGAGAGACAAGACAACCCAAAGCGACAAACAAGCAACAATAAGCAACTATTCCCAGGGATGCAATCCCTGCCAGGGGCAAATAAGAAGCCCCTTTGGGGGTGTAAGTGTCGGAGACCAACAAGTTGAGGTTGGCTAAAGAGCCAACCACAGGTATCTGAAAAAACAATTAACGGGATGGGCCCTTCATATAGCCGGCACCGTAATGTAGCAACAAGGTATCAACAACTGGCTTAACAGTAATAATAAACGACCAGTATGGGGGTCCATCAGAGTCCAACGAGTGTGAAGAATTAAGGGCAGAGTTCAGGACGACTGAGTCCTCCAGGCCGGTGGCGGTCAGGCAGGTGGACGGTGCCCTGATGACGGAGGTGACCGCAGAGAAGAGGATTCACTTGGGCCCGGTCTTCTTTTCCTGGTTACAGGGGACCATATGCGTGGTGGCAGAAGCACTGGTGACTCAAACTCCCAATCCGACATGTCAGGTACAGGAATTCCAAGCGATTCGCAAAAGGGGCGGAGATCCGAGAAGGAATGGAGGGTCTCTGTTCTTCCTTGAAGACGGACCACCAGGGCAAAGGGGAATCCCCAGCGATAGGCAATCTGGCGGTCCCTGAGTGATGTGAAAAGAGGTTGAAGATGTCTCCTTTTCTGAAGTGTGAACCAAGATAGGTCAGGAAACAATTGCACAGGAGCGCCATCAAAATCAAAGTTGCGTAGAGATCTCGCCTTAGCCATGATGGCTTCTTTAAGGGAGAAGTCGTGCACACAACAAATTACGTCCCTAGGACGTGCAGCAGAGCCCTTGAGCTTGAGTGCTCTATGAGCTCTGTCCAGCTTGATCTTATGCGAGGGTGGTTGTCCCAGGATCATGTTAAATATAGCTTCCAGTGTGGCAAGGAGGTCCTCATCCCCGGTAGCCTCCGGAAGGCCCCGTACCCGGATATTATTCCGGCGGCATCGGTTATCCAAGTCCTCTAAATGCCGCCCCATGCCCCTGAGCACAGCCGTTTGGGCAGTAATGGATTCATGAAGAGTGGATATGTACTGCCTGGTGTCGTCATGCGCATTTTCCAGGGCGTCCACCCGGTCCACCACGTGTTTGATATCAGTACGAACTGCCGCAATCTCAGCTCTGCAGGCTTCTGTAACTTCAGAGATAAGAGCCCGAAAGTCCTCTTTTGTAGGTAAACGGCTAAAGTAACTCGCCCAGGGCTGTGGTGGCTCAGACAGGGCTGGGGGGTCCATAACAGCAAGTGATAGGGGGCTTGGTGATCTGGCCCAAATGTCAGAAGGGAGAGGTGAGCTGCTGACCCCATGATCCAGTAAGGGGGGCTGGAGACTGCCTACTTTGCCAGGGCTCATGCAGGGGGGTCCTAGGTAGGTTAGGTGCAGGGGCCAGAGGGGTAGCATCTCGTCCCCCAACAGGAGCCACAGTACTTTTGTGCGATGTGTCCCTCTGAAAGGTGGATCCAGGAATCATCATGGTGGGATCCCTCCTTTCAGCGGCGGTTGGCCGAAACTCCAGGGCAGCCGGTGAGAGCCCCCGCCGCGAGACTCCGTGCACAGATGCCGCCAGCAGTGATCCGGTCCCTTGGTGAGCTCCAGCAGGGTCTTTCAGCGCTGGTTCTCGCTCACTGTTCAGGGCGCGGGAGTCAGGCGGGGGAAGGGAGGAATGGCGGGAGGCTTGGTGCTGAGCGGCGGGAGGGCCTTAAAACCTGATCCACATAATTGCTAATCCCTTGCGTCAAGCTGTCATTTCCAGAAACTATCGGCCTGCCTGGTATGGGTACCTTTTTTTTATGTACCTTCAGAAGAGCATAAAAAATTGGAATAGATGGATTTTTATTAAATAGATATTGGAATTCGTTGTTATCGATTAGGTACGCCATTTTGGCTTGTGTAAGAAATTGCTTTAATTCCTGTAAGTATCTTTCAGTAGGATTTTTTGGAAGTAGTTGGCATGTCTGTCTATCATTCAATAGTTTCAAAACCATGTTTACATAGTCTTGATTGTCCTGTATAACAATATTACCACCTTTATCACTAGGTTTTATTACTAGGTTGTCATTTTTTCTCAGCCTTTCCAAAGCTTTACTTTCCGATAATGTTAGATTAGATCTTATTCTATCTTTCCGTAATTTCAGGGCTTGTATGTCCTATGTAACCAAATTTACAAATGTATCAATCTCTTCATATTGAGAAAACGGAGGTGTCAGTTTTGACTTAGGTTTTAGAGTTGTAAAAGGTGGATCTATTGCGGTTTCCAGCCCTTTATTTACCCTAGCTAGACTCCACACTATTTTTTCTCATCATACATTTTTTTAATGTCATGTTCAGAATGTAGGTGTGTCTTGTGGAGTGCTAGCTTTCGTGCAAATAAGTTAATATCCTTAATCCATGTGAATTAATCAGATTGTGGTACTGGTGTGAAGGTAAGGCCCTTTGAGAGTAACCAACTTTCTGCTTCCGTTAGTTAATATGAGGAGAGGTTAATGATCTGCCTATCCCCCATTAAGACATTGCTTGGTTTTTCTATTTGTTGTAACCCCATTTCTCTCGATCCCGTAGTTGGATATCTGGATGGCCTAAAAAAAGGGGGGCAAGTGTTGTATTTTTCTTCCCAGATGGGTTTGAAGTTTGTACCGTTTGGGCTCCCTGACTGGATTGTGTATTCCTATTCAGTCGTAAATCGGGCGTTTGATTTAACGATTGTGCAAAAGAAAAGGGCTGTAAGCCACCAAATGATGTCATTGTGGTCATATTTGTGTCTTTTACATTTATACTTGGGTTTTGTGCCCTCGATGGTATCTGTTGTTTGCCTACTCCTATTTCCGGACATGCTTGTCTTGTATTCACCTGAACTTTTGCTTGTCTATTCGATGTATTATATCTTCTCTTTTTCAATTTCCTTTTTGTACCTGTTCTCTGGTTTTGTCTCCCTGATTGAGTTCAACCTTCTGTCCCTGATGTTTCTGTATCCGAGATATCTGTGTATCTTTGTGATGTACTTCTGATATTTTGTCTTGTTTTCCATATATACACCTGATCATTTTCAAAATCTGCGCAATCTCTTATATATTTTCTATGTTTTCTCTTTTATCTTGTTTTGTAAATGTTCCAAATTGTTTTTAAGTTTGAGCTCTAGATTGGTGTAATCTGGATGTTGATTAAAAATGTGTATTTCCTTGATTTCTTTCTCTAATTGTTCATCCAGTTTACTGAAAACAGTTGTTTCATATTCTAGTAAATATTTCAAAAGTTTCAATAAACAGTCCGTTAATAATATTTCCCACCCTTTGGTAAATTCTGTATCATCAAGGTGTAAATTTGGTCTCAGGGGGATTCTCAAACCTCTATAGACCAATCCCTGTTGCAAATAAATTTCTTGCTGCCTCCCACCAAGATCTTATATGTTGGTTATAGGTTTTCTTTATATTTTTAAAGACTGTAAAATCTATTTGATTCAGAGGTAGATTTATATTCGAAAAAACTTTATTTGCCTCTATAGTAAGATTTTCCAAACTCGCTTTTTGTTGAAGGAAACCTGCCATGCCTAAGAAATTTTTAGGGGATGCAATAGGTATCCAAGGGGAGCCACATTCAGAGGGGTTATCCTTCCTTTCTTTGTCTGCTTTTATATAATCAACATGGGAGAATTTATTGATAAGAATAAATATAATTGCACTACTTTTGATATATAAAGATGAAAAGCCAAAAAACAGCAAAATCTACCAAAAACCTAAACATATACACTCACCTAAAGAATTATTAGGAACACCATACTAATACGGTGTTGGACCCCCTTTTGCCTTCAGAACTGCCTTAATTCTACGTGGCATTTATTCAACAAGGTGCTGATAGCATTCTTTAGAAATGTTGGCCCATATTGATAGGATAGCATCTTGCAGTTGATGGAGATTTGAGGGATGCACATCCAGGGCACGAAGCTCCCGTTCCACCACATCCCAAAGATGCTCTATTGGGTTGAGATCTGGTGAGTGTGGGGGCCATTTTAGTACAGTGAACTCATTGTCATGTTCAAGAAACCAATTTGAAATGATTGGAGCTTTGTGACATGGTGCATTTTCCTGCTGGAAGTAGCCATCAGAGGATGGATACATGTTCTCATTCTGTTTACGCAAAATTCGGACTCTACCATTTGAATGTCTCAACAGAAATCGAGACCCATCAGACCAGGCAACATTTTTCCAGTCTTCAACAGTCCAATAATAAATAATAAAGGTTATTTTTTAGAAAGATAATAGGCCACAAGCAGAATTTATATAGCGTTTCGTTATTGATACATGATCACCTCTCAGTCCAATTTTATGGACTCTATGACTCCATGAATAAGCAAAGAAAGGCATATATATGCCATAAAACTATAAATAAACTGTCCCTTTAATGTGTCAAAACATTCAGAAGTTCTATAACTTTAAAGGGGTTTTCCGAGACTTTTACAGTGATGACCTATCCCCAACACCCGGGACCCTGTTGATTCACTGTTTGAGAAGGCACTGGTGCTCCAGTAACTTCACAGCCTTCACGCAGATTAGCCCAGGCCAGGGATGGGCAAACTGCAGCTCTCCAGCTGTTGTAAAACTACAACTCCCAGTATGCCCAGTCTTCCTACAGCTATTAGCCTACAGCAGGGCATGATGGAATTTGTAGTTTTACAACAGCTGAAGATCCGCAGTTTGCCCATCCCTGACCTAGGCCATTTGACGTCACGTACATCGGTCACAAGGCCTACGCGCAGCTAAGCCTCATTGAAGTGACTGGGGCTGAGCTGTGATACCAAGCACAGACGCACAGACGCTATACAATGTACGGTGCTGTGCTTGGTGAACTGAGAGAAGGCCGCAGCGCTACTGTCTTCTCTAACAGCTAAACGGTTGGGTTGAGAATGTCGGACCCTCACCAATCAGATACTGATGACTTATCCAGAGGACAGGTCATCAGTATAAAAGTCGACGAAAACCCCTTTAATCAAAGATGATTCATATAATGGGATTTACAACTTCTAATAAGCCATGAATGCTAGACTGCAGAACTCTGATCTACTTAAAAGGGTTATGCCATGATTGCTGTAAAACATGAAAATCAGACATCATATAGTGCATGACAATCTCTAACAAAGCTAGAACCAGCCATGTGCCTTGCATGGAACCAGAGATCCCACCATTTATTGCTCCAATTGCTCTGCTAGAATATTTTCAGCCTGGCAGCTCAAGGGCTGTGTCATTTCTGACACATCTTCTAACTAGACCATATGGCTAGCGGCAGATGAATATTTAAACTAAACACGTTCGCAGGTGGTGCTATACAGATACATTTCATTGAATAACTCAGTGGCTATACTAAATTTTTAATTACACGCAATTACAAAACCATTCAGATCCAGGTGCTGGTTTGAAAAATTTAGACTATCCTTAGTGACACAACCCCTTTTAGTTACTATGCGCCCATACAAGTTCTCTAGGACAAGGTGCAGCATGTAAAGTTAAAGGGGTTGTCTCACTTCAGTAAGTGGCATTTATCATGTAGAAAAAGTTCATACAAGCCGCTTCCTAATGTACTGTGATTGTCCATATTGCTTCCTTTGCTGGCTGGATTAATTTTTTTATCACATATATACACTGCTCGTTTCCATGGTTACAGACCACCCTGCAATCCATCAGTGGTGGTCGTGCTGGCACAATATAGGTAAAAACACTACCCTAAATGCGCTCACATGGTCCCTTGCAACCAAACAAGCTGACTCTTTTTCCTATAGTGTGCCAGCACGATCACTACTGATGGATTGAAGGGTGGTCTGTAACCATGGAAACGAGCAGTGTATAATGTGATAGAAAAATTAATCCAGTCAGCAAAGGAAGCAATGTGGACAATCACAATACATTAGTAAGTGCCTTGTATTAACTTTCTCTACATGATAAATGCCATTTACTGAAGTGAGACAACGCCTTTAAGGCGAGGGCTACATGACGACTTTGGCCATGCAACACTAAGATCACAAATGTCCCGCTGCCGTCAGACATCCAGCAGGTGATTGGTGGAAGCAGTCATGTGTGTACTGGATTGGCAGGGGATCTGACAGTTAAGAACTGATCATTTTATTATTTTGAACAATTTACCACTAGAGATGAGTGAAGTTTGGAAAAATTCGATTTGCCAGCTTCGCCAAAGTTCTAAAAGAAATTTGAATTCTTATGAATTAATTTGTCATGAATTGCTATAAATCAGGTATACCCGGGCCAAGGCATATTCTTCACAGTTGGTGGCCCAATCTCAGTGGGAAGGCTTGGAAGTTAAAGCTTCATAACGCAGTATTTTTAACCAACTTGGGGTGCAATCCAAGTGTGCTAGCCAAGTGACTAATACATTTTATAAAAAGTAGTGGGGATGGTGGCAGCAGGAGCACCAGCAGAAACAGTGACAATAGTGGCCTCATGACAGAGTGGAGAGGGTGGCAGCAGTGGCAGTAACGGTGTCACCATGACAGAGTGGCGAGGGTGTTGGATGCAGCAGCAGTAACATTGACAGTGGTTGCCCCATGACAGAGTGGGGACGGTGGCAGCAGCAGCAGTAACTATAGTGGCCCCATGATAGAGTGGGGAAGGGGGGCAACAGCAGTGGCATACAGCACAGAATGGTGGCAGATCACAGTAGTAGCAGAACCCAACAACAGCAGTGTGATATGCATATCCTTTTACAAATGTAACATGTATGGATGGCATCGGGAGGGTGGCAGCATCATAATGGTGGCAGGAGCATGTGGCCTAGAAGTAACGGCCCATTTTGCACACTATTCCAGTGTGCCAGCACACTACAGTATGATCATTAGTGGCTGAATGATCTATTCTGTTGCATGCAGGCACCACTGTCTGGAAATCCTGGTTGATCCATGCCTGATTCATCTTTTTGGGAGGAAAGGCGAGTTTTATTAGGGGTAACTACGTATTAACCACGCCGCACTTAACACCCGCACTGATGCCACACTAATGGCTGGGCAGGAAAGCATGCTCGGGCTAGTTGCGGCCACACTTCAAGTTTACATGCCGAGTAGTCCAGGGGATCTTGGATCATGGGTGACAGGTTGCAGTCCAAGTATGCCACCACCTGCTGGTTGAGGTTCTGCTGGATGTCCCACTGCTGCTGCTGCTGGGTGGTTTCTTCAGAAGGCAGCTGAAGAAAACTGGTCATCAGAGATTTCAGACTTAACTTGCTGCTTATGGAGCTGGTGCTGCTCCTGCCCACCCCCCACCAGTCATAGCAGTTGAGTGTGAGTGGAAAGGGTCCCCCCAGCCAGACCTTCCTGAGGATGGCAGATGGAGTTTGTGGCCCTCAACCAACTGAATACACAGCATGTCTCTACAGTAGTCTATTTTTCCATCCCTCTGAAGAGGTGTAAAATATGCACCCATTTTTAACCTGTAGCGAAGGTCTAACAATGTGGATAGCCAGTAGTCATCTTTCACGGAGAGGTGAGGCGCTAACAAAACTAATCTTTATTAAATGTAAAAGAGATGAACATAACAAAATTTGGGGTATATCTTTACCCTCAAAAAACTAAAACAGAACACTTGGTAAAACCGTATGACCTAATACACATAGAGGACTTAAACATATACTGTAGGTGTGTACACCTGAGTGTGTACACCTGAGCTCCACTAGACCGGTTATCACCAAAATACAACAAATGTTTAATACCAACACTGCATGGTCATCAGCATCTCCAGAAAAAGGTGTGGGTGATCACACCTACTGGTTATCGCCATTCATTACCAACATGGGCTCTATGTTAGCATTCGGTTAAAAGCCCCCGGTAGTAGCCTCAACAATATCAACCATCTCAGGGTAGCCAGTAGTCATCCCTCTTCCAAAGCCTGACAATGAGGCTGTCACTAAGCAAACATAACAGCATGAATATGGCCATTTACCCAAGGGACTCGGAGGGCTTCCGTGCCTCTACCTCCACTGCATACTGCCACAGTCTGTTGGGGTCATCTGCGTTGCCTTTGTCGTCGCCCTGTAGCTCCTCTCCTGTCCCTTGGGAAGACAAACCACTTAGGTGTGTATAACATTTTTGGGAGTTTATGTCCTCCTCCTCTGCCAGTTCACCCTGCTCAGGGCTCAGGTGGCTGATGATGACGATGCCCCCTCTTCACCCAGCTCCCACATACGATCGTCTACATCATCATCTACATATGTTTGCGTATAGAGGGAATTCCTGGGTAATGCAAACTAAGCGTGGTGTCAGAGAAACCCACCGATTCCTGTGTGTATCTGTTGTAACTTGTGAAGAGCGAGTCAACCATTCCAGTACAGCTGAATTTTTGGTAAAAGCATGACTGCTGGATGACAGTGGCATCTCTGGCCTGTTGCTACGGCTGCTACCACCACCCCTTCTTCTACTGTTACTTGTGCCAGCTACAGGAACATTTTTGCCACTGCCCATTCCTTTGGAGGGCCCAGGCAACTGTCTGTTAGCCATAGTGTATAACAACTGTATTGATAACAGAACCGATTAGCGATAAATCTTGGTGCACTGCATACTTATGTACATGGCGATAAATTAGGCCTGCCTGTAATACTAATGCACAGTAACTCTACAGCTAACAGAACGGATTAGCTATGAATCTTGGTGCCCTGCACACATATGCACATGGCGATAAAACTTAGGCTTGCCTGTAATACTGACGCACAGAAACTATACAGCTAACAGAATGTATTAGCTATCAATATTGGTGCACTGCAGTGCACACTTATGTACATGGCAATAGATTAGACCTGCCTGTAATACTGACACACAGTAACTACAGCTAACAAAACAGATTAGCTATGAGTATTGGTGCACTGCACACTTATGTACACGGCAATAAATTATACTTGCCTGTAATACTGACACACAGTAATTCTACAGCTAGCAGAATGAATTAGATACTAATATTGGTGCACTGCAGTGCACACTTATGTACAGGGCGATAAATTAGACTTGCCTGTACTACTGATGCACAGTAACTGTACAACTAACAGAATGGATTAGCTACGAATACTGGTGCACTGAACACTTTATGTACACGGTGGTAAATCAGACCTGCCTGTAATACTGACGCACAATAACTCTACAGCTAACAGAACCGATTAGCTATGACTCTTGGTTCACTGCACAGTTAAGTACACCAAGATAAATTGTAGCAGAGTCAACAGCAGTCTCCTATGCTCTCTCTCTTAAATATTGTCCTACCCTTTTTTAACTATTTGCAGCAACACTGTCCCTAGTGAATAAGTGTCTTTTCACGTCTCTCCCTATGCTCAGCTCACATGAAAATGCTGGCGACTGGGCTGGATCAGGGTTTTATAGCTTCTGCCTAGCCATGGCATCACAGGGGTATGGCCACCTGCGAGCTGGCTGGCTGCATGGTATTATGGGTGATCTCGCATTTCCGGGCTTGTCTCCTCTACGCTTACTTTCACTTTGCAACACATTCAGCCGCCATTTTAGGAAAACTGATTTGTTACCATGAAGCGAGAGGAAATTCCGATTAGTTTAAAAAGTTTTCCTAAACTTGGGACCAAATTCTGTTTGCATGCTTTGCTTCGCTCAACGCTATTTACCACAATTGTCCTGTTTTTTTTCTTGATCCTAGACAATCCCTTTATAGTCCTTGAAATGACTAGTCTCACTAGCTGACTTATTTTGTGCTAGTAGTAAATATAGTCATCATCTTTCCAAAGATGGGACACACCATAAGGTACTATATTAACATGCTCGCAAGGCAGCAGGAGGCACATCTTCTCTGCGGTGTGCTGACCTTCAGAAAAAAGCACAGTCATGGTCACTGAATAATCCTGCTTTCTCATATGTAAGTAGGCACAGATGTGAGTGGATACAGTAAATGAACTCTAAAGACTAAATACAATAAAGGGCAGTTTCTAGAGTGTCCTTATGAGTAGATGCCATACTACTTACATTGCTGGGAATTGCTGACGTTAGGAGTTATATATTTATTAGCACTTCAACTTCAGTGCTCATTTATTTAGCCTTCCCCTTTCACTTTTCAGGATATAATTCTTGGATACTGATAAATATGTCAACATGAGGTAGTGGGCAACAACTGGAAATTTAACATCATGCGGATAACTATGCATCTGTCGTATAACCAATTGTACCCACTTCACTGACAAAATGGAGACTAAAATCTAAAAGAAAACAGAAGTGATGGTAGAATATTCACATGCTATGGCTACTTTCACACTAGCGGCAGCCTTCTTCGGCATGTCGTATATTTTATTATAGTCAATGGGGCCGGAGCGAACATCCGGCGGCACGTGTGCACTAGCGGTAGCACAGATCCGGCAGGCTGTTCACCCGCCGGAACAGCCGTCCGGAGTAAGCTGCCGCTAGTGTGAAAGTAGCTTAACATATTAATCCTAATATGCATATTAAATACTACTGTATCTTGAGTTACTATCATCCATATCCTTAGAATAACATCAGAATCTTCAGAATTTCGAGGCTTCAGATCCTAGATGGTAGCTAAACGATATATGTTTATCTGCACATAGTTACTGCCACACGGCCATGAGGATCAGGACATAGATCCTGCAGTCTGGGAAAGTGCCCAGGCCTAAAGATGCAGAATAGTAAACCTCCTATATGTTTATGCACTAGTGTATATACCTGGCTTTGTCCGGGTGTACAGTCGTGGCCAAAAGTTTTGAGAATTACATAAATATTGGAAATTGGAAAAGTTGCTGCTTAAGTTTTTATAATAGCAATTTGCATATACTCCAGAATGTTATGAAGAGTGATCAGATGAATTGCATAGTCCTTCTTTGCCATGAAAATTAACTTAATCCCAAAAAAAACTTTCCACTGCATTTCATTGCTGTCATTAAAGTACCTGCTGAGATCATTTCAGTAATCGTCTTGTTAACTCAGATGAGAATGTTGACGAACACAAGGCTGGAGATCATTCTGTCAGGCTGATTGGGTTAAAACGGCAGACTTGACATGTTAAAAGGCGGGTGATGCTTGAAATCATTGTTCTTCCATTGTTAACAATGGTGACCTGCAAAGAAACGCGTGCAGCCATCATTGCGTTGCATAAAAATGGCTTTACAGGCAAGGATATTGTGGCTACTAAGATTGCACCTCAATCAACAATTTATAGGATCATCAAGAACTTCAAGGAAAGAGGTTCAATTGTTGTTAAGAAGTCTTCAGGGCGTCCAAGAAAGTCCAGCAAGCGCCAGGATCGTCTCCTAAAGAGGATTCAGCTGCGGGATCGGAGTGCCACCAGTGCAGAGCTTGCTCAGGAATGGCAGCAGGCATGTGTGAGCGCATCTGCACGCACAGTGAGGCGAAGACTTTTGGAAGATGGCCTGGTGTCAAGAAGGGCAGCAAAGAAGCCACTTCTCTCCAAAAAAAACATCAGGGACAGATTGATCTTCTGCAGAAAGTATGGTGAATGGGCTGCTGAGGACTGGGGCAAAGTTATATTCTCCAATGAAGCCTCTTTCCGATTGTTTGGGGCATCTGGAAAAAGGCTTGTCCGGAGAAGAAAACGTGAGCGCTACCATCAGTCCTGTGTCATGCCAACAGTAAAGCATCCTGAGACCATTCATGTGTGGGGTTGCTTCTCATCCAAGGGAGTGGGCTCACTCACAATTTTGCCCAAAAACACAGCCATGAATAAAGAATGGTACCAAAACACCCTCCAACAGCAACTTCTTCCAACAATCCAACAACAGTTTGGTGAAGAACAATGCATTTCCCAGCACGATGGAGCACCGTGCCATAAGGCAAAAGTGATAACTAAGTGGCTCGGGGACCAAAACGTTAACATTTTGGGTCCATGTCCTGGAAACTCCCCAGATCTTAATCCCATTGAGAACTTGTGGTCAATCCTCAAGAGGCGGGTGGACAAACAAAAACCCACTAATTCTGACAAACTCCAAGAAGTGATTATGAAAGAATGGGTTGCTATCAGTCAGGAATTGGCCCAGAAGTTGATTGAGAGCATGCCCAGTCGAATTGCAGAGGTCCTGAAAAAGAAGGGCCAACACTGCAAATACTGACTCTTTGCATAAATGTCATGTAATTGTCGATAAAAGCCTTTGAAACGTATGAAGTGCGTGTAATTATATTTCACTACATCACAGAAACAACGGAAACAAAGATCTCAAAGCAGTTTAGCAGCAAACTTTGTGAAAACTAATATTTGTGTCATTCTCAAAACTTTTGGCCACGACTGTACATCTATCTATATAAATATTTTCTAAAGCTTGTCCTTTCCTAGAAATACTCATTGTTGTCTTTTGGCCTAATGAGAGAGGTAAAGAAAGCATCCACCATTTTTTAAATGACTGAAGATTTTTTCTTTATAGTGTATTCCTAGCCAAATCTGCTGTTCTCAGATTTAGGTAAACCAGTGCCAGATCTTATTATGGCTATCAGCATACGAGGAATCAGATCATCTAAAGCGGAGGTCACCAATCTTTTGTACTTTGTCAGCCACATTCAACTTTCAGTCATGGTCGGGAGCAACAGGTTATTCAAAAATACAGAGAAATTTTTAATGTGGAATAATAAAAAACATTAAATTGGAAACATTTGCAGATACATTTAAAACTGAACTATTTATTTCCAGTATTATACCATCCAAGTCGGCATTGTTTGGTGGTAAATCTAGGCTAGGTCTGCAACAATTGTTAGTACATATGGTCATAACTCAGGACTGCTATGGCGAACCACACAGCAGGGGGGCATGAGCCAACTGTAGCTCCCAGCCACTGGTTGGGGACCACTGATCTAATTGATTTCAAAAGAACTTTAGTGGAGATTCCTCAGTAGAACTATAGAAAGATGCAATGCATGGAATGACAGAACGGGGCAGTCTGTATATCCTATAAAAATTGGTAAAGTCTCCACCAAGCAAATACAGTAGGCATTCTATATCTGGATGCAGTGAGCCATATAGCGAATTGCAAGTTGGCAAGTCATTTTGAAATTAGCACAAGAATTGCTTTACATGGATACTTTGTTGGCCCAGATCATACGAGAACCTTTTTCTATTTTTCAAGAAAGATCTTCATCTTACCCATAAAAAGAACCATTAATTTGCTTCTGGTTAAAGTAAAATTTCTTCAGTCAAATTCTTTTCCCATCACCTCCACTTACAAAGTGTAAAGGCAAACTGATTCAATTTTAGCACCGACCCATTTTATATATCAGAGCCATGTCTCTCCCTTTCAACTTTTATATTAAAATTAATTTTTTTTATCGTGCACGTTCAAATTCCACTTATTTGGATCCTTGGAAGCTGACATCTATAGATTCAAACAGAAGAATTAAAAACACAGCATGATCTGATCTTCAAGACTGGTATCTGCTCTCATTTGCAAGTCATTTGCTGTAAAAACATAAAGCATGATTTAAGGAGCATTGCCTCCCGAGCAGTTCTCTAATTCCCCAGCTGTTTCCTAGCCTTACCTCAGAGTAGAAGTGAGCTGCCAGAAACATTTGCCAGACATTCAGAAACAGAATATGAATACAGAAATTGATTTGCCATCTTACACATTTCAACTTTTTCACACCAAAAAGTAAAAATCTTTATGCTGGGAAAGAAAGGAAAAGTCTTAATCACAAGCCCAATATCAGCGAGACCAAATACGACGGGCAGAGTGATTGTACGTACGGCCCTGTCAATCAGGTGGCAGAGGGAGTGCATTCAACTGCCAGGACACCCCCTTGCAGGTTTCGGACTCCGGTTGATGAGATGCATCGGTTCGCTCATCACTAATCTGCATGTTTGAATTCTGTCTTATGTGTATAGCTTCACAAAACTGAATTCCCTAAATTCAGTACCAGAATTAGTGCCCATACACCTTCAATAGATGACTGCGATCTCTCCCGAGTTTCCCATAAACATAAACGTTCGGTTTGGCTAAGCATAAATGTGTCCTGAATGGGGAAAGAGGAGAAAGCCATTGCCAGAGATTTCTAACCCAGAAAACAAATGCTCGTGTGGTAAAATTCAACACTCCCGATCCTTCTCTACACCAACATCAACTGCCAGGGAAGAGTCAAGAGGTCCTCATACAGCTACTCTGCCTCAGTATGAAGTCAAACATCACATGCAGAAAGAATCAACTCCACACAAGCTCACCTGCTAAAAAGGCATTCTCTAGCCATACTACCCCCTGATAGTGACTATATGTATCGAGCATCGCTATACTATATATCTATTTGTATGTATATTTCTCTGCTGTGGATGCAGCATTTCCACTCCACTATCCCGAATATAGCCATAAAATGAAAGGGACTGTCTGACCCTAATTGTTCCTGGAGATGTATGTAAAATAAAGAAAAAGAAACACACTCACTTCCTGTGAGGCCAGTGACTGGCTGCAGTGGTGATGTTCCGCACACCTGCAGGTCATTGTGGCACATCATCAACACTGTGATGTGCAGATGTATGTAAGGTCACCACTGCAGCTAATCACTGCCCTAAGCATTAGACCGCTGAGGATATTGATTGGCTACAGCGGTCATGTGCCATATACTGGCACCTCCATGCTGAATTCTTTAAACAAGCAGCGGCAAAGGATCGGATCGGCACTGCAGAGAACAGTGCTGGAGAAAGGAGTGAGTAGAAGTTGAATTTTTTATTTTAGGATATTGCAAGGCTTGTCTAAGATTTTTAATTATCTCGGACAACCCCTTTATGACTTAAAGCATGGTTGGTCCCCTTTAATATTAAAGGACAAAAGACAAAACATAAAATTTTGATTGTAAGTGACTGCATTCTTTATTAATATAATAGATAGAGTGAATCCACTACAACGTGATTTAGCTTTGTATTGATGTTATTCTCATAATTCTAATTTCCTCTGTAACAGTGTGGAGGAACTGAATTACTGATTTATTTCTGCTGCCAGGGTTTATTAACTGCACTTGGAATCAGGGTTGCAGCATAGCCTAATATGGTCAGTTGTAGTTTATCTAATACAGGACATACTGTTTCTAGTATTTTGCTATTTTCCAGACAGTTTTCAAAGAAGTTCCTTTTCTATTAAAACATACAGATCTAGTAATTTAATATTTAAAAAGGAAAATACATTCCTTTGTCAAGGTACTGTCATGCTATACCATCTTATCTCCTCCAGTGCCCGTTATCCTTGTCCTGGCTTTCTCTGTCCTCCTACATATTGTTCCGCTGTGGGCCTGTACTACATCTTAATAGGCCAATAGCACTAACTGCTGCAGTCATCAGTGAATGCCCAGGTGCCCTGGATTTTATAAGGAACTTGCCCACATCAGTTTAGGCCTAAGCAATAAGGTCCATTTGGTTCCTGCTGATTGTCAACGGGACTGTCTGGACTTCTCCTGAATATGCTGCTTAGCCCTGTGCCCTGTCAGAATGTTTGCTGCCTTGATACCACGTCCTAGCGTCCACCTCTTATCTACACACCAGTCATCGCTAACAAAGCATACTATGGGATAGACCCTGTGGGAACATCCATAGGCCCTTGTGGGGCATAAGGGTGACAAAGTCACAATTGCATAGATTGCTCCTGTAAAAAAAACTTATGCTTAGCTCACATGCTTTTCATAGAGCCTCTGCCGGTCACTTTGCACAGGCTACTCTGGTAAGCAGAGTACTTAGAAACCCTGTAACACCTACACATGGATCCGAAAGCTACTGCTGGGGGTCTCCTGGTTGCATCTGCAGAGTATTCATGACTGGTGGAGCAAGCAGGAGCAGAACAAAAATCAAAAGGAAACCTGCAGGGTCAAATCAGTGACACGCAGAAGGCAAACAGAAGGCCAGGCAGTCCGAAGACAGAATTGATGCAGAGAAGGCTTAATCTTGGAGAAAATATAAAAAATAGAAAATTGAAAATTGCACCAGGTTGTAGAAACAATAACTGGTGCAGATGACTACACAGAGCAGAGTGCAAAGTGCTCAGATCAGCCCCCATATTAGCTACCTTATTGGGCCGTTTAAACATTTACTCCTTGGCTGAGCAGTGAAGACAGACAAATGGCCGGACGACCATGTACGCATTTGTCACCCAGAAGCCTCACTATTGCCACTGTAGAATCCCACTAGGACACTACTAGTGGGTAAAAAGTTAAAGATTTGTGCATGTCATACCTTAATGTATTTCTGTTTTTACAGGGACATGCTCCTTTGTTTTATACTGTTTTCTGTATATGTACTGTACTAGCTGGGTGTTGCTGACAGCAGTGATAGCGGAGTATCTATGTAACTATTTGGGTGGGAGGGGCTATAAACTAGCTGGGAGTTGTTAGGGGCAGTGATAGCAGAGTATCCATGTAACTATTTGGGAGGGAGGAGCTATAAACTATCTGGGTGTTGTTAGGGGCAGAGAGTTACGGCCTCGGTGTTGTACGCTGTGACACCTTTGCCGTACATGCCGGTTGCCAGAAGCAACACATGGTTGTCTGCATGTGTTTTCTTTGCTCCCCTTCTCCTGGTTCCTCCTCTGTCTGATGCTGGAAGGGTTAACTCCCTGGCTTGGGTTGTATTACCTGTGGCTCCCTGGCTGGAGTCAGTTGTACTCCAGCCGTCGTTGGTGCTAAAGCTCTGCTCCAGTCCAGGGTGTTCTGTCTGCCCATTCCTTGAGGGCCACCTAGTGGGACATCGAGGTCTCCAGCGATGTCTTCCCTCCCTTACATGTGTTGTATGTTTGGTGTGGGGTTATGATTTGGTGTGTTGTAATGTCAAGCTTGGTGTTTCATGTCTGATATGTTTGGTGATATCTTCCAGCATGGTTGCTTGACACTTCCCCCGTTTGTTGTCTTCCTCCGGAAGGGGGCTGGTTTCCCGGAGGGGTGAATCAATAGTCTGTATGCTGCGCTGCCCGGGGCCGCCGTGCATCTTGCTGCATGGGGGGCCAGGCAGTTACTAGCGGTCTGGTTTCCTGTATGTGTTGTTTGTACGGTGCCCGGTTTGGTGTGTGGGCTCCTGTACATATGCACGGGTTCCAGTCGTGGTGGCAGCAGCAGGTAAGTGTGTTTTCCGGTGTTCTTACCTGCCGATCTAGTTGCTGCATATAGTCTTTTCCTTTCCTTGCTTCTAGGCCTTTTCAGACTCCTGTTCTTCCGTGTCCTGGAAGAACAGGGCGCCTCTCCTTAGCTCCTTTGTGAGGGATTCTCAGGGCCTCAGATATCCAGGGTATGAGCTGTCCTACCATCCATGTCCACTCATACGGTGAGGAGTTAGGGCGAGGTATAGGGATGCAATAGGAGGTGACCTGCTCCCTTATCCTTGTGTTCAGACCTAGTTGCTTTCCTTATCCTCCAGTCATCGTACGGTGGGGGGTTTTCCCCATTCCCCACCGTGACACAGTGATAGCGTGGGAGGACCTATAAACTATCTGGGTGTTGTTAGGGGCAGAGATAGAGGAGTATCCATGTAACTATTTGGGTGAGAGGAGCTATAGACTAGCTTGGAGTTGTTAGGGGCAGTGATAGCGGAGTATCCATGTAACTATCTAAATGGAAGCTAGAAACGAGCTGGGTGTTGTTGGCAGCAGTGATAGAGTATCCATGTAACTATCTGGGTGGAAGGGGCTAGAAACTAGCTGAGAGTTGTAAGGGGCAGTGATAGCAGAGTATCTATGTAACTATCTAAATGGGAAGAGCTAGAAACAAGCTGGGTGTTGGCAGCAGTGATAGAGTATCCATATAACTATCTGGGTGGGTGGAGCTATAAACTAGCTGGGAGTTGTAAGGGGCAGTGATAGCGGAGTATCCATGTAACTATCTGGGTAGGAGGGGCTATAAACTATCTGGGTGTTAGAGGCAGTGATAGCAGAGTATCCATGTGACTATCTGGGTGGGAGGAGCTATGAACTAGCTAAGTGTTATAAGGGGCAGTGATAGCGGAGTATCCATGTAACTATCTGGGTGGGAGGAGCTATAAACTAGCTGGGTGTTCTTAGTGGCAAAGCTGTGGCATAAAAAGGAGAAGTGCATCATGGACTTGTTTGGATGCTACAACAGGAAGTGCTACATACAGCATAGAAACAAACCAGACAGAGTTACATGGTAAAAGGGGGTCAGAAGAGTCCAAACTGAAAAAAATAAAAAGCATGGGGAAGATGTACATGAGGTAAGCCACTGTATTAGCAAAAAACAGTTATCTCAAAAAAAAACTTTAAGAAATGTTTTGAGTGTGTTAGGGCTGATGCATGTATTCCCTCTCCCTCTTGTTTCTTCTATGGAGAAACATCTGGAAGAAAGGAGGGATTGCTATTTAAGGATTTGCATCTAGAGAAAAAGACTTGCCTGAACATTATTGGAAACTGCTTTGAAAGTGCAGAGGGTGTGTCCTGGGGAAACTACTACTGTCATCATTCAAGCACTTTTCACTGCACCAGACTTAACAGTTCTTTCACATGAGAATGTCCCTTGCGGGAATCATGCTGTGTGTGAGAGAGGGATTGTGCGTTCTGGACTTACAGAAGCACATGGCATTATCATTATTGATAATGCTGTGTGCCTCTGAGTGACCTTTCTGTAACAGAATCATAGTGACATAAAACGGTCAGTATGATTCCGTTACAGAACGGTCACGCAGAGGCACACAGCATTATCAATCATGACAATGGCGTGCGCTTCTGTAAGTCCAGAACACACAATCCCTCTCTCACAGAGAGTGTGATTCCCGCAAGGGACAGGCTCGTGTGAAAGAGCCCTAAGGCCTCTTTCACACAGGTGTCTCATATTTGCTCCGGATGAGTTGCGTGTGCATTGTGGGAAACCCACGCGAGTGAGCATGCAATTTCAGTCCGTTTTGACTGTGATTGCATTGCGTTGTTCAGTTTTTATCGCGCGGGTGCAATGGTTTTGCACGCGCGTGATAAAAAACTGAATATAGTACCCAGAGCCGAACCCGGACTTCTTCACTGAAGTTCAGGTTTGGGTTAGATGTTCTGTAGATTTTATTATTTTCCCTTATAACATGGTTATAAGGGAAAATAATAGCATTCTTAATACAGAATGCTTACTAAAATGTAAGGATCTTCTATCTTCATTCACTAGGACCTGCGCTGACGTCACCGCGCTCACCACGTGGTGAGCGTGATTACGTCATCAAAGGTCCTTTTGCAGGTCCTGAAAGAAGAAGAAAGAAGACGATGCCGGCTGCGCGATCAAGTGGATAAGGGGAGTTAATTAATTATTTTTTTTTAACCCCTCAAATCGACATTTTAGTAAGCATTCTGTATAAAGAATGCTATTATTTTCCCTTATAACCATGTTATAAGGGAAAATAATACAGTGAATTTACTTTAATGGTGTCCGGGGTTGCTCATCCCCATCATCTCCTAGCAACTATGCGTGAAAATCACACCGCATCCGCACTTGCTTGCGGATGCTTGCGATTTTCAGGGAGCCCCATTCATTTCTAAGGGGCCTGCGTTGCGTGAAAAACGCAGAATATAGAACATGCTGCGATTTTCACGCAACGCACAAGTGATGCGTGAAAATCACCGCTCATCTGCACAGCCCTATTTAAGTGAATGGGTCAGGATTAAGTGCGGGTGCAATGCGTTCACCTGCGCGGAAAACTCGCCCGTGTGAAAGGGGCCTAAGAGTGAGGGAAGCTGCTGCACCACTGTGATGGACAAGAGCCCCTAACATCCTGGGAGCACAGGTCAGCTACCTGGCTTAGTGTACCTGTCATGTTCATGCCTTACATGGTTGGTCATTTATATAAATTGCCCCTTCTACTATCACAACAGCTTATTTCTGAGGCTGTCTGAAGCTCAAGCTTACCGCTAGGCTAGCTTTTATTTAAAAAGATGTCTTAATGACAGTTTTTCTCCATTGCTAGTGCC
Organism: Bufo bufo; assembly: GCF_905171765.1. Lineage (NCBI taxonomy): Eukaryota > Metazoa > Chordata > Amphibia > Anura > Bufonidae > Bufo > Bufo bufo. The sequence continues at coordinate 325,570,995 of NC_053390.1, forward strand.
GAAAGCAGAGGTTAGCATGGATTTTTGCTCTGGTAGAGTGCAGATCTCTTATTTTTAAAGATATTCTCTTATTTTTAGGTATTTTAACCTCCAGATTTTAGCATTTCTCCCCTGGGGATTACAATAAATAGAGCTGCACATGAACAAGCAATGAGAATTTATAGTTTTACCCCTGGATGAATTGTTAATTATAAACAGAAGGGTAGTAGCTGGGAAATGATTTGCCTGCTATAATAGCAGGCTGTATATGCACATACGGTAATGATATTGTAAGAGAAAAGGCAGAACTAATTAGGATATGGGCATACTAAAAAGATTGAAAATTCTTCAGAAAAGAAAAAACACAAAATTCTAGTTATACTGCTAAAATAAAAAAATCGGGCAATTGCTCAAACTCTGGGGCCAAATTATATATACACTTATTAACTATAGAAAACATATTTTTGGAAAAAATTGTGCAATTACACATTGTCCAGTATAACTATTAATGAGGAGTAATGATTAAATCTGCTAGCTGGCTCCTGCACATAAAAAAAAAATACTGTCTCTTTAAAAATGATGTGCAGTGAAGCAGAGTGTATATATATGAACAGCTCCAGCTCTGTAGCAAACTCACAAAACTGACCGTAGTGTCAGTGATCCAATCTACCTAATTAAATATATCTTCCCAATCCCTTACACTGTCCCTTTAAGACCTTAAACTCATTTTCTAATTGCCATGTCTGTGACAGACATGTCTCAGCACATCAATGGTTGAGCTCAGAATGGATGCTTGGGACCATACATAGTGCCTAATAGACAACTCAATATCGATGCTTCTTATGGGTTGTGAGGCTAACAAGCAAGGCATTATGGGCAAGCCCTCGGGCCAGGACCACACCCAGGGTTATATGTTCCTTCATCTCGATCTTCCCTGCACGGTTTCGCTCACTACTGCACTGAATTTGATATGTAATATGGCAGGCAACCGTTTTGCCTATTTCATCCAAATCGAATTGCCAAAACTTTGGCTTCATTTGGAAGTAGAATTTTTGGGAAATTCATAACAAAGTAGATTTATTTACAATTGATTCACCCATCTCTACTTATAACCCTCCCCAGATTGAAGGACAGACAGCAACAATTGCTTCTGTAAGGCCAGTATTAGGCCTGCAGATCAGCTGCACTTTTACACAGACAGAACACTAATGAGCGTTCGTACGAACGCCAATTAGCGATGATCTGCCCAACTATCTCCAGGTCTAGTACAGTCCTTAAAAAATTGCTGATATCTTTCTTCCTTGGCATTGTGTTAACATACATATTAAAGTTCCGGACCAGCAAACTGCCTAAACTGATTTAATAGAGGCGGTCACACTAGCCATCAATTTAATTAAGGGCACCTGGTTGCTACTTACCCTCTTAATTCCTATGGAAGCAGTAAATGTGTACTTAATTTTTCGCAGGTTGTAGTAACCTAATTTAAGACCTTGTAAAGACCAGCTTTTTTTTTATTACATCCTGATACATAAAACCATAGAATTCAAAGAGGGTGTACTTTGTTTTTCTCAAGACTGTATATACAGTTGCACGAAAAAGTATGTGAACCCTTTGGAATGATATGGATTTCTACACTAATTGGTCATAAAATGTGATCTGATCTTCATCTAAGTCACAACAATATACAATCACAGTCTGCCTAAACTAATAACACACAAAGAATTAAATGTTACCATGTTTTTATTGAACACACCATCTAAACATTCACAGTGCAGGTGGAAAAAGTATGTGAACCCCTAGACTAATGACATCTCCAAGAGCTAATTGGAGTGAGGTATCAGCCAACTGGAGTCCAATCAATGAAATGAGATTGGAGGTGTTGGTTACAGCTGTCCTGCCCTATAAAAAACACACACCAGTTCTGGGTTTGCTTTTCACAAGAAGCATTGCCTGATGTGAAGGATGCCTCGCACAAAAGAGCTCTCAGAAGACCTACGATTAAGAATTGTTGACTTGCATAAAGCTGGAAAGGGTTATCGTCACGAGGGTGTCAAGAGCCACGCCTGACTCCGTTATACCCGGGGTCAGGAAGTCGCAGCGAGTGGCTGCGCGCTCTATGTCTAAAGACAGTGCTGTTTATTAATGGTAGCTTTCTGGGTTTGCCTTGCAATCCTTTTTGGCTCACTCAGGAATCCGTGGAAAATATTCCGTGGACAGATAAAACCAAAGTTGAGTTGTTTGGAAGAAACACACAACACTATGTGTGGAGAAAAATAGGCACAGCACACCAACATCAAAACCTCATCCCAACTGTGAAGTACGGTGGTGGAGGCATCATGGTTTGGGGCTGCTTTGCTGCGTCAGGGCCTGGACGGATTGCTATCATTGAAGAAAAAATGAATTCCCAAGTTTATCAAGACATTTTGCAGGAGAACTTAAGGCCATCTATCCACCAGCTGAAGCTCAACAGAAGATGGATGTTGCAACAGGACAACGACCCAAAGCATAGAAGTAAATCAACAACAGAATGGCTTAAACAGAAGAAAATACGCCTTCTGGAGTGGCCCAGTCAGAGTCCTGACCTAAATTAATATAACATCAAAAATGTATTTATTTGTTTCAGTAATTCAATTCAAAAAGTGAAACTCATTATGTACAGTCGTGGCCAAAAGTTTTGAGAATGACACAAATATTAGTTTTCACAAAGTTTGCTGCTAAACTGCTTTTAGATCTTTGTTTCCGTTGTTTCTGTGATGTAGTGAAATATAATTACACGCACTTCATACGTTTCAAAGGCTTTTATCGACAATTACATGACATTTATGCAAAGAGTCAGTATTTGCAGTGTTGGCCCTTCTTTTTCAGGACCTCTGCAATTCGACTGGGCATGCTCTCAATCAACTTCTGGGCCAATTCCTGACTGATAGCAACCCATTATTTCATAATCACTTCTTGGAGTTTGTCAGAACTAGTGGGTTTTTGTTTGTCCACCCGCCTCTTGAGGATTGACCACAAGTTCTCAATGGGATTAAGATCTGTTTTGGTACCATTCTTTATTCATGGCTGTGTTTTGGGGCAAAATTGTGAGTGAGCCCACTCCCTTGGATGAGAAGCAACCCCACACATGAATGGTCTCAGGATGCTTTACTGTTGGCATGACACAGGACTGATGGTAGCGCTCACCTTTTCTTCTCCGGATAAGCCTTTTTCCAGATGCCCCAAACAATCGGAAAGAGGCTTCATCGGAGAATATGACTTTGCCCCAGTCCTCAGCAGTCCATTCACCATACATTCTGCAAAAGATCAATCTGTCCCTGATGTTTTTTTTTGGAGAGAAGTGGCTTCTTTGCTGCCCTACTTGACACCAGGCCATCTTCTAAAAGTCTTCGCCTCACTGTGCGTGCAGATGCGCTCACACCTGCCTGCTGCCATTCCTGAGCAAGCTCTGCACTGGTGGCACTCCGATCCCGCAGCCGAATCCTCTTTAGGAGACGATCCTGGCGCTTGCTGGACTTTCTTGGACGCCCTGAAGCCTTCTTAACAAGAATTGAACCTCTTTCCTTGAAGTTCTTGATGATCGTATAAATTGTTGATTGAGGTGCAATCTTAGTAGCCACAATATCCTTGCCTGTGAAGCCATTTTTATGCAACGCAATGATGGCTGCACGCGTTTCTTTGCAGGTCACCATGGTTAACAATGGAAGAACAATGATTTCAAGCATCACCCTCCTTTTAACATGTCAAGTCTGCCATTTTAACCCAATCAGCCTGACATAATGATCTCCAGTCTTGTGCTCGTCAACATTCTCACCTGAGTTAACAAGACGATTACTGAAATGATCTCAGCAGGTCCTTTAATGACAGCAATGAAATGCAGTGGAAAGGTTTTTTTGGGATTAAGTTAATTTTCATGGCAAAGAAGGACTATGCAATTCATCTGATCACTCTTCACAACATTCTGGAGTATATGCAAATTGCTATTATAAAAACTTAAGCAGCAACTTTTCCAATTTCCAATATTTATGTAATTCTCAAAACTTTTGGCCACGACTGTAGATTCATTACACACAGAGTGATCTATTTCAAGTGTTTATTTCTATTAAATAAATGAAAAACCCAAAAGTCAGTATCTCAGAAAATTACAATATTATATAAGACCAGTTAAAAAAATTATTTGTGATACACAAATGTTAGCCTCCTGAAAAGTATGCGGTGTGGCATGGAGGTGATCATCAACACTGCTGAGTGTTATGGAAGCCCAGATTTCGGCCTTCAGCTCTTCTGCATTGTTCGGTCTTGTGTCTCATGTTACTGTTGACAAAACACCATAGATACTCTATGGGGTTTAGGTCAGGCAAGATTTTTGGGCAATCAAGAACAGTGATACAGTGGTTATTAAACCAGGTATTGGTACTTTTGGCAGTGGGGCAGGTACCAAGCCCTGCTGGAAAATGAAATCAGCAGCTCCATAAAGCTTGTTGGAAGAGAAAAAGCATGAAGTGCTCTAAAATTTCCTGCTAGATGGCTGCACTGACTTTGGACTTTATATAACACAGTGGACCAACACCAACAGATGACATAGCTCCCCAAACAATCACTGAGTCATGAGTGGCTTGACAAAAGGAATGTGACAGTTGTAGCTCCTGGATACGACTGTGTGTGGTGGCTCTTGAAGCGCTGACTCCTGCCGCCGCCATTCGTGAATCTCCCCCAAATTCTTGAATGACATTTTCTTGACAATCCTTTCAAGGCTGCGGTTATCCCTGTTGCGTGTGTAGCTTTTTCTACTACACTTATTTCTTCCACTCAACGGTCTGTGTGTTCAAGGGAATACTTGAGAGCCATTCCATAGAAGTGAATGGGGATGCCATACAATGATCCCTCGAGATACAATGGCCTCAAGATGATACAATATTTTCAACATACAATGGTCATTTTTGACCCATCACAAGTTAAAACTAGACTCAACATACAATGTCTCAGACTGAGATCCAACCAATTAAGGCCACTTATCTGGTAAAATAGCTGTATTAGTTGCTAGTAAGCAGCTATCCCTGTCCGTTTTGCAGACAAGGATAGACATTGTTACAATGGATCCGCAAAAAATCAGATGCAATACAGATGCCAAACGGACGTCATTCGTATTATTTGCAGATCCATGTTTTGCGGACCACAAAACACATATGGTCGTGTAAATGTAGCCTTAGACTGTGACACCATGGGGGAGATTTATCAAAACTGGTGTAAAGGTAAACTGGCTTAGTTGCCCATTACAACCAATCAGATTCTACCTTTCATTTTTCAGAGCTCCTTTGGAAAATGAAAGGTGGAATCTGATTGGTTGCTAGGGGAAATTAAAGGGAGTCTGTCATCAGCATTTTACTTTTTTAACCCTTCCCATAACTCCCTAGCATGCTTACATTTAATAAAAACGTTACCTCTGGCATCAATCCTGGACTTATAGAACCATCAAAATCGATCTTTATAACTTATGCAAATGAGGGCTCGCAAGTGCCCAGGGGCGGCGTTACACTCGTAGGTGCCCTGCTTGCTCAGCCTTTTGAGCAAGCAGGGCACCTACGAGTGTAACGCCGCCCCTGGGCACTTGCGAGCTCTCATTTGCATAAGTTATAAAGATCGTTTTTGATGGTTCTATAAGTCCAGAATTGATGCCAGAGGTAACATTTTTATTAAATGTAAGCATGCTAGGGAGCTATGGGAAGGGTTAAAAAAGTGAAATGCTGATGACAGACTCCCTTTAAGCCAGGTTTCCTTTATACCAGTTTGATAAATCTCCCCTCATGAGTCTACAATATTGAACTTTTTCACAATATTCTAATTTTCAGAGATTTTGGGTTTTATTAGCTGTAGGCCATAATTATCAAGATCCCTCTGTATGTAATGAATCTATAAAATATATGAGTTTTACTTTTTTAATTGAATCATTGAAGTAAATAAACTTTTTGATGATATTCTAATGTATTGAGAGGCACTAGTATATTGTCATGTCAGTGTATGCCTGCAAAACATTTTCAATATCATTATTGTTTTTATCTTTTGTATAGTGCAGTGTGATAGAGATTACCAAGGTCAGGGATTTAAGATACAAAATAAATAAAAAAAAACATAAAACTAAATTTTCCTTAAACTTTTTGTACCATTTTGATTACACAGTCCTAATCTTTTGCTCGGTGAAACAATCATTCATAATAGTGAAAATGGGACTCGTAAAGTGAAGGTTTAAAATACATTCCATATGGTTGAATATACGTTAATAGAGACGGGTAATACAATTTTGGTGAAAGGTGTGGCAGCTGAGAAAACACATTTCATTTGGCTTTGGATTCTCATTTCACCATCCTCATATAGGGAAAAAAAGAACCTGTACAACAACAAGATCAGTAGGCATTGTAAATCTTTTAGCAAACCATGTTTTAATAAAAAAAAAATTAAACCTCCATCACCAAGTGCTTTTTTTTTTTTACAGAGTACATGGAGCCATCAGTTCATGGTCCGTAGTTATACAATCTTTTTAAACATTTTAGTTTAATATCTGCTGATTCTTGATATGTGTTACTGGACTGGTAGCTAGACACTCAATGAAAACCATGTCACCAATAACTAACTCAGCAAAGCTAACACAACTTTCAAAATATTATTTACATCATGGCATCAAGGTTTTTATAGCCATATATGCACAACACAAACAAATAATTTTAATCAAGATTATATCATACATGTGACGCTCATTGGCCATACTCAATCTTTTGTGTAAATGCCTGAGAACTACAGGGTGGGCCATTTATATGGATACACCTTAATAAAATGGGAATGGTTGGTGATATTAACTTCCTGTTTGTGGCACATTAGTATATGTGAGGGGGGAAACTTTTCAAGATGGGGGTGACCATGGCGGCCATTTTGAAGTCGGCCATTTTGAATCCAACTTTTGTTTTTTCAAAAGGAAGAGGGTCATGTGACACATCAAACTTATTGGGAATTTCACAAGAAAAACAATGGTGTGCTTGGTTTTAACGTAACTTTATTCTTTCATGAGTTATTTACAAGTTTCTGACCACTTATAAAATGTGTTCAATGTGCTGCCCATTGTGTTGGATTGTCAATGCAACCCTCTTCTCCCACTCTTCACACACTGATAGCAACACCGCAGGAGAAATGCTAGCACAGGCTTCCAGTATCCGTAGTTTCAGGTGCTGCACATCTCGTATCTTCACAGCATAGACAATTGCCTTCAGATGACTCCAAAGATAAAAGTCTAAGGGGGTCAGATCGGGAGACCTTGGGGGCCATTCAAGTGGCCCACGACGACCAATCCACTTTCCAGGAAACTGTTCATCTAGGAATGCTCGGACCTGACACCCATAATGTGGTGGTGCACCATCTTGCTGGAAAAACTCGGGGAACGTGCCAGATTCAGTGCATAAAGAGGGAAACACATCATCATGTAGCAATTTTGCATATCCAGTGGCCTTGAGGTTTCCATTGATGAAGAATGGCCCCACTATCTTTGTACCCCATATGCCACACCATACCATCAATCTTTTTGTTCCAACAGTCTTGGAGGGATCTATCCAATGTGGGTTAGTGTCAGACCAATAGCGGTGGTTTTGTTTGTTAACTTCACCATTCACATAAAAGTTTGCCTCATCACTGAACAAAATCTTCTGCGTAAACTGAGGGTCTGTCACGGATGGTGTACAGGAAACAAGACAATACCATATAAACAATGTCTCTCTGGATCCACAACTAAGGAACAAAGGGAGACCCCTGCAATAGAGCTGCCGCTCTCCCTCACTGCTCAGCCTATGCGAACACCCCAAAGGTGGATGGCCGCATATCCACGTTCCTCGGCTATCTATTACCTGAAGACCCTACAATAGTGAAGGGACACGACCACCAGCTCCCTACACTGACACGGAGGGAGTCAGGGTCACCTGGATCCAGAAAAGACAAAAACATAAATACATAAACAGCACTTATCTGCAGACGGCAGACGACTGACGACTGAGGACTGAAAACTGGGAACAGCATGCACACACACTCCAGGAAGTTGTATCAGCCGCACACTACTGCATTATGGGGAGGAACTTAAAGGGTAGCGATCAGTCTGACTGCATGACAGCTGAGATAGACTAACGAGATGAGAAACTAAACCAAAACAAAGAAATTCAAGGAGGAGGATCTGAGAAGCTCCTGTGAGCGCTTCTCAGCTGTCTGGCTGTGACAGTACCCCTCCCTCTAGGAGTGGACTCCGGACACTCAGGGCCCACCTTCTCAGGATGGGACCTATGGAAAGCCCTGATGAGACGATAGGCCTTAATGTCCGTCACTGGGACCCACATCCTCTCCTCAGGACCATAACCCTCCCAATGAACGAGGTACTGGAGGGAACCGCGGACAAGACGAGAATCCACAATCCTAGAGACCTGAAATTCAAGATTTCCATCAACCATAATCGGAGGAGGAGGCAAAGGCGAGGGTACAATAGGTTGAACATAAGGTTTCAATAAGGACTTCTGAAAAACATTATGGATCTTCCAAGTCTGAGGAAGATCAAGACGGTAGGCAACAGGATTGATGACAGACAGGATCTTGTAAGGCCCAATAAACCTAGGACCCAACTTCCAGGAGGGAACCTTCAATTTGATATTCTTGGTAGACAACCACACCAGATCACCAACATTCAGGTCCGGACCAGGCACACGTCTCTTATCCGCCACACGCTTATATCTCTCACTCATGCTCTTTAGATTATCCTGAATCTTTTGCCAAATAGATGACAAAGACGAGGAGAATCTGTCCTCATCAGGCAAACCAGAAGAGCCCTCTCCCGAGAAAGTCCCAAACTGCGGATGGAACCCATATGCACCAAAAAATGGTGACTTATCAGAGGACTCCTGACGACGGTTATTTAAAGCAAACTTAGCAAGGGACAAAAAAGAACACCAATCCTCCTGATTCTCCGCCACAAAACAGCGCAGATATGTCTCCAGATTCTGATTGACGCGCTCTGTCTGGCCATTCGACTGCGGATGGAAAGCAGAAGAGAATGACAACCGAACCCCCAAGCGAGAACAGAAAGCCTTCCAGAATCTGGAAACAAACTGCGTGCCCCTATCAGAGACTATGTCTGAAGGAATCCCATGCAATTTGACAATGTGGTCAATAAATGCCTGCGCCAGCGTCTTAGCATTGGGCAAACCAGGGAAAAGGATAAAATGCACCATTTTGCTAAAACGGTCCACCACCACCAGAATCACAGACTTCCCCGAGGAACGAGGCAAGTCCGTTATGAAGTCCATGGACAGATGTGTCCAAGGACGGGAAGGAATGGGCAAAGGAAGGAGAGGACCTGATGGCCGTGGATGAGGGACCTTGGCACGAGCGCAAGTCTCGCAAGCTGCCACAAAACCCTCAACCGACTTACGAAGCGCAGGCCACCAGAATCTCAGAGCGATGAGATCCAGTGTGGCTCTTGCCCCCGGGTGCCCAGCAAGGACCGTGTCGTGGTGTTCTTTAAAAATCTTGTGTCTCAAAGCGAGAGGCACAAACAACCTCCCAGGAGGACAAAGATCAGGAGCTTCTGACTGGGCTGCCTGCACCTCTGCCTCCAATTCAGGAAAAAGAGCAGAGACCACCACACCTTCAGCCAAAATGGGACCCGGGTCTTCAAAATTCCCACCTCCTGGAAAACAACGTGACAGGGCATCTGCCTTCACATTCTTAACCCCAGGGCGGAACGTAACAACAAAATTAAACCTTGAAAAGAACAAAGACCATCTGGCCTGTCTCGGGTTCAGACGCTTGGCTGACTCCAAATAGGCCAGATTTTTATGGTCAGTAAACACGGTAATAGGGTGTCTGGCTCCCTCTAGCCAATGGCGCCATTCCTCAAAAGCCAACTTGATGGCCAACAATTCCCTATCTCCCACATCATAATTTCTCTCTGCGGAGGAGAGTTTCTTTGAGAAAAAGGCACACGGTTGCCATTTGGCAGGAGAGGAACCCTGAGACAAGACCGCACCCACCCCTACCTCAGAAGCATCAACCTCAACTATGAAGGGTAACGAAATATCAGGTTGTACTAGGATGGGAGCGGAAGCAAAACTCTCCTTGATATTAGAAAAGGCCTTACGTGCCTCTACCGACCAGGAAGAAAAATCTACCCCCTTTCTGGTCATATCAGTGAGTGGTTTAACAACAGAGGAATAATTCAAAATAAATTTCTTGTAATAATTGGCAAAGCCCAAAAAACGCATCAGCGCCTTCTGGTTCTCAGGAAGCTCCCACTCAAGCACAGCGCGGACCTTCTCGGGGTCCATGCGAAAACCAGAAGCGGAGACAAGAAACCCCAGAAATTGGATTTCTGGAACCGCAAACACACATTTTTCCAGTTTCGCATATAATTTATTCTCCTGCAGAATGAGCAAGACCTGACGTAAGTGTTCCTTATGAGTCTTGAAATCAGGAGAAAAAAATCAAAATGTCATCCAAATACACTAATACAAATTTTCCCATTAAATTATAAAAAATGCTGTTGACGAAATGCTGAAAAACGGCTGGGGCATTCATCAAACCAAAAGGCATAACCAAATTCTCAAAATGGCCCTCAGGGGTATTGAAAGCCGTCTTCCATTCGTCTCCTTCTCTGACCCTAACCAGGTTGTATGCCCCTCTTAGGTCTAATTTGGAAAAGACTTTAGCCCCAACAACCTGGTTAAACAGGTCCGGGATCAGAGGAAGCGGATAAGGATCACGAATAGTGATACTGTTCAGCTCCCTGAAATCCAGACAAGGTCTTAAAGAACCATCTTTTTTCTTAACAAAGAAAAAACCAGCGGCAACAGGTGACTTCGAGGGTCGTATGTGTCCTTTTCTCAAACTCTCAGAGATATAAGCCCGCATAGCGACCCTCTCAGGTTGGGAGAGATTGTATAAACGAGATTTAGGCAGCTTGGCGCCTGGGATGAGATTAATAGGGCAATCATACTCCCTGTGCGGAGGCAAACCCTGAACTCCACTCTCAGAGAAGACATCCAAAAATTCAGAGAGGAAAGGTGGTACAGTCTTAGTAGAAACCTCAGAAACAGATGTTATGAGGCAATTCTCTCTGCAAAAGTTACTCCAACCATTTATTTGCCTCGCTTGCCAATCAATGGTGGGGTTATGTTTAGTGAGCCAGGGTAGCCCCAACACTAGAGGAGTAGGCAAACAGCTAAGGACGAAACATGACACATCCTCAACATGAGCATCACTCACAATTAAACGGATATTGTGAACTATGCCCTTTAATGATTTCTGAGAAAGTGGAGCTGAATCAATAGCAAAAACAGGAATATCCCTTCCCAAAGTGCATACCTGGAAACCATGAGTTATTGCAAATTGATTATCAATGAGGTTGACAGCTGCTCCACTATCCACAAAAATCTCACAAAAAATGCTCTTGCTATCTAGCGCCACCCTAGCAGGCAGGACAAAACGGGAACTACAAGCAAACGGGAAACCTTCAATTTCCGCCTCAACCCTGCCAATAGTAACAGACGGAACATTTTTAAAAGATTTTTTCCTTTTTGTCTCTTTATTACTCCCAGAAAACTGCCTGAATCTCCTTGAGGGACAAACATTTGCCAAATGATTTATACCTCCACAACAAAAACAAACCCTCCCATGCGGGCTGAATCTTCTATTGTCAGAGGCAATCAACCCCAGCTGCATGGGCTCCTGCTCAGAAGGGGCTGACAGCGACTGAGACTCCTGCGCACAAAATGAGACCGCTGCACTGTTCCGAGACTGAGTAGGACAGGAAGGAGAGATCTCTCGTCTCTCTCTAAGACGCCTGTCAATACGAACGGCCTGAGACATAGCAGAGTCCAAGGAGATAGGCCTCTCATGAAAGGAAAATGCATCTTTCAATCCCTCTGAAAGACCATGGCAAAATTGACTTCGGAGTGCAGCATCATTCCAACCAGTATCAGCTGCCCATCTCCGAAATTCGGAGCAGTATATCTCTGCGGATTGTTTACCCTGGCATAACAGACGTAGTCTAGACTCAGCCAGAGCAATACGATCCGGATCATCATATATCTGACCCAGGGCTGAAAAGAATTCATCCACTGAGCGGAGGGGCCGTGCCCCCTCCGGTAGCGAAAAGGCCCAAGACTGAGCGTTACCCCTGAGCAGCGATACAATGATCCCCACCCTCCGTTCTTCATCACCAGAAGAATGGGGAAGAAGGCGAAAATGGAGTTTACAAGCCTCTTTAAAACGCACAAAATTCTCACTACCCCCAGAGAACGTATCCGGGAGCGAGATCTTGGGCTCAGCACAAACTCCATGAACGCAAGCTGAACCGGTCACTTGAAACTGAGAAAAAATCCTACGGAGATCAGCTACCTCCAATGAAAGACCCTGGAGGCGTTCAGCCAAAAGTGAAACCGGATCCATGCTTGAGACGGTTTTGGCGGCTAATAATGTCATGGATGGTGTACAGGAAACAAGACAATACCATATAAACAATGTCTCTCTGGATCCACAACTAAGGAACAAAGGGAGACCCCTGCAATAGAGCTGCCGCTCTCCCTCACTGCTCAGCCTATGCGAACACCCCAAAGGTGGATGGCCGCATATCCACGTTCCTCGGCTATCTATTACCTGAAGACCCTACAATAGTGAAGGGACACGACCACCGGCTCCCTACACTGACACGGAGGGAGTCAGGGTCACCTGGATCCAGAAAAGACAAAAACATAAATACATAAACAGCACTTATCTGCAGACGACTGACGACTGGGAACTGGGAACAGCATGCACACACACTCCAGGAAGTTGTATCAGCCGCACACTACTGCATTATGGGGAGGAACTTAAAGGGTAGCGATCAGTCTGACTGCATGACAGCTGAGATAGACTAACGAGATGAGAAACTAAACCAAAACAAAGAAATTCAAGGAGGAGGATCTGAGAAGCTCCTGTGAGCGCTTCTCAGTTGTCTGGCTGTGACAGGGTCCTGTTCCAATTTTTGTTTTGCCCATTCTGCAAATTCAGTGCGCCGATCTGGGTCATCCTCATTGAGATGCTGCAGTAGCTGGAGTTTGTAAGTAGCTAATATCCGCCGAAGAGATGTTCGACTAATGCCACTCTCCAGTGACATGTGGCGAGTGCTACGCTGTGGGCTCTTGCTGAATGAAGCCAGGACAGCCACTGATGTTTCTTCATTAGAGACAGATTTCATATGTCCACATTTTGGCAAATCCAACACTGAACCAGTTTCACGAAACTTAGCAAGCAGTTTGCTAACTGTAGCATGGGAGATGGGTGGTCTCGTAGGGTGTCTTGCATTGAAATCTGCTGCAATGACCCGGTTACTGCGTTCACCAGACATCAACACAATTTCTATCCGCTCCTCACGTGTTAACCTCGGCGACATGTCAATGGCTGTAAACAAAGAAAAACTTGTAAATAACTCATGAAAGAATAAAGTTACGTTAAAACCAAGCACACCATTGTTTTTCGTGTGAAATTCCCAATAAGTCTGATGTGTCACATGACCCTCTTCCTATTGAAAAAACAAAAGTTGGATTCAAAATGTCCGACTTCAAAATGGCCGCCATGGTCACCACCCACCCACCACCCATCTTGAAAAGTTTCCCCCTCACATATACTAATGTGCCACAAACAGGAAGTTAATATCACCAACCATTCTCATTTTATTAAGGTGTATCCATATAAATGGCCCACCCTGTACTGTCCAATAAATCTCTGACTTGTGAATTAGATATCTGTTATAGTTTCCAACTGATGTACAATTTGAGGTACTAGGTGTACATAGTAGGCCCACAAATTTCTGTATTTCAGAAAATTTGCAGAAGGCCAGATGTTTCATACCTGCCGTTTCAGCATTTTAAGTCAGCACAAGTTCGTGGAGATATAGACATATCTATATACATATATACATTAAGAATTAGTCCCATTTGTGAGACAATCAAATTTTTTCACAAATCCCGTTTGTCAAAATTGCAAGCAGGTGGCCACAATTGTAAACTGCTGAGTAAATGTTTAGCAATCTTTAGATGGTCTAAATGTTTAATCAACGGATCAGTAAGGGCGGACCTACTGTGCCAATGAACTGGTTTGGCTTTGGGCTAACCAAAGGACGTTGGGGGTCATTTATTAAGACCGGTCTTAATAACCCCTATATCTGGCGGTGGATCCGCCAAAGTTATTAAGAGGCTCTACAAAACTTCGGCGCATAAAGCGCCAGTCTAAATGTAAGACATCTTTCAAGCTGGCTTACATTTAGACTATTTTCTACGTAGAAAATGATGAATGAAACAGGTCTGCAGGCTCGTCCCCTTCCCCGCCCAGACAACATCCACTGCTTTAAGCCTGGCGTGAGCGAGGAAAAGTCGAAGATTGTGACGCAACTAAACATTGCGCCGCAATCTGTGCCTGAAATATGCCTAATATGAGTGCATTTCCGGATAACAAATGACCCCGTTATTCCAGCAGGAAATGTGGCTTCATGTAAATTAGACAAAAGTGTCTAGCCCTGCAACAAATTTATCATCCAGCCTGAGCCACTGTGAAAAATTTGGGGAGGGTGTGGCAAAATAAATAAAAAAAATTATATATATATATATATATATATATATATATACACACTGAACAAAAATATAAACGCAACACTTTCGATTTTGTTCCCATTTTGCATAAGCTGAACTCAAAGATCTGAAACATTTTCTATATACACAAAAGACCCATTACTCTAAAATATTGTTCATAAATCTGTTTAAATCTGCGTTAGTGAGCACTTCTCCTTTGCCGAGATAATCCATCCCACCTCACAGGTGTGGCATATCAAGGTGCTGATTAGACAGCATGAATATTGCACAGGTGTGCCTTAGACTGCCCACAATAAAAGAACACTCTAAAATGTGCACAGTTTTGCCTTACTGGGGGGGAGGGTCAGAAAACCAGTCAGTATCTGGTGTGGCCACCATTTTCCTCACTCCGCAGTGCAACACATCTCCGTCGCATAGAGTTGATCAGGTTGTTTATTGTGGCCTGTGGAATGTTGGTCCACTCCTCTTCAATAGCTGTGCGAAATTGCAGAATATTGGCAGGAACTGGAACACGCTGTCGTATACGCCGATCCAGAGCATCCCAAGCATGCTCAATGGGTGACATGTCCGCTGAGTATGCTGGCCATGCAAGAACTGGGATGTTTTCAGCTTCCAGGAATTGTGTACAGATCCTTGCAATATGGGGCAATGTATTATCATGCTGGAACATGAGGTGATGGTCGTGGATGAATGGCACAACAATGGGCCTCAGGATCTGGTCACGGTATGTCTGTGCATTCAAAATGCCATCAATAAAATGTACCTGTGTTTGTTGTCCATAACATATGCCTGCCCATACCATAACCCTAACACCACCAACCATGGGCCACTCGATCCACAACATTGACGTCAGCAAACTGCTCACCCACATGACATCACACACGCTGTCTGCCATCGGCCCTGAACATTGAAAACTGGGACTCATCCGTAAACAGAGTGCCTCTCCAACGTGCCAGACGCTATCAAATGTGAACATTTGCCCACTCAAGTCGGTTACGACGAAGAACTGCAGTGATGGTTCAGACTCCGATGAGGACGATGAGCATGCAGATGAGCTTCCCTGACACGGTTTCTGACAGTTTGTACAGAAATTCTTTGGTTATGCAAACCGATTGTTGCTGCAGCTGTCTGGGTGGCTGGTCTCAGACAATCATGGAGGTGAACATGCTGGATGTGGAGGTCCTGGTGTGGTTACACGTGGTCTGCAGTTGTGAGGCCGGTTGGATGTACTGCCAAATTATCTGAAACGCCTTTGGAGACAGCTTATGGTAGAGAAATGAACATTCAATGCACGGGCAACAGCCCTGGTAGACATTCCTAGAGTCAGCATGCCAATTGCACGCTCCCTCAAACGTTGCCACATCTGTGGCATTGTGCTGAGTGATCAAACTGCACATTTCAGAGTGGCCTTTAATTGTGGGCACTCTAAGGCACACCTGTGCAATATTCATGCTGTCTAATCAGCACCTTCATATTCCACACCTGTGAGGTGGGATGGATTATCTCGACAAAGGAGAAGTGCTCACTAACACAGATTTAGACAGATTTGTGAACAATATTTGAGAGTAATGGGTCTTTTGTGTGGGAGCAAAACTGAAAGTGTTGCGTTTAAATTTTTGTTCAGTATGATATATATATATATATATATATATATATATACACATACATACATACACACACACACACACACACACACACACACACATATACATACATATATACACACACACACACACACACACGTGTGTATATATACTACAAACATACTGGCTTACCAACTCAATAACACAGAACACACATATTTAACCCCTTCCCGACATATGACATAATAGTACGTCATGGCGACAGGTGCGTTCCCACATTTTGACGTACGATTACGTCATGGTGATCGGGCTGGCACCGGAGCAGTGCGTGCCCGATCACTGCAGGGATTTGAGGCGGGTAAAGGAGCCCATCAAGCCCCCGCGCTGCTGTGGCGGGGACCCGATGGATGAGAAGACAGCCGATGCCGTGCAGAGGCTGCCCAATGCACGGCATCGGTACCTGCCTTCTTACGGGTGCCCAGGAGATCCAGCCTCAGGCTTGGCCTCCTAGGCAACCTGTTAGTGTATTACTCAGTGTAATACACTAACAGGCAATGCATTACAATACAGATGTATTGTAATGCATTGCAGAGGGGATCAAACCCCCAGAAGTAAAGTCCCAGAGTGGGACAGAAAGAAAGTTTATAAAAAAAGTAAAAAAAAGTGTTTTTAATAAAAAAAAGAAAACACATACATATTAGGCATTGCTGTGTCCGCAACGACTGGCTCTATAAATATATCACATGATCCACCCCGTCCGATAAACACCGTAAAAAAATAAAATAAAAACTGTTTAAAAAAAAAGCCATTTTTGGCACCTTACATCACAGAAAGTGCAACACCAAGCGATCAAAAAGGCATATGCCCCCCGAAATGGTACCAATCAAACCGTCACCTCATCCTGCAAAAAATGAGACCCTACCTAAGACAATCGCCCAGAAAATAATTAAAAAAATATGAATCTCAGACAATGGAGACACTAAAATATGATTTTTTTTGCTTCAAAAATGCTATTATTGTGTTAAAGTGAAAGAAATAAAAAAAAGTAGATATGTTAGATATCACAGTGTCCGTAACAACCTGCTCTATAAAAATATCACAGGACCTAACTCCTCAGTTTAACACCGCAAAAAAAATAACAAAAACGGTGCCAAAAAAGCTATTTTTTGTCACCTAACATCATTTAAAGTGCAACACCAGGCAATCAAAAAGGTGTATGTCCCCCAAAATAGAACCAATCAAACAGTCATCTCAACCCGCAAAAAAATGAGCCCCTACCTAAGACAATCGGTCAAAAAATAAAAAAGCTAAGGCCCTCAGACTATGGAGACACTAAAACATCATTTGTTTTGTTTCAAAAATTCTATTATTGTGTAATACTTAAATAAAGAAGAAAAAGTATACATATTCGGTATTGCCAAGTCCATAACAACCTGCTCTATAAAATATCACATAACCTAACCCCTCAGGTGAACGCTGTAAAAATAAATAAATAAAAACTGTGCCAAAACAACCAACTTTTGGGGTCACCTTGCCTCAAAGTGTAATAAATAATGAATGATCAAAAAATCATACGTACCCAAAAATGGTACCAATAAAAACGTCAACTCTTCCTGCAAAAAATGAGTCCCTGCACAAGACGATCGGCAGAAAAAATAAATAAAATATGGCGTTCAGAATATGGAGACACAAAAACATTTTTTTTTTCAAAAATGCTTTATTATGTAAAACTGAAACAAAGAAAGTAGACATATTTGATATCACCGCATCCGTAACAACCTGCAATATAAAAATAGCTCATGATCTAACCTGTCAGATGAACGTTGTAAAAAATAAAAAATAAAAACAGTGGCAAAAACATTTCGTTACCTTGCCTCACACAAAATGCAATATAGAGCGATAAAAAATTATATGTACCCCAAAATAGTACCAATAAAACTGTCACCTTATCCCCTAGTTTCCAAAATGGGGTCACTTTTGGGAGTTTCTACTGTAGGGGTGCATCAGGGGGGGCTTCAAATGGGACATGGTGTCTAAAAACCAGTCCAGCAAAATCTGCCTTCCAAAAACCATGCGGCAGTCCTTTCCTTCTGCGCCCTGCTATGTGCCCATATATCAGTTTACGACCACATGTGGGGTGTTTCTGTAAACCTCAGAATAAGGGCAATCAATAAATTTTGAGTTTCGTTTGGCTGTTAACCCTCAATGTATTAAAGAAAAAAAGAAAAATTGTGAACTTTTATTTTCCTTTAATTCTATCGAACACTTAGGCTGCGTTCACACGGGCGAGATTTCCGCGCGGGTGCAATGCGGTAGGTGAACGCAGGTGGTGATGTACCATGTGATTGGAGCATGTGATCTGACGTCACCAAAGGTCCTTCAGCCCACAACTCATCATACCGGGAACTTCGCGAACAAGAGGAGAAGGCGAGTTAATTTGCTTATTTTTTTTAACCCCTCCAGCGCTATTTTACTAAGCATTCTGTATTCAGAATGCTATTATTTTCCCTTATAACCATGTTATAAGGGAAAATAATACAATCTACACTACAACTAACCCAAACCTGAACTTCTGTGAAGAAGTTCGGGTCTGGGTACCACAGTCGGTTTTTTATCACGCGCGTGCAGAACACATTGCACCCGCGCGATAAAAACTGAACATCGGAACGCAATCGCAGTCAAAACTGACTGCAATTGCATTCCTACTCGCGCGGGTTTGCCGCAACACACCGGGATGCATCCGGACCTAATCCGGACACGCTCGTGTGAACCCAGCCTTAATGGGTTAACAAAGTTTGTAAAATCAGTTTTGAGTAACTTGAGGGGTGTAGTTTCTGCATTGGGGTCATTTATGGGGGGTTTCTATTATGTAAGCCCCACAAAATGACTTCAGACCTGAAATGGTCCTTAAAAAGTGGGTTTTGGATATTTTCGTAATTCTTTTTAGAATTGTTTCTAAAATTCTAAGCCTTCTAACATCCCCAAAAAATAAAATTACATTTACAAAATTATGCAAACATAAAGTAGACATATGGGGAATGTTAAGTAATAAATATTTTTTGAGGAATCACTTTCTGTTTTAAAAGCAGAGAAATAGAAATTTAGAAAATTGCAAATTTTTCTAAACCTTTGGTAAATTTGGGATTTTTTCATAAATAAAGGTGAAGTATATTGACTCAAATTTATGATTGTCATGAAGTACAATGTGTCACTAGAAAACAATCTCAGAATGGCTTGGATAAGTAAAAGCGTTCCAAAGTTATTACCACATAAACTGACATGTTAGATTTGCAAAAAATGGCCTGGGCAGGAAGGTGAAAACTGGCCTGGGGTAGAAGGGGTTAAAGTCTTAGCTCGTAGTCTTAGTAGTCACCATTATCAAGAAAAATATATAAATCTAAATAGAACCTGTGACATAATTAGCACAGTGTTCACCATTATCTAGAGATGCTTATGACACTTATAGGATGAGAACACTTTAGGTGGATTTACACAAGCCAATTATCAGAAACAACCACGCTCGTTCCCGACAATCTGCCTGTGTAAACGTGCCACCGCTCATTCATTGGGTGAGCCTGTCGTTCATGCAGGCACCAGCAATCATCGTTTCTGAACAGCAAATCGTGCTGTCTAAATAGAGATCTGCTGCCCAGAAACAATGATTCTGTGTAGGGACTAGGGATGGCCATAGCAAACCCTTGTCCTCACACTGTGAAGGAGATTGCTGAATGTACAGTAAATGCAGCGGTCTCCACTGAGCAAGCAGCCAACTGTCGGGAAGAAATGCCTCCTTCCCGACAATTGGCTGCTCCATCGGCCCATCTACAGGGAGTGCAGAATTATTAGGCAAATGAGTATTTTGACCACATCATCCTCTTTATGCATGTTGTCTTACTCCAAGCTGTATAGGCTCGAAAGCCTACTACCAATTAAGCATATTAGGTGATGTGCATCTCTGTAATGAGAAGGGGTGTGGTCTAATGACATTAACACCCTATATTAGGTGTGCATAATTATTAGGCAACTTCCTTTCCTTTGGCAAAATGGGTCAAAAGAAGGACTTGACAGGCTCAGAAAAGTCAAAAATAGTGAGATATCTTGCAGAGGGATGCAGCACTCTTAAAATTGCAAAGCTTCTGAAGCGTGATCATCGAACAATCAAGCATTTCATTCAAAATAGTCAACAGGGTTGCAAGAAGCGTGTGGAAAAACCAAGGCGCAAAATAACTGCCCATGGACTGAGAAAAGTCAAGCGTGCAGCTGCCAAGATGCCACTTGCCACCAGTTTGGCCATATTTCAGAGCTGCAACATCACTGGAGTGCCCAAAAGCACAAGGTGTGCAATACTCAGAGACATGGCCAAGGTAAGAAAGGCTGAAAGACGACCACCACTGAACAAGACACACAAGCTGAAACGTCAAGACTGGGCCAAGAAATATCTCAAGACTGATTTTTCTAAGGTTTTATGGACTGATAAAATGAGAGTGAGTCTTGATGGGCCAGATGGATGGGCCTGTGGCTGGATTGGTAAAAGGGCAGAGAGCTCCAGTCCGACTCAGACGCCAGCAAGGTGGAGGTGGAGTACTGGTTTGGGCTGGTATCATCAAAGATGAGCTTGTGGGGCCTTTTCGGGTTGAGGATGGAGTCAAGCTCAACTCCCAGTCCTACTGCCAGTTTCTGGAAGACACCTTCTTCAAGCAGTGGTACAGGAAGAAGTCTGCATCCTTCAAGAAAAACATGATTTTCATGCAGGACAATGCTCCATCACACGCGTCCAAGTACTCCACAGCGTGGCTGGTAAGAAAGGGTATAAAAGAAGAAAATCTAATGACATGGCCTCCTTGTTCACCTGATCTGAACCCCATTGAGAACCTGTGGTCCATCATCAAATGTGAGATTTACAAGGAGGGAAAACAGTACACCTCTCTGAACAGTGTCTGGGAGGCTGTGGTTGCTGCTGCGCGCAATGTTGATGGTGAACAGATCAAAACACTGACAGAATCCATGGATGGCAGGCTTTTGAGTGTCCTTGCAAAGAAAGGTGGCTATATTGGTCACTGATTTGTTTTTGTTTTGTTTTTGAATGTCAGAAATGTATATTTGTGAATGTTGAGATGTTATATTGGTTTCACTGGTAAAAATAAATAATTGAAATGGGTATATATTTGTTTTTTGTTAAGTTGCCTAATAATTATGCACAGTAATAGTCACCTGCACACACAGATATCCCCCTAAAATAGCTAAAACTAAAAACAAACTAAAAACTACTTCCAAAAATATTCAGCTTTGATATTAATGAGTTTTTTAGGTTCATTGAGAACATGGTTGTTGTTCAATAATAAAATTAATCCTCAAAAATACAACTTGCCTAATAATTCTGCACTCCCTGTAAACCCGCCATTACTGGTTAAAATTCAGGATTAACATGGAGTAAATAAACAATGCACTTGCCAATTTTTTTCTTTAATCAGTCACTTTCCAGCAGACATCAATGATTGCAAGCATAGGGAACCATGGTTATATAGCAAACATCAAGGATTATCTATGACCTGAGTATATGGAACTTGAGAAAAACTAATGTCCTTCTTAGTACATACAGGCAGAGCCGGTTTTAGACAAAATGTGGCCCTGGGCAAAATCAAAAGTAGGGCCCCAAATCTTGTGATAATGTACTAATAACACAGTTACATTCAGTCGATTCCGGCCCTCCCTCACAGATTTACACCCCGTAAAGCTCCTCACACAGTTCTTTACCCTCATGGCCCCAGAATATGCCACATGCCCCTTCCTCTCACAGCTTCTTGCGGAGCTGCGGAAGGGAAGATCGGGGCCGTGCTCCGGAAATGCGGATGCGGAGAGCACATAGTGTGCTCTCCGCATCCCCTCCGGCCCCAGAGAGAATGAATGGGTCCGCACCCGTTCCGGATAATTGTGGAACGGATGCAGACCCATTCTACGGACGTCTGAATGGAGCCTAAATGAGTATGTGTGTCATTTAATGGAAACATTTCTACAATGAATAGAGGAAAAATTAAAGGGGAGCTTCACTTTCAGTTTTTGTTGAGTTAATGGGGATCTCCAGGAGCAATAGCCATTTTGAAACAGTAAAAAAACATTGATACACTCAAATAATAAAACATAAAAGTCATTAGTCTTACCTTGCCATTCCTAAACTGGAGAAGTTAGAAGGCACTATGAGTATATCAAGGCGTGAGAATGGGTGGGTGCCCAACACCGAATAAGCTGCCTCAAGGCATTGAGAAAGGACTGGAATCAACATCTCTTTACACTGGTTTGTAAGTACATCTGGAGCAAAAGCACGATGAGGTATGCAAATCTGGGAGCAGGCCTCAATACTTCTATAACGGCAAGGATATTCCACATGTCTGCATTCCTGTTCTGAGGATCTGATAGAGAAGAATCACAGGACTTCTATCAGTTTCCATACCATAACTTAGTTCTCACAACTTTGTTACACAAGATCTCTGATGAAAAGAATTGACATTTTTGTATATTTTTCAGTACATCTGTGAATTAAGCTGCATTTACACGGCCCCATGTTTGGGACTATTAGGCTTCTTTCACAAAACCGATACGGATTGTGTCAGGATCTGTTCAGGAAAAAACAGAAGGTTTTGCACGCAAGTTCAGTCAGTCTCGTCTGCGGTTGCGTTCGGTTTTAGTTTTTTCTGGTGGTTGCAATACATTTTTGATGCGTTTTTCACATGCGTAACCATCAGTGATTTAGTGCATCTAGATTGCATCCGGATGGGCAGCGTGCAGAGAGCCGTTCCCCAGAGGCTCTACTAGTTCCAGGGTTAGGTCAGGCCGTGTACCGGCTACACAGAAAGTTCGTAATTGGTAGGAACTGAAATGAGAAAGGTCCAGACTCTTATGAAAGTTGAGTTGATTTAACCGATACTGGCATAAACGGGTAGCAGCTCATACAGAACAGCAGTAGCTCTCGTCTCCGGCAGGTTTTATGGTGCACTGGAAGGTGAACTGGGTGACAGTTACATAGTTAATACGGTTGAAAAAAGACATACGTCCATCAAGTTCAACCAAGGAATAGGTGGGGACGTGAATCCCAGAAGGAAGTGAGACTCAGATTTCTACACATTTTCATAAGCATTAAATGTCATCTTTCTTTTAAGAATTCATCTAAACCCTTTTTAAAACTGTCCACTGTTCCTGCTGTGACCACGTCCTGAGGAAGTCTATTCCACAGATTCACAGTTCTTACAGTAAAGAAGCTTTGACACTTCTGGAGACTGAACTTTTTCTTCTCCAGTCGGAGGCAGTGCCTCCTTGTCTTTTGAGGGGATTTTACATGGAACAGTTTTTATTTTATTTTATTCTAGCTCCAAATTGCCTGCTGTGCTCTCTGTCGGGCCTCTAAGCCACAACTGCACTGAGCTACTTCTCTAGCCTCTGGCTAGGACCAAAACTCAGACTCAACTAACTCTCAACAGGCAAGACACCCCTCCCCTTGGACGATCTGGGTAAGCCCACTCCTTCAAGGAGGGGCAGAGAATGGAATGGTTAGTTCCATTTTAATTATAGCTCACTGCCAGACACACTGCCACCTTCTGGTAAAACAGGCACAGTGCATGAAATACAATGCATAACGGTTACATAGCACTTTCTGAACAGACCTGGAAACAAAAGGCATAGTGGGGTCACACATTGGTTAGGCATTAGAGACAGTAGCAGGTTGTAGGAACTGTAGTGCCCGCTCTAGGGTAATACAGATAGTAACATACAGGGCTGGCCTTAGGTGTCCAGGCGCCCTGTGCGAGCTAACCTTGTGGCGGCGCCCCCCCCCCCCCCCCCAAAACACTGCTTGTTGCTGGCATCATGGCATAGGCTGGCAGATCATCCAACCAAGTAGTTACCAGCCCGCACACCCCAAAGGCCGGTGTAATGTCATACTTCCCTACTTCGTGAGATTTCCCTACCCTCGTCACTTCCGGTCGCACCGGACATGACGTGAGGAGGTGTGCAGCGCCACGCAGGCGCACAACGTCAGGTTAGGGAAGTTTCACAGCAGAGTGCGCATGCGCCAGGAGCCTCGCCGGTGGTTAGGGTAGGGAAAAACTATGGGCCAGTGCGCAGGCGCAGTGATCGGATGTATGTTCTCAGCTGAACACCGGCCGACACTGCGCATGCACCGGGAGCCTCACCAGCGGTTAGGGAAGGGAAAAATTACGTACGGGCCAGTGCTTTTTCCCTACCCTAACCGCTGGTGAGGCTCCCAGCGCATGCGCAGTGTCGGCCGGTGTCCTGCTGAGAACATCCATCCGATCACCGCACCTGTGCACTGGCCCATAATTTTTCCCTACCCTAACCGCCGGCGACGCTCCCAGCGCATGCGCACTCTGCTGTGAAATTTCCCTAACCCATCATTGTGCGTAGTGCGCCCCCCCAATATAATAAACATTGGTGGCACAGTGCGCCCCCCCCCCAACACCCCAGTATAATAAACATTGGTGGCGCAGTGCACCCCCCAACACCCCAGTATAATAAACATTGGTGGCGCAGTGCGCCCCCCCAACACCCCAGTATAATAAACGTGGGTGGCGCAGTGCGCCCCCCCAACACCCCAGTATAATAAACATTGGTGGCGCAGTGCGCCCCCCCAACACCCCAGTATAATAAACATTTGCGCAGTGCGCCCCCCCTCAATATAATAAACATTGGTGGCGCAGCGCGCCCCCCCCAACACCCCAGTATAATAAACATTGGTGGCGCAGTGCGCCCCCCCAACACCCCAGTATAATAAACATTGGCGCAGTGCGCCCCCCCTCAATATAATAAACATTGGTGGCGCAGTGCGCCCCCCCTCAATATAATAAACATTGGTGGCGCAGTGGGCCCCCCCAATATAATAAACATTGGTGGCGCAGTGCGCCCCCCCTCAATATAATAAACATTGGTGGCGCAGTGGGCAGTGCCAATAAGGGTTAAAAAATAAAAAAATAATTAACTCACCTCCTCCAATTGATCGTCTTCTGTTCTTTCTTCATGACCTGTCAAAGGACCTGTGGTGACATCACTGTGCTCATCACATGATACATCACATGATCCATCACCATGGTAATGGGTCATGTGATGAGCTCAGTGACGTCACCACAGGTTCTGAAGAAAGACCGGCAGCTACACGATCAACTGGAGGAGGTGAGTTAATTTTTTTTCATTATTTTTTAACCCTCATTGGCACTTCCCACTGAGCCACCAATGTTTCTTATACTGGGGGGGGCGCACTGTGCCACCAACGTTTCTTATACTAGGGGGGGCGCACTGAGCCACCAATTATGTTTCTTATACTGGGGTGTTTGGGGGGGGGGGGGCGCACTGTGCCACCAACGTTTCTTATACAAGTACAGGAGGCGGGTGCCGGAATCAAATAGCCGGCACCCGACCTTTGTGACAGGGAGCTGCGATCCTATGCAGTAAACCCCTCAGGTACCGCACCTGAAGGGTTAACTCAACTGCAGCTGATCGCAGCTCCCTGTCACAGAGGTCGGGTGCCGGCTATTTGATTCCGGCACCCGCCTCCTGTACTTGTATTACAGGTCAGTTTTCTTCATTGGTGGCGCAGTGGCCACAGCCCCTCCTCCTCCTGTCTCTCTTCTTATTGGCAGCGGCGGGGGCAGCAGGCAGGTCAGACAGGGGAGGGGGAGATAGAGGGGGCGCCCCGAGGGAGAACACAAGTACAGCCTCGCCTGCCGCAGATTACATTGCGAGCTGTCGGCCGCCCAGCGCCCCTGTTACTATGGCGCCCTGTGCGGCCGCACAGCCCGCACACCCCAAAGGCCGGCCCTGGTAACATAGTTAATAAGGCTGAAAAAAGACATCTGTTCATCCAGTTCAATCTGTTATCCTGCAAGTTGATCCAGAGGAAGGCAAAAAAAAATGTGAGGTAGAAGCCAATTTTCCTTTTTCCCACTTTAGGGAAAAAAAATCCTTCCCGACTTCAATCAGGCAATCAGAATAACTCCCTGGATCAACGACCCCTCTCTAGTAGCTATAGCTTGTAATATTATTACACTCCAGAAACACATCCAGACCCCTCTTGAACTCTTTTAGTAAATTCACCATCACCACCTCCTCAGGCAGAGTTCCATAGTCTCACTGCTCTTACCGTAAAGAATTCTCTTCTATGTTTCTGTACAAACCTTTTTTCCTCCAGACGCAGAGGATGTCCCCTTGTCACAGTCACGGTCCTGGGGATAAATAGATCATGGGAGAGATCTCTGTACTGACCCCTGATATATTAGATCTCCCCTCAGTCATCTTTTTTTCCAAAGTGAAAAACCCTACTCTTTCAGGGTACTGTAGTTGCCCCATTCCAGTTATTACTTCAGTTGCCCTCCTCTGAACCCTCTCCAGATCTGCTATGTCTGCCTTGTTCACAGGAGCCCAGAACTGTACACAGTACTTCATGTGTGGTCTGACTAGTGATTAGTAAAGTGGCAGGACTACATTCTCATCACGGGCAGCTATGCCCCTTTTGATTCAACCCATTATTGGCCTTGGCAGCAGCTGCCTGACACTGGTTTCTACAGCTTACAGCGGTTCACTAAAATTCCTGGGTCCTTTTCCATGTCAGTGTTACCCAGTGTTATACCATTTAGTATGTACTGGTGACTTGCATTATTCCTTCCCATGTGCATAAGCTTAGATTTGTCAGTGTTAAACCTCATCTGCCACTTCTCTGCCCAAGCCTCCAATCGATCCAGATCCATCTGCAGCCGTATACGGTCCTCTTCCGTGTCAACTACTTTACACAGTTTAGTGTCATCTGCAAAAATTGCTATTTTACTGTGCAAGCCTTCTACAAGATCATTAATAAATATATTTTAGAGAATAGGGCCCAATACTGACCCCTGTGGTACCCCACTAGTGACAGTGACCCGATCTGAGTGTGTATCGTTCATAACCACCCTCTGTTTTCTATCATTGAGCCAGTTACTTACCCACTTAGACGTTTTCTCCCAGTCCAAGCATTCTCATTTTATATACTAACCTTTTATGTGGTACAGTATCAAAAGCTTTGGAGAAGTCAAGATATATAACATCCATTGACTCACCCCTCATTGAAACTGATTAAAATAGTTTGACACGACTGATCCCTCATGAAGCCATGCTGATATGGCGTTATTTGCTTATTTCCATTGAGGAACTCCAAGATACCATCTCCCAGAGAACCTTTGAACTGTTTACCCACGACAGATGTTAAACTTACCGGCCTATAGTTTCCTGGCTCTTTTCTTTACCCCTTTTTAAATATTGGCAACACATTTGCTATGCGCCAATCCTGTGGAACACTCCCTGTCATTATAGAGTCCTTAAATATCAGAAATAAGGGTCTGACTATGACATCACCTAATTCTCTTAGGATACGGGGGTGTATGCCATCTGGTCCCGGCGATTTGTCTATTTTAACCTTTTTAAGACGCCGCTGTACTTCTTCCTGGGTCAGACAGGGCACTTTTAACGGCAAATTTACTTTTACATTCTGCATTTCATCTGACAGTTTATTTTCTTCAGTGAATACATAGTAACATAGTAACATAGTACATAAGGCCGAAAAAAGACATTTGTCCATCCAGTTCGGCCTGTCATCCTACAAGTTGATCCAGAGGAAGGCAAAAAAACCCTGTGAGGTAGAAGCCAATTTTCCTCACTTTAGGGGAATAAAAAATTCCTTCCCGACTCCAATCAGGCAATCAGAATAACTCCCTGGATCAACGACCCCTCTCTAGTAGCTATAGCCTGTAATATTATTACACTCCAGAAATACATCCAGGCCCCTCTTGAATTCCTTTATTGTACTCACCATCACCACCTGCTCAGGCAGAGAGTTCCATAGTCTCACTGCTCTTACCGTAAAGAACCCTTTTCTATGTTTGTGTACAAACCTTCTTTCCTCCAAACGCAGAGGATGTCCCCTCGTCACAGTCACAGTCCTGGGGATAAATAGATGATGGGATAGATCTCTGTACTGCCCCCTGATATATTTATACATAGTAATTAGATCTCCCCTCAGTCGTCTTTTTTCTAACGTGAATAACCCTAATTTTGATAATCTTTCAGGATACTGTAGTTGCCCCATTCCAGTTATTACTTTAGTTGCCCTCCTCTGGACCCTCTCCAGCTCTGCTATATCTGCCTTGTTTACAGGAGCCCAGAACTGTACACAGTACTCCATGTGTGGTCTGACCAGTGATTTGTAAAGTAGTAGGAATATGTTCTCATCACGGGCATCTATGCCCCTTTTGATGCAACCCATTATCTTATTGGCCTTGGCAGCCGCTGCCTGACACTGTTTTTTGCAGCTTAGTTTGCTGTTTATTAAAATTCCTAGATCCTTTTCCATGTCAGTGTTACCGAGTGTTTTACCATTTAGTATGTACGGGTGACTTGCATTATTCCTTCCCATGTGCATAACTTTACATTTCTCAGTGTTAAACCTCATCTGCCACTTATCTGCCCAAGCCTCCAATCTATCCAGATCCCTCTGTAGTAGTATACTGTCCTCTTCAGTGTTAATTACTTTACACAGTTTAGTGTCATCTGCGAAAATTGATATTTTACTATGCAAGCCTTCTACAAGATCATTAATAAATATATTGAAGAGAATAGGGCCCAATACTGACCCCTGAGGTACTCCACTAGTGACAGTGACCCAATCTGAGTATGTACCGTTAATAACCACCCTCTGTTTTCTATCATTGAGCCAGTTACTTACCCACTTACAGACGTTTTCTCCGAGTCCGAGCATTCTCATTTTATATACTAACCTTTTATGAGGTACAGTGTCAAATGCTTTGGAGAAGTCCAGATACACGACATCCATTGATTCGCCGCTGTCAAGTCTAGTACTTACCTCCTCATAGAAACTGATTAAATTAGTTTGACATGACCGATCCCTCACGAAGCCATGCTGATATGGCGTTATTTGCTTATTTCCCATAAGATGCTCTAACATAGCATCTCTCAGAAAACCTTCAAACAGTTTACCCACAACAGATGTTAAACTTACCGGCCTATAGTTTCCAGGCTCTGTTTTTGGACCCTTTTTGAATATTGGCACCACATTTGCCATGCGCCAATCCTGTGGGACATTCCCTGTCAGTACAGAGTCCGCAAATATCAGAAATAAGGGTCTGGCTATGACATTACTTAATTCCCTTAGGATACGGGGGTGTATGCCATCCGGTCCTGGCGATTTGTCTATTTTGATTTTTTTAAGTCGCTGTTGTACTTCTTCCTGGGTCAGACAGGACACTTTTAATGGCGAATTTATTTCAGCATTCAGCATTTCATCTGACAGTTTATTTTCCTCAGTGAATACATTGGAGAAAAAAATATTTAACAGCTTTGCTTTCTCCTCGTCGCTCTCTGCGACTCCCCCCTCATTACTCTTTAAAGGGCCGACACCTTCAGATTTATACTTTTTAACATTTATATAATTGAAGAACATTTTAGGGTTAGTTTTACTCTGTTTGGCAATTAATCTCTCGGTCTCTAGTTTGGCCGCTTTTATTTGTTTTTTACATGTTCTGTTTTTTTCCTTATAGTTTTTCAGTGCTTCCGTGCTACCCTCCTGTTTTAGGGTTTTATATGCTTTCTTTTTGTCATTTATTGCTTTCTTTACAGTTCTGTTTATCCACATTGGTTTCTTTTTGTTCCTTAACCTTTTATTCCCATACGGTATGTACCTCTCACAATGAGATTTTAGGATGTTTTTAAAGATATCCCATTTTTTGGCTGTATTTTTATTTTTGAGGACTTTGTCCCAGTTAGTTAGGCCTATGGCCTCTCTTAGTTGGCTAAATTTAGCTTTTTTGAAGTTTGGTATTTTTGTTTCTCCCTGTAGAAACGCTCTTTTGAATGATAATTGGAAGGTTATTACTTTATGGTCACTATTTCCCAGGTGTCCCCCAACCTGCACCTCTGTTGTTCTGTCAGGTCTATTGGTTAATATTAAGTCCAGTATGGCCGTCCCTCTAGTCGGGTCCTGAACCAGTTGGGAGAGATAATGGTCTTTGGTTATTGCCAAGAATCTGTTTCCTTTATGAGATATACAAGTTTCAGTTTCCCAGTCTATATCTGGGTAGTTGAAGTCCCCCATAATAACCACCTCATTATGATTTGCCGCCTTGTCTATCTCGTTTAGTAGTAGATTTTCTGTGGACTCTGGTATATTAGGTGGTTTATAGTAGACTCCTATTAGTAATTTATTGTTGTTTTTAGCTCCATGTATCTCTACCCACAGTGACTCCACATGTTCATGTCCCTCACTTATATCTATATACAGTGGAGAAAAAAAATATTTAATAGCTTTGCTTTCTCCTCATAGCTCTCTGCAACTACCCCCTCATTAGTCTGTAAAGGGCCGACACCTTCAGATGTATACTTTTTTCCATTTATATAATTGAAGAATGTTTTAGGGTTATTTTTACTCTTTGGCAATAAATCTCTTGGTGTCTAGTTGCCTGCTTTTATATGTCTTTTACATATTCTATTTTTTCCTTACAGTTTTTCAATGCTTCCTTGCTTCCCTCCTGTTTTAGTGATTGAAATGCTTTCTTTTTGTCATTTATTGTTTTATTTACAATTCTATTTATCCACATAGGTTTTTTTTCTTGTTCCTCAACCTTTTATTCCCATAAGGTAAACTGCCTGTCCAAAAAAAAAGTCGCCACCAAAAAAAGTCACACACTCTAATATTTTGTTGGACCGCCTTTAGCTTTGATTACGGCATGCATTCGCTGTGGCATTGTTTTGATAAGCTTCTGCAATGTCACAAGATTTATTTCCATCCAGTGTTGCATTCATTTTTCACCAAGATCTTGCATTGATGATGGTAGAGTATGACTGCTGCGCAAAGCCTTCTCCAGCACAACCCAAAGATTCTCAATGGGGTTAAGGTCTGGACTCTGTGGTGGCCAATCCATGTGTGAAAATGATGTCTCATGCTCCCTGAACCACTCTTTCACAATTTGAGCCCGATGAATCCTGGCATTGTCATCTTGGTATTTGCCCGTGTCATCAGGGAAGAAAAAATCCATTGATGGAATAACCTGGTCATTCAGTAAGTTCAGGTAGTCAGTTGACCTCATTCTTGGAGCACATACTGTTGCTGAACCTAGACCTGACTAACTGCAGCAACCCCAGATCATAGTACTGTCCCCCCACAGGCTTGTACAGTAGGCACTAGGCATGATGGGTGCATCACTTCATCTGCCTCTCTTCTTACCCTGATGCGCCCATCACTCTGGAACAGGGTAAATTTTGACTCATCAGAGCACATGACCTTCTATTGCTCCAGAGTCCAATCTTTATGCTCCCTAGTAAATTGAAGCCTTTTTTTCTGGAATGCCTCACTGATTAGTGGTTTTCTTACGGCTACACAGCTGTTCAGTCCCAATCCCTTGAGTTCCCTTCGCATTGTGCGTGTGGAAATGCTCTTTCACTATTAAACATAGCCCTGAGTTCTACAGTTGTTTTTCTTCGATTTGATTTCACCAAACGTTTAAGTGATCGCCGATCACGATCATTCAGGATTTTTTTCCCGGCACATTTCTTCCTCGAATACGATGGGTCCCCACTATCCTTCCAGTTTTTAATAAGTAGTTTCTGCAATCTCCTTAGATGTTGTCACGAGGGTGTAAAGAACCACGCCTGACTCAGTTATACCCGGGGTCAGGAAGTCGCAGCGGTTGGCTGCGCGCTCTATGTAAGATAGGGCTGTTTCCTTATGGTAGCTTTCTGGGTTTGCTTTGCAACCCTTTTGGCTCCTCCCAAGCAGCAGTTAGTCTGTACGGACTTAGATGAGCCTATGCAGCTAGGAGGAACTACTCGTCAGGTCCATCCTCCTGAGGCTCGCCGTAGACGTGTTTTTTTTTTTTTTTGTGGGGAGAGGGGTCATTTCATTAATGTCTGTCCTTCTTTCCTCAGAAACAAAAGACCGTCGGAAAACTACTAACCCCAGGCTGTGTGGAGGATGTCAGCCGGGGGTATACGTTTCCTCCATACGTACATCGTAATTTGTGTTGCCAGCGGTGATTGTTTTTGGTGATAAGACTGAGACTATTTCTTTCTTTCTAGACAGTGGAGCAGGGGTAAATTTGATAGATGCCCATTTTGCCCGCACTATGGGTTTGTCTCTCTGTACGCTACAGAGACCTATTCCCATATTCGCTATTGATTCTGCTCCTCTGTCTCAGAGAAACCTCACCCACATTGTTCATAATTTACACCTTCGGGTAGGGGACCACCATAACGAGATGCTTTCATGTTATGTTCTGGAGGGGCTTCCCACTCCGGTAGTGCTGGGTCTTCCCTGGTTGGTAGCGCACAATCCAGTGGTAGATTGGCAGGCCAGGGAGATATTGGAGTGGAGTGAGCAGTGCAGAGAAAATTGCTTAAATAGCAATTGCTTAGTCGCCTCCATAACTACCCTACCTACATTTATTTCGGATTTTGAGGACGTTTTTTCTGAAAAGGGTTGTCAGAAGTTACCACCTCATCGTCCTTATGATTGCCCGGTTAACCTTATTCCCGGCGCAAAATTACCCAAGACCAGGTTATATAATCTTTCAGGTCCAGAGAGACAAGCCATGAAAGATTATATCTCCGAGAGCTTGGCTAAGGGACACATCAGACCCTCTTCTTCACCCGTGGCTGCAGGGTTTTTCTTCGTTAAAAAGAAAGATGGGGGCCTGCGTCCTTGCCTAGATTTTCGCGAATTAAATCGGATAACCATCCGAGACCCATACCCTCTTCCTCTCATTCCTGACCTGTTAAGGCTGGGTTCACACGAGCGTGTCCGGATTAGTTCCGGATGCGTCCCGGTGTGTTGCGGCAAACCCGCGCGAGTAGGAATGCAATTGCAGTCAGTTTTGACTGCGATTGCGTTCCGTTGTTCAGTTTTTATCGTGCGTGTGCAATGTGTTTTGCACGCGCGTGATAAAAAACCGACTGTGGTACCCAGACCCGAACTTCTTCACAGAAGTTCAGGTTTGGGTTCGGTGTTGTGTAGATGTTATTATTCTCCCTTATAACATGGTTATAAGGGAAAATAATAGCATTCTGAAAACAGAATGCTTAGTAGGTGATCAGTTGAGGGTTAAAAAAAATAAAAAAAATTAACTCACCTTCTCCGTTTGTTCGCGTAAGTCCCGGTCTCTTCTTTACTTCTCAAAAGATGAACTATGGGCTAAAGGACCTTTGATGACGTAAGATCACATGCTCCAATCACATGGTGATGGACCATGTGATTGGAGCATGTGATCTTACGTCATCAAAAGGTCCTTTAGCCCATAGTTCATCTTTTTAAAGAACTAAAAACCGGGAGAACTACGCGAACAAGAGGACAAGGTGAGTTAATTTTTTTTATTTTTTAACCCTCAATTGACCTTCTACTAAGCATTCTGTATTCAGAATGCTATTATTTTCCCTTATAACCATGTTATAAGGGAAAATAATACAGTGTATAGACAATCACCTAGCAACCGTGCGTGAAAATCGCACCGCATCCGCACTTGCTTGCAGATGCTTGCGATTTTCACGCAACCCCATTCACTTCTATGGGGCCTGCGTTGCGTGAAAAACGCAGAATATAGAGCATGCTGCGATTTTCACGCAACGCATAAGTGATGCGTGAAAATCATCGCTCATCTGAACAGCCCCATTGAAATGAATGGGTCCAGATTCAGTGCGGGTGCAATGCGTTCACCTACCGCATTGCACCCGCGCGGAAATCTCGCCCGTGTGAACGCAGCCTTAACCAGATTGCGGGTGCTAGGTGGTTCTCCAAACTTGATCTTAGGGGGGCCTACAATCTGATTCGTATTAAGGAGGGGGATGAGTGGAAGACAGCTTTTAACACCCCTGAGGGGCATTATGAAAATCTAGTTATGCCTTTCGGTCTGACCAATGCTCCTGCCGTCTTTCAACATTTCGTTAATGACATTTTTAGTCATCTAATCGGCAGGTTTGTGGTAATATACCTAGATGATATTTTAATTTATTCGTCTGATCTGAGAACACATGAGGTGCATGTCAGACAAGTACTGCAGGTCCTACGGACGAATAAATTATATGCTAAAATTGAAAAAATGTGTCTTCGCCGTTCAGGAGATACAATTCCTAGGTTATTTTTTATCTGCTTCAGGTTTCCGTATGGATCCCAGGAAGGTCCAGGCAATTTTAGATTGGGATCTTCCTGAGAACCTCAAAGCACTGCAACGGTTCTTGGGCTTCGCGAATTTCTATAGGAAATTCATTAAAAATTATTCACTTATTGTAAAACCCCTTACTGACATGACTAGGAAGGGGACTGATTTTTCTAAATGGTCTGACACCGCTAAAGTTGCTTTTTCCTCTCTAAAAGAGAGGTTTACCTCAGCACCTGTACTAGTCCAACCTGATGTCTCTCAGCCTAGTCAAGCCTAGCCAAGTCGATGCGTCAGAGGTGGGAGTGGGGGCGGTGCTGTCTCAGGGTCCGTCTCCTGGCAAATGGCGTCCTTGTGCTTTCTTTTCTAAAAAACTATCTGCAGCAGAAAAGAACTACGATATTGGCAATAAGGAACTATTAGCTATTAAACTAGCGTTTGAAGAATGGCGTCACTTTTTAGAGGGGGCAGTCCACCCCGTCACTGTGATTACGGACCACAAAAATCTTCTGTACCTCGAATCAGCTAAGCGTCTCACCCCTAGACAAGCTAGGTGGTCGCTATTTTTTACCAGGTTTAACTTTGTTATTACCTATCGTCCTGGGGCAAAGAATACCAAGGCTGATGCACTATCTCGTTGTTTCCCTGGAGGGGGTAATGTGAGTGATCCGGTGCCCATTCTTCAAAGAGGAGTGGTTGTTTCTGCGGTACACTCTGTTCTGGAGGGGAAGGTGTTCGAGGCCCAGGGGGACGCCCCGGTCTCTTGCCCCTCAGAGAAATTGTTTGTACCGTTGAACCTGCGTTTCGAATTATTAAAGGAACATCATAATTCGGCACTTGCTGGGCACCCGGGTAGTAAAACAACCTTGGAGCTATTGTCTCGTCGTTTTTGGTGGCCAAGGTTGCGTCAGGATGTATTGGATTTTGTGTCTTCTTGTTCTACCTGTGCGCGCGCAAAAGTTTCACATACACGTCCTGCAGGGTCTCTATTACCACTCGTCATTCCCAATAGACCATGGACACATCTGTCAATGGATTTTATCACTGACTTACCTTTGTCTACGGGTAAAACAGTCATTTTGGTAGTAGTGGACAGGTTTAGCAAAATGGTACACTTCATTGCGTTACCCGCACTACCTAATGCTAAGACTCTTGCTCAGGTATTCGTCAGTGAAATCGTGAAGCTTCACGGGGTCCCCTCCGATGTTGTTTCGGATCGGGGTACCCAGTTTATTTCTAAATTTTGGAAAGCTTTTTGTTCCCGTTTGGGGGTACACTTGTCCTTTTCCTCAGCTTTCCATCCTCAGTCGAATGGACAGACTGAGCGTACCAACCAAAACCTGGAGACATATCTAAGATGTTTTGTGTCTGAAAACCAAGAGTTGTGGTCATCATATTTACCGTTAGCTGAGTTTGCCATAAATAATCGTCGTCAGGAATCCACTGGCAAGTCACCATTTCTTGGTGCATATGGTTTTCATCCCCAATTCTGTACTTTCAAAGAGGGGGGTCTTCTGGGGTTCCCGAAGAGGAACGGTTTTCGTCATCTCTTTCATCGGTATGGCAGAAGGTGCAAGCTAACTTGAAAAATATGGGAGGTAAATACAAATGCATGGCTGATAAGAGACGGTCGCCAGGTCCGGACCTAGGAGTGAATGACTATGTGTGGTTGTCTACTAGGAATATTAAATTGAAGGTTCCCTCTTGGAAACTGGGTCCTAGGTTTATTGGTCCTTACAAAATTGTAGCCATCATCAACCCCGTGGCTTTTCGCCTGGAGTTACCTCAGACTTTTAAAATCCATAATGTTTTTCATAAGTCGTTACTCAAAAAATATGTTCCACCTCTAGAACCGTCACCGCTGCCACCCCCTCCTGTTGTTGTGGATGGTAATGTAGAATTTCAGATATCCAAAATTGTTAATTCTCGTCGGGTCCGCCGCTCTCTTCAATATCTGGTGCATTGGAGAGGTTATGGAGAGGTTATGGTCCCGAGGAAAGAATGTGGGTTCCTGCGTCTCAGGTAAACGCCGACAGGCTAGTTCGGGTTTTTCATGCCTCTCATCCTGAGAGACCTGGTCCTGAGTGTCCGGAGGCCCCTCGTAGAGAGGGGGGTACTGTCACGAGGGTGTCAAGAACCACGCCTGACTCCGTTATACCCGGGGTCAGGAAGTCGCAGCGGTTGGCTGCGCGCTCTATGTAAGATAGGGCTGTTTCCTTATGGTAGCTTTCTGGGTTTGCTTTGCAACCCTTTTGGCTCACTCAGGGATCCGTAGCTCTTTCTCCTCAGCTGTTCCTTGTCCAGCACTCCCAACCTCCTTATATTCCCCTCTCACACTTCTCTGGTTGCCAGATATAGAGCTTCCTGCCTGGACATCTATTCTGACCCTCTGGAGCTGTGTTGCTGCGTTCTCTGGTTGTTGGTCCAGAACGCTACCCTCCGGATCCCTGTTGGACCTTTGTGGTCTGCTGTGGTCACCCACCTGGGTGTATGTGTTTGTCTGTATTGTCTGTCCTCTCCCTGGTGTTTCCCTCTTAGTGTCAGTGGTGTGGACTAGCGATCCCACCGGCCCGTTCACTATCTAGGGCTCATTTTAGGGAAAGCCAGGGTTTAGGCACGTGATCGCCGCACGGGTGAGGAACCTGTCTAGGGACGTCAGGGCAGTCAGGTGCCAGCCGCAAGGTGAGTCAGGGGTCACCACCTTTCCCTCTCCCTTGGGCAGGGCTTTCCCTTTTCCCTCCCTGTGCGTGACGCCGGTCATTACAGATGTTTTCTCTGCTTGATACATGCCAATGATTTGACCCTTCTCAAACAGACTAAAACATTTTCTACGACCATGAGATGTGCATTTCGACATGGTTGTTTAAGAAATGAGAAGCAACTCATTGCACCAGTTGGGGTTAAATAACTTGTTGCC
The DNA here is from genome assembly GCF_905171765.1 of Bufo bufo. Lineage (NCBI taxonomy): Eukaryota > Metazoa > Chordata > Amphibia > Anura > Bufonidae > Bufo > Bufo bufo. Next base: position 325,608,304 of record NC_053390.1, read on the forward strand.
AGCTGAAAGATAATCGCCCATACAGTAATTATACAATAGGAGGCTCATAACTATTTGCTTAGTTAAATCCAGCTGGCGATTATTTTTTTTTGGACAGGCAGTGTATGTACCTCTCACAATTAGATTTTAGGATGGTTTTAAAAATATCCCATTTTGTAACTGCATTTTTATTTTTGAGGACTTTGTCACAGTTAGTTAGGCCTATGGCCTCTCTTAGTTGGCTAAATTGAGCTTTTTAGAAGTTTGGTATTTTTGTTCCTCCCTGAAGAAACACTCTTTTGAATGACAATTGGAAGGTTATTACTTCATAGTCACTATTTCCCAGGTGTCCCCCAACCTGCACATCTGTTGTTCTGTCAGGTCTATTGGTTAATACTAAGTCCAGAGTGGCCGTCCCTCTAGTTGGGTCTTGAACCAGTTGGGAAAGGTAATTGTCTTTAGTTATTGCCAAGAATCTGTATGGTATAGGTTTCAGTTTCCCACTCTATATCTGGGTAGTTGAAGTCCCCCATAATAACGACCTCATTATGATTTGCCGCCTCATCTATTTTGTTTAGAAGTAGATTTTCTGTTGACTCTGGTATATTAGGTAGCTTATAATAAACTCCTATTAGTATTTTATTATTGTTTTTTCCTCCATGTATTTCTACCCACAGTGACTCCACATGTTCATGTCCCTCACTTATATATCTTCCCGGAGTGTGGGCTTTAGACAGGACTTTACATAAAGGCAGACCCCTCCCCCTCTCCAGTTTTGATGATTCTTTCTAAACAGACTGTAGCCCTGTACGTTAACTGCCCAGACATAGCTATCATCCAGCCATGTCTCAGTTATTCCCACTATGTCATAGTCCTCCTCACACATCACTAATTCCAGTTCACCAGTTTTATTAGTCAGGCTTCTTGCATTAGTAAACATACAATTAAGAGGTTTATGTATATTTTTTACCCTACACCTTTCCTTCTGAACTGTTCTAGTCCCTCCTTCCATTCCACCCCTAGTTCCATTATCTTTCCCCAGGTCTCTATCTGCATCTTCCCCTCCTATAACGTAATTACCCTCCCCCACAGTCCCTAGTGTAAACACTCCTCCAAGGCGCATGCGCGCGGCTCACGAGCAGTTCATGGTTCTGTGAGCTCCGCACGTCGAAGTAATACCATTCTTAGCAACGTTTACACAGCTCCACCAGCACCCCTTTCATACTCAAAGGACCCCGAGGATGACCCGCACCTAGGCCACCCCGACTCCATCGCAGACACTACTGGACATATTCCGACTCATCAGGCACTCTATCATGGTGGACCCCGTGGAGTCTCCTGCAAGCCCTGCCTCTTCCACTAAAAGTGGTCTCCTGTTTGACTTAGCCATTCCGGACCAAGGTCAGGCAAATTTGTACAAGAACATCGCCTCTCTGTTCAGTACTGAACTCTTGCAGGCCATGGCGGAATTTACCCGCCAAATCAAAGACTTAGGAAACAGAGTGTCTGACCTAGAGACGTGAACAGATGATATTTCAGATGCCATTGGTGAAGACAGGGAGGACATCAACTCACACGTGGCCCAGTTGGCTGCCCTTGAGCTCAAAATTGAAGACCTAGAAAATAGGTCACGCAGAGGCAATTTGAGGGTCAGGGGCCTCCCAGAGACTTTCTCTGATCTATCTGCTACCCTGCTCACTTTGTTTGCAGCCCTGCTTCCTCAGGCTGATACAAGCCAGCTCCCGAGAGATGTTGTACTTAAGCTTCACTATCTGGAGGTGAGAGACCAGATCGTGGCAACAGCCCGAAACTTGACCACCTTACCCGGGCTCCCTCCTCAGTTCATTTATATGCTGATCTGGCACAGTCTACACTCCGCAGACGCAGGAAGAGGAGACTGGTAACACAAGCCTTACAAAAGGCGCAGGTGCGCTATAGATGGGGGTTCCCTTTTGCCCTCTCCTTCCAACTGAACTCCCGTACCCATATGGTGCACTCACCGTCTGAAGGCTGTGAGATTCTACAACATGCCGGGATACCGATGGAGCAGTCACCAACACCTACCGCACCGCCGAGACCACAGCGACCAGCCAGGGTCTGGACCAAGGTGCCAGCTGCCGCTTTCTCTACAGCTCGTTCACCTGCCCCCTGAGTCATAACCATTGAGGATCATCTACTACCTCTTCATGACTACAAGGACGGCGGGACTGCTCAGCTCAGGACACCCGTTGCAAGTGTTTGCTTCTCCTTTTTATTACTGGGGGGGTTCTCCCCTTTTCCTTTTTCTCTTTAGACTTATTCCCAATTTTTCACAGTGATTTGGCAAGATGGACTTTCATGTTGCCTCCTACATTAGGGCTATCTGGGGTTGGGCTGGTGACAGTTGAAGCCATCGTCCTCCCCCCATCTGGCCCATGTCCTATATTTGCCAGGCTTGGCACTACTTTTTTCTATGTTGCTATGTGCTTTCGAGCACTATGTTTTTTTAGTTTTTTTTTTACTGTTCCCCTGTTTTTTTTTCCTGTCCCTATATTGGGTAGTCACTGGTCATTTTTGGTTTGTAGTATAGCAGGGGGACCCCTGCAGGTGGTGACATCAGGCGCTCTCTCGTACCCATACAACTTTCCTTACTATTCTATCATGTTTAAGATCCTAACCCATAATGTAAGGGAATTTAACTCTCTGCAGAATAGCTTTTTCCACTTACTTGATACATGCGCCCGACGTCGTCTGCCTCCAGAAGTCGCACTTTACTCACAATTCTCACTCAAAATACCTTTACCCGCAGTACACTAGATTTTTTTGCCTTTTTTTGTAATATGAAGCTGCTTATTGAATCTCTTACATACGATAGACTTCTGTGGTGCGGGGACTTCAAATTTGTCATCAATCCCCTTTTGGATCGCTCTTCCCCTCCCCCCTCATCCTCGCCCATCTTCCCACTCAGCCCAAGTACACCAGGTTTTTTAATGTCTATCCGTAGCTGACACAAGGAGAGAACATAATGGCCCCCAAAAGGAGTTATACTTACTATTCTCCAGCCCACCATTTATATACCCGTATCAATATGATCCTGGCCTCTGACTCTTGTTTGCCATACTCGCTATACTCCAGGCACATTGTGTCTCCATTGTCTGATCATTCCTGGAAACTGAATGAGTCTCTCTTAACTCGCCCAACTATACATGATCAGCTCCAGGCTGAGCTGCAGACCTTCTTTACTGAGAATGTCACTCCAGAGGTAGTAATATGGCTCACTCATAAGGCTTTCATGCCAGGGAAACTTATAGGAGTGGCATCCCGACTTAAGAGGGAACGGAATTCCACTCAGATTGCTTTGGAATCTAAACTGTGTAGACTCGTCTGAGCACATCAACGGGCTCCATCACTCTACCTTCTCAAAGCTGTAAAGGACACTAAGCTGCAGCTGAATATGCTGCTTTCCCATAACACTGAAAAGGCTCTCCGATGGACTGCCTCCTATTATTATAAGTATGCCAACAAACCAAATAAAATGATGGCCCGTCAGTTGAAAGCTAGGCAGAAGATTAATCAGGTTTTCCAAATCCGTACCCGATCAGGACATACCTCTAATCCTATTTATGATACCTTCCAGGAGTTCTATCATAAGCTATATACCAGGCCTTCGGTGGGCCCTGGGACCGCGGAGGGCGACTTTTTAACATCTATCCCACTTCCTCAGGTATCTCTTGACGCGCTGGCTAGTCTTAACGGAGTGGTCACTGCAGAGGAGGTGGAATACACCAGCAAAGCCTTGAAGGTAGGTAAGGCCCCTGGACCGGATGGCCTGTCAGCACTTTATTATAAAAAATATTTGCCCCCCAATTGATCCCACATATTGTCCATTACTGCAACCATCTTTTACAAGGAGCTTTGATACCCCCATCCCCGCCCGGAGTTCCTCTCCGCTAAGATTACTGTAAGACCTAAACCAAATAGAGCCCCCCTGGTGCCCTCTAATTACAGACCGATCTCTCTCCTCAATTTAGATAACAAAATCTTCACCTCTCTTTTGGCTTGCCGACTTAACCAATTGTTGCCAGAACTTGTACATAAAGATCAGGTTGGTTTTATACCAGGTAGGGAAGCGCCAGATAACATCTGAAAAATCTTGAACTTAATTCAAGAGGCCAATAGGACTCATACCCCACTAGCAGTCCTAGCTCTTGATACTGAAAAAACTTTAGACACCGTGGCTTAGGATTATCTTTTACAAGTTCTAGGCGCTATGGGCATCAGGGAATCTTTTTTGAGGGCAATCCAATCTTTATACTCCACTCCTGAGGCTTACTTGAAACTCCCTGCGACAAATTTTTCACCCATTCAGATCGAGAGGGGTACACGTCAGGGCTGCCCCTTGTCCCTGGCTTTATTTGCTCTCACAATGAGGACCCCCTTGCTATTCACATCAGATCTCACCCTGATATTACTGGTCTTTCTGTGGGTAACATTGAGCACAAGTTAAATCTCTTCGCTGATCACCTCCTCCTCCACGGTCTCAGAGCTCTCTATCATCAATCATTCCAAATTGGAGCTCCTTTTTTGTAACACCCCGCCCCAGATTAGATCTTTCCTATCACAAAAGTTCTCATTCCACATCAAACATAACTACATCCCATATCTGGGAATATCATTGCCCAGTAGATCAGATATGGTATGTAAAACTAACAATCCTCCTCTTTATCGCAAAATTAGAGAGGAGCTTCGGGACTGGAGATAACTCCCAGTTGCACATTATTAGAATGGTGGTACTCCCCAGACTTCTTTATCTATTTAGAACCCTCGTTGTCTTGGTACCCAGTACAGATCTGAAGGTTTTGCAAGCAGAGGCCCTGAAGTTCGTGTGGGCTGATAAGTGTCCTCGTATAGCTCGGCAAACAATGTGTCGCCACAAGTCCCAGGGAGGCCTTTCAGTTCCTGACTTCCCTAAATATTATAAAGCAGCCCGATTGGCAAGACTGTTCCTGACACATGGCCCATCCTCTGTAGATATCTTTGGAGCAATCATTGTTTGCCCCATATAGTTGGAGGGCCCGGACTTGGTCTCGACTCCTCTTACCGCCTATTGTCCGCACAAGGTCGCTCTTATCCCATTATTCGCTGCTCCCCTGGCGTTCAGTCAGGTTTAAATCCTCTTTATAGTCTGACAACTCCCCGCTAGAATATATTCTGGGTAATCCTGCGTTCCCTCCTGGACTCAAAGCACACACCTTTGCCTAGTGGATCTCCCATAAGTTTTGTTCTTTACACAATTTCCTATCCAGAGGTAAACTTATATCTATAGATGACTATAAGGAGAAACATGACCTCCCTATGAGGGAACTGTTCAACGCTAATCAGATTTTTTATTTTTTATGCTCTCTACAACCATCTAATACCACTTTTGATTTTACACCCTTTGAACGTTCTATTATATACTCTTTATATAAACAGGGTTTGTTTTCTAGGGTTTATGGGACACTTAATGCTGTTCCAGAGGGAGCTAAGCTACCATATATGAAGGCCTGGGAGGAGGATCTGAATCTAGCCTACCCAGCCTCCAGATGGCACCAGCACTCCCAGACTTTGAATAAGGCCAGTTGGCAAACCACCTTAGCAGTAACATCGATCAAAATACTTTATAGGACCCAGCCAAATTACACTGTATATACCCAGAAGTCTCTCCCTGGTGTTTCTTTGGATGTGACGAGGAAGGCACAATGCTTCATATATGGTGGACCTGCACAGTTGTGTGTATGTTCTGGAGCCAAATTAGTGCCCTACTGTCCTCTGTGCTAGGATGATCACAGTACATACTTCCTAGCTGCTCGAATTTATATAGCTTTCAAATGGCGTTCTACTACGCTCAGTTTCCAAGCGGTACCAATAGGATACTCTTATATGAAAGGCTTAATGCCATCCGCACAGATACATTTGCCACCTTTCAGAAGTTCTGGGAGCCCTGGTTGTCCTCTTCCTACTATGTTATTATTTATATTTAGTGCATCTGACCAGTGATTTACGTGACTATGTAACCCCAATATTTTCCTATGTACCCATATCTGTACACTTAGTTAAGAAGTTGAACCGGCACTCAGAACAATTGGAGATCACGTGGAATAGTGTAAAAAGGATTTATTATTGTCATAAAATATATATATATATCTCTACGTCAAACATGTATACATTAAATAAAATAAAATAAAATTCACCAGAGATCATAAAAATATATAAAAAGGAGTATGGATATATCCAAGACCTGAATTTTGCAATAATATGAAAACGTTGTATCCAAGGTTCGCTATGTCAAAAAAGCTGCATCCGTTTCCTCCCAATGGGGATGGTTCTCGTGGATCACAGCTAATGTGGTAGAGCGAGATCCTACCTTGGATGACGTATACACCGGTGTATTTTAAATTGCAATACTCATTATACTAATAGGTGATATACATAGTATAAATTCAACATGTTCAAATCCCGTGCGGCGTACTATTTCTTCAAAATAGTTGAATACATACGGTGCATCAGGTAATGGATCACTGTGTATAAGTATAACTCCACATTAAACAATGTTCAAACAATATACTCTGTTTCGACTCTCTCAGGAATCGAAGCACACCATACATATGGTTCCAAACATATGGTCGATGTAGTCAACCCACATGTGCAAAGCTTTTGTTCTTTTATATCGGAGATAGTCCCAATTCAGTCTGCCCGTGTATGGAACATAAGTTGTTTCGGATTGTATTTTACTCTGTACTCACGGTATACCTCGCTGGTCCACCTTAATCAGTGTGCGGAGATTCCTACTTTGGAGTCCCACAGCTACACACTCCAGCCGCTCTCCACTCCGGCGGCGTTGGTTTCGGTTTGCAGCGTCGCCGGGATCTCGTTCCAGTTCTCGTGAGAGTTCGTTCGTGTCTTACTTTCGTGAATAGAGTAGGAAGATACTGCGCTTCTTTAACAGTATGCTTTAGTACATGGCCATGTATATTCGAGACTGGTTATCACACAGGTATTCCGCAAAGACGCATTTCGAGATGACTTATCTCTTCCTCAGTGGGTAACCTGTGGTCTGTATAGTCTCGATTTTTATGTTTCCCTCATTAGTGGTTAATTGGTTCCATTAGATTGGCAGACATTGGGAATTATGTTGCATTGCTCAAAACTTGCTGTCTGTTGGTCTTTTCAATAATCATCATAGTTCCGTATGTTTTTTTATACTTGGAATATTTTACATTTCATGGGAAACAAACATATATCCAGCATAGAATAGTATGTGGGTATCCATATTTCTAAAATACCAGCCTTAAAGATGCACAATAAACATATATGTGTTCAGCTCAGGATCCGCATAGTATAAAAAAACATACGGAACTATGATGATTATTGAATTGGGACTATACAGAGAACATATCTCCGATATAAAAGAACAAAAGCTTTGCACATGTGGGTTGACTACATTGACCATACGTTTGGAACCATATGTATGGTGTGCTTCGATCCCTGAGAGAGTCGAAAAAGAAGTATTGTTTGAACATTGTTTAATGTGGAGTTATACTTATACACAGTGATCCATTACCTGATGCACCGTATGAATTCAACTATTTTGAAGAAACAGTACGCTGCACGGGATTTGAACGTGTTGAATTTATACTATGTATATCACCTGCTAGTATAATGAGTAACGCAATTTAAAATACACCGGTGTATACGTCATCCAAGGTAGGATCTCGCTCTACCACATTAGCTGTGATCCACGAGAACCATCCCCATTGGGAGGAAACAGATGCAGCTTTTTTGACATAGCGAACCTTGGATACAACGTTTTCATAATATTGCAAAATTCAGGTCTTGGATATAGCCATACTCCCTTTTTTATATATTTTTATGATCTCTGGTGAATTTTAATTTCATTTTATTTAATGTATACATGTTTGACGTAGAGATATATATTTTATGACAATAATAAATCCTTTTTACACTATTCCACGTGATCTCCAATTGTTCCGAGTGCCGGTTCAACTTCTTAACTATTTCACATTCAAGAACTAGGGGTGTTTCTTTGAACCTGAGCACCAGTTGTGGTTATCCAGAGTGAGCCATCTGTTCACCGTTTGCAATCTGTACACTTATTGGAATGTTATCCACTCATTTTTCTTTTTATTTATCTTTTTATTTTGCTGTATTTTATGATATACTGTTTCAAAACTTCAATAAATAACCTTTGAAACATAAACACTCCTCCAACCTTCTAGCCTCCCCCTTCCTCATTGAGGTGCAGCCCATCCCTACGATAGAGCCTGTAGCCAAAAGAGAAGTCGGCCCAGTTCTCCAAGAACCCAAATCCCCCCTTTCTACACCAGTTTTTGAGCCACTTGTTAACCTCCCTAATCTCTCGCTGCATTTCTTGTGTGGCTCGTGGTACCGGAAGTATTTCGGAAAACACTACCTTTGAGGTCTTTGTCCTAAGCTTGTGACATAAATCCCTAAAATCATTTTTAAGGACACTCCACCTACCTCTAACTTTGTCATTGGTTCCGATATGGACCATGACCGCTGGATCTTCTCCAGCCCCTCCCAGTAATCTGTCAACCCGATCCGGGATGTGTCGAACTTGAGCGCCAGAAAGACAACACACCGTTCGACGATCCCGGTCATAGTGACAGATTGCCCTATCTGTACCCCTAATAATTGAGTCTCCCACTACCAGCACCTGTCTGGTCTGCCCTGCTCTCCTGGTCCCCTGCTTACTGGAACTGACATTCCCCTGACTGACAGAGGAAGTGTCCGGCTGCAGCAGTGCTCTCCCTGAACCGACATCCCTCTCATCTGCCAATCTTGAAAGCTTGTTGGGCTGTGTCAGATCAGGGCTAGCCTCCCTAGCACTCTTCCCTCTACCCCACTTTGTTACCCAGCTACCTAGCTCACTTTCCTGAGCCTCCATAATACCACCCTCCTCTGCATCTGCCCCATAGAGTGCCTGCTCAGTGAGCAGCAAACTCTGTTCCAAATTACCAACGCTTCTCAGTGTTGAAATTCGCCCGGTTAGATACACGATATATGATTCCAAACAGGCAATTTGCTCATATTTTGAACAAAGATACGCACCCTCGAACGGCTGTTCCAGGACTGCATACATTAGACAAGATGTACACTGGACTGCGCTGTCAATAATAGAACCCATACTAAATGGGGATTACACAAGAAAAGAAGAAAAAATACAATATAGTGTACTGATAAGAAACTGATTTACTGTAGTCCCCTCCTAAGGTCCCTGAATCTCAAGTCACGTAATCTAAAGTCACACACTTAATACAAACACACACTTATAATCAAACATGCGAACGCTCACAAACTCGCGGTTTGTTTGCTTGTATGTGAAGCTCCCAAACAGCTTCAAACCAGACAGTTTTTTTCCCTCTGGATTCAAAGGCCAATCCATTTTTCACGCAAGCCTGAATCACTTCTATGGATCCTGGGCTGCGTGAAATATGAAGAATATAGAACATGCTGCGATTTTTCCAGAGAGCATGAAAAACAACGCTCATGTACACAGACCCATTGAAATGAACGGGTCAGGATTCAATCCAGATGCTATGCGTTTGTTTCACGCATCGCACCCAGAGGGAAAACTCACTTGTGTGAAAGAACCCTTATCTGGAATGAACATCTCTACGAACATTCATTCCCAATAAACAGTCCGCATATCACCTGATTAACGAGTGTAACACTTTTTCATCGGGTGAAATGATCTGAGGTGTGGACATGTCAATCATTGTTCCCGGGCAGCAGATCGTGTGGTCTAAACAGCTGCCCAGGAACAATGATTTTGTATGGGGACAAGCGATAGCAGCAGCCATTGCTCATTCTCATACTGTGGAGGTGATCGCTGCATGGAAATGTAGCTCTTCACCTCCACTTAACAAGCATCTGATTGTTGGGAAGGAACGCTTCCTTCCCGACAATCAGCTGCTCCTCACAGCGTCTAAATGCGCCTTTACTATGACTAGTAAACATAAACGACATAATACACATAAATGAGGAAAACTATAGAGATATCTATATGAATGAATTTCTAGCAGCTTGTAATGCAGGTCCAGATGGGTATTACTAGCTGGGAGTGCGTTCCTGCACAACCTGACCCTGTCCAATCAGTGCTGCCAGTATCAGGGGGGATGCTTATTTCTACTGTTTAAATTGTTGATTAGTTTATTACTCTGTAATGTCTGATTTTGGTTGTACATGCTGTGGAATATGCTGTGCTATATGAATAAAGATCATTATTATTATTGTTGCATGGCTGTGTGCTTGATTTTATGCACCTGTTTGCAAAGGGTGTGGCTGAAACAACTCAACAATTAGTAGGGCTGTCCACACACTTTTGGCCATAGAATGTACGGCCTCTTTCACACAAGTGTATCAAAATCCCTCTGTATTCCGGCTCTGGAATATTCATGGATGTCGAATTATATACCATTCAGATTATCACCAGTATTGCTTCAGTAATTCATCCAAATTTATATGTGTATTCCTTCCTTTATGCACTCCCATAGACTATAAAGGGCGTATTTTTAAGCAAAACCATGACATGCTATGTATTTCAAATACTGACATAAATTATACACCCAGTCCTATTCATTAACATTAGCAGCAGATTCCGGTACACAAAATACACGTCATATACGGATTGAGGAATGATCAAATCCCCGCACATAATAAAGTAATAAATCCCTAATAAAAAGCAATAGAAATGTTGCATGTTTATTCACGTTTAAAGAAAAGATAAAACATCATTTTGGGACTGTACACTTTTTTCCGCTTTGATGGAAAGTCAACACATTACAGTAATGTACAGCTGGAACAAGTTTTTTCTTTTTATGATTTGAAGGTGTGGTCTTTTAAAATTCTTCAGAATGAGGAGCGGCTGTTTAAGGATTATCTCTTGACTAATATTTTCCCTCTATACATTTTAGCTCTGGGCTAAAAATTTTGACATCCTAGTTCATACTAAGCATTTAGCACAGCCCATTTTTCTCTGAGACATATCTGACCTTAGTTTTTTTTTAGTTTAAGGAAATTCTTGATTTGTGATTTGAATTTTTATTTATTTTTTATGGCTTTTTTAAAACTTTCTTTACAATTATATTAAGTCCACTTAGGGGGCCTTTAATATGCAATCTCTACATCCCTTCTTCCATAGACTACTGTGATTTAATGCAAAATTCTATTTATATTTCTATGGTGCACTGCCACCTGCAGGGGTCAATACAAATTACCACTCTGTTTGCGTAGAACTCTTCAGAGAGATCCAGGCTATTAGAGACAATGAACGGCTTCCCTGATCTACACACAGGGAAGCCATTGGGACCCCAAGAACGCAGCATTCACGGGTAAAGCCATCTCAGATACCGTAGTGTCAATTGACCATAGCATGTGATGGATTAAAGGTCTGCTTAACAGAGCAGATATCCCTGTGGTTATGGTGTCCAATGTGTCTGCAAGCGGGCGCAATCTTTAAAGACCAACTTCCGCTGTACATGTACAGCGGTGGTCTGGGGAGGGTTAATATACCTTTATGTTCTAATTTTATTTACCTCTAATTTTCCTTCCAAAATCTTTTCTTTCACTTGCATTCTAAAATGAGCTCGCTCCAGCTGTGTTCAAACAGTGTGACAGAAATGACAAGTTTAAAGCACCATTCATGGCTAATGAGCAAGTTTTAATTTTGCCAAAGACAGCTGGGTGGCTCAACATTATTTATCTGAAATTTTTGTTGCAGAATTACTCACAAAGAAAAAATTCTCCCAAACTTGCTTATGTGATACTTGTCATATTTGAATTGTTGTTTGAATTGTTTTACTTTTTGTGTTTAAACTCCTATAAAAGGGATCATATGTGAAAATCTGTTAAAAATATACAATGCAACAGCACCCTGCAAACCAATTAAAGTAAAAAAAAAAAAGTATTTTAATGCTAATGCTATGCATATTAAGTAAATTTGAGATTCTTGGCAAATACATTTTGTACAAAATTATTTGGGCCCGTCTGCCATACGTCAAGGCGATCTCTGTAAGATGGGAACCTGTTATGTGCCATGACAGCTACCATAAAATTCAGGGAGTGTAGGTTCCACATGCATGCTGGGCCCACCTTAATTTTTGTCATTTTTGGTGCCAAAATGGCCTCCATTAAATCCAGGGAATGCAAGTACCAACTTGCATGCCGAGCCCACTTCACACCTCTCCTGGTGCCAAAAGGCTTCCAGTGAGTGAGGACACTCCTCACCAGCCTGTCTTCCCCACAGGCTGATTTTAATTAGTGTAAGTATTAAGCTGTAGCCTGCTCTCCCTCACTCACTAGAAGCCTTTTGGCACCAGGAGAGGTATAGGGTGGACTCTCTTGCATTCGTTGGGGCCATCTGGCACCAGGATAGGTGTGGAGTGGGCTCGGCATGCATGTTGGTACTTGCATTCCCTGGATTTCATGGAGGCCATTTTGGCAAAACACATACGGAAGTGTGAATGTACCCTAAAGGGGTTGTCCAAGTTATTTTTATTGATGACCTATATCAATATCGGATCGGGGAGGTCCGATACCAGTCACCCCTGCCGATCAGCTGTTTGAAGAGAAAGCGCACACTGTGCCAGCACAGGCTTCCCTTCATTGTTTACCTGCTCGCCATCACAACAGCAGGTGTAATTACACCTAAGCCATCCCATTCACTTCAATGGGACGGCTCATTCTTTATTAAGTTTATAAAAATGAGCCGTCCTATTTAAGTAAATGGGAAGGCTTCTTGCAGTTATACTGCTCACCGCTGCTGTTGCGTGAGCGAGTAGATCAACAATGAAGGGAAGGCTGCGCTGGCACAGCATGCGTCTCTTCTTCAACCAGCTGACTTGGACAACCCCTTTAATGTCAACATTAAGATGCCCAGGATGGATACATTTAGAGGTAGCGAATTTTTCTGCTGTGCATTTTGTTACAGGTTTGTAATTAAAAAAAAATGATATTTGTAGCAAATCCGTTGTGGAAAAATTGTCAGTGTATTAGAAAATCTGCAGTGCACCCTAAAATCAGATCAGAAGAAAGGTAAAATAAAGAGAGATGTCAAAAAGGCCAAACAGGGACACTAGCGGCCCCAGAACAAAGTGGTGAGGGTGGCAACAGCTAGAGGTGTCAACATAGTGGCCAAGTCACAGAGTGGTGAGGGTGGTAACAGCATGAGGAGTTAACATAGTGGCCCAGTGACAGAGTGGTGAGGGTGGTAACAGCATGAGGAGTTAACATAGTGGCCCAGTGACAGAGTGGTGAGGGTGGTAACAGCATGAGGAGTTAACATAGTGGCCCAGTGACAGAGTGGTGAGGGTGGTAACAGCATGAGGAGTTAACATAGTGGCCAAGTCACAGAGTGGTGAGGGTGGCAACAGCATAAGGAGTTAACATAGTGGCCCAGTCACTTAAAAGAGTTATATCAAGATTTGATGTTATTCTCTGTCCATAGGATCCACCGATCGGCGAGTTTCTGACTGCCGGGACCCCCACCCACCCCAAGAAGGTTCCATTCCGCAGAGCTGATGAAGCGGCAGAAAAAGCATGCTTCCTGCAGCTCCATTCTCTCACTTGGCTATCTCTGGCAGTCCCATAGAGAATGAATGGAGAGGCAGGGTCATGCCCGACATGCAGCTCCATTACATTAGGAAAAGGGTCCCCTCTTTCTTGAGATTTGTAGGGTTTCCAGTGGTCGGACCCCCACTGATCATTTAGTGATCCCTTATCCTGTGGATAACTTCAAAACTTGTGATATACCCTTTCATTTACCACAGCAACACAATGAACAACCAAATCTCACAACTTTATATTAATACAAATTACAGGATCAGGAAAAAAAGTTCAATTTTTTTTTATCCAACCGCAGGCTTAAGTAAATGGTTACGAACACAAAGAGAGATGCATTGAAATCATGGAAAAGTGTTTCAAAGTTTAAAATGAATCCCTTAGTGATAATAAAGAGGCATGTATGAGGAGAATATGCATAACGGACTGTGTGGAGGTTTATAGCAATACCAAATGTATAGGAATGCTGTATGCCAGGCTCACTAGACGGTGAACATGATTGCACTTAGGCTCCATTCACACGTCCGCACTTCCGTTCCACAAAAAAATAGAACATGTCCTATTCTTGTCCGCAATTGCGGACAAGAACAGGCATATTCTATTGGTGCCAGCAATGTGCGGTCCGCAAAATGCGTTGCGGACGTGTGAATGGAGCCTTACCGGTACTTATGCTGTTAAAAGTGAATATAATGTAATGCAATACGTTGATAACTCCAGAAAATTATGGAACTATACTTGAACCTACTTACCCAAAATTAGACTACAACCTGCATGTAAAATAAAAACTTCCTCTAAGAAATATTTTAGACACATTTAATAAAACAAGAGTATAACAGTAAACGTGCAACACCAACCTTTTCTCATCCATGTTTAATGGCATAATACTAGATAAATGGCAAATTTCCAAAGAGGTGTAAGGACTATCCTTTACTTCTGTCCAACTTCCAACTGCAATGGTAAAAGTAGAGGCTGGCATAGGCATTGTCACATAGTAGAACCAGCTGCAGATTCCTGCACATAAACAGAAAATCACATGTAAAAGTCCAAATGGTCCAAGAAAGTCTACAAAAATACAGTCATAAAGAAAATGATAGCAAACACAATAACAAAGTAAGTAAATTATTCAAAGCGCTAGATTGTTTTAAATCTCCAAAAGGCTGCTAGTTGTAGGGGTGAGTGGCTGTCCTGACATGATGCCTGCAGACTGGACTACCTTTTCCATGTCACAGGTTCCTTTTAACGCTATTCCTCTGTGAGCAGAAGATGGCATTTGGAGGTATGCAATAGAAATAGAATCTAAGGATATATTACAATTTAAAATATCAGTTACACAAGTGTATGATAGTTTTTGCTACTACCATTCTTAACCCCTTAATGACAACCAATATGTGTTTTTACGGTGGTCATTAATGGGCTTTATTCTATGCCACTGTGCAGTATGCTGCATGGGTCTCCTGTGCAGCGGAGGGTGGGGGTTCATCTCTCATATGAGAGCTGGACCCCTGCACTAACAGCCTGGACCAGCAGAAGCACTGATACAGGCCATTAAACCCCCCTAGATGCCATGGTCATTAGCAAACGTGGCATCTAAGTGGTTTAGAGGGATGAGGCTCCCTCTGTCTCCCATTGGGACTCTGTAAATGAGATCGCTAGGTGCTCACTGCCAATGTCTTCTCATGGCAGACTGGGGCGTAATGAAGGCCCCAGGCCTGTCTGCAGTATATCGGTATCAGGCCGCGCCTCTCTGGCGCAACCTGCTTGTGACTGTCAGTATAGCACTATACAGTATTATACACTATACTGCATAAGCAGTACAAAATATTATAGAAGTGATCAAAATATTGCCTGTTAAAGTCCCCTTGTAGGACTAGTACATAATTAAAAAAAAGCTTAATAAAATTTTATTAAATAAAAAAAATCCAAGTTATAAAATACACTTTTTTTCATTGAGAAAAAGCTCAATGGAAAAAATAGCAAAAATAAAATCCTCTCCACATATTTGGTATAGCCACATCCGTAACGACCCACACTACACAATTATCATGTAATTTATCCTGCATGGTGAACGCCATAAAAAAAAGAAAAAAAAATACAAACAATGCCAGAATTGCAGTTTTTTGCTTATTTGCCACAAAAAAAATTGAATAAAAAGTGAGCAAATAGTGTTATGTACCCCAAAATAGTACCAATGAAAACTACAAAGCTTCCTACAAAAATCAAACCTTCACACAGCTCCATAGAAAGAATAATTAAAAAAAAGGTTTTTATTGTGTAAAAGTAGCAAAACTTCAAAATAAAGCTATATGTATTTTCTATTGCTGTAATCATAGTGATCATGTTATTTAGGTCATAAAATGAATGCCACAAAATTTATAATGGAAAAACTCAGTGGAGGCATTGCTGTTTTTTTTCCATCCCCCAAAAAAAGAGATTTAATAAAACTTAATTACTAAGTTATGTGTACCCCACGATTGCGCCATTGAAAACTACAACTTGTCCCGCAAAGAAAACAAGCCCTCATATGGCATTAAAAAAAGTTATAGGTGATAATAATAATACTGTATCTCTTAAAAACAAAATTCTAAATACGTACATTATAGTAGCGCACGCAAGAGGGAAAGCTTTATAGTGATAATTACCTCTAATCCATATGTCAAATTTTTTTATTAAACTGAACTGTGTTGTGAGGACCTGCCCCCTCATTCCACAGGGCAGCTCTGCATATGGAGGCAACTAGCCTTGCTCACATTCTAGGACAGGTTGCTGGCGCCCATTTTAAATCATTCCCGGAGAACTCCTTCAATGGCCTATTGGATCTCTATCCTGAGGATAGGTCATTAACATCTGTCCCAGAAAATCTCTTTAATTACCAATTATTCTCCTAACAACATATATGCATTTAGACTAAGCAAGTACAGAAAAAAATATATATAATATTCTGCAATTTTTATACTTCCCCCTACTGATATGTCCTATTCATGTGGCTAGTTCGCCTGTGTGATAAATGTAACATTGCGCTTACCAAACATTATTTGAACTATATTCAACATTCAGCATGAATTATTTGTTGCCAGCAAACTATTTATTCATATTTTCCATTTCATTACTTAGGGAAATTTCGGTATGAGTCACATGGCCCTGAGAAATAAAGCAAAATCTTTCATCAGACAATGAAAACAAAGTCTGATTTTAAAATTAGAACATGCTCAGACAAAAGCTTTTGGTTTGCATATGTTGTATGATGTTTTGAATGTCAAGGAAACAATACATTGTCACTCTTCAGAAAGAATAAGGAGATAAGTAGTCCTCTGGTGTGCACAAGAAAATGTCCGCAGCATAAGCAAATGAGCGCTGATGGATGTCTTCATTGTCGGCACTAGTCCTGCCTGAACATCAACAGTCTTATGGGTCCCTAAGTCAGTATCTGGTGTGGCCACCATTTGCCTCACGCAGTGCAACACATCTCTGTCGCATAGAGTTGATCAGGTTGTTGATTGTGGCCTGTGGAATGTTGGTCCACTCCTCTTCAATAGCTGCGCGAAGTTGCAGAATATTGGTAGAAACTGGAACACGCTGTCGTATACACCGATCCAGAGCATCCCAAACATGCTCAATGGGTGACATGTTCGGTGAGTATGCTGGCCATGCAAGAACTGGGATGTTTTCAGATCCCAGGAATTGTGTACAGATCCTTGCAATATGGTACTGTGCATTATCATGCTGCAACATGAGGTGATGGTCGTAGATGAATGGCAGAACAGTGGGCCTCAGGATCTCGTCACGGTATCTCTGTGCATTCAAAATGGCATCAATAAAATGCACATGTGTTTGTTGTCCATAACATACGCCTGCCCATACCATAACCCCACCGCCACCATGGGCCACTCGATCCACAACGCTGACGTCAGCAAACCGCTCACCCACACGACGCCACACACACTGTCTGCCATCTGCCCTGAATAGTGAAAACCAGGACTCATCCATGAACAGAACGCCTCTCCAATGTGCCAGATGCCATCGAATGTGAGTATTTATCCACTCAAGTCAGTTACGACCAAAAACTACAATCAGGTCCAGACCCCGATGAGGACAATGAGCATGCAGATGAGCTTCCCTGAGACGGTTTCTGACAGCTTGTGCAGAAATTCTTTGGTTATGCAAACAGATTGTTGCTGCAGCTGTCCGGGTGGCTGGTCTCAGACAATCATGGAGGTGAACATGCTGGATGTGGAGGTCATGCGCTGGTGTGGTTACACCTGGTCTGCGGTTGTGAGGCCGGTTGGATGTACTGCCAAATTCTCTGAATTCTCTGGCCTTTTATTGTGGGCAGTCTAAGGCATACCTGTGCAATATTCATGCTGTCTAATGAGCACCTTGATATGCCACACCTGTGAGGTGGGATGGATTATCTCGGCAAAGGAGAAGTGCTCACTAACACAGATTTAGACAGATTTCTGAACAATATTTGAGAGTAATGGGTCTTTTGTGTATGTAGAAAATGTTTCAAATCTTTGAGTTCAGCTCATGCAAAATGGGATCAAAACCGAAAGTGTTGCATTTATATTTTTGTTCAGTGTAAATATATATATATATTTTTTTTAATTTTGGTTTTATCATCATTGTACTGACCCACAAAATAAAGTTATCATGTTACTTATAACACACACTGAAAGTAGTAAATAAAATTCCACAAAATAATTTAATAAAATTGCTTTTTTAACTTTTCCCCTGAAAATAAAATAAAAATTATTTAGCACACTATACCGATATATACCTCAAAATGGTTCTTAAAAAAACTACAACTCATCACTTAAAATTAATAAAATATAATAATTTTTAGTAGAGTTGAGCGGACACCTGGATGTTCGGGTTCGGCCGAACTTGAAAAAAAGTTTGGGTTCGGGACCCTAACTTGACCCCGAACCCGAAACCCATTGAAGTCAATGGGGACCAGAACTTTTGGCCACTAAAATGGCTCTAAAATAGTCCTGGAAAGGGCTACAGGGCTGCAAAAGGCATCAAAATGTGCTTAAGAGCATGGCAACTGTTCTGCAAACAAATGAGGATAGGGAAATTACTTAAAATAACATAAAATACAGAAAAATGTAAAATAAAAATTTGGATCTATGAGCAGGAGGTTGAGGAGGCGGTGGATGGGTGGATGTGGCGGTGTAGGTTAACGTGGCGGTGTAGGTGGAAGCGGCGGTGAAGAAGGAATAGGTAGCCAACACTGATTTGTGTTGTTTTTTATTTTTAAATTGGGGTATCCCCCAAAAAATTGGGACATATAACAAAATAAAACAAAGAATAAGTGCACTTGAGTACAAGAATGGATGGTTGAGGTTGGTATAAATGTCTATTCTGCACAAGGTACGGACAAGTCCTGTGGGATCCATGCCTGGTTCATTTTAATAAACGTAAGCTTGTCCACATTGGCTGCGGCCTGTGATAATGCTCTGTGCCGTGCTAAACACACGTTCACACTATACACTGGCTGCAGGGCAGGTCAGCACCTCCAAGGCTGACAAAGCTTTTCCACATTTGGGCCATGCTAACCCTGCCTTCTGAGGTGCTGGCGGTGCCCCAGCTGCGTTGGCGACCTCTTCCTCCTCCTCTGCCTTCGCCTTGTGCTTCCATTGTGCCCCCGCTGTCAGGGGGAATGCCATCAGCAACGTGCGCTTGTAGTCACGCATCTTCCGATCAGTAACAGATGTTTTCACTAAATTTAGTTCCCTGTCAGCAATGCAGAGCAGGGGTTCATTCACGGCAAAAGGGGGTTCATGTCACCCAGCAATAGAACAGAGGATTTTGCGAGAACGAGGCCCATGTCACCCAGGCACAGCAGGGGTTCATTCACGGCAAAAGGGGGTTCATGTCACCCAGCAAAAGAACAGACGATTTTGAGAGATTTAGGCCCCTGTCACCCAGGCACAGCAGGGGTTTCTTCACGGCAAAAGGGGGTTCATGTCACCCAGCAATAGAACAGAGGATTTTGAGAGATTTAGGTCCCTGTCACTCAGGCACAGCAGAGGTTTGTATACGACAAAAATTGTAAAATGTCACCCGACAATTGAAAATAAGATTTTTTTCAATTTAGGGCACTAAAATTGGCACTTTTTTGCATTCAAATGGCTCTAAAATAGTCCTTGAAAAGGCTAGAGGGATGTAAAAGGCAGTAAAATGTGCTTAAGAGCATGGCAACTGTTCTGCAAACAAATGTGGATAGGGAAATAACAAAATAAAATAACTAAAAATTACAAATTATTAACCTGTAACTCAGAGAAGGAGGTGGATATGGAGTCGGAGGTTGAGGAGGCGGTGAATGTGGTATTATAGGTGGAGGCAGCAATAGAGGAGGAGGAGGCAGCCAACAATGTTTTTTTAGTTTTTTTTTTATTGGGGTAGGTAGCCCCCAAAATATTGAGACAAATAAAAAAAAAGAAAACAAAGAATCATTGCACTTGACTTGAGTAAAAGAATGTATGTTTGATGGTGGTATAAATGTCTATTCTGCACAAGGTACAGACAAGTCTTGTGGCATCCAAGCCTGGTTCATTTTAATGAACAGGCGACTGCGTCTGTCTGTAATGACGCCTCCTGCCGTGCTAAATACACGTTCAGAGAGTACACTGGCTGCAGGGCAGGCCAGCACCTCCAAGGCATACAGGGCAAGCTCTGGCCATGTGGACAATTTGGAGACCCAGAAGTTGAATGGGGCAGAACCATCAGTCAGTACGTGTAGGCGTGTGCACAGGTACTGTTCCACCATGTTGTTCAAATGCTGCCTCCTGCTAACACGCTCCATATTAGCAGTTGGGGCCGGTTGTTGCGGCGAGGTGACAAAGCTTTTCCACGTGTCGGCCATGCTAACCCTGCCTTCTGAGGTGCTGGCGCTTCCACTTGTCCCCCGGCGTCAGTCGGGAATGCTCTCAGGAGCGCGTCTACCAGCGTGCGCCTGTAGTCGCGCATCTTCCAATCACGCTCCAGTGAGGGAATTAAGGACGGCATATTGTCTTTGTTTATTTTAAAACACAATTTTATTGTTTCATATAATGATGACATACTCACATTTGATATGCATTTTCACAAAGGGTTCACAATGTCAAAGATAGCTGTTTCTGTACATTGATATGCATGAGTGTGAAAAAGATATCACAATTGAAGCAAAAAGCAGTTAAAAATAAAATAAAAGTACATAAACATAAACAAAATTTGCACATGTCCATATTCCCTTGTACCAACTTTCCTCTCCTATCCCTCATACTGTCTTCCAGTCAGATGTTGACATTGCTTTCTCCCAGATCACCTAATGTGCCTTTAAGCTGTTCTCTCAGATACCATGAAGTCAGACGATATGGACGGATTAGGTCTTGTAACTCGTCCCTACTAAACACTCGTGTAATGATTTTCTCGTGTAACTTTTCCTTCTTGTATTCTGCCCCTAAAAATTCCATCCTAGCGCATCCCTTCACCTGATCTAAGATCTCTTATTTTCGGAACGTTTGGTTGGAGCCAATGACGTAAAAGGCAACGTTTGGCTGCTAGGATACTAACATGCGTGGCCTGTGACAGGCTACCATTGTCAGGCTTATAATGGAGCAGAATTGACTTGCGTGATAGAGGTGAATCCTTCTTCATGACTCTACCGTGCCACTGGATAAAAGACTCCAAAACTCCCGCACCCATGGGCAAGTCCACAAACCGTGGTACAAATCTGCATTTGGTTCGTCACATTTCGGGCATCTGCTTATGTGATCACTGCATGTGATATTACGCGAGCCATAGAAGCCGTATATGGCTTTATGCATTACCTTGTATTGAGTCTCTCTCCATATCTCATTTGGTACTGCCTGTCTCACGGCCATCCACCCCCTTAGCATACCCTCCTGAATATTAGAAACTCTAAGGTGATCTCTCCCAGGACCTTCCTATTTTACTAGATGAGGCCTTTAGCGTGTTGTCTCTCAGCAAGCTAGTGATCTCTGAGAGTGACAGGCCAACATCTCGTGTGTTACACATCTTGTCAAATTTGTTTCATATTGTCTTTGTAACGGGGATCCAGCAGGGTGGCCACTCAGTAGTCAGAACACGTTAAAATGTGGGCAACTCTGCTGTCGTTGCGCAGGCACTGCAGCATGTAGTCGCTCATGTGTGCCAGGCTGCCCAGATGTAAAGACAAGCTGTCCTCTGTGGGAGGCGTATCGTCTGCGTCCTCCGTATCCCCCCAGGCACGCACCAGTGATGGGCCAGCTGCGTTGGATGCCACCCCGCTGTGAACATGCTTCATCCCCATCCTCCTCCTCCTCCAGTAGTGGGCCCTGGCTGTTGCAAAAATCCTCTTTCTGAGCCACTTCTAAGACTGGCCTGAAAGTGTTAGAGATGACCCCTCTTCCTCCTCCTCGTCCTGGTCCACATCCTCTTCCATCATGTTTTCTCAAAGAGACATAGAAGTGGTATTGTAAGGCTGATAACGGTGTCATCGCCACTGGCCATGTTGGTGGAGAACTCGAAACAGCGCAACAGAGCACACAGGTCTCGCATAGTGCCCAGTCATTGGTGGTGAAGTGGTGCTGTTCCGCAGTGCGACTCACCCGTGCGTGCTGCAGCTGAAACTCCACTATGGCCTGCTGCTGCTCGCACAGTCTCTCCAGCATGTGCAAGGTGGAGTTCCACCTGGTGAGCACGTCGCATATGAGGCGGTGAGCGGGAAGGCCGAAGTTACGCTGTAGAGCAGACAGCCGAGCGGCGATGAGAACGCTGGAAGCGCGCACAGACGGCCCACACTTTACGCAGCAGCTCTGACATGTTGGGGTAGTTGTGAATGAATTTCTGCACCACCAAATTCAGCACATGTGCCAGGCAAGGGATGTGCGTCAAACCGGCTAGTTCCAGAGCTGCAACGAGATTTCGCCCATTATCGTGCACCACCAGGCCAGGCTTGAGGCTCACTGGCAGCAACCACTCGTCGGTCTGTTGTTCTATACCCCGCCACAACTCCTGCGCAGTGTGGGGCCTGTCCCCCAAACACATCAGTTTCAGAACGGCCTGCTGACATTTACCCCTGGCTGTGCTGAAGTTGGTGGTGAAGGTCTGTCGCTGACCGGATGAGGAGGTGGTAGAAGAGGAGGAGGAAGCCGAGTAGGAAGAGGAGGCAACAGGAGGCAAAGAATGATGCCCTGCGATCCTTGGCGGCGGAAGGACGTGCGCCAAACAGCTCTCCGCATGGGGCCCAGCCGCCACTACATTTACCCAGTGTGCAGTTAGGGAGATATAGCGTCCCTGGCCGTGCTTACTGGTCCACGTATCTGTGGTTAGGTGGACCTTGTGTCACGGAACCATGAACCAGACGTACAACAAGGGATAAGTGAAAATAAGAAGGCTTTATTGAAAATAAAGCTGTAAAGCAAAAGTCCAAACGGATGGCGAAACCGAAGCAGAGTCTTTGCGAAGCCAGAGGTCAGGAACCAGAAGGGTAGTCAGACGAAGCCAGGATCAGGAACCAGCAGGGTAGTCAGACGAAGCCAGGATCAGGAACCAGCAGGGTAGTCGGACGAAACCAGGATCAGGAACCAGCAGGGTAGTCGGACGAAACCAGGATCAGGAACCAGAAGCAGCAGCAGTCTAGAAGCATGTGAACACAGGAGGACCAAGCAAGGAACTGAAGCCACAGACCTCCTATATATATGAGCTAGGCATCCAGCTCCTCCCAGTGGGAAGGAGGAGCCGCAGGGTGGGAGGCTACAAGAAACCCAGAAACCAAGATGGCCGCCAGCACATGTCAAACGAAGGAGAACAGCAAGAAGGTAAGACCATGACAGTACCTCCCCCTCAAGGGCCCCTCCTCCGCGGAGTAAAGAACGGTTTCTGAGGGAAGCGTGCGTGGAAGGCTCGGAGCAAGGCAGGAGCATGGACATCTGCGGAGGGAACCCAGGAACGCTCCTCTGGACCATAACCACGCCAATGGACCAAAAACTGCACCCGACCGCGGACCAGGCGTGAGTCCAGGATATTGCTCACCTCATACTCCTCACGATTACCCACTTGGACCGGACGAGGCCGAGGAACCGAGGAAGTGAAACGATTACACACCAGTGGCTTCAACAGGGAGACATGAAACACGTTGGAGATCCGCATGCCAGGAGGAAGCGCAAGGGCATAGGCTACCGGGTTTACCCTGCGAAGCACTCGGAAGGGACCAACAAAGCGAGGCGCCAGCTTGGGAGTGGGCACTCGAAGGTTGAGGTTGCGGGTGGACAACCATACACGGTCTCCGACCTGGTAGGAAGGAGCAGGCGCTCGTCTGCGATCAGCCTGGAGTCTCTGGCGCTGCGCAGAGACCTCAAGGGACTTCTGGATCAGTACCCAAGAAGCACGTAGGACGGAAAGGTGATCCTCCACAGCCGGAATATCCTGGGGAGAGAATACCTCCGGTAACACGGCAGGTTGGAACCCATAATTGGCCATGAAGGGAGACGTCCCAGAGGAAGAGTTCACCGCCGTGTTCCTGGCAAACTCAGCCCAAGGCAGGAGGTCAACCCAATTGTCTTGGTGATCGGAGACATAGCAACGAAGGAATTGCTCCAAGGCCTGATTGGATCGTTCTGCGGCCCCATTGGACTGAGGGTGGTAGGCCGAGGAGAAGGAGAGATGAATCCCCAACTGGGAGCAAAAGGCGCGCCAGAACCTGGACACAAACTGACTCCCCCGATCCGACACAATCTCCTTGGGCAAACCGTGCAACCGGAAGACCTCCCTGGCAAAAATCGTGGCCAACTCTTGTGCAGAGGGTAACTTCTTGAGAGGAACACAGTGGCACATTTTGGAAAACCGATCCACAATCATGAGAATGACCGTATGGCCTCGGGATGCAGGGAGGTCCACAATGAAATCCATCCCCAGGTGTGACCATGGGCGCTCCCCGGTGGCTATGGGTTGCAGAAGGCCCAACGGAAGGTGCCGAGGGGACTTACTCTGGGCACAAACGGAGCATGCCGCTACATATGCGGCGATGTCGGAACGTAGGGAAGGCCACCAGAACAGACGTGAAACAGCCCAGGACAGCTGATTCTTTCCAGGATGCCCCACGGTCTTGGAGTTATGGTAGGTTCGCAACAACCGAGTGCGCAACTCCTCAGGCACAAAACATCTGCCGTTGGGTCTCCCAGAGGGAGCACCAGATTGAGCCGCCAAAATCTGCTCACCCAGGGGAGAGGTCAGGCTGGTGCGAATGGCGGCCAAGATCTGATTCGGAGGTATGACCGAAGTCGGAATCGACTCCTCCCTGGACAGCTCGGAGTACTGCCGTGATAAGGCATCCGCCCTGATGTTCTTGGAACCGGGTAGGTAGGAGACCACGTAATTAAAACGTGACAAGAACAGAGCCCATCTGGCCTGACGTGGTGACAATCTCTTGGCCTCAGAAAGGTAGGTCAGATTCTTGTGGTCCGTCAGGATGAGGACCGGAACCACCAAACCCTCGAGCAAGTGCCTCCATTCTTTAAGGGCCTGCACGATGGCCAATAACTCCCTGTCACCAATCTGATAGTTGCACTCCGCGGAAGACAGTTTCCGGGAGTAAAACCCACAAGGAAGCAGAGGACCCTCTGGTGTTCTACGCTGAGACAGAAGGGCGCCTACTCCCGTCTCAGACGCGTCCACCTCGAGGACAAAGGGCAACCCAGGGTTGGGATGCGACAGAATCGGAGCCGACACAAAGGCGGACTTTAGAGCCTCAAAAGCTCGGATGGCCTCGAGCGGCCAGACCTGGGAATTACTGCCCTTCCTGGTCAGATCCGTGAGAGGCTTGGCTAGCATGGAAAAGTCCCTGATGAACTTCCGATAATAATTGGCGAAGCCCAAAAAGCGCTGCAGGGAACGAAGACCACTGGGCTAGGGCCACTGTAAGACAGCCGAAACCTTCTCAGGATCCATGGAGAACCCCTCAGCGGAAATGATGTAACCTAAGAAGGTTACCTGGGATCGGTGAAATTCGCATTTCTCAAGCTTACCGAACAGCTTGTTCTCTCGTAACCGTTGCAACACTCGTCTGACATCCAGAATGTGGGCCTCCATGGATTCAGAATATACCAAGATGTCATCCAAATAGACCACCACACACTGCTGCAACAGGTCACGGAAAACATCGTTGATGAATTCCTGAAAGACTGCGGGCGCATTGCACAACCCAAAGGGCATAACCAAGGATTCATAATGACCGGTCCTGGTGTTAAACGCGGTCTTCCACTCATCGCCCGCCTTGATCCTTACCAGGTTATATGCCGCCCTCAGGTCGAGTTTGGTAAAGACCGTGGCCCCTTTAAGGCGATCGAACAGCTCGGAAATCAAGGGTATCGGGTAAGCGTTCTTGATCGTGATGCGATTGAGACCCCTGTAATCGATGCAAGGCCTCAACTCACCGCCCTTCTTTTTCACAAAGAAAAATCCAGCCCCTGCCGGGGACGAGGATTTGCGAATGTGTCCGCGTGAAAGCGCCTCCCTCACGTACTCCTCCATGGCCACATTCTCCGCTACCGACAGTGGATAGACTTTGCCACGAGGAGGAACGGCACCAGATTGTAACTCTATGGCACAATCGTATGGGCGGTGCGGAGGTAGGGCAACCGCGCGCACCTTATCGAATACATCCCGGTACTCCTCGTATTCAGGAGGCAACAGAGAGTCCGAGGAAGTACACAGCAACTTGACAGACCCATGGATGCAACTAGCCCCACACTGCGGTGACCACGAGAGGATCTCGGCCGATCTCCAATCGAAAGTCGGATTATGCTTCCGGAGCCAGGGGTACCCCAAGACCACCGAGTAGTGTGGAGACGAAATAACCTGGAGGCAGACCGACTCTCTGTGAACGGCACCAATGGCTATCCCCACTGGAAGGGTCTCATGAGTCACGTGTGGCGGCAGAAGGGGTCTGCCGTCTATCGCCTCAAGAGCCAGTGGGGAACCTCGAGCCTGCAGAGGAATGGAATTGGCGGCAGCGAACACATTATCAATGAACAAACCACCGGCACCAGAGTCCACCAACGCCTGGGTCGTCACCGAGCCCCCGACCCAGGAGAGGACAACAGTGATCAGTGGTTTGTCAACACGGGAAACCGGGTGTCATGGTCTTACCTTCTTGCTGTTCTCCTTCGTTTGACATGTGCTGGCGGCCATCTTGGTTTCTGGGTTTCTTGTAGCCTTCCACCCTGCGGCTCCTCCTTCCCACTGGGAGGAGCTGGATGCCTAGCTCATATATATATAGGAGGTCTGTGGCTTTAGTTCCTTGCTTGGTCCTCCTGTGTTCACATGCTTCTAAGACTGCTGCTGCTTCTGGTTCCTGATCCTGGCTTCGTCTGACTACCCTGCTGGTTCCTTATCCCGGCTTCGTCTGACTACCCTTCTGGTTCCTGATCTCTGGCCTCTCAAAGACTCTGCTTCGGTTTCACCATTCGTTTGGACTTTTGCTTTACAGCTTTATTTTCAATAAAGCCTTCTTATTTTCACTTATCTCTTGTTGCACGTCTGGTTCATGGTTCCGTGACATTAGGACCAAGCCATGAGTTCTGACGGTACAGGGCCATCCTCGCTACCTATGCTGGTTGCCAGACTTGATCAGCAGGATCACCTGTTGGGTCGGTTCGCTGTGGCGTTGCAAACCCTGCTTGAACGCACGGCTCATTTCGCTCCCGTTGCCGATGGGTCGGTTGTCGCTCCTACTGCCGCTCCGGTTGTTGCGCCAGAGTCTACCCCGACACCTGTTGTTGCGCCTGCGGTGTTTCGGGGTATGACCGGTTCTGCCCCTCTTCCACAGCGCTTTGGGGGAGAGCCAACTCAGTGCCGAGGTTTCCTTAACCAGGTGGGCATTTATTTCGAGTTGCTGCCACATGCCTTTCCTACTGAGAGATCAAAGGTGGGCTTCTTGATCTCGCTGCTCTCGGACAAGGCCTTGGCCTGGGCCAGCCCTTTATGGGAGAACAACAATCCGGTGGTTGCCGAGTTTTCCGGTTTTGTTGCTTCTCTTCGGAAGGTATTCGATGTGCCGGCTCGTGCTGCCTCTGCCGCGAAGCTCCTTATGTCCATCAGACAGGGTTCACGATCCGTAGCTGAATACGCCATTGAGTTTCGTACCCTGGCAGCAGAGGTGGGCTGGAATAATGAGGCTCTGGTCGCTGCTTTCTCTCATGGTCTCTCGGATGCCTTGAAGGATGAGGTTGCAGCTAAGGACCTACCAGTGGAGCTCGAGTCTCTTATTTCTTTCCTGATTTTGATTGACACCAGACTCAGGGAGAGACCTTCCTTTAAGGAGAGCCTGCGGAGGTCTTCTAACAGATTGGCGCCTACGTTTGCTGTCCCACCCGTGCCTCCCTCTCCTCCCACGCCTCCTGGGGATGACTTGTCTGGGGGTGAACCCATGCAGCTGGGGTTTGCTCGCCTGTCCGAGGGGGAGAGGGTACTCCGGAGACGCGAGGGTCGATGCATGTACTGTGGTCTCGGTGGGCATTTTCGGTTGGCATGTCCGAACCGTCCGGGAAACGCTCGTACCTGAGATCCTGTCGGGGGCAGATCTTGGGTGGAGTCTCCTCGTCCCCGGTTTCCCGTGTTGACAAACCACTGATCACTGTTGTCCTCTCCTGGGTCGGGGGCTCGGTGACGACCCAGGCGTTGGTGGACTCTGGTGCTGGTGGTTTGTTCATTGATAGTGTGTTCGCTGCCGCCAATTCCATTCCTCTGCAGGCTCGAGGTTCCCCACTGGCTCTTGAGGCGATAGACGGCAGACCCCTTCTGTCGTCACACGTGACTCATGAGACCCTTCCAGTGGGGATAGCCATTGGTGCCGTTCACAGAGAGTCGGTCTGCCTCCAGGTTATTTCGTCTCCACACTACTCGGTGGTCTTGGGGTACCCCTGGCTCCAGAAGCATAATCCGACTTTCGATTGGAGATCGGCCGAGATCCTCTCGTGGTCACCGCAGTGTGGGGCTAGTTGCATCCATGGGTCTGTCAAGTTGCTGTGTACTTCCTCGGACTCTCTGTTGCCTCCTGAATACGAGGAGTACCGGGATGTATTCGATAAGGTGCGCGCGGTTGCCCTACCTCCGCACCGCCCATACGATTGTGCCATAGAGTTACAACCTGGTGCCGTTCCTCCTCGTGGCAAAGTCTATCCACTGTCGGTAGCGGAGAATGAGGCCATGGAGGAGTACGTGGGGGAGGCGCTTTCACGCGGACACATTCGCAAATCCTCGTCCCCGGCAGGGGCTGGATTTTTCTTTGTGAAAAAGAAGGGCGGTGAGTTGAGGCCTTGCATCGATTACAGGGGTCTCAATCGCATCACGATCAAGAACGCTTACCCGATACCCTTGATTTCCGAGCTGTTCGATCGCCTTAAAGGGGCCACGGTCTTTACCAAACTCGACCTGAGGGCGGCATATAACCTGGTAAGGATCAAGGCGGGCGATGAGTGGAAGACCGCGTTTAACACCAGGACCGGTCATTATGAATCCTTGGTTATGCCCTTTGGGTTGTGCAATGCGCCCGCAGTCTTTCAGGAATTCATCAACGATGTTTTCCGTGACCTGTTGCAGCAGTGTGTGGTGGTCTATTTGGATGACATCTTGGTATATTCTGAATCCATGGAGGCCCACATTCTGGATGTCAGACGAGTGTTGCAACGGTTACGAGAGAACAAGCTGTTCGGTAAGCTTGAGAAATGCGAATTTCACCGATCCCAGGTAACCTTCTTAGGTTACATCATTTCCGCTGAGGGGTTCTCCATGGATCCTGAGAAGGTTTCGGCTGTCTTACAGTGGCCCCAGCCCAGTGGTCTTCGTTCCCTGCAGCGCTTTTTGGGCTTCGCCAATTATTATCGGAAGTTCATCAGGGACTTTTCCATGCTGGCCAAGCCTCTCACGGATCTGACCAGGAAGGGCAGTAATTCCCAGGTCTGGCCGCTCGAGGCCATCCGAGCTTTTGAGGCCCTAAAGTCCGCTTTTGTGTCGGCTCCGATTCTGTTGCATCCCAACCCTGGGTTGCCCTTTGTCCTCGAGGTGGACGCGTCTGAGACGGGAGTAGGCGCCCTTCTGTCTCAGCGTAGAACACCAGAGGGTCCTCTGCTTCCTTGTGGGTTTTACTCCCGGAAACTGTCTTCCGCGGAGTGCAACTATCAGATTGGTGACAGGGAGTTATTGGCCATCGTGCAGGCCCTTAAAGAATGGAGGCACTTGCTCGAGGGTTCGGTGGTTCCGGTTCTCATCCTGACGGACAATAAGAATCTGACCTACCTTTCTGAGGCCAAGAGATTGACACCACGTCAGGCCAGATGGGCTCTGTTCTTGTCACGTTTTAATTACGTGGTCTCCTACCTACCCGGTTCCAAGAACATCAGGGCGGATGCCCTATCACGGCAGTGCTCCGAGCTGTCCAGGGAGGAGTCGATTCCGACTTCGGTCATACCTCCGAATCAGATCCTGGCCGCCATTCGCACCAGCCTGACCTCTCCCCTGGGTGAGCAGATTTTGGCGGCTCAATCTGGTGCTCCCTCTGGGAGACCCAACGGCAGATGTTTTGTGCCTGAGGAGTTGCGCACTCTGTTGTTGCGAACCTACCATAACTCCAAGACCGTGGGGCATCCTGGAAAGAATCAGCTGTCCTGGGCTGTTTCACGTCTGTTCTGGTGGCCTTCCCTACGTTCCGACATCGCCGCATATGTAGCGGCATGCTCCGTTTGTGCCCAGAGTAAGTCCCCTCGGCACCTTCCGTTGGGCCTTCTGCAACCCATAGCCACCGGGGAGCGCCCATGGTCACACCTGGGGATGGATTTCATTGTGGACCTCCCTGCATCCCGAGGCCATACGGTCATTCTCATGATTGTGGATCGGTTTTCCAAAATGTGCCACTGTGTTCCTCTCAAGAAGTTACCCTCTGCACAAGAGTTGGCCACGATTTTTGCCAGGGAGGTCTTCCGGTTGCACGGTTTGCCCAAGGAGATTGTGTCGGATCGGGGGAGTCAGTTTGTGTCCAGGTTCTGGCGCGCCTTTTGCTCCCAGTTGGGGATTCATCTCTCCTTCTCCTCGGCCTACCACCCTCAGTCCAATGGGGCCGCAGAACGATCCAATCAGGCCTTGGAGCAATTCCTTCGTTGCTATGTCTCCGATCACCAAGACAATTGGGTTGACCTTCTGCCTTGGGCTGAGTTTGCCAGGAACACGGCGGTGAACTCTTCCTCTGGGACGTCTCCCTTCATGGCCAATTATGGGTTCCAACCTGCCGTGTTACCGGAGGTATTCTCTCCCCAGGATATTCCGGCTGTGGAGGATCACCTTTCCGTCCTACGTGCTTCTTGGGTACAGATCCAGAAGTCCCTTGAGGCCTCTGCGCAGCGCCAGAGACTCCAGGCTGATCGCAGACGAGCGCCTGCTCCTTCCTACCAGGTCGGAGACCGTGTATGGTTGTCCACCCGCAACCTCAACCTTCGAGTGCCCACTCCCAAGCTGGCGCCTCGCTTTGTTGGTCCCTTCCGAGTGCTTCGCAGGGTAAATCCGGTAGCCTATGCCCTTGCGCTTCCTCCTGGCATGCGGATCTCTAACGTGTTTCATGTCTCCCTGTTGAAGCCACTGGTGTGTAATCGTTTCACTTCCTCGGTTCCTCGGCCTCGTCCGGTCCGAGTGGGCAATCATGAGGAGTATGAGGTGAGCAATATCCTGGACTCACGCCTGGTCCGCGGTCGGGTGCAGTTTTTGGTCCATTGGCGTGGTTATGGTCCAGAGGAGCGTTCCTGGGTTTCCTCCGCAGATGTCCATGCTCCTGCCTTGCTCCGAGCCTTCCATGCACGCTTCCCTCAGAAACCGTTTTTTGCTCCGCGGAGGAGGGGCCCTTGAGGGGGAGGTACTGTCATGGTCTTACCTTCTTGCTGTTCTCCTTCGTTTGACATGTGCTGGCGGCCATCTTGGTTTCTGGGTTTCTTGTAGCCTTCCACCCTGCGGCTCCTCCTTCCCACTGGGAGGAGCTGGATGCCTAGCTCATATATATAGGAGGTCTGTGGCTTCAGTTCCTTGCTTGGTCCTCCTGTGTTCACATGCTTCTAAGACTGCTGCTGCTTCTGGTTCCTGATCCTGGCTTCGTCTGACTACCCTGCTGGTTCCTGATCCTGGCTTCGTCTGACTACCCTGCTGGTTCCTGATCCTGGCTTCGTCTGACTACCCTTCTGGTTCCTGATCTCTGGCCTCTCAAAGACTCTGCTTCGGTTTCACCATTCGTTTGGACTTTTGCTTTACAGCTTTATTTTCAATAAAGCCTTCTTATTTTCACTTATCTCTTGTTGCACGTCTGGTTCATGGTTCCGTGACACCGGGGACGAGGAGACTCCACCCAAGATCTGCCCCCGACAGGATCTCAGGTGCGAGCGTTTCCCGGACGGTTCGGACATGCCAACCGAAAATGCCCACCGAGACCACAGTACATGCATCGGCCCTCGCGTCTCCGGAGTACCCTCTCCCCCTCGGACAGGCGAGCAAACCCCAGCTGCATGGGTTCACCCCCAGACAAGTCATCCCCAGGAGGCGTGGGAGGAGAGGGAGGCACGGGTGGGACAACAAACGTAGGCGCCAATCTGTTAGAAAACCTCCGCAGGCTCTCCTTAAAGGAAGGTCTCTCCCTGAGTC
Organism: Bufo bufo; assembly: GCF_905171765.1. Taxonomy (NCBI): domain Eukaryota; kingdom Metazoa; phylum Chordata; class Amphibia; order Anura; family Bufonidae; genus Bufo; species Bufo bufo. The sequence goes on from NC_053390.1 coordinate 325,640,560, forward strand.
TGGTGTCAATCAAAATCAGGAAAGAAATAAGACTCGAGCTCCACTGGTAGGTCCTTAGCTGCAACCTCATCCTTCAAGGCATCCGCGAGACCATGAGAGAAAGCAGCGACCAGAGCCTCATTATTCCAGCCCACCTCTGCTGCCAGGGTACGAAACTCAATGGCGTATTCAGCTACGGATCGTGAACCCTGTCTGATGGACATAAGGAGCTTCGCAGCAGAGGCAGCACGAGCCGGCACATCGAATACCTTCCGAAGAGAAGCAACAAAACCGGAAAACTCGGCAACCACCGGATTGTTGTTCTCCCATAAAAGGGCTGGCCCAGGCCAAGGCCTTGTCCGAGAGCAGCGAGATCAAGAAGCCCACCTTTGATCTCTCAGTGGGAAAGGCATGTGGCAGCAACTCGAAATAAATGCCCACCTGGTTAAGGAAACCTCGGCACTGAGTTGGCTCTCCCCCAAAGCGCTGTGGAAGAGGGGCAGAACCGGTCATACCCCGAAACACCGCAGGTGCAACAACAGGTGTCGGGGTAGACTCTGGCGCAACAACCGGAGCGGCAGTAGGAGCGGGCCCAGGAGCGACAACCGACCCATCGGCAACGGGAGCGAAATGAGCCGTGCGTTCAAGCAGGGTTTGCAACGCCACAGCGAACCGACCCAACAGGTGATCCTGCTGATCAAGTCTGGCAACCAGCGTGGGTAGCGAGGATGGCCCTGTACCGTCAGAATTCATGGCTTGGTCCTAATGTCACGGAACCATGAACCAGACGTACAACAAGGGATAAGTGAAAATAAGAAGGCTTTATTGAAAATAAAGCTGTAAAGCAAAAGTCCAAACGGATGGCGAAACCGAAGCAGAGTCTTTGCGAAGCCAGAGGTCAGGAACCAGAAGGGTAGTCAGACGAAGCCAGGATCAGGAACCAGCAGGGTAGTCAGACGAAGCCAGGATCAGGAACCAGCAGGGTAGTCGGACGAAACCAGGATCAGGAACCAGCAGGGTAGTCGGACGAAACCAGGATCAGGAACCAGAAGCAGCAGCAGTCTAGAAGCATGTGAACACAGGAGGACCAAGCAAGGAACTGAAGCCACAGACCTCCTATATATATGAGCTAGGCATCCAGCTCCTCCCAGTGGGAAGGAGGAGCCGCAGGGTGGGAGGCTACAAGAAACCCAGAAACCAAGATGGCCGCCAGCACATGTCAAACGAAGGAGAACAGCAAGAAGGTAAGACCATGACACCTTGCCACAGATGGCGTTGCGCAGTGCACACTTGATTTTATCCGATACTTGGTTGTGCAGGGAGGGCACGGCTCTCCTGGAGTAGTGGCGGCTGGGAACGACGTACTGTGGGACACCAAGCGACATGAGCTGTTTGAAGCTGTCCGTCTCCACCAGCCTGAATGACAGCATTTCAAAGGCCAGTAGTTTAGAAATACTGGCATTCAGGGCCAGGGATCGAGGGTGGCTAGGTGGGAATTTACGCTTTCTCTCAAAGGTTTGTGAGATGGAGAGCTGAACGCTTCCGTGTGACATGGTGGAGATGCTTGGTGACAGAGGTGGTGTTGTTGGTGACACATCCTCTGTTTGCTGGGCGGCAGGTACCAACGTTCCTCCAGAGGCGGAGGAAGAGGCCGAGGCAGCAGCAGAAGAGGGAGCAGGAGGGGCCTGAGCCCTTTCTTGGTTTTGAAGGTGCTTACTCCACTGCAGCCCGTGTCTCGCATGCAGGTGCCTGGTCATGCAGGTTGTGCTAAGGTTCAGAACGTTAATGCCTCGCTTCAGGCTCTGATGGCACAGCGTGCAAACCACTCGGGTCTTGTCGTCAGCACATTGTGTGAAGAAGTGCCATGCCAGGGAACTCCTTGATGCTGCCTTTGGTGTGCTCGGTCCCTGGTGGAGGTGGCCAGTAGCAGGCAAACTGTTTCGGCGATGGCTGCTCTGCTTTTGCACCCTGCTCCCGCTTTTGCTACGCTGTTGGCTCGGTCTCACCACTGCCTCTTCCTCCGAACTCTGAAAGCCAGTGGCACGACCTTCATTCCATGTGGGGTCTAGGACCTCATCGTCCCCTGCATCGTCTTCCACCCAGTCTTCCTCCCTGACCTCCTTTTCGGTCTGCACACTGCAGAAAGACGCAGCAGTTGGCACCTGTGTTTCGTCATCATCAGAGACGTGCTGAGGTGGTATTCCCATGTCCTCATCAGGAAACATAAGTGGTTGTGCGTCAGTGCATTCTATGTCTTCCACCCCTGGGGAAGGGCTAGGTGGATGCCCTTGGGAAACCCTGCCGGCAGAGTCTTCAAACAGCATAAGAGACTGATGCATGACTTGAGGCTCAGACAGGTTCCCTGATATGCACGGGGGTGATGTGACAGACAGACTGTTTATTTAAACCGCAGTAAACGAATGGCCGTATTTGTGGCCTAAATGTTACAGTCACTTATGCACGTGTAATCAAAGATGACCAGTATATGGAAAAAAATATATTTTTAAGCAGAGTCAGCAAAAAAGCTGTATTTCTGGACTAGCAGACATGCAGATAGATAGTGCTGCACCAGCATGTCTGCATAAAATGGCTGCCGATTAGGTATTCAGAGTGACAAACTGAAGTAAAAAAAAAAAAATGCGTTTTCAACAGAAGTTGGCTCAGTGCAGGCTTAAAAAAACTGTGCACTACACCCACAAAACACATTGGATTGAGATCGCTGAGTTATAAGGCAGTTCTTCTTCGTATTTATCCCTGATCTGTCCCTGACAGCAGCAGCATCCTCTCCCTACACTAAGAATAGCAGAGCGACGTGCAGCGCTACGTGACTCAGCCTTATATAGAGGCTGGGTCACATGCTGCAGTTGGCCAATAGTAGGCATGGCTGTGATGGCTTCTAAGGGCACACAGTTAAACGCTTGTTGATTGGCTGCTTTGCAGCCTTTCAAAAAGCGCCATAAAAATTGCTAAACACGAACCCGAACTTTTACGTAAATGTTCGGGTCCGGGTCCAAAAAAAGCTAAAGTTCGGTAGGAACCCGAACTTTACAGTTCGGGTTCGCTCAACTCAAATTTTTTGATTTTTTTTTTAAAAGTTATGACTGCTGGAACACAGAGGAGTGTTACTGGTCTTTAAGGCAAAAATTTGTTATTTCATTAAGGGTTTAAAAATGCAATTGCATCCCCCGTGTTGTTTGCCAACAATATTTATTCCAGACACAAATTAAAAATCTAAAATAAAAAAGTGACATTGTCGGGAGTGTTTTTCCAATTTTAATGTCACTATTAGGAGTTTAAATAAGTTATTCCATCAATACTGTAGAAAAAATTTAAATCATACATAATCTAGTACAAAGCTAGAAACAGCCCTGTACCTCTCAGAGATCTCCCCATTCATGACTCCAATTGCTCTGTTCAATTTATTTTAATCTGTCATTTGGGCGGGAGGGGGGGGTAATTTCCCCGAAGTGTGTCCTTTCTACTATAGCTGGTGGCAGTTGCAGGATAGAACTGAGCATGCGCTTCCATCTCAGTGAGCAGGGCGGAGAAATTAGAAAAAGAGCAAACAGCAGGTGGCGCTATACAGATAAATTTCATTGAGCAACTCAGTAGCTATAATAATTGTTTAAGTACATGCAATTACAAAAGAAATCAGATCCAGGTGCTGGTTTGAAAACTGTAGAATATTTTTCGTGGAACAACCCCTTTAATGTCTGAAACGGGCACAAATCCAAAAACAGCTTTAGCTAAAGTGTTGCTTTTCCTGTTCTGTATAGTATAATAAGACAATTGACTGAAAAGCCACTCTCCTCAATATATTTAGATATCATTACAACATCCACACTTTACGTAAGTCATTCACTGTAGGAGTTTTGTTAGTCATAAGACTTTGTGTTTCCCAAATCCGATAATTTCCTTGGAAACCACAAACCGTTTTGTATGCTTGAGAAATGCCCTTTATTCAAGCTGTGAGACTGGACTCCAGCATTTCAGCACACCAGAAAATGCACCATTCTCTTGACTTGTTTGAGCACAGAAAAATACATGCCGTGTGTCCAGGGTGAGGCGGTAAGAGGTATACAGGATGGGTGGGACCATGTGAACTGAAGTTTGAATGAGCTAATATGTTTTAAGTACATGCATTCCATTTTTATGCTCTCTTGGAGGTGGAAAAGGGCTGTGGAAAATTTAAAATTACCTTATAATTGCTGAAGTATAACATGAATCATTCAGAAATGATGCCTAGAAAAGCAATGCCCTTTTACAGCTCTGCCATTAGGCACAAATGACTAAGCTCTGAGACTACTGCTGCCAAGAACCTGGAATATCATTGTCACTTGGACATCCTGTCAGATAATGAAATGATCCTTTCAGATTTCTTCACTTTGAGAGACCTAGATCAACAAATCATCCTAGATCTTTGAAATTTCTCAAGTTACCCTTTTTTGCAGTATCTAAAGGGAATCTGTCAACAGCCACCTGCTTATCCAACTGGTTGTATAGACACATAGCAGTAGTTCATCTGATTAAAACGCTGGTTTTCTGTTCCCGAGTTATGATACCTTTTTCTAATGTCCAAATTAGGCTTTTGGTGAAATGAGGGCATCACCATTGCTCTTGTTGCAAGCTGCACTCCTTTTCTGGTCTAGCCCCTCCCTGGCTGCTTTGATTGACTGGCCCAGCAGTGGCAAAGACGCCATCGAGGTGCTGACCACAGAAAGGGTGCAAAAGGAGCAATGGCGACACCCTCATTGGACCAAACGTCTAATTTGCATTTTAAGAACAAGTATCATACCTTAGGAATGGAGTCTCGGATCAACAAAAGAAAGACAGCATTTTTTTCAATTTGCAAAAGATTTGGAGCTCTGTATCACAAAAATACAGAATGCTGTTGCCAAAAAATGTTATTCAACTGTAGACATCATTTTAAGCTTTTTAAAATCAATCCTTTAGGTTTGGAGTCACACTGTGGAGTGGTGGGATGTGCTTAGAGCCCACCCATAAAATGGGTGGATATGTTTTTTGTTTTAATGTTGCATCCTGAGCAAATATTGTTTCAGGCCTGCCATGATCCAAAAGTCTTTAATATATATTTATGTATCTTATGCGTTCTTGCAGAACTTATAGATAATTTAAAGAGGAACTGTCACTATAAAATACAGCACAATCTGCAGGCAGCATGTTATACAGCAAGAGGAGCTGAGCAGATTGATGTATAGTTTTAAGGGAGACGATTCAGTAAAACTTGTAATTTATACATTTAGGCCAGTTACTCATGAGCGAGTTCAATGTGAGGAGCTTGCAGCATTTATCAGTGTAAGGTGCGTTTTGATCTCCGCTTCTCTGACAGGATCGACACGGCAATATACTGCTGTGGAACACTTAGAATCCTGAAATCTACTGAATTAGGGCTCATGTAAGTGACTGTGTTACTGGCCGTTCAGTGCATTGGGGACCGCAATTTGCAGTCCCCAATGCACGGCAACATCCGCGAGGCGGGTGCAGACAGATCCAGACCCATTCAACTTTAATGGGTCCGTGATCTGTCCGCACTGCAAAAAAGTAGTGCATGCACTACTTTTTTGCAGTGCGGAGGCACGGACAAAAAACCCACTGAAGCACTACGTAGTGCTTCTGTGGGCTTCAGTTCCGTGCCTCCATTCCGCATCTCCCGGATTGCGGACCCATTGAAGTGAATGGGTCTGCGATGCGTGATGCGGGATGCACACAGCCGGTGCCCGTGTATTGCGGACCCGCCGTATGCGGGCCACAATATGGCCACGGGCAGCACACATTCGTGTGCATAAGCCTTTACACTAACATAATGCTGTCAGTGTAATTCAGTACATTTTAGGACTCTCATTATAATGCTGTGCCAGCCTGTCAGAGGAGCATAATGGCTGGCAAAGTAGGTGCTACGGCTGCTAATGCAATAGTTCCACCCCTGTAGTGACCTTTCATTGACTTACTTTTAAACCTGCCTGATACCTGTGGACACCTGAGGAAAGAAAGTTGGGAGCTGCCAATACAAGACTCACTTCAAACGATAGTAACATGTTTTAGCAATAGTGAACAGCTAAACTATGGGAACCCATAAACCCTAGAAAAAAGGAGACAAGTTGCAGTTCCTGCAAAGCACCACTCCAAACTGAACGTTGTACAGAAAACATATTTCAAAAACATGACAATGACTGCAAATACTTTCATCATAGTAAAATGTGGATAATGTGGAGGTTGTAACTCACCTTGAGTATAGTGATGTGGAGCTGAAAAATTTTCTCCACTCATTAATACAGTGCAGTCTCTGGGAACCCGAACAGTTGCATTCCATGTTGACATTGCCACGGGTGGCTCTTGACATGGAAAAAGGGCCCTGTTGTTAATAGGTGATCCAAAGGTAAAAACACAAGGCCTAGATTACAACAAAAAAAAAAAAAACTTTATTTCACGGCAGCGATATTCAATACATTTTTTCTACAAATTCAAATAATTTTAAACGCTATATACACCTTCGGGGGCAATTTTTAAATAATTGCATTTTACTCATTTTGGGCTAAAAATCATTTGTTTAAATTGCTCTTTATTAAAAAATATTGAGCCATTCTGTTACATAGGGTTAACTTTTTCTAGCTAAGGGAATCATACTTTTTACTTACACTTTGTGTTGGTCATCTAATAACCCCTCACACGTTGTGTTGGTCATCTAATCTCTAAATTACTAAAAGTTCATAAAACACTTACTTAAGCCACATTTTTATCAGTAAGATTACAATTGAGCTTTAATGAGTGTTTATAATTTCAGATTAGCTGCTTGACGGAAAAGAGTGAAAATTCAGATCCTGATACTAGAGAAATTCAGCCCTGTACAGAGAAAAGAGGCAGAATTTTTAATAAAGACCAATTAAAAAAAATATTTTTAGATAAAAAATCAGTACAATGCAATAATAATAAAAAGATGCCCCCAAAAGTGTACATAGCTTTTAAGTGTTGATATCTAATCATTGGTTTTACTTATCATAGCTGTTCTGTCGTTTTCATATATTTTCATAGTAAACAAGCATTTTATCGCCTATTACAATGGCTAGAATTCTATAAATTACCTAGTGTTGCACCTTTAGTAATGTCTGACCAACTTATAGTGCATTTAAATATCCACATTTATCTAGTTTGCAAATTAAAGGGGTTGTCTCACTTCAGCAAATGTTATTTATCATGTAGACAAAGTTAATACAAGGCACTTAATAATGTATTGTTGCAGTTCCTCGGCTGCAATGACATGTAAGTGAGCAGGTAGCCAGATGGGTCTAATAGTAGTTGTATTCGCGGTTCTGAAGCTCACTGGGCCAGCATGCAGTGATGGGAAGGCCGCACCCTTTCTTCTTTTTGGGGCACACTCTGGTTGTTGGGATCCTCCTGCTTGATGGAGGTCGAGGTGCCCATGGCTTTACCGTGCAAAACACCTTATGGTGTAAGTATAGTGCAGGAAGCAATGAAGAGACACTGATTCAGCAAGATCTTTCTTTACTGAAGAATGCAAACAGGTCAGAGCAGGTCTTGCAATAAACCGGCTGATATTACAAAGGAATGCACTATCCTCAGATGTTACAATTCTCACAGATGCACAGGTAGCAATCAGCCAAAAAGGTGTCTCTTTATAGTAGATGGAGCAATCCTTCATACTATGCACTTCATTAGCTGACTCTAACTTGGGCATCCACATATGGGGTGTACTGCTGTACTTTTAGGCAATATCTTACAACCTAGAGGTCTTTCCCCTCAATGGCCGGCATAACTCTTCTGCTACTATTCTTTGGACAGGTTGCTTATCCACGTTTCCACCTTTGGATGTGGAGGTATACACTGGTACGTCAAACTTTATGTAGTGTGTTCAGGCACCAGAGGATCCTCATGAACATGTTTTCCATAGAATCTTTAAGTCTTTTGGAGACTGGTTACTTCTACAGGTCTTCCTCTACACCTCTGTGACAGGATAAGCTGGCCTGTCAGTTTCACATTTTCTCATGTGCTTCCTATATCTAGCCCTTGCTAGGCTGGACTACAACTAACTGCAACTGGTCCTAGAATGTTCTGCCCTACCTTTGTATAGAGGGTGACACCAACTTCTTGTACTCTTCTTCTTCTACTGGTGGCTAAATAGATGGCCATTTACATGGATCCGTAAAAAACATACGGACGTCTGAATGGAGCCTTACAGGGGGGTGATCAATGACAGGGGTGATCAATGACAGGGGGGTGATCAGGGAGTCTATATGGGGTGATCAGGGGTTAATAAGGGGTTAATAAGTGACAGGGGGGGGGGTGTAGTGTAGTGGTGTTTGGTGCTACTTATTACTGAGCTGCCTGTGTCCTCTGGTGGTCGATCCAAGCAAAAGGGACCACCAGAGGACCAGGTAGCAGGTATATTAGACGCTGTTATCAAAACAGCGTCTAATATACCTGTTAGGGGGTTAAAAAAAAAAAAAAATCGCATCTACAGCCTGCCAGCGAACGATCGCCGCTGGCAGGCTGTAGATCCACTCGCTCACCTTCCGATCCTGTGTGCGCGCGTTCACAGGAAATCTCGCATCTCGCGAGATGACGCACGGATGCGTCCAGGAGGAATGAATCGACCGCCTTCAGGACGCATCCGTGCGTTAGGCGGTCCGGAAGCGGTTAATAAAACAAATGGCATAAACTATAACTAATAATTAATATATTTAGATATCACTGCAGTATCAGGATCACATTTTGCATCAATCATTCTAAGTACAAGCTTTCTTAGTCATTTGACTTTGCATTTACTAGATATGATAATTTCCTTGGAAACCACACACTGTTTTGTACAGTTAATGAAATCACCTTTGTTTAAACTATAAAGATAGAGTCCAGCAGAAAATCTCCCGGATATATATTTAATTCTTCTCAGTTCATTGGCTATGGCACTATTGGGACATGTCATGGTACTAATAAAGGGGTTTTCTAAGACTTAAAGGGGTTATTAATGTTGATACTTTGGATAGGTCATCAATATCAGATGAGCGGGGATCCGACAACTAAACTGCAATACCAGGCACAGCCACTGTACTATGTACTTTCCTGTGTTTGGAGAGCTTCCATGAGCCATTTGCGCTCATCAGAGTGACGGTGAGCACGGAGGCTGGATAACCTTTTTAAAGTATTGTTGACCTAACCTCAGCATACAGTATGCGGATATATATCAATATCAGATTGGTAGGGTCGGACTCTCGGTACCCTCATTGATCAGCTGTTGGAAGGAGCTGCAGTGCTTGTCTAATTGCTGCGGCCTCTTCCAATGTGATGTCATGTCCTTTGTTGTCCACATGGGCTTTTTTAGCTCAGGCCCATCTGATCTTCACTACAGGGGAGCCACCAGGCCACTACTGCGTGAAATAGCCAGGGTGTGGTTGTCTGTTGAGCCACTCAGACACCCAGGTGAAAAGCACCAAGGTATGAAGCATTACACGTAGTCAAGAAACAGGCAGAAGTCAGGGTGGGCAGAGTACTTGCGAATCCGTGAAACAATTATAAGGTCAGGGCAGGTGGCTTAAAGTCCGGTGAACAGGCATGGGTCAAGTCAGGCAGTAGAGTCTTAGGATCCAGGAATGATGCAGAAATCGGTACACAGACAGACAAATAAATTATAGCTATTTTGCACGGAGCAACCAAGTGAAACCAAAAGGAATTTAATGGAATCGATTTCTCAGACAAGGGGTGGAACAAATAGCACAAATAGGAAAGCTGATTAGCTCATTCGTTTAAACAGCTGAACACAGAGAAAAAATGGGAATTAGCCCTTTTAGTTCTGCAGGGAGATGTTCAATGAACAGATACTAACACACACACAGAAATAGACCTAGCAGCCAGGCTATAGCCTGTATCATGGAACACAGCAGTTTGGTAAACTGACAAAAAAATGCTTTTTGCAATTTGCAGTTTTGACATGTTTTGCAAAAACAGCATGAATTTACTGCATCTTGAGAACTGTTTTATTTCTGGTGCAGTTCTACTATGAAGCAATGGAAGAAAGCAGTCTGGTTTGAGGAATCATGTTTTTTTTTACATCATTTGGATGGCGGAATGCATGTGTGTCGCTTAGCTAGGGATGGCACCAAGATGCAGGAAGAAAGTAAGCCAATGGAGGCAGTGTTCTGCTGTAAATCCTTGGCTATTGTACATGAACTGCTTGCCTGTGCACTGTTGATTGCAAGTCAGCATGCAGGAACTTTATATTACCATAGTTTTGGTGCTTTGACCATTGTTTTATTTGGTGTGTGTGTGTGGGGGGGGGGGGGGTGTTAGAAAATTCTGGAGCAGCACAGTAAGCTTCTTTCTTTTAGAAATTTGGGAAGTATACCTGTCACATATATACCACAGCCCCTGATTGTCAGTGGATCTGCTGCAATTGTAAGCATCATTATATAGTGTGACACAGTGAGGGTTCGTGTCTGGCAAGGCAGGTATTTTCCTCCCAGCATGTGCTGGCGGTATGATTATGTCAGGAATTTTGTAGCAAAAGTGGTACAATTTTTGGCATAAATATTTTATCGGCACAAATGACAGTAAAATGGCAGGCAAGGGGCACTGTACCAGCCACCTGCCCTGACCTTAGAACTGTTTCACGGATTCACAAGTACTCTGCCCACCCTGACTTCTTCCTGTTTCTTGACTACGTGTAATGCTTGATACCTTGGTGCTTTTCACCTGGGTGTCTGATTTGAGTGGCTCAACAGACAACCACACCCTGGCTATTTCACGCAGTAGTGGCCTGGTGGCTCCCCCGTAGTGAAGATCAGATGAGCCTGAGCTAAAAAAGGCCATGTGGACAACAAAGTACATGACATCACATTGGAAGAGGCCGCAGCAATTGACCAAGCATTGCAGCTCCTTCCAACAGCTGATCAATGAGGGTACCGAGAGTCCAACCCTACCAATCTGATATTGATATATAACCGCATACTGTATACTCAGAAGCCATGTCTCTGTGTTGGGATCTGGGAGCCTTGTGTCTGGATAAAGGCTTTCTACCTGTTTGGCGTGACTTTAGAATCCATTTTTGTGTAGTAGACAGGCAATAGGAAATGTCAATCATCAATGAAAAGTAACTCTAGGTGCATTATCTGCCTGCTTGGTAGATAATGGTGCCATTCCTATCAAAGGACATGGTGCTAGCCATCAATTTTAAAATCCTAAATAACACCTACAAACTCCTGGAATCTGTACTGTAAGTATGTGGTTAGACTCAAAGAGCGTGACATGCTCTATTGTAACACTACATAATATAAAAAATACATAAAACACAGGTGTTCAACCACCCTCACCATCCATGCTCATACAAGAAAGGATTTCAGACAACTCCTCATCTGCCAGTTTAGAAATAAATCCAGACAGCTGTATAGCAAGTTGGGCTTCCTGCACTACTTGTCTTCTAAAGTGTTGTGTCTGAGTAGAGAAGGATGAGAATCAGCTCCTTTGATCCTAGCTTAAGCTATGTAATCCTGTTAGAGCCCAATGTACTATAAATCTGACCTTTTCTGCTGTGATCCATATTTGAAGCAAGGCATAAAAGGCATGCCAAGCATATTTACAGCGTGTTAATGGCAGCTGAGTCCAGTCGTGTCATATTAATGTAAGTTGACAGCAGCGGTTACTTCATACTGACCTTCCACTTTGGTCTTTGGTCCATTTTATTGACCTCCCATTTGCGGTTGTCTTATACCATATCCTTAGAGCAGAAGGGAAGTCAGTGGCCATATTTACTCCACATTTGCTAATCTGCAGGCTCCAAGTTTCCATAAAAAACCTGAGTTCTCCACAACCTGGTGCCCGGCTGCAGTGCATGTAATAGGACATCTGTTCCTTCCATCGATTTGCAGGTAAAGCCACAAGTTCAGGTGGGATGTGATGGCCATGAGTTAACTGATGCTCAGATTCACTACTTGGTAACATGGAACTCATGCATTTTTTTTTAGGAGCAGCAGTGACATTAACCTCTTCGACCTTTAACACAGATAAATCACAGCAGTCCAGTACCAGAACAAAATCCCCACTCCCATGACTCTCTCTGTCACAACAGTTCTCTGAAGTAGTCTGCTTCCTGTTGCCATCTCTTTCACTAATAGCGCTCAAAGTGGAAGGTCTACTTTGTGATGTGGATTCTCCTGAATGTGAGTCCTGAGCCTGGTCGCTGCAGGCACCAACAGCTTGAGAAGCGCAAGGCTTCCAAGTATTGCTATTTTCACAAGACACATTGGGCTCAAGGAATAAAACAATACTTCCTTCTATGGTCTGACTTTCAAAGCACACATTAAGGTCCAGTGAATAGTGTTTTACTAGAATGTGACTTGTGTTAGCCATTAGAGGTAAGTCGTCTGTATTTTGCTCCATCTTCAGTTTCACACAAACCTCAGCCAAGATTTGAGCAGGAAAAGAACATTTGATAGACCTAATCTGTAAAATAAATGAATACATGTTAATATGGAGTAAAACATATTCTATAAACACAGGAGAAAATATGATGGTAGGAGTACCCTTTTAATTTGAATATTATGACCAAGAACAGAAACATAAGTTTTGGTAGTTAGCAGTAGTCCAATGCATGTAACCCTAAAAGTGTAGGTTAAACAGAAGTTTAAAGAGTTACTGTACCACCACTTCCATTTTTTCATAAATCAATAGTATAAATGCCTCTTTTTCTACTTAACAGATTCCTCTCCTGCTCCCCATCCTCTCCACTAACTCTCAATTCAGGCGCAGGTCACATTTTTTGCCTCAGCTATATTCAGCAGTCCCATAGAGGTGAATGGAGAGGTGACCATGCATGCATTTCTATTCACTTCTATGGGAATAATGAAAACTTCCAAGCACTCTCTGCTATTTTTGGAAATTCCAAAAATATGAATAGAGAGCATTTGCTCATACACTCTCCCTCAGTTTGGGGAGTCCATTCTGGAGATAGGAGTGGATACCAGAGGTGGCACCTGCACCTGACATTAGTGGTATATCCTAGTAATATACCACCAATGTATGAGATGGCAGAACCCCTTTAAAGAGATTTCCCTCAAATTAAACTTGTTTTGACGTATTTGTTATCACTGTATTAGTGGAGTATACCTGCAGCTAAAGGAAGTACTTTCTTCAAAAAACATTCTTACATGTTATAATTACAAATAACATTGTTTGGGAGCGCATAAGCATAAAACCTATATACAGGGTGGGCCATTTATATGGATACACCTTAATAAAATGGGAATGGTTGGTGATAGTAACTTCCTGTTTGCGGCACATTAGTATATGTGAGGGGGGGAAACTTTTCAAGATGGGTGGTGACCATGGCGGCCATTTTGAAGTCGGACATTTTGAATCCAACTTTTGTTTTTTCAATAGGAAGAGGGTCATGTGACACATCAAACTTATTGGGAATTTCACACGAAAAACAATGGTGTGCTTGGTTTTAACGTAACTTTATTCTTTCATGCGTTATTTACAAGTTTCTCTTTGTTTACAGCCATTGACATGTCGCCGAGGTTAACACGTGAGGAGCGGATAGAAATTGTGTTGATTTCTGGTGAACGCAGTAACCAGGTCATTGCAGCAGATTTCAATGAAAGACATCCTACGAGACCACCCATCTCCCATGCTACAGTTAGCAAACTGCTTGCTAAGTTTCGTGAAACTGGTTCAGTGTTGGATTTGCCAAAATGTGGATGCATGAAATCTGTCTCTAATGAAGAAACATCAGTGGCTGTCCTAGCTTCATTCAGCAAGAGCCCACAGCGCAGCACTCGCCGCATGTCACTGGAGAGTGGCATTAGTCGAACATCCCTTCGGCGGATATTAGCTACTCACAAATGGCACCCTTACAAACTCCAGCTACTGCAGCATCTCAACGAGGATGACCCAGATCGGCGCACTGAATTTGCAGAATGGGCAAAAACAAAAATTGGAACAGGACCCTCAGTTTACGCAGAAGATTTTGTTCAGTGATGAGGGAAACTTTTATGTGAATGGTGAAGTTAACAAACAAAACCACCGCTATTGGTCTGACACTAACCCACATTGGATAGATCCCTCCAAGACTGTTGGAACAAAAAAAATTGATGGTATGGTGTGGTATATGGAGTACAAAGATAGTGGGGCCATTCTTCATCAATGGAAACCTCAAGGCCACTGGATATGCGAAATTGCTACATGATGATGTGTTTCCCGCTTTATGCACTGAAGCTGGCACGTTCCCTGAGTTTTTCCAGCAAGATGGTGCACCACCACATTATGGGTGTCAGGTCTGAGCATTCCTAGATGAACAGTTTCCTGGAAAGTGGATTGGTCGTCGTGGGCCAGTTGAATGGCCCCCAAGGTCTCCCGATCTGACCCCCTTAGACTTTTATCTTTGGGGTCACCTGAGGGCAATTGTCTATGCTGTGAAGATACGAGATGTGCAGCACCTGAAACTACGGATACTGGAAGCCTGTGCTAGCATTTCTCCTGCGGTGTTGCTATCAGTGTGTGAAGAGTGGGAGAAGAGGGTTACATTGACAATCCAACACAATGGGCAGCACATTGAACACATTTTATAAGTGGTCAGAAACTTGTAAATAACTCATGAAAGAATAAAGTTACGTTAAAACCAAGCACACCATTGTTTTTATTGTGAAATTCCCAATAAGTTTGATGTGTCACATGACCCTCTTCCTATTGAAAAAACAAAAGTTGGATTCAAAATGGCCGACTTCAAAATGGCCGCCATGGTCACCACCCATCTTGAAAAGTTTCCCCCCTCATATATACTAATGTGCCACAAACAAGAAGTTAATATCAGCAACCATTCCCATTTTATTAAGGTGTATCCATATAAATGGCCCACCCTGTACTTTGCAATATAATTACCTATCCAGTTACTCTCTTATGGACTGTAATACACTGGCGAGGGTCAGCCAGATTATCACTAACAAACGTTCGTAGGAATACTTGTTAGCTATGATCTGCCTGTGCAAAAGTGCCGCAGATTACCCGATGAACAAGGAAACACTCGTTCATTGTGTAATTGTACCTTTTATGCAGGCACAAAATCATTGTTTGCCGTGGTAGAATGTGCCGTCTAATCACGCTCTGCTTCCTGCAAATAATGATTCCGTATGGGGAGGAGCAATCGCATTAACAATCGCTCCTCTTCATACTGTGGAGGAGACCTCTGAAATGTAAATGCAGAGGTCTCCTTCACTGCTGAGCAGGTGATTGTCGGGAAGGAACGCTTGCTTCCTGACAATTGTAAGGCTCAGCAGTGGAATACACAGCACTTATGGCCACAGCTCCTTCAATTCCTACAGGTGGCTATACAAATCAGATAGCAGTTGGTTGATGGTTGAACAAACAATCATCTGGTGAACGATCTGTTTCACGCACACAGCCACACACATTTTAGGCCATATTGGCTGTGTTGGTGGCAAGTTGTTCACACTGCCCATACATGTTCCTTGAAACCGTGTGATGGATGAGAGATCTGGGAATGTTCTTTCAAAGAGATCTTTTGTTCACGAAAAATCTTTCTATGAACAAAAGATAATTTGCCCGACTCTCGGATGAAAATATTAAACATTAATATTAAATATTAAACAGTTAACTTATAATAATAATAAACTTTACATAGCGCCAACATATTCAGCAGTTTGTACTGTCCAATAAAGCTTTATTTAGTAAAGAGAAGCGCGCGGGTCCCCTAATTTTTTCTCTTTATCTACTATAGACAATTGGCCAGCTCCTGGATCTGATCGGGACGCGCAGCAAGCTCGACTGTACCATATACAGTCCATAAGCTTTTCAGAGAGTTGTGCCTTCTTCTGCACAACTCCCGGGGTTAGCCCCCAAGCTCCCCCCCCCCCAATCCCCCTCTGATACCTCTCAGGTCCTTCCTATGAGCGCGTCTCTCCTTGTCTTTAACATATTTCGCAGTGCTTTGCCTCATTTTAATTATAATGGTCTACCATCAGTCGGCTATAACTACGTACTGATAAGTCAGGGTGCTGTGGAGGCCTGGCACTGATAGCACCATAGACAATATATCAGCACAAGGTGTGGCAGGAATGAGGAATCAGTAAGGTACTGTAGGCATATAGTCAAAGTTGTTTTTATCAGGTTGGCCCTCTCAAAAAATTTAGCCTTTAAAAAAAAAAAAAAAAAAAAAATGATGTCTTAAGATAAATCCCTCCATTTAGCGGCAGGAATGCTTCTGTAAAAACACTACAGAGTATTGTCTATTGTCAGACTATTAGCTAAAGATCAATTTCATGGTTTCCAAGGAGAGAAATATTCCAGCTATTATTTTCTCAAATCCTTCATGTCATACAGTTCATCAGCAGATCAGACTACTGAGGCTTATTTGACTGCACATAGTTTCTGTCAGTTCCCTCCGTCTTTTGCTACAAAAAGTCAAAGGGAAAATGGCATCCAAAACAGATCCCATTGTTCTCAATCTTTTCTATTTTGAACCTAAGTAGAGCAAACGTGTCAGTTTTTATGACAGACGTCTTTGTTTGCTTCCTAGAAATGTATGATGCAACATTTCTCTCTCTGGCAGAGGCTGTGGCTATTAATGCCCATAGTTTCCATCCATACTGGTATTTGGCAAACTGATCTGATTCCTGACCCTGGTGTAGACTACATATGCGTGCAAGCGGTATACATTCACAACACCTTTGGAAAAGCAAGCAGTTGAGGGTACATAGTTCATGTTCTCCAGAGGAGCATATTCTGTAACTGACGAGCACCGTACTACATTTTGGAAGTTATGGTGTCCAAATATCTTGGGGCAAAATATTTACATTTCTAAGACTTCATTGGAGTGTGTTTCACGCTTTTAGATCTAAACGTTTTAGTGAATATAATTATTAAAAGGTTATTTGGTTCTTTAAAATTGAGGGCCTATCCTTGGGAGCAGCCATCAATAAAGTTGAGTGAATTTTAAAGGAATGAAATTCCTTTAGATATCCCCAAATATTTGGCTTCCAACTGAAGTTGATGTTTTTGAGATTATATTCGTGCAACTCTCTCAAAATGTGATGTGCAATTTTACATATCAATACAGTACTGAGCACAGCAGGGCAGGAAAGATGAACACAGAGCATTACATGACCCCGGTGGGGTCCTGAGTGGCAGGCTTGCCCATAATGCTTTGCAGTCACACTCAGCCAAACAGGAGGTACAATATAGGTGCAACGTTCTAAGCAGATCCCTCGCAGGGAAGCCATGTGCATACTGAGCTTCTACATTGATGTGGCAGGACTTCTCTGCCACAGACAAAGCAAAGAAAGACAATTTTATCTCGAGACACAAACAATACCGCATATCCAGGGTCTTTTAGGGAAATATTTAGGGACTGATTGATTTAATTAATGAATAGTGAGAGAGGTTTTAGCTAGGGACAGGACAGTATTTGGCGCAGGAGCAGTGAGGAAGCTGGCAGCCGGCGACTGCCCTTTACTCACTGCGCCTGCGCCGAACACTGAACGGCACGAGATTTACACTGCAGACAGGGCCGGAGGTAGGAGACCAACGATGCCTGCCCCTGTCAATCTAGTGTAGCAGTGCGTGGCCAGAGGTGGGAGCAGCTCCTAGAGGCTAATTAGCATATTATAAAAGTTTGTTTTTCTCAATAACGGCAGCAGGCAGTGAGACGGCACTAATATAGTTATGTTCAGCTGACATTAGCACATTGCTAATGTCAGCCAGATTAATACCCATTTTTCAGGTGACAAACCCTTTAAGTGCTTCAAATATAATAGCATAATTCCATCTACCACAGACTAGTCTACCTGACCTGGCATGTTGTTGTGCGTCACTCACAGTTAAGCCTCATTCACACCTCAGTGATTTCCATCAGTGATTGTGAGCCAAAAATAGGATTGGAGTCTTCACAGACATAAGGTATAAGAGAAAGTTCTGCACCTGTTTGCCAGGAATTATTTAAAATGGCCACCAGCAGCCAGTTGAAGTATCTGAGAAGGACTGGTCGCAAACACTTGCAGAGCTGACTAGGGGGGTGAGGGGCAGGGCCTCAATACACACTACACTTCTTTACAGTAGATAGTAATGAGGAGATCCTGCCTATGATATGTCATCATGGCTGAGCAGCCTAACCGGAAAACTCATCAACACATAGTATTTTCAAATGACAGAGCGTAGTGTGTAGTGAGGCCCCACCACCTCACCCCCCCCATCCCCCCCCCCCCCCCCCCCCCCCCCCCCCGCCCGGGCAGCTCTTCAAGAGGTGGCAACCAGTCTTACTCACATTCTGGAACAGGTTGCAGGTGGCCATTTTAAATCCCAGAGAATCCCTTTAAGTAGTCTTCAAATTAAAATGTGTGGAAAATGAGAGATACAAAAGACTTACAACCTTACGCTTACCAAACACATATGAACCGCTTTAGAAACTAGGTACACTCAGACCAGGATTGTGACTGTTCTCCATTAAATGTCCTGTTCCCTGATCCACTGTCCGCATCTGTGGTTCCACGGCTCTGTGGAAAGGATAGAGCATGTCCTATTCTTGTGCCATTGTGGACAAGAAAAGGCATTTTCTATTATGGTTGTGGCCATGTGCGCAAATTGCGGAACACACACGGCCAGTATCCGTGTTTTGCAGATCCGCAAAACAATACTGCCGTCTGAATCAGGCCTTAGAGAGGGAATTCAGCGCAGCAGTTGGTGTCTTCACATGGAAATAGACAAAGCTGCTACAAAAGTGTAGAAAACATTACATCTGTCAAAAGGAATCAGGCATGGATTCATGAGGATTTTCACACACCTCGATGCCAATGAATAGATCTGCCATTGCTGACAGTGCCTATTCAATGATGCCACTGCTGCTATCTGCCTGTCCATCATGTACCATACTGTACTGCTGCCACTGCTACTACTCCTACACAGCTGCACATCACCTGCCTTGTCCATCAAGTTCCATAGATATTTCTTCGGCTCTCTAGACTTGTCCATAAAATACCTTTTCTTTTTTAATACTATTGAGGGTGTTTAAACACAGGCAGGAATCTTCCACTATGAAGGGTTCATTTTGGACTGCTTGTTCAGAACAAGCCATTGCTTTTTCTTCCCCCGATAACACTAAGTGATACAATTTGGAACTTTTTTTATTTTAAAAAGCATAAAAAATTCAATTGTTACACAGTGTGTAGGGAAGCATTGTGTCAAAAAGCTTTCACTTGGGGCTACTTCTAAGGGCGTCATCCTGGCAGTGTCCTAGTTTTCACCCTTTAGCCCCTATACAGGGATCTGGATTTTGCTGGAGGGAAACCACCGAGTAACTACCTCCTGGAATAGGTTCTGTCAAGAGACACCAGTGAAGGACACTAAGAGGTCAAGCAAAAGTCAGAATCAGGCAACAGTCAGGGAAGGCAGAGTAAGTAAAAATCAGTAAACAGTCCAAAGTCAGGGCAGGCAGCGAAGGGTCAGTATGAAGATCGGGCACAGGTTATGTCAGGCAGCAGTGGGCCATTATCCAGGGCAGACGTCAGTACATGGGCAGACTATAAATACAGCACACCTTAGCAGGATACTAGCAGGCTAGGAACCTAGTAATCCTCAGAGGGCTGTGGCCCACTACAAACTGCTAAATAGAAGGGGTTGTGAGAGTTGGATCCCCAACAAACTAATTATGATGGCCTCTGAGAAGGCATATATTCTCCCAGCTTGGTAAGCAGGTTAAAAACAAAGAAAAGTCCCTGTACTCTCCCAGGGATCATTTGAGGATGTATAGTACATGGGGAGAGATGGCAATAGTGGGCTATGATCTTTCTTCCAGATGACACTTGTAGACCCTACCTTACAGATACAAAACTAAAAGTAAAAGTAAAATTAAATTTTACTCACTTATATAGCGACATTATCATCACTTGTCGCCAATGGAGCTTAAAATCTAAATTCCATATAAGGATGTCTTTGGAGTGTGGAAGGAAACCCACACAGACACGGGCAGAACATACAAACTCCATGCGGATGTTGTCCTTGGTCAGATTTGAACCTAGGACCCCAGTGCTGCAAGGAACCAGTGCTTACCACTGAGCCACCGTGTTTAAGGGGAAATTTATCAAGCCCTGCACTCCAGAATTCTGTCTTCAAAAGGTTGCAAAACAGGGCTTTGTGATTTTTTTTTTGGCCTCATGTACCTACACAAAATAAAATTGACATTTTTACTCCACTTGCTCCAGTTTTGGAAAGTGGCTGTGGGTATTCTGTCAAGCTTTTTTAAACCTGAATTATCAGCTGCAACTTTTTAAAAGCTCTCAAAAATGGTCTCAATCTTACGCCAGTAAAAGAGTGGCATAGAAAGCAGAGTAATATCTCAAGAAAGAAGTATTAGATTAAGGGCTCTTTCACACTTGCGTTATTGTCTTCCGGCATAGAGTTCCGTCGTCGGGGCTCTATGCCGGAAGAATCCTGATCAGGATTATCCTAATGCATTCTGAATGGAGAGAAATCCGTTCAGGATGCATCAGGATGTCTTCAGTTCCGGAACGGAACGTTTGTTGGCCGGAGAAAATACCGCAGCATGCTGCGCTTTTTGCTCCGGCCAAAAACCGGAACACTTGCCGCAAGGCCGGATCCGGAATTAATGCCCATTGGAAGGCATTGATCCGGATCCGGCCTTAAGCTAAACGTCGTTTCGGCGCATTGCCGGAGCCGACATTTAGCTTTTTCAGAGTGGTTACCATGGCTGCCGGGACGCTAAAGTCCTGACAGCCATGGTAAAGTGTAGCGGGGAGCGGGGGAGCAGCATACTTACCGTCCGTGCGGCTCCCCGGGCGCTCCAGAGTGACGTCAGGGCGCCCCAAGCGCATGGATCACGTCATCCATGCGCATGGGGCGCTCTGACGTCATTCTGGAGCGCCCCGGGAGCCGCACGGACTGTAAGTATACCGCTCCCCTGCTCCCCGCTCCTACTATTGCAACCAGGACTTTAATAGCGTCCTGGGTGCCATAGTAACACTGAAAGTATTTGGAAGACTGTTCCGTCTTCAAATGCTTTCAGTACACTTGCGCTTTTCCGGATCCGGCGGGCACCTCCGGCAACGGAAGTGCATGCCGGATCCCAACAACGCAAGTGTGAAAGAGGCCTAAGGGTACTTTCACACTAGCGTTTTTCTTTTCCGGCATAGAGTTCCGTCACAGGGGCTCTATACCGGAAAAGAACTGATCAGGCATATCCCCATGCATTCTGAATGGAGAGTAATCCGTTCAGTTTGCATCAGGATGTCTTCAGTTCAGTCGTTTTGACTGATCAGGTAAAAGATAAAACCGTAGCATGCTACGGATTTATCTCCGGCGAAAAAAACTGAAGACATGCCTGAATTCAAAATACCGGAATGCCGGATCCGTCCTTCCGGCCTGCACATGCGCAGACCGGTAAAAATGTGAAAAAAGATACAAGACGGATCCGTCTGTCCACATGACAAGCGGAGAGACAGATCAGTCCTTGCAATGCATTTGTGAGACAGATCCGCATCCGGATCAGTCTCACAAATGCTTTCAGTCAGCGGCAGATCGGCGGATCCGGCGGGCAGTTCCGACGACGGAACTGCCCGCCGGATCACACTGGGGCAAGTGGGAAAGTAGCCTTAAATGGTCACTAACTTTTAGCAAAAAAATAGACACATGTGATAACCAAACAAACTCCAAATGAGAGGTGTGCTCAGCTGATGCTATGTTTGCATATATGGGTGTCTAGCGAGGATGCTGAAACCTCTGGGACTGTCGCTCAGGAAAATTTCCACAAACATAAAGCCAAGCAAGAAAATAAGATAAATAAAAGAATAAAAGATCCAGAAATTATGCGCTCCCAATAGATTAGAAGTATTGAAATTATAAATAAACACACCTTGTATGGTGAAAATTAAAAGGCGTCTTCATTCAAAGGCATAGGCACAACAAATAAAATGCGTTCAGGCAATGTGTTTTGTGGTTTAACGCTCAACTTTGTATGAATTAATAGTACAAATGACTGTAAGAAACTTTGTAATATATCTTATCAGAGAAAAATTACTAATTCTACAGTCATCAGCTGTTTCCCTCTCCCCTTTCTGAAATGAGAAGTCCATCTTGGTGTAACCAGGATGGCGGTCTGTTCCCTGAAGGATCAGATTACATTATCCCATACAAGTCTGTGGAGAGGGATGGGGGAGGAATGAGAAAGAGCTGAGTGAGACAGGAGTGTCCTCCATTACCCTGGGGCTGCTTCTGAGTGTGTGAAAGTTAGGTAGAAGATTCTCCTCTAATTTCTGTTTGCAGTGGATAGGAGCTAGTCTCCACCCACCAGATCTGGGAGAACTACAAACTAAAAATCTAGCACACAAAGGAGAAAACTGCTAAAACATGCTAAAAAAATATCTATGCACTGAACACCTCCTAATGGCAGCGGCTGGAAAATAATGTGAATTTATGTCTGCAACAGTAAAAGAAGCCCATCCCTTGGTGTCATGGCTAGGACAATCTCTAGAGGTCAGTTCCCTGTTTCATTGGTACACTTCTGGTACTTTGGTGGCATCTGGTAGTTGAGTATCTGCGGGGGCTCATGGCCTGAGCAAGCTGAGTCTTTAAGGTCCTTGAACAGGAGCATCCACCCACTGTGTCACTATTAGATTTAGATAGGGAAAACACAGTGAGGCAAAGAGAGGGACACAGGAAGACACAAAGACCAGCTTCCTGCTGTAAAACCATTATGTTGCAAACTGAAACAATGCGCTTACTGCACAATCATGTTTCTATTCATATATACCTTTCCCTATTGACGTCTGAGAGTATGAATATTTACTTGATAAAACCAATTGTCCCCCAGTAATTTCAAGTGTAATATTTATTTAAAAATTTATATATTAAAGAGTAACTAAACTTTTGAATACATTTTTGTTAACATATCCCTAATGCCCTAATAACAGACAAAAGAGTCAGCTCTTAGCTTAGAGAAGCAGGCAGAGGCAGGAACCACTCAGCTAATCCTGGCATAGCGCATGGTTACAGGGTACCCATGTGTAACATCCTGAAGTATGTCACTAAACTTCTGTATCCCTGCTACAATAATGTCAGGTGTATATGTGTATTTCCATCTAGTGTAATCTAACTGTGCATTGCCATGATATGTATTTCCATGCCTGTTTCATATTATTGCTGTAATTTTCCATGTACACCAGCAGGTGGCAGTAATGTGTTTAGTTCAGTTTAGTATAGCTAGGAGCAGAAGTGGGCTGGTCCCATGCCCTGCAGCAAGGGAGGGAAGAAACCAGTTAGATCCAGTGTGTACCAGCCCCCTCCATGGGGAAGGCTGTGTTAGCTGGAGCTCCCAGACACAGGGATCCCAACCTAGGATCCAGACCTCGGCTGAGGCCCCAGGATCCCTCTTCCCAGCCTGAGTCATCTACCTCAGTGCTGGTTGACAAGCAAGCAGCCACCTCCAGATCTACAGATCTCCAGGAAGCCATACCCTGCGAGCAGAACTGTGAGTGTTTAATCCAAAGACCAGGAGAAGCCAAATACCTCCTTCAGCTAGTCAGGCCCAAAGCAAGCAGACTACAGACAGAGCAGAAGATAAATACCTGCCAGATCTACTAGGCATATGAATAGAAGCAGAATAGATATTGATTCCTGCCACATATTGCCAATACCTGCTGGGACCTAAAGGACTATTGCTGTAACTTGTATGGATTTATGCTGCACCCATTAAGTAAAGACGAGTTGGATTATATTTCCTGTCTGGATTACATTCATTCCTCAATTACTCCTACTAACAGCACTCAATTTATTGCATGTGAGCCAGGATCCAGGAGTCCAGCCGTACCAAGGTAGGAGACACCGTTGACATTACACAGAGACATTATCCCCCTCTGGCATTCCTCACCTGGTACGTGAGCTATTACATCTTAAAGGGCCCTGTTACAGTACCTGCGCAAGCTGCAATTGGCGTCACGAACTAAAAACTATTAATATTGCGCCAGTGTGCATCTGCCCCAATCCGGCTTACTGCACATGTACTATGCCAGGAGCAGCAATATGCGCTCCTGCCCATACTCCCTGCGCTGCGGCCCTATTGAGAAAATGTGTTCTCCGAACACCGCTGACTAGTAGTCATCGGTGTACAGAGAAGTAGATTTTAAGGAAACAGTGAAACGTGTGCTTTAGGGGGGGGAGTTATTAAAAATACAAAAACCATGAATAAACTATATTACAATAATATTACATATTATTAAGGCATTAGGGACACGTTATCAAAAATGTATTCAAAAGTTTAGTTACTCTTTTAAGCCTGCAGTGTAATGTACCTCAGAGGGATTTATATAGTTCTATAATATCAAGGCTTTCAAATCAATGCCTCTTGCAAATCATGAGAAAATGAGCCAGTTTACTAGAAGTACCTTCTAAGTATTCCTCAGAGATTGCACAAGAAGATTTTTCATGTTTATAGTTAAATACTCAAGGTATATCATTGCATCTTTATTGCAGAAAACCCATTAACATTCTGGGTAACCACCATCTCATAGCAAAGAGTCTTCTCTTTGGAAGAGCAAATATGAGAAGAAAGTAAATGCAAAAAAAAAGAAAGAAAGAAAGAAAGAAAGAAGAAACAGTAAATTATGTTTATGCAAAAAAAAAAATATATAAAACATTTATAAGCAGCTCTGATAATATTATAAACCAAAAAATACAGTGGTTATTGTAGAGTTTGTTTGCCTGTTCATATGCACTGCCCCCAAATCAATGTTGTATATCTTTAGAGAAGGTTGAACATGACTGCAATATTTTCAGCGTTTCATTTTAAATCAGTGTTTCCAAATCCAGTCGTACAAAACTGCAAAGGTTATACCATGTATTAAGAATTTCTTTAAAGGGAGTGTCTCATCAGAATATGACCTAAAATCATGTTTGTTTGGCCTATTAAGGCTACTTTCACACAAGCGGCAGGACGGATCCGACAGGCTGTTCACCCTGTCGGATCCGTCCTGCCGCTATTTCGCCGTGCCGCCGCTCCGTCCCCATTGACTATAATAGGGACGGGGCGGAGCTCCGGAGCAGCACGGCAGTGCACGGCGAGAGGCCGCAGGACTGAAAGTACTGCATGTCCGACATTTTAGTCCGGCGGTCTCTCGCCGTACACTGCCGTGCTGCGCCGGAGCTCCGCCCCGTCCCTATTATAGTCAATGGTGACGGAGCGGCGGCACGGCGAAATAGCGGCAGGACGGATCCGACAGGGTGAACAGCCAGACTGTCGGATCCGTCCTGCCTCTACCCTAAGCCAGACATACTTGCTGGTAGGGCTCTTCATGCTGATTAAAACTATACTTTTTTTTGTCTGCATGATAAATAGCTGCAGAGAAACCGTTTTTATTCATATGCAAATGAGAATTTTGAGCATCAGTAGGCGGGGCTGAATCCTTTGAGCACTCCTTTGTAACATTCCCTGTTCTCCGCACACTCCACCCTCCCCTTGTTTGACAGGGCTAGACATCAGTATGTAGAGCTGTGTCCTAGCATGTAAATATCATATATTCCCTATACTATAGCTCCACTACACTGAGATCTGCTCATAAAGCTGATCTACATATTACTGCTTTATCCACAGGCACAATATATGATTAGAAAGACACCAGTAATATATGTTACCTTATAAGCATAGAAAAACAGGTATCTTTGTGTGGTATTGGTTTTGTATGTAGAGATCCCTGGTTTGAATCTTGGGAGAGTCAACAAAATTATTTTCTTCAGATTTTTTTTTTCTTCCACATTTATCTCATAAGAAAAGCCTATGTTCTTATCATATTGAGAATAATGTTTTTTTTTTTTTTTTTTTTAGAAAGCTAATAAATATGGTTTCTGTGTAATCATATATTGGGGGACATTTACTAAGTATGTTACGCCAGAATTATGGCATAAAATGTGTCAAAAAGAATGGCGTTTTGATTTGTGCGAAATATATCAACTGTTTTCTCCAGAATTTTCACCATAAAGAATGCATCACTCCAGAAATGACTTATGAATGTCAAAGTGGGCGGGGCTACCAAATTGGCGTATATTACACATCATTTATCATTCTCTTATCATGGCTCAAATTGTTGCGGACAATTAAGGCTACTTTCACACTGACGTTTTGGCTTTCCTCTCACAAGCGGTCCAAAATGGATCAGTTTTGCCCTAATGCATTCTGAATGGAAAGGGATCCGTTCAGAATGCATCAGTTTGCCTCAGATCAGTCTCCATTTCGCTCTGGAGGCGGACACCAAAATACTGCCTGCAGCGTTTTGCTGTCCGCTTGACGAAACTGAGCCAAACGGATCCGTCCTGGCACACAATGTAAGTCAATTGGGACGGATCCGTTTTCTCTGACGCAATCTCCCATTGACTTTCAATGGAGTTCATGACAGATCTGTCTTGGCTATGTTACAGATAATACAAACTGATCCATTCATGATGGATACATGCAGTTGTATTATTGTAACGGATCAGTTTTTGCAGATCCATGACAGATCCGCCCAAAACATGAGTGTGAAAGCTCATGTGCTGGTGATTTGTGTAAAAAGTCGCATTTATGGCCTAAAAATGCAACTTTTTATCAAAAAGTCACATTTATGAAAAGAGAACCAACTCGTAGGAACAAGTAATAGGTAAGTATTAAAACAGGATGCATTTATTTTATCTAATAGAAATAGAAATTAGCTAAACAACAGTGTTTTGTCAGTAAATTGACATTTAACAAAAACTAAGCAATAACAAAAATGTCCCGTGTCTGAGACAAAAGTTACAATTTACCAGTGGATATGTCCCAATTATGCTTCAAAAGTCGCAATGGGGGATTCATATCACGTTTTATGCCTCTGTTTGACATATACGTTAGGAAGAAAAGGATACAAAAACAAAGCACACCACGTTCTTGTATCCTGCACAGTTTGGTAAAAAAAATTTATACTTATTTTTTACAATATATATATATATATATATATATATATATATATATATATATATATATTTTTTTTTTTTTTTTTTTGTGGAACTCTATAGAGGACGGATGTCACTGTATGGTATCAGTCTGAGGCATCCGTTTAATGTATACTTTTTTTATACGTTAAACGGAAAGGAAAAACTTGATGTGAACCCACCCAAATATGTTTCAAAAGTTGCAAATGTGGTCTGGCAGGGGTATAAAAAAGTTGCATTTTAGTGCTATTGGCTTTAACCACCTCAGCCCCCGTAGCTTAAACCCCCTTAATGACCAGACCACTTTTTACAATTCTGCACTACACTACTTTCACCGTTTATTGCTCGGTCATGCAACTTACCACCCAAATGAATTTTACCTCCTTTTCTTCTCACTAATAGAGTTCATTTGGTGGTATTTCATTGCTGATGACATTTTTCCTTTTTTTTTATATTAATCAAAATTGACCAAAATTTTTGCAAAAAAATGTCATTTTTCACTCTGTTGTAAAATTTTTCAAATAAAACTACATTTCTATATACATTTTTCTCAAAATTTATTGTTCTACATGTCTTTGATAAAAAAAAAAATGCAATAAGTGTATATTTATTGGTTTGGGTAAAAGTTAGAGCATTTACAAACTATGGTGCAAAAAAATGTATTTACGCACTTTGACTTTCTGAGCACCTGTCATGTTTCCTGAGGTTCTACAATGCCCAGACAGTAGAAACACCCCACAAATGACCCCATTTCGGAAAGAAGACACCCTAAGGTATTCGCTGATGGGCATAGTGAGTTCATGAAAGTTTTTATTTTTTGTCACAAGTTAGCGGAAATTGAATTTTTTCTTTTTTTTTCTTACAAAGTCTCATATTCCACTAACTTGTGACAAAAAATTAAATTTTACATGAACTCACCATACCCCTCACGGAATACCTTGGGCTGTTTTCTTTCTAAAATGGGGTCACTTGTGGGGTCTTTATACTGCCCTTGCATTTTAGGGGCCCTAAAGCGTGAGAAGTAGTTTGGAATCCAAATGCGTAAAAATGCCCTGTGAAATCCTAAAGGTACTCATTGGAATTTGGGCCCCTTTGCGCACCTTGGCTACAAAAAAGTGTCACACATGTGGTATTGCCGTACTCAGAAGAAGTAGGGAAATGTGTTTTGGGGTGTATTTTTACATATACCCAAACTGTGTGTGAGAAATATCTCTGTAAATGACAACTTTTTACATTTTTTTATACAAAGTTGTCATTTACAGAGATATTTCTCTCACCCAGCATGGGTATATGTAAAAATACACCCCAAACCACATTGCCCTACTTCTCCTCAGTACAGCGATACCACATGTGTGACACTTTTTTGCAGCCAAGATGCGCAAAGGGGCCCAAATTCCAATGAGTACCTTTAGGATTTCACAGGGCATTTTTACGCATTTGGATTCCGTGAGGGGTATGGTGAGTTCATGTAAGATTTTATTTTTTGTCACAAGTTAGAGGAATATGAGACTTTGTAAGAAAAAAAAAAAAAAAAGAAGATTTCCGCAAACTTGTGCCAAAAAAAATAAAAAATCTTCTATGAACTCGCCATGCCCCTCAAAAGTGATCTTTATAGCGCCGCAGAGATTTTACGGTGTTTTTGCAGTGATCAGAAAAAAAAAAATTCTGTCACTGCGGTGGGGCGGACTGAACGCATGTGCGCACAAGATCAGGCCTGATCGGGCGAACACTGCGTTTTTTGTAGAGCCTATAGAACATGTCCTATTCTTGTCCGCAATTGCGGACAAGAAAAGGCATTTTCTATATAGTTCTGGCAATGTGCGGATCCGCAAAATGCGGAAAGCACATTGCCGGTGTCCGTGTTTTGCGGATCCGCAAAACACATACGGACGTCTGAATGGAGCCTTACAGGGGGTGATCAATGACAGGGGGGTGATCAGGGAGTCTATGTGGGGTGATCAGGGGTTAATAAGTGACAGGGTAGGGGGGTGTAGTGTAGTGTGGTGATTGGTGCTACTTACAGAGCTGCCTGTGTCGTCTGGTGGTCGATCCAAGCAAAAGGGACCACCAGAGGACCAGGTAGCAGGTATATCAGACGCTGTTAACAAAACAGCGTCTAATATATCTTTCTGTGGTTAAAAAAAAAAATCGCATCTACTGGCAGGCTGTAGATCTACTCGTTTACCTTGCGATCCTGTGAGTGCGCGTTCACAGGAAATCTCGGCTCACGCGAGATGACGCATCGATGCGTCTAGGAGGAATAACCCGGCCGCCCGCAGGACGCATCCCTGTGTTAGGCAGTCGGGAGGTGGTTAAAATGTCCCAAATCAAGAGAATTAGGCGACTAATCAATTGCATATTTAAAAAAAGCACATTTTAAAAGTGGAGTGCGCCATTTAATATATGAGGTGAAACAAATCACCACTTTTGATTTGTAATGTTAGAATTTTTTTGGTGCAAATTATGCCATTGTTGAAAAATGTCCCCGATTTGTGTCTGTGAATAAACCAGTAATCGATTTTAGCAAAAAAAAAAAAAAACACTCAATATAGTAAGGCCTTTTTATTATTATAAGATTATATATTATTATAGTATAGCCTTTTAATATGGTTTTAAATAAGAGAGAGAAAAAAAATTACAGAAAGAAAGTTTACAACTCTCCTGGGACTTGAACCTAGAGATCTACATGCATGGTAAACCACTATTCCACTAAGCTATAGCATTACCACATAGATATATCCGTTTTTTCTATGTTTAAAAGCTGTACTTGCTATACAGCAGCACGTACCTCTCACATCCAGGGCCTCCCAGGTGACGTCTCCTCCGATGTAGATCTTCTCTGTCATCATCATCTCCTAGTAGTCCCACCAATAGTAATTCCCTTCTAAAATGCCCTCATTAGTAATACTGCCCCCTACAGTGCCCCCAACCGTGATAACGCTCCCCAAGAGTGTGTCCATTAGTAGAAGAGCCCTCCAGTATTAATAATGCCCTTACAGATTCCCCAGTAAAAATAAGCCCCCACTATTGTTTCCCCAGTGGTAATAAAGCTCTCTACAGACCCCTCAGTAGTAATAGGGCCCTTCATAGTGCTCTTAGTAGAAATAAGCCGGATCTATAAGTCCCTCCTATAGAGCCCCCCGTAGTAATAAGAACGCCTAATGTCCCCTGGATTTAAAATGCCCCTACAGTGCCCCCAGTATTTATATCGCCCCCTACTGTTATAATGCTCGCCCTAAAGCACCCCCAGTATTTATAATTCCTCTGCAGTTACCCCTGCAGTTATATTCCTCTGCTTAGTGTCCTCAGAAATTATAATTCCTCAGCCCCTCCACCATACAGTCCCATGTAAATAACATAACCCCCTCAACATTCAGTCCCATGTAAATAACATCCCTCCCTTCAGCCCTAACATACAGTTCCAGTTAAATAACCACAACTCCCAGTATTACCCTGCCCCTCACACTGAGAATCTCTCCCTTCACTTACTTCTCCTCATATTGCAGACCTCACCTCAGCTTCTTTCCAGGACTTCTCTTCACTACTGAGCGCCATCCTCTCCTGCACTGGTCACATGATGGTGACATCATCGCAGGTCCTTTTCAGCTACTGCATTTAGAACTAATCACATGGACTGTGATGTCATCAAAGGTCCTTCAGCTCTTGCAGGGCAATAGATTCAATTGTATTGCCATCCTCAGGATGGCAATACAGTTGTATCTGGCTGGCAGGCAGGCCATTCGGGGCATGGGACAAAACATCAGGGGCCCAGGCCCTGAATGTTGTATCCTAGCAACGCCCCTGGGTGAAGTTATAGTGCATAATAGTTTATGTGATATTTACATGCTAGCACACAGCTCTGCCCTCAGCCTGAAATCTAGCCCTGTCAATCAAAGGGAGGGGGCGTATGCAGAGCACAGGGGGTGTTACAGAGCAGTGCTCAGACAATTCAGCCCGCCTCCTGGTGCTCCGGTTACTAATTTGCATATGAATAGAAAAAAATTCTGATTTCTCCCTACCAGCCAGTATGTCTGGTTTAATAGGGTTGATCCTGGTGACAGAGCAGTTTTAAACCATGTTAAACACATTTTTATATCGAATCTTTTGTGATTTTTCCATGTCATTATCTATATAAAAAAATTGTATATATAACTGCAATTTTCACACTGGCCATTAGGCCTAAATATGGTAAGACTTCCTTGTCTTTTGAGAGCAGTTACATGGGCCATAGACACAACGGTCTGGAGCTGACCCCACGGACTTATATGGGAGAGTATTCTAGACATGCTCTGTGACCTGTGCAGAGGTCAGGGGGAGCTGATAAGCTGCGATATCACCTATTGTGAATGGTGGATTCTGTGTTTTCTATATAGAGGTATTACTGTGGTTGTAATTCTGATAATACCTACTGAAAAAATTCTGTACAGAGCAGGAAATCAATCTGCGAAACATTGCAGATTTGGTGCGGATATGCTGCAGAAATGCACACAAGTCGATACAGAAATTTGTGCGGGTCTTATGAGTGTTCACCCGCACCCGTGTGCAGGTGGCCAAAATCTGCATCGCAAAACCAGTGAATTTTGCATTACACCCCTGGCTTTTCATCACACAGTACACTATTGCTTTTTGGACATCCTTAATTAGTTCCATAATAATTAGCATGTGGAAAATCCCCAAGACATTACCTATGGGAGCTCCTTGAGGACTGGATTAGGAAACGCTGGAGATAATTTTCAAAGGCTTTACACCAGATTTTAGCATTAAAAAAAGTTGCTCAATTTGGCACAAATAATATTTTGATTGAAAAAATGTTGCAACTTTTTACTTTAATTTAACTTTGCTTTTTTAGTGGGTTGAGCTTAAAAAAGGGGTAGGGTGACTGTGGCCCAACACATTTACAATAACTTATGCCATTTGTTTTGTGCACTTGTATAGCATTGACATATTCCACAGTGCTTTACAGACATTAGTATCAAGTTTTCCCCAATGGGGCTCACAATCTAAGTTGTCTTTGGAGTGTGGAAGGAAACCAGAGAAAACGAATGCAAATATGGGAAGAACATACAAACTCCAGATGTTGTCCTTGGTCAGATTTGAACCCAGGACAACAGAGCTGCAAGGCAACAGTGCTAACCACTGAGCCACCGTGCTGCCCATCTCCACGTCTGCAGCATTAAAGGGGTTGTCCGGGATCAAATAATTTTATTTTTTTAGTGTACTCCCTATTAACAGCTGAATCAAGGTCCCCCCATATGTTTAAGTATTTTCACCATTTCTATATGGCTCATACGGTCCCCCGACGCTTTGTTTACACCTATGTTTATTTTTTCCTACCTTCCTGCCGCACTGCACTGTGGTTCCCAGCACAGCGCGGCATCACGTGGTTTCATCTCCGCCGTGACTCCGCCCCCTAATTAAAATTCAGTGCTCTGCCTCTTTTATTCATAATAAAGCGCCCTGCCCGGTGACGTCACCGGACCGGATGGGCGTAGCTTAGCGCGGTTGGTTGCCGCCTTGTTACCGCCCATCCAGGCACTTTGAATAATCCATGTGGCTGAGGGTGACGTCACCGAGCTCCCTAGGAAGCAGAAGAAGAGGCTTCACTCGGCAGAAAGGGACCCGGTACGTCACCGAGTCTTGGAAAAACAGCGCTTCCGGCTGAGAGTTGGAGATTTGAAAACTGGGCATTAGAAATGTCGGGTAAAGGTAGGACAGGCACGAATGTAACATTTAGGGCATTGTTGTACACATACTCCAATCTTCCCAATCCCGGACAACCCCTTTAACAGCAGAAGATGTGAGAAATTTATCACCAAGCTTTATATATACCTCTTTATAAATTGGTCAGATCTTAATCTAGCTAGCCTGTGAAACAAGCCACTGTGTGAATTAACACTATAAAGATGTGTGTTAGTTTTCAAGAATGCATAAGAGCAGTTGACAGGAGAATGGAAGGACTTTTGCCGTTTTTATTTTCTTTCTCACGAAATAACATTATTCATGTTTTGGCCATATACGTTTAAATACTTTTGCAGGTGAAAGAAATCTGCATGCTGGTAAAATTATAAAATGAAAAATTAAATAAAAAAAAAATCAACATTTTATAAAGCCCTCTTTATAAATTACTTCTTATGGGGGGGGGCAACCGCTTGAAGAACTTTCTGACCAAAGGAGAGGCCAGAGGTTCCAGATAAATCTAAGCGGTAATGTTTCACAAATGTGTGAATACTAGACCAGGAGGCAGCCCTGCATATATCATCCAGGGAGGCCCCTGCTCTTTCAGCAAAAGTAGTGGAGACAGCTCTGGTAGAATGTGCCCCAATATTGGAAGGAGGATCCAGATTTTGATTCTTATAGCATAGGGTAATGGTGTCCTTTATCCATCTTGCAATGGAGGATTTTGAGACCCTGGATCCCTTATTTTTTCCAGCAAATTGGACAAGCAGGCTGTCAGACTTCCTGAAGTCCTTAGTGGCTTCTAAGTATCTAAGGACTGTACGCCTAACATCAAGGGAATGAAATTTCTCCTCCTCCTGATCCTTAGGATTGTTGAAGAAAGATGGAAGGAAGATCTCTTGGCCTCTGTTGCGGTCTGAGGCTACCTTTGGCAGGAAACCTGGGTCTAATTTAAGCACAATCTTATCATCAGTGATGGCAAGGTATGGTTCACGAATAGAGAGAGCCTGAATCTCTCCTAATCTCTTAGCAGAGGTAATTGCTATAAGGAAAGCGGTCTTGAATGAAAGCAATTTAATTGAACAGTTCTCCAACGGCTCAAACGGGGAACACATAAGGTTATTGAGTACTAGATTTAAGTCCCAGGTCGGGGTGCGGGATCTTAAGGTGGGTCTAAGTCTACGGGCAGCTCTTATAAATCGTTTAATCCATCTATGGTCTGCTAGGTCGGCATCAAAGAAGGCGCTTAATGCAGAAATTTGAACCTTTAAAAAGGTAGATGGAGAGAGGCCTATATCCAGACCCTTTTGTAGAAATTCCAGAATCTTTTGAATGTTAGGCCCTTCAAGATTTGGATTCTTTTCACCTGACCATGAACAGAACCTTTTCCAGATCTTCAGGTATATTGCAGATGTCACTTTCTTCCTGGAGCATCTCAAGGTGGCTATGACCTTGTCCGACAGGCCCTGAGACTTTAAGAGGGAGACCTCAGGATCCAAGCCGTGAGTTTCAGGAACTCCGGATGAGGATGTAGTAAAGGACCTTGGTATAGGATGTCCCCTCTGAGTGGGAGTCTCACCGGGTCGTCTATTGCCAGTCTTAGGAGCGGAGGAAACCAACTCCTTTTTGGCCAGAACGGGGTGATGAATATCACTGTGGTTCTTCCTTCCAGAATCTTTTGAATGACCTTCGAGAGGCAATGGAGGGATCCCAACACCATTTTAGAGAGAAGGCATCTATTCTCCAGGGATGATCTCCCGCATTTAGGGAGCAGAATGTTTGTAATTTCGTATTCTTTTTTGATGCAAACAGGTCTATTGTAGGAAGCCCCCATTTCTGGGTTAGCATATTGAAGACCTCTTGATTCAGGGCCCACTCTGTGTGATCTATTTCTTGTCTGCTTAAAAAGTCCGCTTCTAGATTTTGGGATCCCTTCAGGTTCATTGCTGAGATGGATCTTAGCTCTTTCTCTGCAAAGGAGAAAATTTCCTCTGAGATATTCTGGAGTCTCATTGATCGAGTACCTCCCTGGTGTTTCAGGTAGGAGACCACGGTCGTGTTGTCCGATAGGACCCTCACGTGCTGTTTTCTTATCAGCTGTTTGGCTGAAAGTAGAGCTTCTCTTACCGCATACAGCTCCCTGAAATTTGAAGATTGGACAGATATGAGATGCTTCCAAGTTCCCTGGATATAAGCTTTGTCGATTTTCGCCCCCCATCCAGATTTGCTGGCATCCGTGAAGATCGTTATTGAAGGCGATTTGATCCATGGAACCCCCTGGGAAAGATTCTTCTCCTTCGTCCACCATGAGAGAGAGATCTTTACTGACCCTGGAATGCAAAGCTTGGAGTCCAGAGAGCCCTTCTTCTTGCTCCAGTGGGACAATAGCCAGTTCTGTATTACTCGACAGTGAGCCTGCACCCACTCGACAGAAGGTATACAGGAGGTTAGTAGGCCGAGAAGGCTCATTGCTTCTCTCACTGAGCATTTCTTCCGGTGTTGGAAGTGCCTCACCTTGTTTACCAGGGACTGGATCTTGATCTGTGGTAGGAAGGTCGACTGTGTTAGGGAGTCTAGTGTAACTCCTAGGAACATCACCTTCGTGGATGGTACTAACATTGACTTGGGTTTGTTCACTATCCATCCTAGCTGTGACAGACGGGATAAAAATATTTCCAAGTCCGACAGTAGGAGCTCTTTTGAGTCTGCTATAATTAAAAAATCGTCCAGGTACGGCACTATATTTAACCCTTCTTGTCTGAGTGGGGCTATCATTTCTATCACCAGTTTGGTGAACAGCCTTGGTGTGGCTGAAATCCCGAAGGGTAACGCTATGAATTGGAAATTGAGAATCCGATTGAAAGGGTCTAGGATCGCAAACCTTAGGTATCTCTGGTGATCTGGGTGAATGGGAACATGCAAATAGGCGTCTTTCAGGTCGACCGAGCACATAAATGCTCCTAGCTTTATCAGGGGTACTATGGATTTCAGAGACTCCATCTTGAACTTCCTGTAAAGAATAAACTTGTTCAGTTGTTTCAGGTTTATAATAGTTCAAAAGTCTCCTTCCTTCTTTTTTACTAAAAATAGGGTTGAATAGTACCCTCGACCTCTTTGAGACGCGGGAACTGGGATTACTGCTCCCTTCTTCACCAGGTCCTGGACCCCCTGGAAAATATTCATGTTGGAGGATCTGGCAGGCATCCTTGTGACGACAAATCTTGGAGGGGGGAGAGAGGTTAACTCGATCTTGTAACCTTGCCGAATGATATCCAAGGCCCAAGGATTTTTTGATGTTAGTGCGCATGGACCTAGGAAATCCTTCAGTCTTCCCCCTACAATGGCGTCATTGTTTATCTTCAAATTTAGATTTGGGCTTGTTGAGGAAGGGTTGAGACACATGCATATATATACATGTATTTTCTTCTGCCATAGGTGCGTTTAATATGAAGCGGAAGAAAAACCCAGGAGATGCCACAGAAGAGA
Source organism: Bufo bufo (assembly GCF_905171765.1). Taxonomy (NCBI): domain Eukaryota; kingdom Metazoa; phylum Chordata; class Amphibia; order Anura; family Bufonidae; genus Bufo; species Bufo bufo. Next base: position 325,676,683 of record NC_053390.1, read on the forward strand.
CCAGCTATTCCCCCTGACACTCTTGTGAGTGTATTGCGTGCTTAGTGTATTGTTGGTAATAATAAATACTGTGTTTAATATATAACTATCTGTGTAATGTGTGGTTATTAGCGATAGTTAGTTTAGTAAGGCGCATGCAGCTAGCTTAGTGATTAGCGTAAGGTAAAGGCAAAGTATTGTAATATTGTTATATAAAGGTATAAATGGGCGGAGTCATCAATAGATGGATCCTCCCATTTATGAATATTAATTGATATTTACATAAATATTGGTGATTAATATTCCCCCTTTACAGGGCTTAAGAAGGAAACCTCTTCCTTTACCCCCCTTGGGATAAGCCCAGCGCCCTGACTTGCCTTTCCCCCTAACAGCCTTATTTTGTCCACCGTATGACCGAAAGGACTGGTTCCTTCTAAAGGACTTTTCCTCAGGGAATCCTTTTTTCTTATCAGCCGCTTTCTCAAGTATCTTGTCTAGGACCGGCCCGAATACATACTCTCCTGAAAAGGGGATAGATACTAACTTCTGTTTAGAAATTCTATCACCCGACCATGACTTTATCCATAAAGCCCGATGAGCCGCATTGGAAAGTCCAGCCTCCTTAGCACAGAATCTAATAGATTCAGCCGAGGCGTCTGCCAGGAATCCTGTAGCTGACTTAAGCAGCGGGATGGTCTGCAGGATTTCTTCCCTAGAAGTCTTACTACTTAGGTGGTCTTCAAGCTCTCCTAACCATAAGTACATAGACCTAGCAACAGACGTTGCTGAAATGTTGGTCTTAATGTTATACATTGAGGCCTCCCAAGATTTTCTTAAAAGGGCATCTACCTTCCGCTCCATAGCATCCCCTTAATTGAGCGGCATCCTCAAACGGCAGTGAAGTTTTTTTGTTAACTTTCGCCACCTGCACGTCTATTTTAGGGGTCTCGTCGAACAATTTAGACTGAGAAGGGTCAAACAATAATCGATTTTTAAATTTCTTGGATACTCCAAGTCGTTTTTCTGGTTCTGACCACTCCTCCAAAATCATCTCTCTTATATGTTCGTTTATGGGGAAGACCTTGGATTTCTTCACTCTAAGTCCCCCGAACATTTCATCCTGAATGGATAGAGACCTAGGGGCCTCTTCAATCCCCATTGTCGCTCTGACTGCTTTTAATAAGTCACCCATTTCTTCTGAGGAAAAAAAAAAAATTTCTATTACTTTAATAGATTTCTCCTTCAGAGAGAGAGATCATCCTCCCATTGCATGGAAGTAGAAGCTTTGTCATCAGCGTCATCAGATCCCGAGGTAATGATCTTAGAACGCGGACGTTTGCGAGAGGGCTCGCCCTGGGAATCAGATGGAGCAGCTTTAGCGGCCCTAAGTTCTTCCTGAACCACAGATCTGATACTATCCATAAGGGAGGATTGTAGGAAACCAATTTCCCTATCTTCATCTCCCTGCCCGTCTGCAGGGAGACTCTTCTCTGACCCTGGCCACAGTGGGGACAGGAACACTGAGGTGTGGTGGTGGGAGGGGGCAATTTAACCTCTTCTCTGTTTCCTGCCCCCACAGAGGTCATGGGTCAATCTCCTTGTGGCCGTCATGGTGATGATATGGGAAATCTTTCATTTTTACAAGGGTAACAAATACAAAGCTGTGCTTAGGTGACATCACCCCACTCCCTACCGGAGTGTGAGCATCAAATTGGAGGCGTGCTACCGGCCGGGGCACGCTTCCATCTGAAAGAAATAACTAAACTTCCTCTAAAGGACTCCGGGATTGAGCCAAGCCATTGGAGCTTTTACCACAACTGGATTAACAAAGGAATAGACCCTGGGAGAAACGAAGGTAGGAGTGATTTATATCACGAACCAATTGCACTATTCATATAGGGGAATATTGGATGTGGGGGAATCTCAACAGGAGTCAATTAAGAGACTGTTTATATTTGATAGTTTGCGCAGAAACAATACTGTTTTTCATATTGGTTTTAGAAACAATGTGTATGTGTAATAATGTTCCCCCAGCAGTAATAATGTCCCTTGGAGTGTCCCCCAGCAGTAAAAATCTCCCACATAGCTGCACCCAGCAGTAATAATGTCCTCCAGAGTGGACCCAAGCAGTAATAATGTCCACCTGGACTGGTCCCCAGCAGTAATAACATGCAGCATTTTTTTAAGCAGGAAAAAAAAAAAACTCACTTCAACCACTTGCATATATAGTTTGTTTAGTAGCGCCTTTTTACAGTACAGTGCTGTACTACATTTTCTGTCCTGCCCTCTGTGCTAGGATGAACTGCTTCTTTGGATGTAAGGTGATGGTAACTCTATTTTATTCTTCTGGTACACTGGGTACTGTACATGACTCTAAAGAAGCTCCTGTCCTTATCATAGAAAGTGATTTACAGCTTCCAGCATCCATTACTGACTGTCATATGTAAGGACCTGCTTTATTTGTCATAGTTATCTGATTATTTTTCTTAAAGAGGACCTTTCACCGATTCTTACCCTATGAACTAACTATACATACATGTAGAGCGGCGCCCGGGGATCTCACTGCACTTACTATTATCCCCGGGCGCCGCTCCGTTCTCCTGCTATGCCCTCCGGTATCTCCGTTCCCTAAGTTATGGTAGGCGGAGTCTGCCCTTGTTCTTCTGTAGTGCTGGCCAATCGCATTGCAGAGCACACAGCCTGGGAGAAAATAACCTCCCAGGCTGTGAGCTCTGCGCTGCGATTGGCCAGCGCTAGAGCAGAACAAGGGCAGACTCCGCCTACCATAACTTAGGGACTGGTATCTCCGCCTACTATAACTTAGTGAGCGGAGATACCGGAGGGCATAGCAGGAGAACGGAGCGGCACCCAGGGATAATAGTAAGTGCAGTGAGATCCCCGGGCGCCGCTCTACATGTCTGTATACTTAGTTCATAGGGTAAGAATCGGTGAAAGGTCCTCTTTAAATCTTCATTTACTTTTAGCTTAGTATGACATTTTGGGGCTTTGGAACCAATTACTAGTTTTCCATAGAGTTATGGACTCAAGCTACAATAGTTTCAACTTACAATCCCAGAACCAATTAATATTGTAACTTGAGGGACCACTGTAATAGGTGCCACTTCTTGGTCTGTATTTTACTGCAGTTATCATTACAGGCAGGATTAGAATGACAGTTATGACCTATATGTATAGATAACACAATCCACCATTGACAATGGGCGATATCACAGCTTATACCCCCTGACCTCTTCACAGGACATAGAGCATGCCCAGAAAACAGTCCCATATAAGTCAATGAGTGTCACGAATCAGCGGGTGTGAACCCACTGTGCCACGAGTCCCACCTCCTCTAAGTGTGTTGTTTAAGTGAATCCCTCGATTCTTCACAGTACCCCTGATGGTGGGGATAGACTTTCCCGAGGGAAACACCAGGTCGCTACCTATTGAGGAGGATAGGTACATGAGGCAGCTGGTCCAGGCAGATCAGGAGGTACCGGAGAAAGGTGATGTCAGCAGGTGGGGTCGTTACCAGGAGCAACAGTGCAGGACCGAAGGATTAGACATAAGCGAAGTCAGACAGGCAAAAGGTCAGGTCAGGTGGCACAGGTACAGGTCAGGAAATCCGGGTCGGCAACAGGAGAGTCAAGGCAAACAGGCAGGGATCACATGGGTAGCAGAATCCAGGAACACAAGTATGAGTCAGGAACACAAATGGTTATCAGGAACCTTAGCAGGACAAAAGGACCTTCACGCTGAGGCATCTTGGAAGGGGGCTGAGACAGTTATATATGCACAGGAGGGCTAGGATAGGTCAGCGAGGGCACAGAAAGTGACGCGCGCTGGCCTTTAAGAAAGTGCAGCAGCAACAAACAACAAGCATGCTGTGGCCAGGGCTGAGAGCAAACTGTGGAGCGGATCCAGAACAACAGCACCCACACAGACAGAGCCCAGGACTGCAGCGGTGAAATGGGAAGCATCGGCCGCAGATCACCACTGAACACGGCGCCAGGAACCGCGGCGGTAAGCAGGGGAACAGCGGCGCACAGCAGCCGCTTTTACAATGAGTCATCTTGCAGTGTTCTGAAATGTATTTATTTTCCGCAGCGCTTTACAGACATTAGCATCAAGCTGTCCCCAATGGAGCAGACAATCTAGGTCTTTGAAGTGTGGGAGGAAACCGGAGTACCCGGTCAGACACAAACCTAAGACCCCAGCGCTACAAGGCACCATTGCTGAGTCACCGTGCTGCCCACTGCAATGCATTGAAAGTGTTAATATAACTATTTCATGTATCATGTACTACAAATCCCATAAGGTTGTATACGGAGTGAGTGGTCCACTGAGGCTAGACAGGGCTCGCTCCACCCTTCATCTCTAAGAGGAAGATTCTGGAGTTACTGGCTGACTGCTGAGTAGTGAACACCTCAAGCAGCAAGGAGCAGCTCCTATAGGGACATTCCATTCCACTACAGACTACAAGTAACTTATGTGCCAGCCCTCAGAAGGGGGGAGTCCTATAGAAGGTTTAGCCAACAGAAAGGGATTGGGGACATTGGCAAGGACGGTAATCGCCGCTAATCTGGCTACAGCCTTCTCTGCATGTGGTGGAAACACTGTAAGCTACAAGCTGCCCACCATAACCAAAGGACAGGAGGGCCTCCTGTTCAGAGACTGTATTCCTCTGAGGATACTGTGGATATCATATACTTCTATACATCTGCTGACAGAGAAATTGCATCCCTTTAGGCCGAGAGAGAGAGAGAGAGAGAGAGAGAGAGAGAGAGAGAGAGAGAGAGAGAGAGAGAGAGAGAGAGAGAGAGAGAGAGAGAGAGAGAGAGAGAGAGCTAGCCTCCATATACAACCTTTGGGAACTATTTGAATCGACTGTAAAGACTGTATTTCATGTGAATAGTGCTTGTGTGGATCACCTGCTGCCTGGCTTCAGTAAAGAACTGTGGATTTATTATACCAACAGCAGTCTCATCATTACGTCACACTACATTTGCACTGCAAGGAACTGGCGTCACGACAACCAGGATTCTGCCTCGCACCATAAAACAGCAACATCAAGGGCACTTCAACCGCCATGACGCAGCAGAACCCAAGAACCAAAGTGTGCCCGAAGGGAAGTACTGGTGCACCCTTTCCATCACTGCACGCCAGCCCAGGATGCTTCAGGAAACCGAGAGTACAACTACTGCACCCATCTGGCCACCCACACTCACGTGCGCTCCTGCGGCCCGGTCGCTACAATCTCCTGTCCATTGTGTCTTTGGTGCATATTAGCAGCTGAAAAACTATAACTGCTATAAAAACTCTAGATCAGGCATCCTCAAACTGCAGCCCTCCAGCTGTTGCAAAACTACAACTCCCAGCATGCCCGAACACCCTACAGCAGTGGTTCTCAACCTTTCTAAAGCCGTGACCCCTTAATACAGTTCCTCATGTTGTGGTGACCCCCAACCATTACATTTTTTTCCTTGCTACGTCATAACTAATTTTGCTACTGTTATGATGACCCACCAAAAACACGCACAGACACCAATACACCAAATGTTAATTCAAAGTATTCATTCATAACCACAGAACTTTAGCATAAATACAAAATATTTGTAAACCAAATAAATAACTTTAAAATAAATAATAAACAACAAATACCCCCTAAAAAATAAATCATTGGTGCTCAGGGTACCCCTCAAATAAATAAATCAGTGGTGCTTCAAGTCCCCCCCAAATAAATAAATCATAAGTGCTCAGGGTTCCCCAAATAAAAAAATCAGCAGGGCTTCAGGTCTCCCCCAAATAAATCAGCGGTGCTCAGGGTACCCCCAAATAAATAAATCAATGGTGCTCAGTGTCCCCCAAATAAATAAATCAGCAGTGCTCAGGGTACCCCCAAATAAATAAATCAGTGGTGCATCAGGTTTCCCCCAAATAAATAAATCAATGGTGCTCAGGGTCCCCCAAATAAATAAATCAGCGGGGCTTCATGTCCCCCCAAATAAACTAAGCCTTGCTCAGCCAAATAATTAAAATAAAATTAGCCAGGCTCAATTAAATCATTGGTGGCAGTGGTGCTCAGCGGCGGTGTCATTAACGAAAAAACTCGGACCTCAGCAGACAGCGGCCCGACTTACCTGTCCAGACGTCAGGCTCCTTCAAGCACAGGCAGTGATAGGACATCACTTCCTGTGCGCGAGGATAAGGGGCCGCTGCCGTTGTGCGGGCGACCCACAATAGGAAGCCTCAGGCGACCCCCCGGAAAGGGTTGATCGACCCCCAAAGGGGTCGCGACCCCTAGGTTGAGAACCGCTGCCCTACAGGTATCAGCCTACAGCAGGGCATTTGTGGGAGTTGTAGTTTTACAACAGCTGGAGGGCTGCAGTTTGAGGATGCCTGTTCTAAATGCTATAAAGAACAGTTTGGGGCACAATGGCAGCCCCCATCATTATGTTCAGAACTTAAAATAAGAAAATCTACAAATCAGAAAATAAAAACAGGTTAAAAAAGGATATGTATTGCCAGTTGGTTTTTAACCAGCAGAAAAAAAAAATTGGTGACATATTCCCTTTATGTGTATTATACACAAAGTTGATTTTTTTTAATGTAATTTTTGTTTCTAATCATGAAGTTACAAGATGGTAATTGTGTGTATGAATGATAATGTTGCATTTTTTTAAAACATATTGGCCAACATTTACTAACAAGAGTGCACCTAAAACGTATCGTATTTTTTGCCCTATAAGACGCACCGGTCTATAAGACGCACCTAGGTTTTAGAGTTTTTTCATTACACCTCAGGTCAGACAACCAATCAGACCCCCAAGGTTAATCAGACCTCAGCTGACAGCCCCAATAAGACCCCCAATGTTAATAAGACCCCAATAAGACCTCAGATCAGACCCCCAATCAGACCTCAGCTCAGACCCGAATGTGAATGACCCCCAATTAGACCTCAGATAAGAGCCCCATGCTCTCATCAGCCCCCAGTAGCCTCATTTCAGCCCCCAGCAGCCTCATTTCAGCCCCCAGCAGTGTTTAAGCCCCCATCAGCCCCATATGGGTTAAAATAAAATAAACAAACACTTACCTCTCCTGCTCCAGACGCCACCGCTCCTCTCCTCCAGTGCGCTCTGTTTTCCGGCCTTGCTGTGAAGGCTGCGCACAGCATGAAATCACAGAGCGCAGTCACGCTGTGCGCAGCCTTCACAACAGGAAATGGTGAGTACAAAGCCTTCACCGCTTCCTGGTCCTCCGGTACAAATGAGCACTTCCATAATGGAAGCGCTCATTAGTATTCGCCCCATAAGACGCAGGGGGGGAATGCATCTTATGGGGCGGAAAAATACAGTAAGTTACACCAAAATTTTGGGAAAATTTGCGCATCTAGTTTTAGAAAATTCCACTGCATTGTGTGGCTTAAAGGAAAGAAGCAAATGCACCACAATTCTGATGTAAAATACACAGCAAAGTAAGCCAACAAAAGTGTCTAGCCACACACCAAGTTTACCATCCAGCCTGAGTCACTGTGAAAAATCAGGTGCAAGTCTAGGACAGCCTAATTTTACACCATCTACAGATTTAGTAAATCTGCCTCAGCATCTTATGTGCCTTCTTAAAAAAGCTTAGACTTGGTAGTAGCTGTTCGAGGTGTGCGTTTTATATATTTAACTTATTTGTGGATGACGACCAAATATTTTGAGGCCTCTATTTCAGGGTTTTTGAGAGCACAGGGTCTTGCTGATGTAGATGCTGTTGTTAAATATGCATTTTGCACTTCTTAATCTATTTTACATTACATTTACGTCAAAGCCTCTGCCACATGCATGAATTTTTATAAATAAGGGCCCATAACAGTTGCGTGGTCTGCCTTCATGGTAGGTACACAGAGTCCTAAGTATAAATAGATCAAGGGAGAGATCTCTGTATTGACCTTTCAAATATTTATTCATAGTTATTAGGTCATCTTTTTCTAAATTAAACAATGTTTCCAGGTACTGTCACCCACCTAAGAAACTTCTCAAGCTCTACCATGTCTTTCTTGTACACTGGTGCACAAACCTCTACACAATATTTAAAGGGACTGGCCAGTTTATATTACTAGCTGCACATGTGCTCGTAACAACACATGTATGAAGTTAGTAATAAACATTATCAGCACTGATGTTCCATAGTTCATATTTTTATGCAGGTGTACTCACTTGCTTCTGGGTGCTTCACTCCGTACATGGCCACTGAAGGGTTCCTTCCATCAGCAGCCACCATTCACTTACACTGGGGACAAACTGCGCATGTGCTAGTTCCACTGTGTGTCCCCAGTGAATGGACGCTTGTTACCAGCACCAGTAATATAAGCTGGCCAACCCCTTTAATGTGCATTCTAACTGGTAACTCATGAAGAGGCTGAACTTTGGTCTCCTCATATGTATCTACGCCCTACTGATGCACCCCATGATCATTGGCATAACTATAGAGGCTGCAAGGGAAGCGGCTGCTTTGGGGCCCAGGAGTAGTGTCTTATTTACTACGTTTCAGGCCACACCGGACCCCCTCCACATGCAGTCAAACTCAGGGCCCGTGTCCATCCGCTTTAATTCATTAAATGAGGGCCCAGCAGCCTAACTGTATAAACCCCGCTCTGCACTTGGAATAGCCCGCCACCTGCCAAGGGAACAATACAAGCTTGCAGCGCGCTATGCATATCATTCACAAGGAGTGCAGCATGCAGTTGCCAGGCAGCCGTCCCAACCACTGCCCACTCCTTCCTCTGTCAGCCTAATCTGTACTATAGCATACAGTACATGGCAGCCTCCCCACTCTGCCCTGCCATGTAGTAGTGCTTATTTTGCCACACTTACATATGCACACAAGCGATGCCAGGATGGACCTGGGCTGGCATCGCGTGTGTGCATGTGTGTGTTATAATAAGCACTAGTACACGGCGGAGCAGTGGGGCAGAGACGGGAGGCTGCCATCTACTGAATGCTATAGTACAAATGGCTGTCAGAGGAAAGAGTGCCCCCTGGGCCAGAGTGTGGCCAGACCTGCAGTATTGATCATACTTACCTGATCCTTACTGCTAGGTTCCAGCTCTGTTGCTTCACTGCCATCTCTGCAGGTCCCGGGTCTCCACACAGCGGGGCACATCACCACTGCAGCCAATAACTGGCTGTAGCAGTGATGTTTCACCCATGCAGCACGTCACGGGGTCATGTGACGTGCTGGAGTCACATGCCCCTCGTCAAAATGGATGCTAAAAATTACCGTAAATGAAATTAAAGAAGTCACAAAATAGCCACATGAGTGGGATATGCAGCGGAGGAGGGGGTTGCAAAGAAGTGTTTGTGTGGGAAGGGAGCCTACAAAATATGGATGTGGTCTGTGTGCCATCCACATTTTGTTTGGGAGACCCATTGACTTTAATGGGACCGTGGTCCTCATTTTGCAAACATATTTTATCTTTTCATGGAAAGGACATATGGATGCAGAAAGCACATGGATGATCCTTGTTCTGTCTGCATCTGTATGTCAGTTCTGCACAAAGATATAATATGTCCTATACTTGGCCGCAAAATGTGGGTATGCAAAAATGGAATGCAAAATGGATGGCATCTGTATTTTGCGGATCCACAATTTGTGGACCGCAAAATACATACAGTCGTGTACATGAGGCCTAACTCTCTCACGGAAGTACTATATAGGACCTTATAAAGAAGTACTGAACAGTACTTATGTGAAAAAAGCACTTGGACTGAGATATAACACTATGGGCCCTTTCACACGAGCGAGTTTTCCGCGCGGGTGCAATGCGTGACGTGAATGCACAGCACCCGCACTGAATCCTGACCCATTCATTTCAATGGGGCTGTGCACATGAGCGATGTTTTTCATACATGACTTGTGCGTTGCGTGAAAATCACAGCATGTTCTATATTCTGTGTTTTTCACGCAACGCAGGCCCCGTAGAAATGAATGGGGCTGCATGAAAATCAAATAGCATCCACAAGCAAGTGCAGATGCAATGCGATTTTCACGGATGGTTGCTAAGGAGATGATAATAAATAGGGATGAGGTCCATTCACTTTATTATTTTCCATTATAACATGGCTATAATGGAAAATAATTGCATTCTTTAATACAGAATGCTAAGTAAAATGTCCCTTGAGGGTTAAAAAATAATAAAATAATTACTCACCTCATCCACTTGATCGCGCAGCCGGTATAGTCTTCTTTCTTATTCCTGCAGGACCTGCAAAAGGACCTTCAATGACATCATCGCACTCACCACATGGTGAGCGCGGTGACATCAGCGCAGGTCCTGCAAGAAGAAGAAGAAGATGATGCCGGCTGCGCGATCAAGTGGATAAGGGGAGTTAATTTTTTTTATTTATTTTTTTAACCCCTCAAGGCACATTTTACTTAGCATTCTGTATTAAAGAATGCTATTATTTTCCCTTATAAGCATTTTAGAAGGGAAAATTATAAAATCAACAGAACACCTAACCCAAACCCGAACTTCAGTGAAGAAGAAGAAGTCCGGGTCCGTGTGTCGTTACCACATTCAGTTTTTTATCAAGCGCGTGCAAAACGCATAGCACTCGCGTGGAAAAAACTCAACAACTGAACGCAATCGCAGACAAAACTGGCAGAAATTGCGTGCGTACTCGCAATGCACCCTGCACACATCCCGCCCTCACCCGCAACACCCGTGTGAAAGGGGCCTATGGGGGAGATTTATCAAACTGGTGTAAAGTAGAACTAGCTTAGTTGCCCATAGCAACCAATCAGATTCCACCTTTCATTTTTCACAGCTCCTTTGGAAAATTGGAAAATGAAAGGTGGAATATGATTGGTTGCTATAAGCAACTGAGCCAGTTCTACTTTACACTAGTTTGATAAATCTCCCCCTATGACTCTGTGTCTCTCATTGTAACTTACTCCACAGACTTCTTTGGATAGTTGTAATTTGATCCTTTAGTAAGCTGTCTATCTGTGAATGCTGCTTTAGAAAAGGGGGAGGCAAATTGCAAAGTTTCTTATATTAACAATATATTTTTACACATTTATGTGAAAAGGTAATGACCATTTACGTTTACTGTCAACTAAAATGCCTAAGGGTACTTTCACACTAGCGGCAGGGGAGTCCGGCAGGCTGTTCCGGCGGGTGAACAGCCTGTCGGATCTGTCCTGCTGCTAGTTCGTGTGTGCCCTCAGACTGCCGCTCCGTCCCCATTGACTATAATGGGGGCGGAGGAGTAGTTCCGGCGGCAGCAAGGCAGCGCAAGCTGAATCGCAGCCGGACTAAAAGTACTGCATGCAGTATTTTTAGTCCGGCTGCCTCTCTGCGTGCGCTGCCGTGCTGCCGCCGGAACTCCGCCCCCGCCCCCAATATAGTCAATAGGGACGGAGCGGCAGTCTGGGGGCACACATGAACTAACAGCAGGACCGATCCGACAGGCTGTTCACCCGCCGGAAAAGCCTGTCGGACTCCTCTGCCGCTAGTGTGAAACTAGCCTAAGTCAGCCTAGCCTAAACTAGCCTAAGTCAGCCTAAACTAGCCCATGTCAGTTTTGCCCAGTGATTTACCATTCACTACATAATCAAGTTTAGTGCTCCCATAAGAAAAACAAAATAAGAGTATTGAAGGTTTGATACCTTTTAATAGCTAACAAAAATAGAAGTAATGATGTTACACGTTTCAAACCTGCAATACTCTTATTTTGTTTCTCTTAATGGGAGCACTAAACTAGTTTTCTATTGGCTAACACGGTACCAGACTATTTCCTTTTTCTTTCTACATAATCAAGGCATAGATGTTCCCTCTCAATGTGCATAACCTTAGATTTATTAGTCTCAAACCTCATTTACTACTTCTCTACCCAAGCCTCCAAAGTATTCAAAGTCATCTGTAGCAGTACACTGTCATCTTTTCTGTAAGTTACTTTACACAGTTTGATATCAATATTCTCTGAAAATATATGTTTTACTGTGAAATTTCCTTACTGTGAACTCTACAAGGTCAGTTATAGCTATATTAAAGAGAATACGGCCCAGTACTGTCCGCTGTAATAGATTAGCTCTTGTTTACTTTAATCATTGATTTCTAGGTATAGTCTTTCAAAAAGAAATAGAATATGGTTGCTGTAGGCTGTTCCTCCACTTATTACTTCTCTCCACATTTGATAAATACCGACCAGTTTGTGTAAGAGTGCCAAACTCAGCATCCAATTCAGATTTGGGTATGATACCATTCTACAAACTCCAGTAGTAGAACTTACCACAAGACACAGCAGCAGAGTGGTAAAGTAGTATTTACACCTTTAGGCCCCTTTCACACGGGTGAGTATTCCGCGCGGATGCGATGCGTGAGGTGAACGCATTGCACCCGCACTGAATACCGACCCATTCATTTCTATGGCGCTGTTCAGATGAGCGGTGATTTTCACGCATCACTTATGCGTTGCGTGAAAATCGCAGCATGCTCTATATTCTGCGTTTTTCACGCAACGCAGGCCCCATAGAAGTGAATGGGGTTGCGTGAAAATCGCAAGCAAGTGCGGATGCGGTGCGATTTTCACGCACGGTTGCTAGGAGACGATCGGGATGGAGACCCGATCATTATTATTTTCCCTTATAACATGGTTATAAGGGAAAATAATAGCATTCTGAATACAGAATGCAAAGTAAAATAGGGCTGGAGGGGTTAAAAAAAAATTAAAAATAATTTAACTCACCTTAGTCCACTTGATCGCGATGCCGACATCTCCTTCTTCTGTCTCCTTTGTTGAATAGGACCTGTGGTGAGCATTAAATACAGTTACAGGACCTTTGATGACGTCACTCCGGTCATCACATGGTACATCAGATGATCTTTTACCATGGTGATGGATCATGTGATGACCGGAGTGACGTCATCAAAGGTCCTGCAACTGTATTTAATGCTCACCACAGGTCCTATTCAACAAAGGAGACAGAAGGAGATGCCGGGCTGCGATCAAGTGGACTAAGGTGAGTTAAATTTTTTATTAATTTTTTTCAACCCCTCCAGCGCTGTTTTACTTTGCATCCTGTATTCAGAATGCTATTATTTTCCCTTATTACCATGTTATAAGGGAAAATAATACAATCTACAGAACATTGATCCCAAGCCCGAACTTCTGTGAAGAAGTTTGGGTTTGGGTACCAAACATGCGCGATTTTTCTCACGAGAGTGCAAAACGCATTACAATGTTTTGCACTCGCGCAGAAAAATCGCGGGTGTTCCGCACATTTTATCGCAACGCCCGTGTGAAAGGGGCCTTATATAACTTGATGCATGGGTGTCTTACCAAAACCTCATGCCCAAATACACACACGTGGTAACTTTAAAGTACATCTTTTTAGGGAACAAGCATGGTAGCCTGAACATGCAGTGTGAGAAATGAGGCCACACTTTACCAGTCTTCAGCTATCCATTTTTATTGGGCCTGTACCTAATGGTTTTCAGCCTCTGGTGTTTGGTCTATGACCAAAGCATTGCTATACAAAGGGTAGAGGTAACAATCGCAGTAGGGCATTGGTGCCCAGGACCCGAGACCCTCTACCACATAAGGTTAGGCCAACACCTAGACTTTTTTTTAACACTTTTGATTGAGTTTAACTATCAACTGACAGCTGCAGGCACATTATTGCAAACAACGAAACATATTGCTTTGGACTGCAGCTATAGTTCAGTAGTTGAAATCAATTAGTATTGCTACAAATGATCCAAGTGTAGCCCCAGCCTAAGAAGATAACAGTATTAAAAAGGCATTAGGTACAGTAGGTGGAGGGCATTGCTACAGATTTTGTATTGGGGCCTAGGAGCATAAGGTTAGTCCTCTAGTCTGAACAATGCCACCAGGACTTCTACTGCCACCTAACTGGCTGAATTTACAATTACAAGCCGGTTACAATGGTATGTCATAAAGCGACAACTGAAGGCAAAATTACCAAAAATAAAGTAGTAATATTTGTCTCTATGATCTAAAAGGGAATGTTTGCTTCACTGTGTCTTCTCATACCATCTCACTCTGCTTATTCAACAGACCTGCACTGCTTTACAAGCAAAGACATGAATGAAATTAAAGATTAATCTTTTAATCAACTTTAACCATGAAAATCTGCTGGAATGTATGACATCCTATTTAAAAAGTAAATTGGTGTAATGAAATCGAATTTTAAAGGCACATACATTAAATTATTCACTCCGGGTACTGTCCTCAAAAATCTCACCTCCCAAAAGATTGTGATATGAAGAAACTGTCACGGTTTAGGTATTTCAGTTGGGGAAACGCCAAATAGAGCCACTGCTTTTTTTTTTTTTTTACTAATAATCCTAAGAAAATGTATTTGTGAAATGTAAGGATATACCATACTGAATAGGTGGGTATACAACTGCTGGAACCTCCACTAATCACCACAGCAGTGCAGACCCTTCAAAGTCTATGAACAGCAGCACTCCTGGTCAGCTGCTGCCCAGGAAACTACTGCACATCCACATTCTCTGGATCAGTAATGACCCCAGTTGTCAGACCGGCATCAATCAGAAAACTCCCAGTAATATGCCATCACTTTCCCAAACATGAAAACCTCTTAACCACCTAACTGTTCTGCTGGAGCTGGGCTTGTGGAGGGCTCCTTTTACTACTGATATCTTCTGAATGGTAGCAGCTAAGAGCATGGTCTTGTTTGAAAGCTAGCATTCCAGGCTTTCATACAAGACCAAAATTACAGCATTAGTCAAAGCTAAGCAGGAGATATCACTGTTAGAAATCGAGTCAAGAATAATTGAGGGTAAAACCTGCTTTTAATTTCACTTTCAGCTGTATTTTCTACACCCCAATTTCTATCAGTGATATCTTCCCCTGTACTAAATATATTGCTGTCATTCTGGTAATGTCTGAAAGCTTGGAATGTCAGCTTTCAAACAATACAAGCCCATATCTCTAGCTGGTATCAAACCATAGATATGAGTAGATTTAGCAGCCCCCTTCCCCTCCCATTCAGTCTGGAGGAGAATGAGGGAGCAGCTGACAGCTGCAGGAGAAGAGAAAAATACTGTAAAAACATATAGAAATGAAACATTATGATCATTGTAAATGATAAAAATTGTAAATGTAAACATTGCAGTTTTTTTTATCTGTCCCCTAAAAATAAAATAATAAAAGTTATTTAATACACTATATATACCCCAAAATAGTTCCTAAAAAACCTACAACTAGGGCCGCATGCACACGACGTGGTGTGTTTTGCGGTCCGCAAATTGCAGATCCGCAAACCACGGATGGCGTCCGTGCGCGTTCCGCATTTTGTGAAACGGCACGGACAGCCTTCAATAGAAATGCCTATTCTTGTCCGCAAAGCGCGGACAAGAATAGGACATGTTATATTTTTTTAGCGGGGCCACGGAACGGTGCAACCGATGCGGACAGCACACGGAGTGCTGTCTGCATCTTTTGCGGCCCCATTGAAGTGAATGGGTCCGCATCCGAGCCGCCAAAACAGCGGCTCGGATGCAGACCAAAACAACGGCCGTGTGCACGAGGCCTAATCCTGCTGAAGACGGCTGCTAGAACACAAAGGGGGGAAATATGATTGGTCTTTTAAGGGGTTCTGCACTTTGGTTAAACTGATGATCTATCCTCTGGATAGATCATCAGCATCTGATCGGCGGGGGTCCGACACCCGGGACCCCCGCTGATCAGCTGTTTGAGAAGGCAGTGGCGCTCCACTGTTTACCGTAGGCCCAGTGACGTCACAACTAGTATCACTGGCCTGGGCGCGGCTAAGTTCCGTTCCCTTGAATGGAGCTTAGCCCCGCCCAGACCAGTTGATACAAGTCGTGACGTCACTCGGCCAGCGGTAAACAGTGAGAAGGCCGCGGCGCTGCTGGAGCGCTGCAGCGTTCTCAAACAGCTGATCGGCGGGGGTCCCGGGTGTCGGACCCCCGCCGATCAGATACTGATGATCTATCCAGAGGATACTGCAGACACATTAAAAATCTACAATAAAAAAGTGACTTTTTGGGAGGTTTTTTCCAATTTTAACGTGACTGTTAGGATGTAAACATGACAAGGGAATCCTTTTGACTCTGGTTACAGCGCTCTGTACAGTATAGGCCAATATTGGTTTGATCAGAATTAATCAATAAACAAGCGAAGAAAGCAAGATAAGAATCAATTTATGGTAACATATTAAAATAATCTTAATACCAATCCGAACAGAGTGGTTGTGGCGAAAATAACCTCGCCACTGGGTTTTGGAGGGGCCTGGTTGCCAGCCTCTTGCCCCAGGATTATGGGCCCTCTCATCAGCCCATGCAAAACTTAAACCCCATGGCGATTTGACTGTGTTTGTGGCATCTCAGCGCTCAGATCCAAGCCATATGGGGACATGTGGGGTTTTGAGGTGTGTGACAGAACCATCTGTCTGTGTAATTGTATTGTATGTTATGTGAGGGTACCCAGATAGCTAATTTTATTGTATTTGTGTATTCTGAGTGCTATTCACCTAATGATATGCACTCAGACTTGAGCTATCTGGGAATATGTTAAATGTCTGTTTGCTGTGACATTGTGTGTTTGGGTGGTGATTCCTGTCCTGTTGTTCCCACATGTGTATTGGTGATTTCCCTTTGTCCTGAGAGATAATTGAATTGCTCCTCGGGTGTCTCCAGGGCAGAGAGGAGGAAACCATGATGCATTGTGGGGATGTGTTGTGTCTGTATATCCTGAGTGCTACGTATCTGTCCTGTGTCACAGTCCTCCTTCTGGTCCCCTAGGGGCGTGTACACCAGATGGGGACCTGGATAAATACGGGCGGGTAGCCCTCAATAAAGTGTTCCTGTTTTACCTTCAACATAGAGCCTCGTCTCATGTGTGTGGGGATTGCTATACGTGTATACTCCCCTGGCTATTACTCCTAGCTCTTGTAAGAGCTGTTCCTGATCCTGGTTCCTGTGGTGTTATCGGTGTCGAGTGGAGTGCTTGGAGTCCTCGGGAGGCACTGGGAGCATTTATCAACGGAGGTACCCGGTCGGGGTGCTAGGAGATCCGTTACAGTGGTGTTTTATAGTAAACAGGGCCGGTGGGCATTGGGGTAACATCTGTCGGAACAGCCTGCCGGAACTATACTGCGAGTGTGGAACTAGCCTAATTTAGGCTACTTTCACACTAGAGTTTACATTTTCCGGTATTGAGATCAGTCATAGGGGCTCAATACCTGAAATACGCTTCAGTTTTGTCCCTATTCATTGTCAATGGGGACAAAACTGAACTGAACAGAACAGAGTGCTCTACAATGCATTCCGTTTTTTAGTTGCGTTCCCATACCGGAGAGTAAACCACAACAAGTTGTAGTTTGCTTTCCGTCCTGGGATGCGGAGCAAGACGGCATGACCCCCAATGTAAGTCAATGGGAACGGATCCGATTTTCTCTGACACAATCCAATACGGATCCGTCCCCCATTGACTTTCAATGGAGTTCATGACAGATCCGTCTTGGTAATGTTAAAGATAATACAACCGGATCCGTTCATAACGGATGCAGGCGGTTGTATTTATCAGTAACAGAAGCGTTTTTGCTTAACCCTGCCGGATCCAGTAAAAACGCTAGTGTGAAAGTAGCCTAACATAGTAAGTAAGTAAGAAATTCCTTACTAATCGGAGGTGCAGGAAAGATTCCAGTTTAGCAAATGATCTTATTTTCTTATCTTACATGGTGACTAAATACTTTGGGGGAGATTTATCAAGACAGGTGTTCTCTGCACTGGTCTTGATATCCCCTGCACTACGGAGGATGCACCACATTTATAACAAGGTGCAGGCCTCATTATAAATTAAGCGCATCCTCCAGCAGTCTGTACTCCTAAATAGAAATCTACAACTCTGATTTGCTGTAGATTTCTGGCTTCATTTGCACCAAAAACCTGGCGTAAATGAAGATAAATTTGTCTTTAAGGCCACTTTTTTGGTGCAAGGAAGATAATAAATCTCCTTTATTTTCTAATGAGGATCATTACATTTCTATATACACGTCATGCGCCACAGATATACCATCTCAATCTTATTTTGAAAATGCCTGCTTATGTGTTGTTATTGTTCTATCGTTTTTTCTATTATCCTTGCATCATGTTTTAAGACTTTTTAATTATACTGTTGTATGAAATGGCTGCTCTCCTCATCATCTAACTTCAATAGACTGAAGACAAAAATTCAATATCTGAGAAACTAGGCTCTTTCCTTGTAGTAAACACAAACCTTTCTGAACATAAGATTGATGGCAGACCTTATTTAGGCCTCCTGCACAGGACCGTGGGGCCGCCATGCCTGTGTTACAGACCACAAACCATGAATCCGCAAAATACAGGCACTGGCCGTGTGCACTCCACATCACAGTGCTGACCCCTTGCATCAATGTGTCTGCAATCTGCAAGATGCGGTGAAAGAACAGCAATGTTCTATCCTTTCACAAAGAATATCAGCACCCAGAGAAAAACCCAGCAATTTGTTATGCATTTGTTCCTGAATAAAGCAACACCCAATATGTGATTGTAAACTGTTGTATGGGTACACGGCAGGGCTCAGAAGGGAAGGAGCACCATTTGGCTTTTGGAGGGCAGATTTTGCTGTAATGGTTCTCGGGTGCCATGTCACATTTGTAGAGCCCCTGAGGTACCAGTACAGTGTAAAACCCCAGTGTAAAAACTTTTTCCATTTTGGAAACAAAACTCTTCACGAAGTTCACCCAGAGATATAGTGCAGGGATGCCCAACCTGCAGCCCTCTAGCTGTTGCAAAACTAGAACTCCCAGCATGCCCTGACAGCCTACAACTATCAGCCTTAAGTAGAGCATGATGGGAGTTGTAGTTTTAAAACAGCTGGAGGGCTGCAGGTTCAGCATCCCTGGTATAGTGTATAATTACATGTTATTTTTAGTATAGTTAAAAATTACATTTTATTTCAATTATTTGTAGTTTTAGCTTCAAATGCTTAATTTTCACAAGTGGTTACATAATTTCACCCCCTGTGTGCTGTTTGGACACACTGCAGGGTTCAGAAGAGAAAGAGCATCATGTGCATATCAGCACTAGTTTGGTGATTTGTACAGCACTGGCTCAGAACGGCAGAGGCTCTGAGGTGAAATAAAAAAAAAGACACCCCCAAGAAGTGAATTTACCAAGTGGTGTAGTGAGCATTTTCACCTCACAGGTGTTTTGTAAAACTTAATGCACAGCAAATGGTGCAAAGTAAAATATAATTTTTCACATTTTTCAGTGCCCAAAATGTTGTGCCCACTATGCGCCACTGCGAAAGGTCAGCCCTCTTATTATACTGTATTTCTTGGTTTTAAAAACACCCTACATGTGGCCCTATTTTTTTGTCTGAACATATGAGTGGGCTCAGGAGTAAAAAGAGCACCATGCACATTTTGAGGCCCAGTGTGGTGATTTACACCACTTGTGCTGACAACTTTAGAGGGTACAAATGGAACCCCCAAGAAATGACCCAGTTTTTGAAACTCCGCCCATCAAGGTATTAAGGGGTGGAATGGGCACTTTGACACCATAAGTATTTTTCAGAAATGAATGTACAGGTGTCACGGCCTTTGGTGTGCGCTGTGACATTTATGCCACGCTTGCTGTTGCCCGTGGCAACGTGTTGCGATTTCAGCATGAGTGGGCAGTGTCACGGCCTTTGTGGTGTGTACCGTGACATGGTTGCCTTGCATGTTGTTGCCTGCGGCAACGTGTAGCTTTTTTATGCTGGTGTGTGCACTTACCCTGTCGGTCGTCTCTCCCCTGCTCCTATGTAAGGAATTATCAGGGCGACTCAGGGCCAAAGGTATCCTGGGTATGAGCCGTCCTTCCATCCAGATCCGCTCATACGGTGAGGATTAGGTTTTGGTTTTTTACGGAAGAACAGGAGTCTCAAAAGGCCTAGAAGCAGGGAAAGGAAAATACCATATGCAGCAAGAGAATCGGCAGGTAAGAAAACAAGACAACACACTTACCTGCCGCTGCCACCACAACTAGAACCCGTGAATATGTTCCGGAGCCCTAACACCAAACAGGACAATACCAGCAACTCACACAGGTATCCAGCACACCAGACTCCGCTAGGACCCCCATGCCGCAAGGTGCATGGCAGCCCCAGGCGGCACTGCATACAGGCTTGTGGTTCAATAACCCCACACCAAACATACAGCACATGTAAGGAAGGGAAGACATCGCTGGAGACCTCGATGTCCCACTAGGAGGCCCTCACTCTGGGAGATGGAACATGAAGACCAGGAGCATAACTCCAACACACACCATGGCTGGAGTACCACTGACTCCTGGCCTCTAGCCACAGGTAAGATGAAGCACCTAGTGACCACGCCCACCAAGGTGGTTAACCCCTCCAGCATCGGACAGAGGAGGAAATAACTGAAAGGGGAAGTGCACACACCAGCATGAAAAAGCTACACGTTGCCGCAGGCAACAACATGCAAGGCAACCATGTCACGGTACACACCACAAAGGCCGTGACACTGCCCACGCATGCTGAAACCGCAACATGTTGCCACGGGCAACAGCAAGCGTGGCATAAGTGTCACAGCGCACACCAAAGGCCGTGACAACAGGGGACTAGGCTGCAGGCTGGCTCAGTGGTTAGCACTGGTACCTTACAGCTCTGGGGGCCTAGGTTTAAATCCAACCAAGAACAACATCTGCATGGAGTTTGTATGTTCTCTGAGATTATACATTCTTTCTAATGGCACCATGTACCATAAATATTGGCTCAAAGCTGAGCTCACACTAAATAAATATAGGAGGGAGCACTTGAGACATCTCATAGCAGACAATCAAAGACAAAGGAATTAATCAACCAAAAGACTTGCATAAGGTATAAGAACCAACATTGTCCTATTAGTCATCTTCAAATCTATTACACACAATGGGGCATATTTATCAACTGTGTGATAAAAACATAATAAGCTGCTCCTTAAAGGGGTTCTGCAGTTTTTTTAAACTGACAATCTATCCTCTGGATAGATCATCAGCATCTGATCAGCGGGGGTCCGACACCCGGGACTCATGCCGATCAGCTGTCTGAGAAGGCAGTACTGCCGCGGCCTTTTCATTGTTTACCACAGGTCCAGTGACATAACGACTAGTATCAATGGCCTGGGCAGGGCTAAGATCTGTTCACTTGAATGGAGCTTAGCCGCACCCAGGCCAGTGATACTAGTCGTGACGTCACTGGGCCTGCGGTAAACAGCGAGAAGGCTGCGGCACTACTGCCAGCGCCGCTGCGTTTTCAGACAGCTGATCGGCAGGGGTCCCGGGTGTCGGACCCCTGCCAATCAGATGCTGATGATCTATCCATCAGTTTAAAAAAATGCAGAACCCCTTTAAATTAAACTAGCAGTCTCAGTCTTTGTGGTACCATAAATGGAGTAGAACGACAGACATAACTAGAGGTGATGGCATGATAAAGCAAAGGTTTGCCAAACTTGTGCAAATGTAATAAATATAAAAACAACTATAATGTTACATAAAAAATTAAATAGTCAAATTATATAAATACGATAGTATCGCTTTTATTTTAAAAACATGTGCAAATGATTTTGATTTATCATTATGGGGTATTATATGTAGATTGATGAGAAAAGTTATATACATTTTAGAATAACGGCTCCACAATGGACATGACACCGATTTCCTGTACATTTTACTCTAGGCTGTAGATTTCTGCTTGCATTTCTACATAATATTCATAATATTCCATCGTATTTTTTCTTTTTTTTGTCATTATTTCTTGACATATTTGTGTTACATGGATGTCGATGTCATATGATTCAACTGTACAAACTACATTTTTTTTACTTTGAAAATGTAAAAAAAATAATATAAAAAAACCTGCGGATACTGAGATACTGTATGTGACTTTTGTATGCATTATGATGATGATATATGATTCACCTGCCATCTAGTGTCCATAGATCATAGCACAAGATTGAGATTAGAACACATTACTTACATTACTCCGTAAACATGTAGTTTTCTTAGTCACAAATTTGTTACTAAGGCCGCATTTACTTGAATAGGTCCGCAATTCCGGAGATGCGGAACGAAGTCACGGAACGGAACACCGGAAGCACTACGGAGTGCTTCCGTGGTGTTTCTTTCCGTTGTTCCGCACCGCAAATAAATATGACATGTAATATTTTTTTGCGGTACAGATAGACCACGGACCCATTCAAGTTGAATGGGTCCGGCCTGCTGCACGGATGTTGCCCGTGCATTAGGGACCGCAATTGCGGCCCTTAATGCACAAAACGGCCGAACAACGACCGTGTGCATGCGGCCTAATAGACATGACACATGGAAGTTTACTAGCCTATTATATGTTTACAGCTTGTAATGAGATTATCAGCATCAACCCTTGTCCTTTCTCTTATTTTTTGTCCGTCTCACTGAGATCGTCAAACGTGCTCATTTTAACCCTTAGAGGACCAGGCGATTTTCCATTTCTGCGTTTTCGTTTTTCACTCCATGCCTTTCCAGAGTCATAACTTTTATGTTTCTGTTCACATAGCCTTATGGGGGCTTACTTATTGCGGGACAAGTTGTACTTTCTAATGGCACCATTTACGGTTGCATACAGGAAAAAAAATTCCAAATAGGGTGGAATTGTAAAAAAACACAATTCTGTTTTGTTTTTTCTTATGGCGTTCAATATGTGGTAAAATCGACCTGTTACCTTCATTCTCCAGGTAAGTACAATTACAACGGTACTACACTTGTATAGTTTTTCTTGCATTTAATACTGAAAAACAAGAAAAACCTTGGGGGGAAAAATTTCTTCATCACCATATTCTGACCTGTATAACTTTTTTTGTAGTTATGTGTACACAGCTGTGTGAGGGCTCTTTTTTTGCGAAGCGATCTGTAATTTTTAGTGATACCATTTTGTGTAGGTGACTTTTTGATCACTTTTTAGAAAACATTTTTGGGGAGTTAAAGTGCCAAAAAATTGCGAATTAGCCTCTAAAAAAAAAATTCCGTTACACCATTCGATGTGCTGGATTAATATTTTTATATTTTAATAGTACGAGCCCCACAAAGTGGTGGCTGGAGGACTCCAGTCCGGCCAACACCAAGCCGGCTCCCCATAGAAGTGAATGAGAGCGTACCGCATGTGCGGCCCCCACTCCCATTCATTTCTATGGGGCCGACGGAAATAGCCGTGCCAGTGCTCGGCTATTTTCGCTGGCCCCATAGAAAATGAATGGAGGGCGGCTGCGCATGCGCAGTGCGCCCTCCTTTACTTGTGGGGCTCCGTTCTTGATATAGGCCAGGGTCCCAGCGGTCTGCCCCCATTGTCCATGATGAGACAACCCCTTTAAAGACACAACTTCTGCCGTACATATACAGCAAAGGTCGCGAAGGGGTTAAATCTTCAAGTGCTACCTGCCATATAGCCCGTGCCCGCTGCTGTCTTGCTGTCCGGGGCAGGTGCGGACTTCACTCTACTCTTCCTGTGTGAATTGGGACTACTGCTCAGTGAACGGTCCTTCAGCACTGCAAGAGTTAATCCTTTCATTTGGTTTTCTAGTCTCTAGTAATCAGCTAAGGTGTGATATCTTGTCTGACTACCCGCGGAATCCATTATGGAAATCTTAGATATCCTGAACCCTGTAGGCCGAACTTGAAAACACAAGTTCGCTCATCCCTTCTCGTGACACATTGTACTTCATGTTAGTGGTAAATTTGAGCCACTATGTTTTACCTTTATTTATTTAAAAAAAATCCACAAATTATGGAAAATTTTGAAAAATTCCCTATTTTCTAAATTTGAATTTCTCTGCTTTTAAGACGGATAGTGATAACATTCCCCATATGTCTACTTTATGTTGGCATAATTTAGTAAATGTCATTTTATTTTTTAGGATAGTAGAAGGCTTTGAATTTTAGAAGCAAGTTTGAAATTTTTAAAGAACATTTCTAAACTAATTTTTTTTAAGGACCAGTTCAGTTACTTTGTGGCACAGTTAAAATTTTTTTTTTTTTTTTACAGAGTTCTCCTGACAGGATAGATCATGTGCTGTTTTTATAGAGCAGGTTGATACGGACATGACGTTAACTGATATGTGTATTTTTTGTTTTTACATAAACCTTTTTTGAAAACAAAAGCATGACTTTCGTCTTCATTTTCACAAAGCTACGTTTCTTCATTTTTTTTTGTTTTTGCCGATCTTCTTGTGTAGGGGCTCGGTTTTTGCAGGAAGAGCTAATGTTTTTACTGGTACTATTTTGGGGTACATATGATTTTTTGATCATTTAATATTACACATTTTTTGGGGCAAGGTGACCAAAATGAATTGCTATTTTGGCACAATTTATTATTATTATTATTTTTTTTTAACAGTGTTTGGAACCGAACCCGAGTTAGGGAAATGTTTTTTTACAGTAGAAATTGATGAACTTATAAAGTTATTATGCGAAGTCTCACGAGACTTTGCAAAGTAATAACTTCGGCTCATAGGAGCCAAAACATTCTAATACTGTACGGAGTGCTCGCTCCGTACAATATTCAAACGAAGTATTATGCAAATCATCTTCGGATGTTTCATCCAAAGTCGATTCACTCATCCCTATTTGTTATTATGAAAGAGGATATTTTTGGCTCCTCCCTGCAACCAGTCAGCTCCCCCACTGCACTTTTTTCCTCTTCACAGCCAGCTGATGGGGAGGGTTGCATTAACTCTTCATATATCTTGGGCTGTGTAGAATATAGACATATGGGCACTACATTGGGAGATTTAGCCTTTAGAAATCGTCAGGAGTGAAAGCAGCTGAAACCTGCTTTCACTTTCAGCTCCTGTCACTCCTGATCCGATTTAAAAAGGTTGTATCTTCCAATGTAGAGGAGATAATCCTGTGATCCTCTTTCAAACAAAAACATTTATCTTTTACAGAGCCTGAGATATGAAGGCTTAAAGGGGTTGTGGAAGAATGAGAGAGGTAGCAGTGACTGGCTCCCCTACGTCAGTGTTCCTGAACTCCAGTCCTCCGGGCCATCCTGCCGGTCACGATTTGAGAATGTCCCACAGAATGAATACCTGTGGTCCTGATGCCGTGACACTAATTAAATCACCTGCTAAGGAAATCCTAAAACATGACTGATAGGTAGGTTCTGAGGACTGGAGTTGAGGACAATGCCTTAACCCCTTAAGGACACATGACGTATCGGTACGGCATGTTTCCCGAGTCCTTAAGGACACATGACGTACGTCATGTGTTGTTCCGATCACTGCCGCCCGGCCGGCTGTGATCGGAACAAGGTGCCTGCTCAAATCATTGAGCAGGCACCTCGGCTAAATGCGCGGGGGGGTCCCGTGACCCCCCCATGTCCGCGATCGCAACAAACCGCAGGTCAATTCAGACCTGCGGTTTGTTGCGATTTCTGCAGTTTCTGATCCCAGCGGTCCCTGACCGCGGCGATCAGAAACTTTAGTGTGCCGAAAATATATTTTTATTACCCCCCCTGCACCTCTGAATGATTTTAGCCCGGTGGGAGGTGCAGGGGGGGTGTTGCGGGCGGTGGGGGCGGTGCGGGAGGCGGGCGGTGCGGCAGGCGGGATCGCGATCCCCCGCCCGCCTCCCATTGAATAATCGTTGGTGTAGAGTGGGTATACCAGGGTGCCAGCACATTGCTGACACCCTGGTATAAACGGCTGACATCGGTGATGCGATGTCAGCCGTTTAACCCTTTCCATACAGCGGTCCGTACGGACCGCTGTATGGAAAAAGTTAACAGTAAGAGGGAGCTCCCTCCCTCTCCGATCGGGGGGCTGCTGTGCCTTTGCAGCCCCCCGATGGAGAGGGAGAGAGCTCCCAGACAGCTCCCCGCCAGCCCCGTCCTCACCCTTCCCCGTCTGCGCAGTTCTGAGCAGACGGGGAAGGTTCCCATGGCAACAGGACGCCTGCTCAGGCGTCCTGCTGTCCATGGTGCTGAACAGATCTGTGCTAAAAGCATAGATCTGTTCAGTGTAAGTAAAATACAGTACAGAACAATATATATTGTACTGTACTGTATTATACAGACATCAGACCCACTGGATCTTCAAGAACCAAGTGGGTCTGGGTAAAAAAAAAAAAGTGAAAAAAAATGTAAAAATCAAAAAACACATTTATCACTGATTAAAAATTAAAAAAATAACATTCCCTACACATGTTTGGTATCGCCGCGTCCGTAACGACCTGATCTATAAAACGGTCATGTTACTTTACCCGAACGGTGAACGCCATAAAAATAAAAAATAAAAAACTATGATGAAATTGAAATTTTGCCCACCTTACTTCCCAAAAAAAGGTAATAAAAGTGATCAAAAAAGTCGCATGTGTAAAAAAAGCAATTTTTTGTCATCTTACGTCACAGAAAGTGTAATAGCAAGCGATCAAAAAGTCATATGCACCCCAAAATAGTGCAAATCAAACCGTCATCTCATCCCGCAAAAAATGAGACCCTACTTAAGATAATCGCCCAAAAACTGAAAAAACTATGACTCTTAGACTATGGAGACACAAACTTTTTTTTGTTTTAAAAATGAAATCATTGGGTAAAACTTACATAAATTAAAAAAATTTAATACATATTAGGTATCGCCGCGTCCGTGACAACCTGCTCTATGAAATTACCACATGATCTAACCTGTCAGATGAATGTTGTAAATAACAAAAAAAAAAAACGGTGCCAAAAAAGCTAATTCTTGTTACCTTGCCGCACAAAAAGTGTAATATAGAGCAACCAAAAATCATATGTACCCTAAACTAGTACCAACAATACTGCCACCCTATCCCGTAGTTTCTAAAATGGGGTCACTTTTCTGGAGTTTCTACTCTAGGGGTGCATCAGGGGGGCTTCAAATGGGACATGGTGTCAAAAAAACAGTCCAGCAAAACCTGCCTTCCAAAAACCGTATGGCATTCCTTTCCTTCTGCGCCCTGCCGTGTGCCCGTACAGCGGTTTACCACCACATATGGGGTGTTTCTGTAAACTACAGAATCAGGGCCATAAATAATGAGTTTTGTTTGGCTGTTAACCCTTGCTTTGTAACTGGAAAAAAAATATTAAAATGGAAAATCTGCCAAAAATGTGAAATTTTGAAATTGTGTCTCTATTTTCCATTAAATCTTGTGCAACACCTAAAGGGTTAACAAAGTTTGTAAAATCAGTTTTGAATACCTTGAGGGGTGTAGTTTCTTAGATGGGGTCACTTTTATGGAGTTTCTACTCTAGGGGTGCATCAGGGGGGCTTCAAATGGGACATGGTGTCAAAAAAACAGTCGGCGCACCTTTCACTCTACGCCCCGCTGTGTGGCCGTACAGTAGTTTACAGCCACATATGGGGTGTTTCTGTGAACAGCAGAGTCAGGGCAATAAAGATACAGTTTTGTTTGGCTGTTAACCCTTGCTTTGTTAGTGAAAAAAATGGGTTAAAATTGAAAATTAGGCAAAAAATGAAAAATGAAAAAATAAAAATTAGACAAAAAAATCAAATTCTCAAATTTCCTCCCCATTTGCCAATAACTCTTGTGCAACACCTAAAGGGTTAACAATGTATGCAAAATCAGTGTTGAATACCTTGAGGGGTGTAGTTTCTTAGATGAGGTCATTTTTTGGTGGTTTCTATTATGTAAGCCTCGCAAAGTGACTTCAAACCTGAACTGGTCCCTAAAAATTGAGTTTTTGTAAATTTCGGAAAAATTTCAAGATTTGCTTCTAAACTTCTAAGCCTTATAACATCCCCAAAAAATAAAATATCATTCCCAAAACAATTCAAGCATGAAGTAGACATATGGGGAATGTAAAGTCATCACAATTTTTTGGGGTATTACTATGTATTACAGAAGTAGAGAAACTGAAACTTTGAAATTTGCAAATTTTTCCAAATTTTTGGTAAATTAGGTATTTTTTTTGTGCAAAAAAAATAATTTTTTTGACTTCATTTTACCAGTGTCATGAAGTACAATATGTGACGAAAAAACAATCTCAGAATGGCCTGGATAAGTCAAAGCGTTTTAAAGTTATTAGCACTTAAAGTGACACTGGTCAGATTTCCAAAAAATGGCCTGGTCCTTAAGGACCGGGCTCATTTTCACCTTAAGGGGTTAAAGGGGTTGTCCCATGAAAAATATTCTACAGTTTTCAAACTAGCACCTGGATTTGAATACTTTTGTAATTGCATGTAATTAAAAAAAATTTATAGCCACTGAGTTATTCAATAAAATGTATCTGTATAATGCCACTTCATTTCTTATTTCTTTGACCGGCTCATTAAGAAGGCTGCACATGCTCTGTTCCATCCTTCACCTGCCTGCTGAGCTGTGATAGGGAGAGCATGGACACGCCCCCTGAGCTGCAGCAGCAAAGACACTCCCCTTGAGCTGTTAGCTTGATATAAATCTAGCAGAGCAATGAATGTGAAGATCTCTGGATCCATCTGAGGTATAGGGCTGGTTCTAGCTTTGTTAGAAAGCTATTGCCATTATTTGTGGCATAACCCATTTAAGTCATGACAAATTGCCACACGATGCCAGGCTATCCGATTTCTGCCGCATCCAAAGATTGGTTACAGCAATGTCAAACAGGATGTTGATCTCAAGGGAGCCCAGCAGAGCATCATAGGCCTATTGCACTACTGCACAACCCCTTTAAAGCAGCCCTTCCCTCCACAAACTGCTGTGGCTGAATTGTCAGGTCTTTTCCCCAAAGCCTTAGTAGAGCTCGGACAAAACTGTTAGGGGGTTAAAGGGGTTTCCAGGTCTTGTATATTAATGACCTATCCTCGGAATAAGTCAGCAATATCAGATTGGTGGGGGGTCTGACTCCCAGCATCTCCACCGATCAGGAGTTTAAAGAGGCTGTATTTGCTCCAGTGAGCGCTTTGACCTATTCCTAAGCCAATGATGTCATTTTCATCAGAAACATGGCCTTTTATTGATAGGGCTAGGCAGTGAAAACATCATAATGCCTGGTTCTGTGAAAGCAGAGAGGGAGCTTTGCAGTTGCAGAGAGAGCAGAGCCTCTAGGTGTAATGGCAACGCTCCCATTGCTCCTAGAGACTCATTTGCATATATTAAAGCATAATTTTTCTCAGCAATGCAGGCACATATGAACATGGGACAGATGTCTTCAGCTGCCAACCGCACATGCAACAGGTTAGCCAGTTTCAGGACCTTCCAATCTGCAAAATGTGGAACGCACACGGCCATTATCCGCGTTTTGCATGTGGAAAAACCTGATGGGCTTTTTTCTAGGACAAAGTAGTTCTGCAAACAATGCTTTCCTTTATTCCTAAGGTTCCTTAGGCCTCTTTCAGATGAGCTTGTCCTGTGTGAAAATCACACTCTGTGTGTGAGCATAATTTTCCATTATGGACACTGCTCGTTTAGCAGGAGCGGTCCGCAAAACATGGATACTGGCCGTATGTGTTCTGCATTTTGCAGAAAGGAACGTCCTGCCCACTATAGAAATGTCCTATTCTTGTCCATAAAACAGACAAAAATAGGACATGTTCTATTTTTTTTACGGGGCCATGGAACGGACATATGGATGCGGACAACATACCGTGTGCTGTGTGTGAAAGGGTCCACATCCGACCCGCAAAAAATGTGGATCAGTTGTGGACCAAAAATACATTTGTGTGCATGAGCCCTTACTCTGAAATTCTGCTCCAAAAATCATATTAACCTATATTGAGGGCCGGCATCAGCACCCAGAAAATCTGTACAGAGCAACATGTCTCCCTCTAGCAAATCTTCCTCAGATGAAGCAGCAGAATTCACGTGACAGTTTTCACTATAAAGGTAATGTATCATCAGAAAATGACCTATTGTTTAAACAAGGTTGTTGTTGTTTTTTATGCTAATTTCTAATTCTTCATGTGAATATCTATATTTTAAAAAAAATCTGAAATATTGCAATTTTCACTTGGCCACTGAGCCACTTAAGTGGGTGATATTTCCTGCCCTGTAGAGATCACTATTCAATAGTAATTTGATCATCAACATAGGCAGGGCTACAATGAAAGTTATGACCTACTTTGTATTGTAGGAAGGCGCAAGGGTCTGACGTTGACGGAAGGTATGTGTCACCTGGCCTCCGTAAAGTAATAGCCGGTATTTTCAGGTGGCAGCGGCAGCTAATGCTGATTGACACTTTAATATTTTAGTATTGCTGTATAGCTGATCCGGGGCGTCTCTTACTGGGAGTAGGCAAAGTGCTGGGTGGGTAACTACTCCCCCCGTTCCAGGTCGGGTCTTGACTGCCCTATAAAAAACCCAGCCGGCAGTGTCAGCTGGAAGTGATTACCTCTCTCTGAGAGAGGAGCTCTGGCAATCTCTGGTGTGAGAACTGAGCTCTGTGCTGGGCTGGAAAGCTGAGACCTGTGTGTTGGGAGTGCAGGCCACCTAAAGCCTGCATTTGGACTGCTGGAGGCAGAACCGCCGACAAGGTGACTTTTTTTTTATGCACAAACTGTCTACTCGGTGTGTACAGACACCAACCTTGCAAAGAGTGTTTTTGTTTGACCTTATGTGTGAATAAACACGGACATTTGAATTACGAACTTGTACTTTGCCTCTGTACTGCACCCGCTTATCCCAACTACCAGAGCGAATCCCCACAGTCTACACAGATGTCTTTCCTTACCTTTCCGCAAGGCTCAAAATATTCCAAGATGAATGTTGCAAGATGACCAGCTGTGGGGAAAACAAAACAAAAAAACTTTGCGTTATTTACAATGTCTGACGGATTAACACAAAAGCTTTTTTTTCCCCAAAGTTGGTCACCTCAGACTACTCATCTCAGCATATATTGAGGAAAGGTAAGGAAGGACACACCTGTAAATAGTAGAGGATCATAATAGGTGATGGTCACAGCTTATCTCCTCCCCTTCCCTGCACAGTGACCTCTCCATACGACAGTAAGCATGTACACAACCCTCTTCCCAGAAGTCAATGGAGGGAATTTATTAAGACTGATGTTTTCATATGCTGGTCTTAATCCAAGGTATTCTGGTATAAAAGATGCCACATTTATTAAGAGACGCAGACCTCTTAAATCTGGGTTTGGCCAAAATTTGCAACTTTTACAGCAATAGCCCTGGAGTAAATTCTCCAAATGAGTCACCTTCAGACTACAGGTTATTATTTTCAGTGTAGCTTCTGTAAAGTGCATCTCTGAACTGCTGTTTGGGTATATTTACACGTTTAGGTTTTGCATTCAGTTTTTGCAACCGGAAGTGGATTCTAAAAGAGGAGAAGTAATGTTTGCCCTTCGTACTTTATCTCCTTTTGTGTCCCAAAACCTGACCCAAACAGTAATGTGTAAATATACCCTTAGGGTCCATTCATACATCCGTGTGTGTTTTGCGGATCCACAGATCTGAAAAATACGGACACCGGCAATGTGCGTTCCGCATTTTGCGGACCGCACATCGCCAGCACTTAATAGAAAATGCCTATTCTTGTCCGCAATTGCGGACAAGAATAGGACATGTTCTATTTTATATGTTTTTTAGTTTTTTAATTCCACTCCCAGCCAGTAGGTCCTGCAAGGAGAAACATGCTTACATGCTGTGGGCTGTCTGCATTGCACTTCCAATCTCCATCTGTCAACATCCTCTGGGTGCACTGCTGCAGCCAATGACTGGCCTGAATGGTGATGTGTCCCCAAGTGGCAAGTGACCCAGCAGTGACGTGCCGCCAGGGAACACATGCAGACAGCCTGGGAGCCGGAAACCAAGCGTTGGGGAGCAGGTAAGTACAGATGTAGCCAAGCTAAACTTGATAGTTAACACTTTGAGTAAAGAACGGCAAAAAAATGTTAACTGACTTTTTAACGGATTTCAATGGCTTTTGTCACACGATAACTGAGATAACACTATGACATGTGTCATCAGAGTCAATTTTAGCTTGACTACATTTTATGTTTCTATTTACAGGTCCACCCTTTGCAAACTTTGTCCAGCCTTAAAGGGGTTGGGCAGTTTCCCATACTGATGACCTATCTTCAGGACAGGTCATCAATATCGGATCAGCGGGGGTCTGACTCCTAGCACCCCCACCGTTCAGCTGTTTGAAGAGAACACAGTGCTTGGACGAGCGCTGCCTTCTCTTCATTGCTTACCTGCTCACTGTCGACATTGCAGTGGCGAGCAGTGTAATTATAACTAAGCCATCCACATTCACTTCAATGGGAAGGCGCAGTTATACTCTGTCTACTCCTTCCCATTGAACTGAATGGGTACAGAGAAGCTGAAATTACACCTGCTTGCTGTCGACATCAAGGTTGTTGCGATACCAAAATTTTGATTCGATTTCGATACCATAAAAAAGTATTGCGATACTCGATACCATTCGATACCACGTGAAAAAAATAAAACACCAAAAAAAAACGCGTGCATTCTGCATTTTATGGAACGTCCGGCCGATAATCGAACAGTCCGATCTTATTTTTTGGGAGGACAAGGTGACTAAAAATGGCGAATCGCACGTTTTTTTTTTTCTGTTACGGCGTTCACCACATAGGAGATATTTTTTATATTTTACTAGTTCACACGTGTAATATGTTTATTTATTTATTGTTTATATATTTTATATGTAACATTGGGAAAGGGGGTGATTTATACTAAATATTTAGTTGTTTTTTTTTACTTTTTATTTAGCCCCTTAAGGACCAGGCCATTTTTCACCTTAGAGGGACACTGACAGGCCCAATAAGCATATTTAGGTATATATATGACAGTACAGGTCTTATAAAGTGTATTAAAATCAAAGTATCCCCCCCTGTCCACCTTATAAATACAGTAAACTGAAGTTTTATAACCTGCTTGAATCGTCTTCAATCTGCCCAAGGGGCAGCGTTTCATCTCCACTTGCGCCCAGCCAGCCTCGCCACAACTGCCGTATTGAAGCGCCGCCCAGCTCATCAATATTCACTTCGCTGGGCGGCTACTACTGTCCCCGACTTCACAAGATCCGGCGCATGCCCAATACAATCCTATGGGCATCGGCCTCCGTCTCATCTTCAGCGCATGCGCCTAGCACCCTCACTGGCCGGGATCACATTGCGCCTGCGTACAGTCTGCATCTTAGAGGCCACTTCAGCCTCTGCAGCATGCGCCGGGCACTGTTCAGCGCAGCGCTTCAGAGCGGGGACAGCAGAAGCCGCCCAGCAAAGTGAATATTGATGAGCTGGGCGGCGCTTCAAAACGGCAGTTGGGGCGAGGCTGGCTGGGCGCAAGTGGAGATGAAACGCCGCCCCTTGGGCAGATTGAAGACGATTCAAGCAGGTTACAAAACTTAAGTTTACTGTATTTATAAGGTGGACAGGGGGGATACTTAGATGATTTTAATACACTTTATAAGACCTGTACTGTCATATATATATATATATATATATATACCTAAATATGCTTATTGGGCCTGTCAGTGTCCCTTTAAGGACCAGGCCATTTTTTGCAAATCTGACATGTCACTTTATGCGGTGAAAACTTTAAAACGCTTTTACTTATCTAGGCCGTTCAGAGATTGTTTTCTCATCACATATTGTACTTCATGACAGTGGTAAAATTGAGTCAAAAAAAATAAAATTATTTATAAAAAAAAAAAATTGCAAATTTCCAATTTCTCTACTTTTATAATAGATAGGAATACCTCCAAAAATAGTTATTACTTTACATTACCCATATGTCTACTTCATGTTTGGATCATTTTGTGAATGCCATTTTATTTTTTGGGGACGTTACATGGCTTAGAAGTTTAAAAGCAAATCTTGAAATTTTTCAGAAAATTTCTAAAACCCACTTTTTCAGGACCAGTTCACGTCTGAAGTCACTTTGTGAGGCTTACATAATAGAAACCACCCCAAAATTACCCCATTTTAGAAACTACACCCCTCAAGGTATTCAAAACTGATTTTACAAACTTTGTTAACCCTTTAGGTGTTCCACAAGAATGAATGTAAAAATAGAGATAACATTTTTGGCAGGTTTTCCATTTGAATCTATTTTTTCCAGTTACAAAGCAAGGGTTAACAGCCAAACAAAACTCAATATTTATGGCCCTGATTCTGTAGTTTACAGAAACACCCCATATGTGGTCGTAAAC
Organism: Bufo bufo; assembly: GCF_905171765.1. Lineage (NCBI taxonomy): Eukaryota > Metazoa > Chordata > Amphibia > Anura > Bufonidae > Bufo > Bufo bufo. The sequence goes on from NC_053390.1 coordinate 325,710,848, forward strand.
CGCTGTACGGGCACACGGCAGGGCGCAGAAGGAAAGGAAAGCCATACGGTTTATGGAAGGCAGATTTTGCTGGACTTGTTTTTTGACACCATGTCCCATTTGAAGCCCCCCTGATGCACCACATTTTGGAAACTACGGGATAAGGTGGCAGTTTTGTTGGTACTATTTTAGGGTACATATGATTTTTGGTTGCTCTATATTACACTTTTTGTGAGGCAAGGTAACAAGAAATAGCTGTTTTGGCACCGTTTTTATTTTTTGTTATTTACAACATTTATCTGACAGGTTAGATTATGTGGTATTTTTATAGAGCAGGTTGTCACGGACGCGACAATACCAAATATGACTTTTTTTGGTTGTTTGTTTCAGTTTTACATAAAGCATTTTTGAAGAAAAAAATGATTTTTTTAGTGTCTCCACATTCTGAAAGCCGTAGTTTTTTATTTTTTTGGCGATTGTGTAGGGGCTCATTTTTTTCGAGTTGAGATGACGGTTTGATTGGTACTATTTTGTGGTGCATATGACTTTTTGATCGCTTGCTATTAAACTTTTTGTGATGTAAGGTGACAAAAAATGGCTTTTTTTTTTTTACACAGTTTTTATTTTTTTATGGTATTTATCGGACAGGGTAGATCATGTGATATATTTATAGAGCCGGTCATTACGGACACAGCGATACCTAATATGTGTGGGGTTTTTTTTCAGTTTATTATAAAATAAGGGGAAAGGGGCATTTTTACTTTTTTTTTTCTTTACTTTATTTCTGATGTTCACTTTTGGGGGTTTGATCCCCTCTGCAACGCATTACAATGCATTTGTATTGTAATGCATTGCCTGTTTGTGTACTACAGTGAGTAGTTCACAAACAGGTTGCCTAGGAGACCCAGCCTGAGGCTGGATCTCCTCAGCTCCCGTAGAAGGCAGGTCCCGATGCCATGCAAGGCATTGGGCAGCCTCTGCACGGCATCGGGCTGCCTTCTGAGACATCGAGTCCCCGCCACAGCAGTGCGGGGATTCAATTCGATCTCTCAAACACAAACCCCTTCTATGCCGCAGTCAGCGGCATAGAAGGGGTTAATCCGCAGCGATCGCCGATACGGGTCGGGGGTCACAGGACCTTACATCACATTGACCCAGGGTGCCTGCGGATTGATTTCAGCAGGCGGCGGTGATCGGAAATACACAGGGCGTACAGGTAAGTACCAGGACATCAGGGCTATGTCCCCAAGAGGTTAATAACTATTTTCCCCCTTAGGGGCTAGAACCTGGGATCTTTTAATCCCTGCTTCTCCCCTGTGCTGCTGAGGAAACATGAAGAACGCTGAGAGCAGTGTGCTCCATATTTTCTGATACTAGACTGTGCAATATCGAAGCCTAGTATCGAAAAAAGGCAAATCCCGATATCGAATCGATACCGGTACAAAAGTATCGATTGAGTATCAATAATTCGAAACCCGCTACAACCCTAGTCGACATGTGGCTTGTGTTCTCTTCAAACAGATGATCGTTGGAGTGTCGGGAGCTGGGCCCCTGCTGATTGGATATTGATGACTTATCCTGAGGATAGATCATCAGTATTATGCCATTGCACAACCCCTTTAAGTGAAGATCTATCCCCAGGATACACCCAAACTGCTGATCAGTGAAGGTGTGGGTACCGGCACCACATGGATCAGCTAGTGGTGGCCTATCCATCACTTAAAAAAGCCTTAAGTATATAGTTTTGTTAGCAAAACAATACATAGGATACAAAATTAAGCAAGGCTTTTTCTAAATGTTTATTTATTAAAACTGAGGTTTTACCCCAGAATGATCCTGATAGTTTTACTTCTTATTTGCATTGGACAGCCAGAGGGTACAGCCATTGATCACATAATTTGATGTAGAAAATCTGCATCACTATAAGCGCTGTGGACTTTCCGCACACAGCCATTGATGTTTTTGTGGTCGGCAAATTACGCATCCGCTGAACACGGATGCTGGCCGTGTGCATTTCACATTTTCCGGAAAGTCCTGCCCTCTGTAGAACTGTCCTATCCTTGTACGAGAATCGGACAAGAACAGGACACGTTCTATCTTTTTGCGGGTGCCATAGAAGATATAGAGATGTGTACAGTACACGTGTGCTGTCCACATATTTTGCGGTCTCATTGGCGTGAATGGGCCCTCATCTGACCCGCAAAAAATACTGATCGGATGTAAACAAAAAACACTGTCTTGTGCATGAGCCCTTCCACTGGAGAAAATCTGCAGCATACCAGTCACGGGTGGCAGTATCCTATGGATGTTTTTATGTGCAGCAGATTTGTTGGAGAAAATTTCTTTATTTGAAGGTGGCTTGAAGTAATCAGAACGCTTTCCAGTGACACAAGCCCAGACGAACAGAACTGATTTACAGTAGCAGAAAGATCTGCAAAAAATCCTGTGTGTGAACCTACCGTGTGGGCGAGACTTTAGTGATCTTTTCTGCACAAATTTTGTTTAAAAAAAATGCTGCAGTCCCATTTACTTACGGCATATTCACATGTCCGTGAATGACGGATGTGCGCTATTCTCCACAGACAGCACACATACCCACTGATTTTAATGTACATATGTAGTCAGGCGCTAGTTTGGTCTGTGATGGAGCCCTCACACACATCTTCACGAATAAAACATTAACCATTTTCCATGGACGTGTGAATGATGGTTTACACAGCACTTTATTTTGTGGCATTTTTATCAAAATGCAGCATGCCCAAGTGATCGTGTTTTTTTTCAGTAGTTTATCTTTCTAGGCTTCTCTATAAAACAGCAAAAACAGCAAAACAAATACACTGTTCAAATAAATAAAGGGAACACAAAAATAACACATCCTAGATCTGAATTAATTAAATATTCTTCTGAAATACTTTGTTCTTTAGGCCTCTTTCACACTTGCGTTGTCCGGATCCGGCGTGTACTCCACTTGCCGGAATTACACCCCGGATCCGGAAAAACGCAAGTGTACTGAAAGCATTTGAAGACGGATCCGTCTTCAAAATGCTTTCAGTGTTACTATGGCACCCAGGACGCTATTAAAGTCCTGGCTGCCATAGTAGTAGTGGGGAGCGGGGGAGCAGTATACTTACAGTCCGTGCGGCTCCCGGAGCGCTCCAGAATTACGTCAGAGCGCCCCATGCGCATGGATGACGTGATCCATGCGCTTGGGGCGCCCTGACGTCACTCTGGAGCGCCCGGGGAGCCGCACGGACGGTAAGTATACTGCTCCCCCGCTCCCCACTACACTTTACCATGGCAAACAGGACTTTAGCGTCCCGGCAGCCATGGTAACCATTCAGAAAAAGCTAAACATCGGATCCGGCAATGCGCCGAAACGACGTTTAGCTTAAGGCCGGATCCGGATCAATGCCTTTTAATGGGCATTAATTCCGGATCCGGCCTTGCGGCAAGTCTTCAGGATTTTTGGCCGGAGCAAAAAGCGCAGCATGCTGCAGTATTTTCTCCAGCCAAAAAAGTTCCGTTCCGGAACTGAAGACATCCTGAACGGATTTCACTCCATTCAGAATGCATTAGGATAAAACTGATCAGGATTCTTCCGGCATAGAGCCCCGACGACGGAACTCTATGCCGGAAGAAAAGAACGCAGGTGTGAAAGAGCCCTTACATAGTTGAATGTGCTGACAACAAAATCACACAAAAATAAAAAAAATGGAAATCAAATTTTTCAACCCATCGAGGTCTGGATTTGGAGTCACACTCAAAATTAAAGTGGAAAAACACACTACAGGCTGATCCAACTTTGATGTAATGTCCTTAAAACAAGTCAAAATGAGGCTCAGTAGTGTGTGTGGCCTCCACGTGCCTGTATGACCTCCCTACAACGCCTGTGCATGCTCCTGATGAGGTGGCGGACGGTCTCCTGAGGGATCTCCTCCCAGACCTGGACTAAAGCATCTGCCAACTCCTGGACAGTCTGTGGTGCAACGTGACGTTGGTGGATAGAGCGAGACATGATGTCCCAGATGTGCTCAATTGGATTCAGGTCTGGGGAACGGGCGGGCCAGTCCATAGCATCAATGCCTTCGTCTTGCAGGAACTGCTGACACACTCCAGCCACATGAGGTCTAGCATTGTCTTGCATTAGGAGGAACCCAGGGCCAACCGCACCAGCATATGGTCTCACAAGGGGTCTGAGGATCTCATCTAATAGCAGCCCTCCAAAGAAATCCCACCCCACACCATTACTGACCCAATGCCAAACCGGTCATGCTGGAGGATGTTGCAGGCAGCAGAATGTTCTCCACGGCGTCTCAAGACTCTGTCACATGTGCTCAGTGTGAACCTGCTTTCATCTGTGAAGAGCACAGGGCGCCAGTGGCGAATTTGCCAATCTTGGTGTTCTCTGGCAAATGCCAAACGTCCTGCACGGTGTTGGGCTGTAAGCACAACCCCCACATCACCCTCATGGAGTCTGTTTCTGACCGTTTGATCAAACACATGCACATTTGTGGCCTGCTGGAGGTCATTTTGCAGGGCTCTGGCAGTGCTCCCCCTGTTCCTCCTTGCACAAAGGCGGAGGTAGCGGTCCTGCTGCTGGGTTGTTGCCCTCCTACGGCCTCCTCCACGTCTCCTGATGTACTGGCCTGTCTCCTGGTAGCGCCTCCATGCTCTGGACCCTACGCTGACAGACACAGCAAACCTTCTTGCCACAGCTCGCATTGATGTGCCATCCTGGATAAGCTGCACTACCTGAGCCACTTGTGTGGGTTGTAGACTCCGTCTCATGCTACCACTAGAGTGAAAGCACCGCCAGCATTCAAAAGTGACCAAAACATCAGCCAGGAAGCATAGGAACTGAGAAGTGGTCTGTGGTCACCACCTGCAGAACCACTCCTTTATTGGGGGTGTCTTGCTAATTGCCTATAATTTCCACCTGTTGTCTATCCCATTTGCACAACAGCATGTGAAATTGATTGTCACTCAGTGTTGCTTCCTAAGTGGACAGTTTGATTTCACAGAAGTGTGATTGACTTGGAGTTACATTGTTTTGTTTAACTGTTCCCTTTATTTTTTTGAGCAGTGTATAAAAACACCATTAAAGGGGTTTTCCAAGACTCAGGATAGGTCATCAGTATCTGATCGGTGGGGGTCCGAAACCCAGGATCCCTGCCAATCGGCTGTTTGAGAAGGCCCAGACACTCACAGTCTTCTCTCAGGTTTCCCTAGGCCAGTGACGTCACCTCCATCGGTCACGGAGCTTAGGTGAGCTCAGCCCCATGGAAGTGAATGGAGCTGAGAGCGATACCAAGCACAGCCTCTATACAACGTGCAGTGCTGTGCTTGGTGAGCAGAGAGAAGGCCGCAGTGCTGAGAAGCGCTGGTGCCTTCTCAAACAGCTGTTCGGCAGGGGTGTCGGGTCGGGACCAGTGTCGGACCCCCACTGATCAGATGCTGATTACCTATCCAGAGGATGGGTCATCAGTTATAAAGTCTTGGAAAACCTTTTTAAAAATGCACTGCATTATTTACGTGCCTTTTAGGCTACATGCACAATACAGTGACGGCCATTTAACTAACGGCCGTAAAACAGTCATTTTTAGCACCAATGAAAGTCTATGGGGCTATTCACGTGGCCGTTCTTTTAACAGTCAGTGAATAGCGTCCGTCCAAAAATATGACATGTCCTATTTTTGGCCATCTCCACAGCCAGACGGACCCCATCAAAATCAATGGGACCGTTTTTAATAGCCGTTTAGACAAGAGTGCACCCGTCTGACGGCGGTTAAAAACGTGTACACTTTAACAATATGGCCATTTAGGGGTTAAAAAAAAAAAACTCACCTCATCCACCTGATCGCACTGCAGCAGTCTCTCCTCTCTTCCTTAACCACCTCAGCCCCCAGTGCTTAAACACCCTGAAAGACCAGGCCACTTTTTACACTTCTGACCTACACTACTTTCACCATTTATTGCTCGGTCATGCAACTTACCACCCAAATGAATTTTACCTCCTTTTCTTCTCACTAATAGAGCTTTCATTTGGTGGTATTTCATTGCTGCTGACATTTTTACTTTTTTTGTTATTAATCGAAATTTAACGATTTTTTTTGCAAAAAAATGACATTTTTCACTTTCAGTTGTAAAATTTTGCAAAAAAAATGACATCCATATATAAATTTTGCTCTAAATTTATTGTTCTACATGTCTTTGATAAAAAAAAAATGTTTGGGTAAAAAAAAAATGGTTTGGGTAAAAGTTATAGCGTTTACAAACTATGGTACAAAAATGTGAATTTCCGCTTTTTGAAGCAGCTCTGACTTTCTGAGCACCTGTCATGTTTCCTGAGGTTCTACAATGCCCAGACAGTACAAACACCCCACAAATGACCCCATTTCGGAAAGTACACACCCTAAGGTATTCGCTGATGGGCATAGTGAGTTCATAGAACTTTTTATTTTTTGTCACAAGTTAGCGGAAAATGATGATTTTTTATTTTTATTTTTTTTTTCTTACAAAGTCTCATATTCCACTAACTTGTGACAAAAAATAAAAACTTCCATGAACTCACTATGCCCATCACGAAATACCTTGGGGTCTCTTCTTTCCAAAATGGGGTCACTTGTGGGGTAGTTATACTGCCCTGGCATTCTAGGGGCCCAAATGTGTGGTAAGGAGTTTGAAATCAAATTCTGTAAAAACTGACCAGTGAAATCCGAAAGGTGCTCTTTGGAATGTGGGCCCCTTTGCCCACCTAGGCTGCAAAAAAGTGTCACACATCTGGTATCTCCGTATTCAGTAGAAGTTGGGGAATGTGTTTTGGGGTGTCATTTTACATATACCCATGCTGGGTGAGATAAATATCTTGGTCAAATGCCAACTTTGTATAAAAAAATGGGAAAAGTTGTCTTTTGCCAAGATATTTCTCTCACCCAGCATGGGTATATGTAAAATGACACCCCAAAACACATTCCCCAACTTCTCCTGAATACGGAGATACCAGATGTGTGACACTTTTTTGCAGCCTAGGTGGGCAAAGGGGCCCATATTCCAAAGAGCACCTTTCGGATTTCACTCGTCATTTTTTACAGAATTTGATTTCAAACTCCTTACCACACATTTGGGCCCCTAGAATGCCAGGGCAGTATAACTACCCCACAAGTGACCCCATTTTGGAAAGAAGAGACCCCAAGGTATTCGCTGATGGGCATAGTGAGTTCATGGAAGTTTTTATTTTTTGTCACAAGTTAGTGGAATATGAGACTTTGTATGAAAAAAAAAAAAAAAAAAAAAAATCATCATTTTCCACTAACTTGTGACAAAAAATAAAAAATTCTAGGAACTCGCCATGCCCCTCACGGAATACCTTGGGGTGTCTTCTTTCCAAAATGGGGTCACTTGTGGGGTAGTTATACTGCCCTGGCATTTTCCAGGGGCCCTAATGTGTGGTAAGTAGGTAAATGACCAGTGAAATCCGAAAGGTGCTCTTTGGAATATGGGCCCCTTTGCCCACCTAGGCTGCAAAAAAGTGTCACACATCTGGTATCTCCGTACTCGGGAGAAGTTGGGGAATGTGTTTTGGGGTGTCTTTTTACATATACCCATGCTGGGTGAGAGAAATATCTTGGCAAAAGACAACTTTTCCCATTTTTTTATACAAAGTTGGCATTTGACCAAGATATTTCTCTCACCCAGCATGGGTATATGTAAAATGACACCCCAAAACACATTCCCCACCTTCTCCTGAGTACGGAGATACCAGATGTGTGACACTTTTTTGCAGCCTAGGTGGGCAAAGGGGCCCATATTCCAAAGAGCACCTTTCGGATTTCACTCGTCATTTTTTACAGAATTTGATTTCAAACTCCTTACCACACATTTGGGCCCCTAAAATACCAGGGCATTATACCTACCCCACAAGTGACCCCATTTTGGAAAGAATAGACCCCAAGGTATTCGCTGATGGGCATAGTGAGTTCATGGAAGTTTTTATTTTTTGTCACAAGTTAGTGGAATATGAGACTTTGTATGAAAAAAAAAAAAAAAAAAAAATCATCATTTTCCACTAACTTGTGACAAAAAATAAAAAATTCTAGGAACTCGCCATGCCCCTCACGGAATACCTTGGGGTGTCTTCTTTCCAAAATGGGGTCACTTGTGGGGTAGTTATACTGCCCTGGCATTTTCCAGGGGCCCTAATGTGTGGTAAGTAGGTAAATGACCAGTGAAATCAGAAAGGTGCTCTTTGGAATATGGGCCCCTTTGCCCACCTAGGCTGCAAAAAAGTGTCACACATCTGGTATCTCCGTACTCGGGAGAAGTTGGGGAATGTGTTTTGGGGTGTCTTTTTACATATACCCATGCTGGGTGAGAGAAATATCTTGGCAAAAGACAACTTTTCCCATTTTTTTATACAAAGTTGGCATTTGACCAAGATATTTATCTCACCCAGCATGGGTATATGTAAAATGACACCCCAAAACACATTCCCCAACTTCTCCTGAGTACGGCGATACCAGATGTGTGACACTTTTTTGCAGCCTAGATGCGCAAAGGGGCCCAAATTCCTTTTAGGAGGGCATTTTTAGACATTTGGATACCAGACTTCTTCTCACGCTTTGGGGCCCCTAGAATGCCAGGGCAGTATAAATACCCCACATGTGACCCCATTTTGGAAAGAAGACACCCCAAGGTATTCAATGAGGGGCATGGCGAGTTCATAGAAATTTTTTTTTTTTGGCACAAGTTAGCGGAAATTGATATTTTTTATTTTTTTCTCACAAAGTCTCCCGTTCCGCTAACTTGGGACAAAAATTTCAATCTTTCATGGACTCAATATGCCCCTCACTGAATACCTGGGGGTGTCTTCTTTCCGAAATGGGGTCACATGTGGGGTATTTATACTGCCCTGGCATTCTAGGGGCCCTAAAGCGTGAGAAGAAGTCTGGAATATAAATGTCTAAAAAATTTTACGCATTTGGATTCCGTGAGGGGTATGGTGAGTTCATGTCAAATTTTATTTTTTGTCACAAGTTAGTGGAATATGTGACTTTGTAAGAAAAAAAAATAATAATTCCGCTAACTTGGGCCAAAAAAATGTCTGAATGGAGCCTTACAGGGGGGTGATCAATGACAGGGGGGTGATCAATGACAGGGGGGGTGATCAATGACAGGGGGGGTGATCAATGACAGGGGGGGTGATCAATGACAGGGGGGGTGATCAATGACAGGGGGGTGATCAGGGAGTCTATATGGGGTGATAACCACAGTCATTGATCACGCCCGTGTAAGGCTTCATTCAGACGTCCGGATGCGTTTTGCGGATCCGATCCATCTATCAGTGGATCCGTAAAAATCATGCGGACGTCTGAATGGAGCTTTACAGGGGGGTGATCAATGACAGGGGGGTAATCAATGACAGGGGGGTGATCAGGGAGTCTATATGGGGTGATCACCACAGTCATTGATCATGCCCCTGTAAGGCTTCATTCAGACGTCCGGATGCGTTTTGCGGATCCGATCCATCTATCAGTGGATCCGTAAAAATCATGCGGACATCTGAATGGAGCTTTACAGGGGGGTGATCAATGACAGGGGGGTAATCAATGACAGGGGGGTGATCAGGGAGTCTATATGGGGTGATCACCACAGTCATTGATCATGCCCCTGTAAGGCTTCATTCAGACGTCCGGATGCGTTTTGCGGATCCGATCCATCTATCAGTGGATCCGTAAAAATCATGCGGACATCTGAATGGAGCTTTACAGGGGGGTGATCAGGGAGTCTATATGGGGTGATCACCACAGTCATTGATCATGCCCCTGTAAGGCTTCATTCAGACGTCCGGATGCGTTTTGCGGATCCGATCCATCTATCAGTGGATCCGTAAAAATCATGCGGACGTCTGAATGGAGCTTTACAGGGGGGTAATCAATGACAGGGGGGTGATCAATGACAGGGGGGTGATCAGGGAGTCTATATGGGGTGATAACCACAGTCATTGATCATGCCCCTGTAAGGCTTCATTCAGACGTCCGGATGCGTTTTGCGGATCCGATCCATCTATCAGTGGATCCGTAAAAATCATGCGGACATCTGAATGGAGCTTTACAGGGGGTTGATCAATGACAGGGGGGTAATCAATGACAGGGGGGTGATCAGGGAGTCTATATGGGGTGATCAGGGGTGATCAGGGGCTAATAAGGGGTTAATAAGTGACGGGGGGGGGGTGTAGTGTAGTGGTGCTTGGTGGGACTTTACTGAGCTACCTGTGTCCTCTGGTGGTCGATCCAAACAAATGGGACCACCAGAGGACCAGGTAGCAGGTATATTAGACGCTGTTATCAAAACAGCGTCTAATATACCTGTTAGGGGTTAAAAAAAACACATCTCCAGCCTGCCAGCGAACGATCGCCGCTGGCAGGCTGGAGATCAACTCTCTTACCTTCCGTTCCTGTGAGCGCGCGCGCCTGTGTGCGCGCGTTCACAGGAAATCTCGCGTCTCGCGAGAGGACGCGTATATGCGTCCAGGAGGAATGAATCAACCACCTCCAGGACGCGTCTGTGCGTACAGCGGTCCGGAGGTGGTTAAGCAGGACCTGCCGAAGGACCTGCTATGTGCTTGATGACGTAGTCACGTGGGAGAGCACGATGACGTTATCACTAGGGATGAGCGAATCGACTTCGGATGAAACATCCGAAGTCGATACGCATAAAACTTTGTTTCAATACTGTAAAGAGCGAGCAAGCATTAGAATGTATTGGCTCAAGGTACCACTTGGAACCGAACCCGAGTTCGGGAAATGTTTTTTTACCGTAGAAATTGATTTCTGAAGTTATTATGCGAAGTCTCGCGAGACTTCGCTAAGTAATAACTTCGTCTCATCGGAGCCAATACATTCTAATACTGTACGGAGCTCCGTAAAGTATTGAAACTAAGTTTTACGCGAATAGACTTCGGATGTTTCATCCGAAGTCAATTCATTCATCCCTAGTTATCACGCACATTCCAGGTCCTTCGGCAGGTCCTGCTCAATGAAGAGAGGAGAGACTGAGGCAGCGTGATCAGGTGGATGAGTTTTTTTTTTTTTTGTCAAATCAACTTAAAAAACTGCTGGGGGCCACTATGGGGGCATTAGTTACACAATGGGGGGGGGGGGGGGAAGGCACACTATGGAGTTCATTATTTTAGCTAACGGCCTAAATGGAGGCATTAATAAAGCTGGGGGCAGTAAAATGGAATGGCTACACTATGGGAGACATTATTTTAGCTGGGGGCATTATTAAAGCTGGAGGCATTAACACAAAATCCTACACTATGGGGGACATTATTTTACCTGGGGGCCTACATGGGGGTATTATTAAAGCTGGAGGCATTAACACAAAATCCTACACTATGGGGGACATTATTTTACCTGGGGGCCTACATGGGGATATTATTAAAGCTGGAGGCATTAACACAAAATCCTACACTATGGGGGACATTATTTTACCTGGGGGCCTACATGGGGATATTATTAAAGCTGGAGGCATTAACACAAAATCCTACACTATGGGGGACATTATTTTACCTGGGGGCCTACATGGGGGTATTATTAAAGCTGGGGGCAATACATTTTTTAAAAAAAAGCTACACTACGGGAGGCATTATTTTAGCTGGGGGCCTACCATCCTGTGGGTGTTCTCAGAAGGGTGGATCTAGAAATAACTGCCAATCAAAGGCTACTTTCAGACTAGCGTTTTTGATGGATCCGGCAGGGTTCAGCAAAAACGCTTCCGTTACTGATAATACAACCGTCTGCATCCGTTATGGACGGATCCGGTTGTATGAACGGATCCGTCTTGAACACCATTGAAACTCAATGGGTGACTGATCCGTTTTCTATTGTGTCATCCCAGGACGGAAAGAAAACCGTTGCTCTCCGGTATGAGAACGGAACGGAATGCATTTTGGAGCATTGACAATGAATAGGGACAAAACTGAAGCTTTTTTTTCCCGGTATTGAGCCCCCTATGACGGATCTCAATACCGGAAAATATTAACGCTAGTTGGAAAGTAGCACAGTTCATTCGTTTTCCATGTCAGTTTTTAGCGGACATGAAAAAGTGATGCAAAACGGACGTTAAACGGAGACACGGCCAAAAAATGGATGCACACACCGATGCAAAATTGCCATGAAGGACAGTGTGTCCGTTTTTACCAGACCGTTCGTCTCTCCTGTATAGTCACACGCAGCAGATTTCAGAGATGGTCCCTTCACCTAAATCCATGTATGGAACAGATTTTAATCACAGAAATGTCTGCAACCAAACTGCTGTGTATGAACAGACCCCGACTGAGACCCTGCGTTTTAGGGAAGGGGGGCTCTACAAGCACATTTCTCTGCAGGAGATGGATAAAACTTTGCTTCATGTAAGCAAGAACTAGAGGTCACTATAGAGCCCAGCAGGCATGCCCCCCGTGTGCCTGCTGCATGCCCCTCTGCACACTGCTCAGGCCCAGGCTCCGCTGCCCACAACACCTTGCATGAAGTAAAGCTTTACCTGCCGTCCACACAGCTATACACAGCGGCTCCCAGGGTGCAGGCAGGAAACCTCGCGCCGCAGTCAAAACCTCGCGAGACTTTGCAGACTGAAGTATGCTGGCTGACTTCAGCCTCCAGGCAGTTCAGTTCTTAAAGAGACAGAGCACTTAGCGTTGTGTGGAAGAGGTAAGGGTGGGTTCACCTCACGTTTTGTGTATGTTAGAAAAAAAGGACACAAAAATGCATCCTGCACAGTCCAGTAAAGAAAAAAGTCGTTTATTTTTATTGTTATGGTGAACAGATGCCGCTGTATGACATCAGTCTGTGGCATCCGTTTAACGTATACGTTAAACAGATGGGAAAAACGTGATGTGAACCCACCCTAAGGGCTCATGAACACGACTGTATGCATTTTGCGGTCCGAAAAAAAACGGATCCATAAAAAATACGGATGACTTATTTTGCGGAACGGAACAGCTGGCCCCTAATAGAACAGTCTTATCCTTGTCCATAATGCAGACAATAATAGGACTTGTTCTATTTCTTGGCGGAACGGACATACGGAAACGGAATGCATACGTAATAAGTTCCGCTTTTTTTGCAGACCCATTGAAATGAATGGTTCCGCATATGGTCCGGAAAAAAAAAAAAAAAAACGGAATGGACACAGAAAGAAAAAAGTTTGCGTGCATGAGCCCTAAGACTGCAATCACACGTGCAGTTTTTGTGGTAGTTTTTTCAGCCAGTCAGGAGAGATTCCATAAAAAAGGACGTGTATTAAGGAAAGACTCAAGCATCTACTTCTGTAACGGACTCTATGATTCCAGCACAGTCACCTCACCTATCAATAAAGGAGAGGAGGGAGGAGCAAGGGTGCACAGAGTGGCTTAAGCCCGCCCTTAGTGCACTCAACTGCTTAGTTGTATGTAGATTAAAAGTGATTTTTCTCCGGAAGTACTAAGTGAAAGGTAGTACATTCTGCTGAGCTAGCCCTACTAGACCTTGGCGTGAATTTATCCAAACTGGTGTAATGCAAAGCTGGCTTAGTTGTCCAGAGCAACCAGATTCCACCTTTCATTTTTCAGAGCTCCTTTGAAAAATGAAAGGTGGAATCTGATTGGTTGCAATGGGTAACTAAGCCAGTTCTACTTTACACCAGTTTGCTAAATCTCCCCCATTGTGCCTGGTTTATCAGTGAATTTCCTGGTGACAGACTCCCTTTAACCCCTTAGGGCTCTTTCACAGGAGCGGATGCCGTGCGGGTAATCCGCTGCATGAAAGAGAGCCAAGCCCCGCTCCGGACAGCAGAGACGCGGAGCAGTAACATGACTGATAATGCTCCGTCCCTCTCTGTGATCTTTTTACTACAAAATCACGGTGACAACTTTATCTCACTGTGAGGGCTCTTGCACACGAACGTAAGGGCTCCATGCCCATGTTGCGGACCGCATACGGCGGTTCCACAATACATGGGTCACCTTGAATGGGTCCGCAAATCTGGAGATGCCGGTGCGGAACGGAAAGGAAGCGCGGAATGGAACCCTGCGGAAGCACTACGGAGTGCTTCTATGGTGTTCCATTCCATGCTTCCGTTTTTGCAGAACGGACGGATCGCGGACCCCATTCAAGTGAATGGGTTTGCAATCCGCATGCGGCTGCCCCACGGTCGGTGACCGTGCATTGCGGACCACAATTTGCAGTCCGCAGCACGGGCACGGAGCCCTGATTTTGTAGTATGTTAATGCTCCGTGTTTCTGCTGTCCAGAACGGGGCTTGGCTCTCTTTCACGCAGCAGATTACCCGCACGGCATCCGCTCGTGTTAAAGAGCCCTTAGAGAATACTCACACGGAAGTGTAGTTCCTACACAGATTTCTGCACCAAATCCACACCACAATCCATATGTTCCATGTGGATTTTGATGCAAATTTGCCCCAGGTCTCTCCCCCACGTTGCAAAGGTTGAAACATGCACTAAATATTTGCATAAATAATTGCTGCAAATTTCAAAATCCACACCACAGGTCAATTTTCACAAAACTTCAGCACCGTGTATATGAGGTTTCAAAATTCTCATCTACATACTGTAGCTGTTACTGTATTATGCAGCAGATTTTCCACTCGAAAATCCGTACACACTACACACCGTGTACATATACCTTAAGGCCTCTTTCACACGGGCGTCGCGTGTGAGGGCCGGATAGGATGCGGGTGCTTCGGGGGGAAATGCGCGATTTTTCTGCGTGAGTGCAAAGTGATTTAATGCGTTTTGCACGCGCGTGAGAAAAATTGGCTTGTTTGGTACCCAAACCCGAACTTCTTCACAGAAGTTCGGGTTTGGGATCGGTGTTGTGTAAATTTTATTATTTTCCCTTATAACATGGTTATAAGGGAAAATAATAGCATTCTTAATACAGAATGCATAGTACAATAGGGACGGAGGGGTTAAAAAAAAATAAAAAATAACTAAACTCACCTCATCCACTTTTCGCGCAGCCGGCTTCTCTTCTTTCTTCTTCTTTGATGACCTGGGAGAAAATGACCTTTGGTGACGTCACTGCGCTCATCACATGGTCCATCACCAAGGTGATAGATCATGTGATAGACCATGTGATGTGCGCAGTGACGTCACCAAAGGTCATTTTCTCCCAGGTCATCAAAGAAGAAATAAGAGATGCCGGCTGCGCGAAAAGTGGATGAGGTGAGTTTAATTATTTTTTATTATTTTTTAACCCCTCCATCCCTAATTTACTTAGCATTCTGTATTAAGAATGCTATTATTTTCCCTTATAACCATGTTATAAGGGAAAATAATAAAGATCGGGTCTCCATCCCGATCGTCACCTAGCAACCATGCGTGAAAATCGCACCTCATCCGCACTTGCTTGCGCATGCTTGCAATTTTCACGCAGCCCCATTCACTTCTATAGGGCCTGCGGTGCGTGAAAAACGCACAATATAGAGCATGCTGCGATTTTCACGCAACGCACAAGTGATGCGTGAAAATCACCGCTCATGTGCACAGCCCCATAGAAAGGAATGGGTCCGGATTCAGTGCGGGTGCAATGCGTTCACCTCACGCATTGAAAACTCGCCCGTGTGAAAGAGGCCTAAGGGTGGCTGCACACAAGCTTTTTTTCCAGGTGTATTTTTGTGCAGAAAAATTACAATTAGGGAAATCTCATGTACACTTTTCTTAAAGGGGGTTGTGCAGGCCATTTATATTGATAACCTACCATTAGGATAGGTCATCAATATCTGATCTACAGTGGTCTGACACCACGCCGATCAGCTGTTTGAAGAGGAGGCGGCACGTCAAGCCAGCGCTGCTACCTGTTCATTACTCAACCTGTCTTTTCAGTGGCTCAGTGTAATGACAAGTGCTTGGACCATTCATTTGTCATTACACTATGCCACCGCCACATGGGAGATGACGCACAGTCTAATGAACAGGAAGCAGCGCATGCATGGGGCAGCACCTCCTCTTCAACCAGCCGATCGGCGGGGGTGCTGGGCGTCGGACCCCTGGTGATCAGATATCGATGACCCATCCTGACGATAGGTCATCAATGTATATGGCAGGACAACCCCTTTAAGTGCAGAAATTGACTTGCTGTGTGGATTTTGAAATCTGCTGCATGTCAACTGATGCGTTTTTTCCTGTGCAGATTTCACCTTTTTCAATAGAAGGGTGAGATCTGCGGGAAATCTGCATCATATTAGCACCACAAACCGCACATAAAATGGGCTAAAACCACATTTAAAAAAACGCACAAAAAATGCAATAAATATTTATTTTGTGCAGTTTTGGTGCAGATATCTTGTGGATTTAAACTCTGTGCATCCACCATTAAGGGTGCCTTCATATGTGGCAGAAAAATCTGCACCAAAATCCCAATGTACTTATTTTTGGGTTCATGCGGATTTTGGTGCGTTTTTGGGGCTGATTTTATTGCAGATATTGTTGCAGATTTCATTGCTGATTGATTCCTATTAAAAGCTATGGAGAAATTAAGCTTCAGAAAATCTGCAACACATTGGGGCACATTTACTAAGGGATTTGCAACTATTTTAGGGGTAGAATAGTCGCAAGTCCCCTTTCTAACCAGCTGTGCATGGCTGGAAACAGGCATAAATGTTAGCAAAAAACAACAGTTTTTACGCCAGGTGCAAGGTCTGCCACGGATGTCCCTAATTTATGACCTCGTCCAAATTAGGAAAATCTAACGGCAGCGCAAGGGGGAAACTAAGACCGGCATAAAACGAACTGAGCATGTGCGTCCACTTCACCAATGTTACTGCGGTGTACAGAGAATTATGGGAAATAACAAACAGCAGCTGCAGCTATGCTAATATATTTTATTGAATAATTCAGTGGCTATGCAAAAAATTTTATGACACGCAGTTATGAAAGATCCAGGTGCTGGTTTGAAAAATGTAGAATATTTTTCTTGGGACAACTTGACAAATAGAAGCAGGTATATTACCACTTGGCAGTCTGCTTGGCAATAATTAATGAAGTTTGTTTTAACCTGGCTGACATTTGTTGCCTTAACCCTTTCCCGACATGGGATGTAATAGTACGTCACATGTCGGGTATTTAAAGATGGCGCCCGCTCCGGAACGTGCTTTATCTTTCTGTATGATTCCCATTGTATATTTGCTTTACAGCGCTATCATATGCAGGATTTTAGTGAAATGTTCAGCATTTTTGCTTTGTGTTTTGCACCAGCACTGCTTTACTTAAAACGTCAGCTCCAGATGATTGTCACCTGAAGGTCTATGGGAAATATGAAAAGCAGGACAAGCATTTTTTGCTACTGCCATGTTTGTTCATTAGGTGGCAATATTTGCCTTTCTGGCCTCTTCACAAAAAAACGCTGAATTTTTTTCAGCAGTTTCACATCATATCATGAAGTAAACTCTAGTAGTAAGATACACTGGCCCAGATTGTGTCTGCGCCTAGAATATGGCTACATGAACACGACCGTTGTGTGTTTTGCGGTCCGCGAACGGCGTCCGTGTGCGTTCCGCAATTTGCGGAACGGCACGGACAGCCTTTAATATCAACTGCCTATTCTTGTCTGCAAAGCGCGGACAAGAATAGGACAGGCTATATTTTTTTTGCAGACCACGGAACGGAGGAACAGATGCGGACAGCACACGGAGTGCTGTCCGCATCTTTTGCGGCCCCATTAAAGTGATTGGGTCCACATCCAAGCTGCCAAAACTGCGGCTCGGATGCGGACCAAAACAACAGCCGTGTGCATGAGGCCTATGTCTAAGAGGCACAAATTGGTGCATTTTGATGCAGTTTGGTGCATATAGGGTTTCCACACTTTTTTCCTACTTGCTCAGAAGGGCCACTGTGATATATCTGGTGTATGTCTAGACAGCCTGTATAAGTTTATGCCATCTATAGGCTTAATAAGTCTGGGCCACTGTGTGCAAAAAACTCCAGAAAAACTGCCACAAAAAATGGGGCAAAAATCAAGGGTTACATAAAAACTGCTTGTTCTGGGGGGCAGAGCCTGGCAACAGAGCTGAATGGCCGCAAGTTAGATCGCTCTGCTGAAGACTGACACAAAAGAGGGCATTATACGCAGATTTCACCAGCAAACATGGGAAAACCCTTAAGAGATAAGTCCAGGGATAACCCAGCACATATTAAGCAGACTTCCGGTCAAGAAGATCTGGATAAATTCGTCAAAAAGACATCGGCGCTGCAGACTAAGAAGCCAGAGAAAATGGCACCGCCAGATGACCCTGAACTTCAACCTGATGCCTCAGACTCAGAAGACGGAGAAGGCAGTGAAGCAGCTGCCCCGTCACTGAAAGAACACCTCCCGGTCTCTAGACCATTCATGAGGAAACTTCTGGCAGAAGCACTTGACCCAATAGTGCAGGAGCTGAAAGAATATAAAAAAGATCTCCAACATATGGGTGAACGGATGGAAGCGGTGGAAACTGCACAGTCCGCCATTATAGAGTTTGGCTCATCGGTGTCTTACTCTCTGGATTATACCCAAGCCCACATAAACACGCTGTATACACAGCTAGAAGATCAAGACAACCGGGGCCGCCGGAACAATCTCAGACTCAAGGGCTTCCCTGAGAGCTTCATGCCAGACGCCATTGAAACCGCATTGCTTGCTTTCTTCACTAACCTCGTTGGGCAAGGTGCATCTCAGGACTTTACCCTGGAGAGAGCGCATCGGGCGTTGAGACCACCACCGGGCCCTTCAGACCCGCCGAGGGATATCATTTGCAAACTTGTAAGCTACCAAGCTAAGGAGTGTATTCTGAAAGCAGCCCGCGGTAAAACTCCTTTGAAGTTTGAAGGAGCTTCAGTAGCCATCTTTCAAGATCTCTCCCCTGTCACGCTGCGCAAGAGGAAAGCGCTGAAGCCACTGCTGGAGGTATTAAGGGAGAAAAAACTCCTGTATCGTTGGCTGTTTCCATTTGGGCTACTTAGCCCAGGAGATCACGGACGTTCCACCTTTGCCGCTTCCCGCATCGTGGACCCCAGGAAGACAGGTCAAGTCCCAGAGGCAGAGAAAGAGAAGCGGGAATGGCGCCTCGAGGAAGGAGTTCGGAGGAGAGACCTGAGGCGTTATTCCTTTCAAGCTGGAAAAGTCAGTGACTTGAATGTCTTTATTACGAGGGGGTGAGAGGTTATAGAGTCGCTTACAATTTAAATATGCAATCTCCATAATCTTACCCATGCTACCCCCCCTTCCCCCCCATCCACCCCCCCTTCCCCCCTCTAGATTCCCCCCTCACAGATATACAACCCGTCTTTCTAATGTAAAATGTGTATACTGCAGCGTAAGTTTGTGACTTCGCAAAAATGGAGGTTATCAGAAGCAGCGATTATCAGCTATGTACCCTATATTATGGAATTAGTATGTATTTACACAGCAGATTTTTGTCGGTTGCCTGTGCGAATAATTCTATTCTAAAGCATATAGCTTGTGCTGCGATCCATGCCGGCCATACCCCCCAGGTACACGAATATCAAAGCCGATACCGGATAGCCTGTTTGAGTGACAGGGGTTTTTGGGTGGTTGGCATGGATTGTGGCACACTTACTCTATGTTCCCTTAACACATTATAATGATGTGACACTTTTTGCCTGTCCTAAGAGTTTAATTTTCCCATGTTGAATTAGCTGCCCGATCTTCGATGTTGGTCTTTTAGTTGGCTTCCCCCGCCCACTAAAACTGTCTTCTTTTCGAAAGATATGTTTTCTTTCCCTAATGATGGGGGCCCAGCTCGCACACTCCTGCTCCTTCCTACGTCTTAACCATAAGAAGTCATACCCTACATGGTTGGGGGTGGAAGTGCGCGGAGCTGCACTCCTTAGTTCCGTAGATATACGTTATGTTCCTTTTGTTTATCTACATGTTTGTAGTTACACCCGGCAATGTACGCAATCTGAGGAAGATGTACAGGATCTGCCTTTTTTGCGGGATAAAACATATATGATAAAGTTATGGATCTCTTGAAAGTAATATCACTTAACGTGAATGGCTTAAATGGGCCACAAAAGAGAAGTAGGGTTTTTCAGATGTTAAAAAAAGAGAAGGTAGACATACTGCTATTGCAGGAAACCCATTTCAGACACAATAGAATACCCACACTTTACACGAATATGTTCTACACATGGATACACAGTACCCACACGTCGGCTTCCAAGGGAGTCTCAATAGGGTTTAGAAAAGGTCTCCCATTTCAAATTCAGGCACAATCAATTGATCCAACAGGACGTTTTGTGTTTGTAAAGGGAACACTCTTTGGTAACAAGGTTACTATTGCCAATGTGTATGCTCCCAACATGAATCAGGTCAAATGGCTAGTGGAGACTCTACAAAAACTACATGTGTTTAGGGAAGGAGCTTTGTTGCTGGGAGGAGATTTCAACTTAGCTTTGGACCACCCTCTAGACTCCACCTCTCTTCTCCCAAGACACTCTGCCCCACAGGTGAAGAAATTGAGAAAGGCCTTAGATACCCATCAGATTTCAGATGTCTGGAGAGTGCTTCACCCTCAGGGGAAAGATTATACTTTTTACTCAGCAATGCATGGCATATATAGGAGGCTAGATTACATTTATTTGTCAAATTACCTCATGGATAGAGTGGGAACTGCGAGCATAGGACCAATTACAGTCACTGATCACGCGCCAGTCTCGTTGGGAATTCATTTTCTGGGTGCCCCTCATAGCTCCTGGACTTGGAGGCTTAATGAGACCCTTCTAGAGGATATCAAACACAGATCCCAGATAGAAGAGAAAGTAAATATGTTTTTTGAGATTAACAATGACCCACAGATGGCCACACCCATCACCTGGGAGGCGCACAAGGCCTTTGTTAGATGGGAATTAATTGCCTTAGGGTCGTGGGTCCGTAAGCAAAGGACGAGAGAGGTGGATTCAGTGATATCCCAAATATCTGTGCTTGAAAACCTTAATAAGAGACAGCCCTCCAAAGTAACCCATGAGGACATAATCAAACTGCGTATGCGACTTAACCACCTCAGCCCCCAGTGCTTAAACACCCTGAAAGACCAGGCCACTTTTTACACTTCTGACCTACACTACTTTCACCATTTATTGCTCGGTCATGCAACTTACCACCCAAATGAATTTTACCTCCTTTTCTTCTCACTAATAGAGCTTTCATTTGGTGGTATTTCATTGCTGCTGACATTTTTACTTTTTTTGTTATTAATCGAAATTTAACGATTTTTTTTGCAAAAAAATGACATTTTTCACTTTCAGTTGTAAAATTTTGCAAAAAAAAACGACATCCATATAGAAATTTTGCTCTAAATTTATAGTTCTACATGTCTTTGATAAAAAAAAAAATGTTTGGGTAGAAAAAAAATGGTTTGGGTAAAAGTTATAGCGTTTACAAACTATGGTACAAAAATGTGAATTTCCGCTTTTTGCAGCAGCTCTGACTTTCTGAGCACCTGTCATGTTTCCTGAGGTTCTACAATGCCCAGACAGTACAAACACCCCACAAATGACCCCATTTCTGAAAGTACACACCCTAAGGTATTCGCTGATGGGCATAGTGAGTTCATAGAACTTTTTATTTTTTGTCACAAGTTAGCGGAAAATGATGATTTTTTTTTTTTTTTTTTTTTTTCTTACAAAGTCTCATATTCCACTAACTTGTGACAAAAAATAAAAAGTTCTATGAACTCACTATGCCCATCAGCGAATACCTTGGGGTCTCTTCTTTCCAAAATGGGGTCACTTGTGGGGTAGTTATACTGCCCTGGCATTCTAGGGGCCCAAATGTGTGGTAAGGAGTTTGAAATCAAATTCAGTAAAAAATGACAAGTGAAATCCGAAAGGTGCTCTTTGGAATATGGGCCCCTTTGCCCACCTAGGCTGCAAAAAAGTGTCACACATCTGGTATCCCCGTACTCAGGAGAAGTTGAGGAATGTGTTTTGGGGTGTCTTTTTACATATACCCATGCTGGGTGAGATAAATATCTTGGTCAAATGACAACTTTGTATAAAAAAATGGGAAAAGTTGTCTTTTGCCAAGATATTTCTCTCACCCAGCATGGGTATATATAAAATGACACCCCAGAACACATTCCCCACCTTCTCCTGAGTACGGAGATACCAGATGTGTGACACTTTTTTGCAGCCTAGGTGGGCAAAGGGGCCCACATTCCAAAGAGCACCTTTCGGATTTCACAGGTCATTTTTTACTGAATTTGATTTCAAACTCCTTACCACACATTTGGGCCCCTAGAATGCCAGGGCAGTATAACTACCCCACAAGTGACCCCATTTTGGAAAGAAGACACCCCAAGGTATTCCGTGAGGGGCATGGCGAGTTCCTAGAATTTTTTATTTTTTGTCACAAGTTAGTGGAAAATGATTATTTTTTTTTTTTTTTTTTTTTTCATACAAAGTCTCATATTCCACTAACTTGTGACAAAAAATAAAAACTTCCATGAACTCACTATGCCCATCAGCGAATACCTTGGGGTCTCTTCTTTCCAAAATGGGGTCACTTGTGGGGTAGTTATACTGCCCTGGCATTCTAGGGGCCCAAATGTGTGGTAAGGAGTTTGAAATCAAATTCTGTAAAAATTGACCTGTGAAATCCGAAAGGTGCTCTTTGGCATATGGGCCCCTTTGCCCACCTAGGCTGCAAAAAAGTGTCACACATCTGGTATCTCTGTATTCAGGAGAAGTTGAGGAATGTGTTTTGGGGTGTCTTTTTACATATACCCATGCTGGGTGAGATAAATATCTTGGTCAAATGCCAACTTTGTATAAAAAAATGGGAAAAGTTGTCGTTTGCCAAGATATTTCTCTCACCCAGCATGGGTATATATAAAATGACACCCCAAAACACATTCCCCACCTTCTCCTGAGTACGGAGATACCAGATGTGTGACACTTTTTTGCAGCCTAGGTGGGCAAAGGGGCCCATATTCCAAAGAGCACCTTTCGGATTTCACTTGTCATTTTTTACAGAATTTGATTTCAAACTCCTTACCACACATTTGGGCCCCTAGAATGCCAGGGCAGTATAACTACCCCACAAGTGACCCCATTTTGGAAAGAAGAGACCCCAAGGTATTCGCTGATGGGCATAGTGAGTTCATGGAAGTTTTTATTTTTTGTCACAAGTTAGTGGAATATGAGACTTTGTATAAAAAAAAAAAAAAAAAAAAAAAATCAGCATTTTCCACTAACTTGTGACAAAAAATAAAAAATTCTAGGAACTCGCCATGCCCCTCACGGAATACCTTGGGGTGTCTTCTTTCCAAAATGGGGTCACTTGTGTGGTAGTTATACTGCCCTGGCATTTTCCAGGGGCCCTAATGTGTGTTAGGTAGGTAAATGACCTGTGAAATCCTAAAGGTGCTCTTTGGAATATGGGCCCCTTTGCCCACCTAGGCTGCAAAAAAGTGTCACACATGTGGTATCGCCGTATTCAGGAGAAGTTGGGGAATGTGTTTTGGGGTGTCATTTTACATATACCCTTGCTGGGTGAGAGAAATATCTTGGCAAAAGACAACTTTTCCCATTTTTTTATACAAAGTTGGCATTTGACCAAGATATTTCTCTCACCCAGCATGGGTATATGTAAAATGACACCCCAAAACACATTCCCCAACTTCTCCTGAGTACGGCGATACCACATGTGTGACACTTTTTTGCAGCCTAGATGCGCAAAGGGGCCCACATTCATTTTATGAGGGCATTTTTAGACATTTGGATACCAGACTTCTTCTCACGCTTTGGGGCCCCTAGAATGCCAGGGCAGTATAAATACCCCACATGTGACCCCATTTTGGAAAGAAGACACCCCAAGGTATTCAATGAGGGGCATGGCGAGTTCATAGAAATTTTTTTTTTTTGGCACAAGTTAGCGGAAATTGATATTTTTTATTTTTTTCTCACAAAGTCTCCCGTTCCGCTAACTTGGGACAAAAATTTCAATCTTTCATGGACTCAATATGCCCCTCACGGAATACCTGGGGGTGTCTTCTTTCCGAAATGGGGTCACATGTGGCGTATTTATACTGCCCTGGCATTCTAGGGGCCCTAAAGCGTGAGAAGAAGTCTGGAATATACATGTCTAAAAAATTTTACGCATTTGGATTCCGTGAGGGGTATGGTGAGTTCATGTGAGATTTTATTTTTTGACACAAGTTAGTGGAATATGAGACTTTGTAAGAAAAATAAATAAAAATTCCGCTAACTTGGGCCAAAAAAATGTCTGAATGGAGCCTTACAGAGGGGTGATCAATGACAGGGGGGTGATCAATGACAGGGGGGGGTGATCAATGACAGGGGGTTGATCAATGACAGGGGGGTGATCAATGACAGGGGGGGGTGATCAATGACAGGGGGTTGATCAATGACAGGGGGGTGATCAGGGAGTCTATATGGGGTGATAACCACAGTCATTGATCATGCCCCTGTAAGGCTTCATTCAGACGTCCGTATGCGTTTTGCGGATCCGATCCATCTATCAGTGCATCCGTAAAAATCATGCGGACATCTGAATGGAGCTTTACAGGGGGGTAATCAATGACAGGGGGGTGATCAGGGAGTCTATATGGGGTGATCACCACAGTCATTGATCATGCCCCTGTAAGGCTTCATTCAGACGTCCGGATGCGTTTTGCGGATCCGATCCATCTATCAGTGGATCCGTAAAAATCATGCGGACGTCTGAATGGAGCTTTACAGGGGGGTGATCAATGACAGGGGTGTAATCAATGACAGGGGGGTGATCAGGGAGTCTATATGGGGTGATCACCACAGTCATTGATCACGCCCCTGTAAGGCTTCATTCAGACGTCCGGATGCGTTTTGCGGATCCGATCCATCTATCAGTGCATCCGTAAAAATCATGCGGACATCTGAATGGAGCTTTACAGGGGGGTGATCAATGACAGGGGGGTGATCAGGGAGTCTATATGGGGTGATCACCACAGTCATTGATCACGCCCCTGTAAGGCTTCATTCAGACGTCCGGATGCGTTTTGCGGATCCGATCCATCTATCAGTGCATCCGTAAAAATCATGCGGACATCTGAATGGAGCTTTACAGGGGGGTGATCAATGACAGGGGTGTAATCAATGACAGGGGGGTGATCAGGGAGTCTATATGGGGTGATCACCACAGTCATTGATCACGCCCCTGTAAGGCTTCATTCAGACGTCCGGATGCGTTTTGCGGATCCGATCCATCTATCAGTGCATCCGTAAAAATCATGCGGACATCTGAATGGAGCTTTACAGGGGGGTGATCAATGACAGGGGGGTGATCAGGGAGTCTATATGGGGTGATCACCACAGTCATTGATCACGCCCCTGTAAGGCTTCATTCAGACGTCCGGATGCGTTTTGCGGATCCGATCCATCTATCAGTGCATCCGTAAAAATCATGCGGACATCTGAATGGAGCTTTACAGGGGGGTGATCAATGACAGGGGTGTAATCAATGACAGGGGGGTGATCAGGGAGTCTATATGGGGTGATCACCACAGTCATTGATCACGCCCCTGTAAGGCTTCATTCAGACGTCCGGATGCGTTTTGCGGATCCGATCCATCTATCAGTGCATCCGTAAAAATCATGCGGACATCTGAATGGAGCTTTACAGGGGGGTGATCAGGGAGTCTATATGGGGTGATAACCACAGTCATTGATCATGCCCCTGTAAGGCTTCATTCAGACGTCCGGATGCATTTTGCGGATCCGATCCATCTATCAGTGCATCCGTAAAAATCATGCGGACATCTGAATGGAGCTTTACAGGGGGGTAATCAATGACAGGGGGGTGATCAGGGAGTCTATATGGGGTGATCACCACAGTCATTGATCACGCCCCTGTAAGGCTTCATTCAGACGTCCGGATGCGTTTTGCGGATCCGATCCATCTATCAGTGCATCCGTAAAAATCATGCGGACATCTGAATGGAGCTTTACAGGGGGGTGATCAATGACAGGGGTGTAATCAATGACAGGGGGGTGATCAGGGAGTCTATATGGGGTGATCACCACAGTCATTGATCACGCCCCTGTAAGGCTTCATTCAGACGTCCGGATGCGTTTTGCGGATCCGATCCATCTATCAGTGCATCCGTAAAAATCATGCGGACATCTGAATGGAGCTTTACAGGGGGGTGATCAATGACAGGGGGGTGATCAGGGAGTCTATATGGGGTGATAACCACAGTCATTGATCATGCCCCTGTAAGGCTTCATTCAGACGTCCGGATGCATTTTGCGGATCCGATCCATCTATCAGTGCATCCGTAAAAATCATGCGGACATCTGAATGGAGCTTTACAGGGGGGTAATCAATGACAGGGGGGTAATCAATGACAGGGGGGTGATCAGGGAGTCTATATGGGGTGATCACCACAGTCATTGATCACGCCCCTGTAAGGCTTCATTCAGACGCCCGTATGCGTTTTGCAGATCCGATCCATCCATCAGTGGATCCGTAAAAATCATGCGGACATCTGAATGGAGCTTTACAGGGGGTTGATCAATGACAGGGGTGTAATCAATGACAGGGGGGTGATCAGGGAGTCTATATGGGGTGATCAGGGGCTAATAAGGGGTTAATAAGTGACGGGGGGGGGGGTGTAGTGTAGTGTAGTGGTGCTTGGTGGGACTTTACTGAGCTACCTGTGTCCTCTGGTGGTCGATCCAAACAAAGGGGACCACCAGAGGACCAGGTAGCAGGTATATTAGACGCTGTTATCAAAACAGCGTCTAATATACCTGTTAGGGGTTAAAAAAAACACATCTCCAGCCTGCCAGCGAACGATCGCCGCTGGCAGGCTGGAGATCAACTCTCTTACCTTCCGTTCCTGTGAGCGCGCGCGCCTGTGTGCGCGCGTTCACAGGAAATCTCGCGTCTCGCGAGAGGACGCACCGGCGCGTCCACCCAGAAGAGCAGGGCCGCCGCAAAGACGCAATCCTGCGTACGGCGGTCCTGAGGTGGTTAAAGATCTCCTAAATATTAGGTCAGCAAAGATGCTCAAGATGGCGAAATTTGAGACCTATGTCCATGGTAATAGGGGTTCAAAATTGCTCAT
Source organism: Bufo bufo (assembly GCF_905171765.1). Classification (NCBI taxonomy): domain Eukaryota; kingdom Metazoa; phylum Chordata; class Amphibia; order Anura; family Bufonidae; genus Bufo; species Bufo bufo. Next base: position 325,737,952 of record NC_053390.1, read on the forward strand.
GCGATTAATAATGGGTCAGAGGGAAAAGACGCATATTGCACGCATCCAAAACAGTAAAGGTGAATCCCTGACCTCAACTCCAGCAATAGCAAATGAATTTGCTTCCTTTTACTCCTCGTTGTACAACTTACAAACAGTAGACCCTAAGGATAAACAAAAGAAAGCTGCTTCTTTCATCAACTCAGTGGTGGTCCCCAAACTTAGGGCTGAAGAGGTAGATAGCTTAATAGCCCCCATCACGGAGGAAGAGGTGAGGGACTGTCTTTTGAGCATTCCTTCTGGTAAAAGTCCAGGCCCGGATGGTCTCTCCATACTGTATTATAAAAAACTCCAGAAGCCACTACTTCCCCAACTCACTAAACTCTGTAAGTCGCTGTTAGGAGGGTCTCCCCTTCCCTCACAATCCCTGATGGCCCATATAGTAGTCCTACATAAAGAAGGGAAAGACCCAAGTAGATGCGGCAGTTATAGGCCCATTTCGCTTTTGAATGCTGACGTGAAACTAATTCTCAGCCAAAGGATAGCCAAATTTCTTCCCCGACTTCTTAAGGAAGAACAGCTGGGATTCGTGGGGGGCAGAGAAGGTAGACCTAATGTAAGCAGGATTTGTCACGCCATCCATTATGCTAGAAAAGAGAGGACCCCTTTGATACTTGTAGGAACGGACGCGGAGAAAGCCTTTGATAGGGTAAGCTGGTCATTTATGAAGGATGCACTTTTACATTTTGGCTTCCCCTCCGCGTTCGTTGCTGCAATTTTCACTCTTTATGGAAGTCCTTCGGCAAAAGTCTTGGCTAATGGATACCTCTCTGCTCCCTTCGGGATCACAAATGGGACGCGTCAAGGTTGCCCCCTGTCACCCACACTCTTTGTGCTGGCTCTAGAAATTTTCCTAAATAAAATAAGGGCATCAGACAAAATTAAGGGTCTCCAAATAGGACGCAACACACACTCAATAGCGGCTTTCGCCGATGACCTTCTACTACTAGTCACTAATCCAGAAGAAGCCTTGCCAGAAATTATGGAGTTACTGGAAGACTATGGAGAAATCTCCAATTTCAAAATTAACTATGAGAAATCAGAAATACTTAAAGAGGACCTTTCACTAGTTTAAAAACAAAAAACGAACTATATCAGTGGGCAGAGTGGCGCCCAGGGGTCCCCCTTCACTTACTAGTATGTCTGTGCGCCGCTCCGTTCGCCCGGTATAGGCTCTGGTGTCTGCAGCTCCCTCTGTTGTACTGGGCGGAGTTTTTGTATTAGGGTTGTCCCTAGCTGCAGCGCTGGCCAATCGTAGCGCACAGCTCATAGCCTGGGACTCCAGATTTTCTACACAAAATAAACCTGATCCCTGATGATAAGTGCTGGAGATGTCTCGAAGGAAGGGGGACGATCTCCCACATTTGGTGGTCTTGCCCCTCCCTGAGCCATTTTTGGGAAGAAATTGGGAAAAAGATTAACATTATATGCAACACGTGTATATCACTGACCCTGGATTTAGTATTGTTGTGGAAACCTCAGTTAGATTTAACACCCTCAGCTGACAACTTCCCCACACACTTGATAGCAGCTGCGAAAATCCTTATACCAAAGAGAAAGGGAGTCTCCAAGGGTAGAAGAATGGATGGAGGAAGTCCACCACATTTGCATTATGGAAGAACTAGTGGGGTGGAACTTAGGAAAAAGGGAGATTACTAACTTCTGACAACACATTCTTAATTTGCCTCCAATAGAAGCAGCATGCACGGGCCCATACCCGACCTAAAAGTGGTAACTAGCCCTCAGGGTCATCTAGCCCTGTTCACAGAACCCATACATCATATTGTCCTTTAAATCATATAAAGTAGACAGTTTGTTTCTTGCCGAACCTGCATAGTCCCTCGCCGGGCTGGTTTATGGTTAATGTTTTGTATTAAATATTTAATTTAATAATCTATTTTAGTATAAGGTATTTCTGGTCATTAATCTGAAATAGTGTCTTGTGCTGTCAATTGCGAGAGTGTATTTGCATTGGAGTATGTATACACCCAACACCTTTTGTAATTGTACGATATGTTATTTGGATTGGTGATATTGTAACATCTAAAAGTGCGTTTCCATGTAAGTGCTCTCTTGCATAAAGCAATGGATATTATTATTATATTGCTTGTCATAAATAAAGAATTGTTAAAAAAAAAACTGCTTGTGCTTATTCTGGCAAGGTTTTTTTTTACTGGTAAAAAACACTACATCCATATTCATGTGTGTGGGCACCCAAAGGCTACATTCACATGATGGATACATTCAGTTTTCAACCAGTTTGCATCACTTTTCTGGTCATCTGGCCATTTTTCATGGCCATTTTGCATCCATTTTTAAAGGGGCTTATTCAGAAAATTTTACTGATGATCTATCCTTAGGATAGGTCATCATTATCACATTGGTGGGCATCCGGGTCCCGACACCCCCGATGATTATCTGTTCCAGGGAACCGTTGCGCTCACCGGAGCTATGATGAGCAATCCAGGCTCCCGGCAGCTTCCCAAGCACAGCCCCGTATATTGTATAGCAGCTGTGCTTGGTATTGCAGCTGGACCCCCGCTGATCTGATATTGATGATCTATCCTGAAAATAGGTCATCAATATTATTGCCCCTTTAATGGCCACTGGGATCATGCTGGGAGTGCAGGTCCCTTCGTCAAGTCCTTCAGAATCAAGAGAGGAGGTTTTTGTTTTTTTATTTAAAACCTCTAAAAGGCCATCTTCCACTAATTTACCATTTTTTAACGACTGTTAGATGGATGCAATCCTAACAACCGTTAAAATTGTCCAATTGATTTCAATGGAGTCCGTTCGACTGTGAAAATAGCCCAAAATAGTACATGTTCTATTTTTCGACGGCCACTATGTACTGTACGTTAAAAAACACCCATGTGAAAAGCCCCACTGACTTCAATTTGTTCTAAAGACAGCCATGTGATCTACAGTATAAGTGAAACTCATAGTAAGGGCTCATGCACACCGCCATAGTTTAGCAAATTTGTCTTAATGTTTAGCATTTGTCTTAATGGTTGTACTGTTGTGCATCCGTAAGTCCATTCTGCGGCCTCAAAAGAAAATAGAACATGTCCTATTCTTTTTCTGTTTTGCAGACAAGGGTAGGACATTTCTGCAGGAGTGAAAAAAAATGGCGGCATGCACTCAGCCAGTATCTGTGTTTGCAGCCAACTATCGTGGCCAGGATTGCTGAGTATCGGTGATCCCTTACGAAAAAGATCTAACAGGTCTGGATTTTTAGCGGCGGGTGCGTCAATCCCATTCATTTCTATGGGATCACCACTACTCAACAATCCTGACCGCGACAGCTGTTGCACGACCAGTGTCGACATGTAGCCCTGTGTGCATGAGCCGTTATAAAAACAGTTCTCCAGAAAACATCTGTAACACCCCAGAGTGGTGTTACCACTCCTTCACCCTGCTACTTTCTTTAATGGGCTAAGAGTGTCATCTTATGTATTTCTGTCTAGGTCCTATACAATGTGCATTCCTTTTTTTAATTTATTTTTTTATAATCTTTATTCTTGTTAAAAAAATTCATTACATCAATATTAGTTATCTTTACATTGTAAACAACATAAATACAATTTATAATTTACCCACCCAATTTTACCCCCATGCCTGTTTCTCCTTTCTGGGGGATAAAAAAAAAAAAGGGAAACTGCCTCCGCCTTACCTCACGTCTCTCCCAGCACACACCCCCCCCCCCTTCCTCCCCAAACCTCTCACACTTCTTATTCATTTCAACCAATTCTGCCACAAGTTTTTTCTTTATCGATACCATATGGAATTCCTCTCTAAAAATCGAGACTCTAACAAAATTCTCCCATTCCTTCACCGTAGGTGACACACTACTACCCCAATGTCCGATGATGCACCTCCTAGCCTGAATAGAAGTTTAGCTGCTATTTCTCGATGATTTAGGTTTTCTATCCCATCCATCACCCCAAAAATACATGTTTCGAACTCTACCGGGACTCTAAACCCATGATAAGCCTCTATTCTTTCTTTAACCTTCCACCAAAAGTCTTGAGTATCAGTACAAGTCCAAAGTATATGGACATTATCCACCCCTATCTGCCCACATTTTTTACAGCTAAAAATTTAGAATTTCATCATGACTTTAGGGGAGTAGTATAGTCGATATAGTATATTAAATTGGGTGACCCTATGGGAGAAATTATGTGAAACCCCGTTTTTTGCCTGTATCACCCTCTCCCAAAATTCTATCTGTTGAGAGTTAAATAACTCTTGCCATTTATACAATATAGAGTTAATCCACGGCACTCCAATGTTGGAGTGCCGTGGATTAACTCTATATTGTCTAAAACCACTCTCACAGGCACCCACACCGAACCCTAGGTGTGCAGAGTACATATTTATCTAACTAATCTTGCCATTTATACATTAGACAGTTAGCTGCTCTTTTTTCTGTCTTCTGATATAGCAAACATCGATATATCCTAGATATCAATTTCTTACCCGCATTTAGCTTAGATATATTAGCTATAGGCCTCATGCACACGACCGTTGTGTGCATCCGCTCCGTCATTTTCCACAGTTTAGCAGAGGTCCCATTCATTTCTATGGAGCTGTGAAAAAAATCTGATAGTCCTCCGTTTTTTCTACGCGTCCGGGATCCGTGATTCCAGTCCATCAAAAAAATATAACCTGTCCTATTCTTGTCAGTGGAAAACGGAGGACGGACCCATTCAAGTCAATGGGTCGATCAAAAAAAACTGATGCACAACTGGTATGTCATCCATGTCCGCGTCTGTGTCCGTTTTTTTCTACAAGACCTTGGTGCAATAAAATTACACTTTTCATTAACCTTCCTTTTTTTCCCCTGTCAGACAAAAAAAAAGGAAGACACAAAGAAACACAACTGAAGCAAAATCGGAAACGGACCACTGAAGCCAAATCACTGTCGTGTGCATGAGGCCTTAGGTTGTGGGAGAGTAGATAGTTGTGTTCCCTTTCCTAAGGACGCTCGCAAGGCTTGTTTCAGTTGTAAATAAAAGAAGCTCAGATCTCTGTTTCCAATTCCACACAAAGAGTATCCGTATGCACTCCCGCATGGGGCCACATATCCCTTACCTCCTTCCAGGTTTTAGCCTAACAACAGAAATAATGGTATTTTGTTAATTTGCTGTTGTGACAAGATGATAGCTTCCACCAGTTGGAAAATACTACAATTGTTTAGCTTTTTATTAATCCCTTCTATCATAGCTTTATATCTTTGTGAATTGCTCCAATTTATCATGTTTCTAATATGACCAGCGAAAAAATAGAGTTCCAAATCCGGGGCCGATAATCCACCATCTTTCTCTCGAATATACAATATTTGCACTCTTATTCTCGTTTTTTTACCGCGCCATATCAAATCCGTCAGTAAGGGAACTATCGTTTTAAAGGTTCTCTTAGGAATTATTGTAGGTGCATTCCACATTATGTAATTCAGAGATGGTAAAATACACATTTTCACCAGTGAAATGCGAACAGCCATTGATACATGTAATTTTTTCCATACCTCTACTTTTTTCCTTATTTCCTGTATTTTAGGGAGCACATTTAAACGCAGATAATCCTTAGGGTTAGAGGTAATCTGAATACCTAGATATTTTACCGGTTCATCTGTTCTCTTAATTTCCAGTTGACCCGGTATTAAATTATTTAGAGGATCAATTGGAATACAGGCCGATTTGGCCCAATTTATTTTTAGCCCAGCATATTTACTATAGTCATCAAATATCTGGAAAATCCTAGGAAGTGAACCATGTGAACCCACAAACGGCATAATGTCATCTGCATATAAAGATATTTTTTCTTCATGGGATCCATACCTGAACCCCACAATTTCCCTGTCTTGTCTAATCATGTCTGCTCTAAGGGTTCCATAGCTATAGCAAATAACAGGGGGGAAAGGGGACACCCCTGTCTAACACCCCTGCCAATAGGTATATTATCAGAATACTCCCCATTCAATATCAATCTTGCAGATATTTCAGTGTACAATAGCTTGACCCAGGAGACAAATATGTCGCCAAATCCCATTTTCTTTAATGTTGCTATTAAGAAAGGCCATTCTATGGTATCAAAAGCTTTTGAGGCATCTATGGTTAAAATCATACGCTCACCGCTGTTTGTGGGTTCCACTTAGGTATTTACAAAATATCTAATAATATTTTCAGTTGTTGTTTTACCCAACATGAATCCCGTCTGATCCTCTTGCACTAGCACCGGCATCACCTCCCTAAGCCTAGCCGCCAGTATCCTTGCCAGTATCTTGTTATCAGTATTGATCAGTGAAATAGGGTGATATGAATCTGGAAAAGTTGGATCTTTTCCAGGTTTTAATATAAGACTAATTAAGGCTTTCCTCAAGGAGTCCGGCAGTTTCCCTAACTCTCTCGAGGCAGCCCACATTTTAAGCAAACACGGGGTCAATATCTCTCTGTATTGGGTATAAACTTCAAACTGAATGCCATCTGTGCCTGGGGTCTTGTTCTTAGTTATCTTAAGTAGTATATTATCCACTTCTACCGGATCTAAGGGGATTTCCAAACTATCCCTTTGTTCTATAGTTAATGTGGTGATAGTAATTTTTTCCAAAAACTGTTGTATTTGCCGTGTATTGTTCTTTATTTTACTACTATATATATTCTGAAAATGTTCTTTAAGCAGATCAATTTTTGCCGCTTGTTCAACAATATTATGTCCAGATTTATCTACCAGGCAGTATATATACTAATTTTTGTTTATCTGGGCTGCCACCAAAGCGGCTAACTTTTTGCCAGGTATATGTGCATTTGTCTCTCACAAAGTTCTCTTTTTGTTGTTCCGCGATCAGAAACAATTCGTCTTCCATTTTGGTGACTTTATCTAACCATTCTTTATAGTTTTGCTCTGTGGTATTTTCAACATACTCCCTTTCATGTCTTTCCGCTTCATTCCCTAATTCTGATATTTTGCCTCTTATATTTCTTTTGTATATTGTCGTATATTTTATAATAATCCCTCTAATAAAGGCCTTTGCGGCCTCCCAAACCATGTTAGTTTCCTCTGAACCCTCATTTATAAGAAAGTATTCCTTAATCTCTTTCAGTATTTTATCATGTGCACCCGTTATATTTATCCAACGTATATTTATTTTCATACCTCTTGTTTTTTTCCCACCACCTATTTTCGTGTTTATAATGATGGGGTTATGATCCAAGATCCCCCGTTCAATATCCAGTGAACCTTTGTTGTTTGTGAAAGCTAAGTCGATCCGTGATAAACTTTTGTGCGTTTTAGAAAAACACGAGTATTTCCTTAATTTGGGGTGCATAGCCCTCCAAATATCAGTCCAACCCAATTCTAGTGTAATACTTTTTAATTTAGAACCCGTGCATTTTCCTTGAGTGTTCCCTATTCTACATCTATCTATTTTCCCATCCATTACATTATTGAAATCCCCTAACACCAAAAGTGATTTATCCCCTGCTGTAAGCGTAAAGTCAAGAATTTTTAGTAAAATGTCTATTTTAAATGGAGGCGGTATATAAACATTTGCTATTATCCATGCTCTGCCTTCTAATAAACAGTCCATAAGAATATAACGGCCTTCTTTATCTACAACAGTTTTTACTATTACAATGTCAATATCACGGTGTATTAATATACTCACCCCCCTCGCACAGGATGAAAAAACCGAGTGAAGGGAGTGCTGCATCCATGGTCTACTCATTTCCCCCATTGTCTCACTTGTCAAGTGCGTTTCCTACAAACAAACTATGGCAGGAAGAGACCTTTGTATTGCATCAAACACCGCAACTCTTTTTATACCCCTACTAAAACCCCTAATATTCCATGAAATTACTCTCATAAAAGCCCATAATACTATCCATCTCTTACCTTATTTGTGAGGGTCCAAGGGGAGAGAAGAGAGGGGGAGAGGGGAGCACGGGGGAAGGGAGTAGATCCAAAAAAGACAAAAAACACAACACACCCCTCAAGCAGCACAGGCATTACCAGTTGCCCACCCTTCCTATAACCCAGGATAGCTTCTAGCCCTGGCTCTCTTACTTAACATTACCCCCTCCCAGCCCGACCCCCAGCCCGTCTGCGCATCAGCTCTTTATCTTTTCTTTAATCCACCCGCTCACTGTCTCTGCAGAATCAAAAAACCAAGATCTATTATCCCATTCTATCCGTAATTTAGCTGGAAATATCATTGAATACTTAACGTTATTCAGACGCAATATTTTTTTTACATCAATAAACTGACTTCTCTCCTTTACCGTTTCCCTTGCGTAATCAGGGAATAGCATTACTTCTGCACCTGAATGCTCCAACCTGCCCGTCTTCCTAGACCTACTCACTATCTCCTCCTTATCCCTGACTGATAATAAATTGATCATTATCTATCTCGGTCTTGTTCCAGGAGGGGGCGGTTTTGCCGGTACTCTGTAGGCCTGTTCGACAAAATTTTTATGCTCTGAAATATCCTGGCCCAGTTGTTCCATCAACCACTTTTGTATGAACCCACATAGGTCTCGTCCTTCCACCCCCTCTGGGAATCCTAAACATCTCAAATTAGTCCTTCTAGACTTATTTTCTAGTTCTAACCATTTATTTTTTAGTTCTCTATTATCCTCCTTTAAAATGTTTTTTTCCTTAACCGTTATCTGTAGAAGGTCCTCCGAGTCTGATATTCTTTTCTCTACTTCTGACAATCTATCTTTGTACTTTTGTAGATCTGCTCTAAGAAGTCCAACTGCTTCCTTAATATTCCCAGTCTGGAGAGAGAGGTCTTTTATTGTCAAGCTGCATTTTTTTATTTCTTGAAATATATCCTGCAGACTCAGCACCTGTTCCCCTCTGTTGGGGTTGTTTTCCTCTACCTCTTTTTGATGTTTAGTGCCTTTCTCCCCAGCCTGGGAATCCTCATCGGCCATTTTCAAGACCATATTTTCCACTGAACCAAAAGATTTACCCTCCTGATCTTGAGGTGTATCCTCCTTTTTCTTCTTGGGGGAGCTGATCTGACCTCGCATATTGGTCAAAAACTGTTGCTTAGACCTTTCAGCTTTTCTAAACAATGGGGAGATTGAAGTATTCAGCTCAAGTTGCCCCCTCCCCCTTTTCCCTGCTCCCTGTCTAGCCATTTTGTCATCCATGCTTAGCCCGTTCCAGAGCTTATTGACAGTATAGCAGAAAATACCCCAACCCACTCTAGGGGCAATTAGCTGGTGCTTAAAACAATTATTCAACCCCACAACTTTTTAGCTCCAAGCCAGATTTCCTCTTTCAATCCCATATATGACAGGCCGCACAATAGATACAACATAGCTGTTCATCAGGTTGTGTAATTACTAAATTGCTAAAAAGCAACACTCTTTCCAATATATGCGCATCTGGTCATACAAGGGGATCGAGTAGGTTACAGCAGCATAGCAAGCAATTTTATGATTGTGCATATATTTTTCCACACTACTCCCATACACAGTGAATTTGATACAATGATGTCACGAGGGTGTCAAGAGCCACGCCTGACTCCGTTATACCCGGGGTCAGGAAGTCGTAGCGGGTGGCTGCGCGCTCTATGTCTAAAGACAGTGCTGTTTATTAATGGTAGCTTTCCGGGTTTGCTTTTTGGCTCACTCAGGGATCCGTAGCTTCTCCTCCTCAGCTGTTTCTTGTCCAGCAATCCCAACCTTCTTATATTCCCATCTCTCACTTCTCTGGTTGCCAGATATAGAGCTTCCTGCCTGGACTTCTTTACTGACCCACTGGAGCTGTGTAGCTGTGTTCCCTGGTTGTTGTTCCAGAACGTTACCCTCCGGATCCCTGTTGGGCTTTGGTGGTCTGCTGTTGTCGCCCACCTGGGATTATATGTTTGTCTGTATTGTCTGTCCTCTCCTTGGTGTTTTCCTCTTAGTGTCAGTGGTGCGGACTAGTGATCCCACCGCCCCGTTCACTACATAGGGCTCATCTTAGGGAAAACCAGGGTTTAGGCACGTGATCGGCGTACGGGTGAGGAACCCGTCTAGGGACGTCAGGGCAGTCAGGTGCCAGCCGCAAGGTGAGTCAGGGGTCACCATCTTTCCCTCTCCCTTGGACAGGGCCTTCCCATTTCCCTCCCTTTGCGTGACGCCGGTCATTACAAATGAGCAATCAAAGCTGGCTTCCAGTTGATGTAAACTACTTTAGCTATAGTTAACCCCATTGAAACAATCCCCAGTAGCTCGCAAGTTGGTATAATTAGCACATTTTGGGTTAACAGTCCAGATAGTACGGTTAGTCCAGTTAGTATCACAGCCCGGTTAGTGTATTAACCCACTTGACCAATTAATAAATCCCAGACGTCTCTACTGTAGTGGGACATAACAGTTTTTGGGTTTTTTTCTTTTTCCTTTTTCTTTTTCCCCCTTCTCTTTTTGCTCTTTATAGGGTGACTAAAGCAGCTGGTTAAATCAATCAGTCAATGTATTTAGTTCCATCAAACGGTCCCAATTTACCATACTTCTGGAAGATAACAACTTATAGGGTTAGTTCACAAACAACAGTTAATGGGGTTAAGTCATGCAGCGACTATGGAATATTCAATCCAGCTCCTCATAGCATCATGTAAATTGATAACAAACCAAGGTTGCAAATGTTCTGGTCGGAGTATTTTGTTCCCGCCACTCCACGGGGGTTGCCCGTTCGACCCCTCCGGTGACACCCAGGTGAACTTTGGTTTATTCACCATCAATTGGGGCCTCAACTGATCTCCAAATCGAAATGGCCCCAACTAATTATCAGGGGGGAGAAAGAAGAAAGGGGCTCAAAGGAGTTGCTGAGTTGCTAACCCCCTAATTCCAAGCCGGGGGGATAGGCCTAATATCACATACAAGGAGCATGGATATATTCAGTTTTTTGTTTGTGATGACAACTCCCCATTTCTTTCCACCCCAGTTCCTTGTGTCTCTAAATACCTGCTGTCCTGGGAATAAGATTTTGGGGTCAGCCGACACTCCTGCTTAAGGCCAGTCATTCAGTCAGTCATCCCGACATCTCCACAACTCCCACGCACATGCCCTTTCGCGTCGTCGGCCGGAACTCCAATCAAAGTCCCCTCAAACCCAGCCTCTGTACATCTCACCTGCACACCAATCCCGACAGACCTAGAAAAGGCAGATGCGAAGGGCAAAGATGGGGCGGGAAGCTCCAAAAACTCAGGCTCTCCCGCAGACCATCTCCCGGCGCCAGGGACCGGCCGTCACAGCAAGCCACTCGATTCTGGATCCACGGATCAGCCAGGCGGTTCACCCCCACTCGTCAGGGCAGGAAGATCACTGGCAGGCAAGTAGCAGGGACGCAGGGCAGCATCAGGGCAGCGGGAGAACCTACGGCAGAGTCGAGAGCGGTGAGCCGAAACTAAGGCGGCATCGGTTCCACCACAGTGCAAGCTGGTACTCGGCAGCTGGGAGGGAGGTGCGCACGTCACCTACGTGCGTCCGCACTCATGCTCATCCTAATCCTGTTATGTAACTGTTCATGTAATGTGCCTGGTTCACCAGCAGGTGGCAGTGTTTCTGGAAGAGCTTTCTTAGACAGAATGGAACTCACCATTCCATTCTCTCCCCTTTTGGGCAGAAGTGGGCGAGTCCTGCTGGCTACCAGAAGGAGGTAGGGAAGTTCTGGTTTGTGCTGGTTGAGACTCCATGTTGGAGCTGCCAGGATTCTAACCTATTCCTTGGCTAATGATAAGTCTGACTAAAAAGTGAAGTGCAGCATAAAGAAGAAGCCAAGTTACCAAGTCAGGTTGTCAGTACAGCAGAGTGAGAGAAGGATAGAGCAGAGTTGAGTTTGCCTGCCAGTTTAATGCTAAAGCCTGCTGGAACCAAGACAAAGCCTGAAACTGTTTGGAGAAACGTTTATTCTTTCGAATCCCTTAATTATTCCCCCTATTTATTGCTTTGGAGCCAAAGCCTGGGTTCCAGTGGTATCCAGGTAGGAGCACCGTGACACAAAGAGACATTTAGGTCGCATTACACCACTCAGCATTTCATACACCTGGGACGCGACATAGAGGGCCCTGGGGCATGGCTACCCGTTGCCCATCCTTTCATAATGAGTTGCATATTAGATTGTGCTTAATCTGTAATTAGAAGTACCACCCTAGATAAACAAGGAATGTATACACCCGTTCATACTTGGTTGTGCATGTTCATACTAATATCTGATTGTTTGCTCTGGAATTACGATTACTTTGAAAGTAGAATCGGCTTATACAATTGGACAGGTTTTTGGCGGTGCAGTTATTGCACATTTCCACAGTTTTATTTATACAGTCCTGATCAAAAGTTTAAGACCACTTTAAAAATGGCAAAAAAATCATATTTAGCATGGCTGGATCTTAACAAGGTTCCAAGTAGAGCTTCAACATGCAACAATAAGAAATGGGAGTGAGACAAAACATTTTTTGAGCATTCAATTTAATGAAACAACGAATAAACTGAAACAGGCTGTTTTTCAGCTGATCAAAAGTTTAGGACCACACCTCCAAAAAAAAACTAAAGCCCCCCAAAACAGAAATCCAACTTCCAAACATGAACTCAGTAATGAGTAGCTCCGCCGTTATTGTTTATCACTTCCAAAATTCGTTTCGGCATGCTTGATGCAAGCGTTTCCATGAGGTGAGTGGGAACATTTCTCCAAGTGGTGAAGACGGCCAAACGAAGGCCATCTACTGTCTGGAACTGTTGTCCATTTTTGTAAACTTCCCTTGCCATCCATCCCCAAAGGTTCTCAATTGGATTTAGATCAGGGGAATACGCAGGATGGGCCAAAAGAGTGATGTTATTCTCCTGGAAGAAGTCCCTTGTCCTGCGGGCATTGTGTACTGTAGCGTTGTCCTGTTGAAAAACCCAGTCGTTACCACACAGACGAGGGCCCTCAGTCATGAGAAATGCTCTCTGCAACATCTGGACATAGCCAGCGGCCGTTTGATGCCACTGCACTTTTTCTGAAGCTCCATTGTTCCACTGAAGGAAAAAGCACCCCAGACCATTATGGCGCCCCCTCCACTGTGGCGCGTAGAAAACATCTCAGGTGGGATCTGCTTGGCATGCCAGTATGGTTGGAAACCATCAGGACCATCAAGGTTAAATTTTTTCTCATCAGAGAATAAAACTTTCTTACACCTTTGAATGTCCCATGTTAGGTGCTCTCTTGCAAAGTCCAAACGAGCAGTTCTGTGGCGTTCAAGGAGACGAGGTCTTTGAAGACGTTTTTTATTTTTGAAGCCCTTCAGTCTCAGATGCCGTCTGATGGTTATGGGGATGCAGTCAGCACCAGTAAGGGCCTTAATTTGGGTCGAGGATCGTCCAGTGTCTTGATGGACAGCCAATTGGATCCTCCAGCTCAGTACTGATGACATTTTTTTGGAGTCTTCCACTTGACTTTTTTGTTCCATAACCCTCAGGATCATTTAAGAAATTCCAAATGACTGTCTTACTGCGTCCCACCTCAGCAGCGATGGCGCACTGTGAGAGACCCTGCTTATGCAGTTCAACAACCCGACCACGTTCAAAGAAAGGGAGAGTTTTTTTGCCTTTGCCATCACAACGTGTGACTACCTGACAGAAAATGACAATGAATCCACATCTTTGCACAGATTTGGCATTTTAAAGGCATGTGGTCCTAAAATTTGGATCAGCTGAAAAACAGCCTGTTTCAGTTTAATCGTTATTTTCAATTAATTAAATGCTCAAAAAATGTTTTGTCTCACTCCCATTTCTTCTTGTTGCATGTTGAAGCTCTACTTGGAACCTTGTTAAGATCCAACAATGTAAAATGTAATTTTTTGCCATTTTTCAAGTGGTCTTAAACTTTTGATCAGGACTGTATGAATTCAAATAAAATGCACATGAAACATATACATTCAAAGAGAAAAGGAAGATGAAAAGGTAATGTAATACAAATAGTTTCACCTACAGTATGTATGAGTTCATTCTGTTTTCATTGCTTAGTCATTAAAGGGTGGCAAAGGGCCAGAAAAGCACTCAGTATTTTCACCGTGCTATCCGTCTGCGCAATGCTTATTTGAATAGCGTCTGCCTCTCAGTAAGCAATGCATTGTATTAGAAACCCATGGACTGCTTTTCACTAACACGGTTCGTTTTTCTAGATATATATGTACTAGTTCTTTCTATATTTGGAATCCTAGTATTGTTTTTTTTAAAGGGAACCTGTCATCAACTTTGTGCTGCCCATACTAATGGCAGAAAAAAGTAGTGACAGATGAGTTGATTTCAGCAGTGTGTCATTTATAAGTTAAAAGTAAGTGGTTTCCGAGAACCAACATCACAATCATTGCAGACTGGGCCTGGAAAACAGTCCCGGCCACCTGAGAAGAGTCATGGCCACCTGCTCTCCCTGCCCACCTGCTGATGACTGACCGTCTTCTACCTAGTTTTCTCCCTTTCTGTCTAGGAGAGAACTGCTAATCATCAGCAGATGGACGGGGAGAGCAGGATATTATGAATAACCAGGACTCTTCTCAGGTAGATTTGACTCTTTTCAAGCCCTGGGCTGCAAGGATTATGATGCTGGTTCGACAACCACTTACTTTTAGCTCATGAGTGACACATCGCTGATCATCAGCATTTCTGTCACTATTTTATGCTGCCCTCAGTGAGGTCAGCGAAAAGCTGATGACAGGTTCTCTTTAAACCTAATTGAGTGCAAAATGATTGTATTTTATACACAGTGGCAGACTGATGTAATAGCACAATTTTAGAGCATCTCATTTTAGACACACTTATGAAGCAAGTAATCCATAAAGAATAGTGCAGTGCACCTCATCCGCTTGGGGCCACACAGTTGGGTTTCTGCTTGCAGTTTTGGAAGCCAAAATCAGAAGTAGATTATAAAAGGAGAGAAAATATAAAGGGCAGATACGACTTCTCATTTTTCCCCACTCCTCAATGGAGAACTTCAAGACAAAAACAAATGAAAAAAACCAACATTTGTGAAATCACACCTGGTTCACTTTCAGATACGTAAAAAAAAAAAAAACAATCCCTAAGTGACCTCTAACTTTAATCCATCATGAGGGCTGCCATCTTAACTCACAAGTCCGGCGATGCACAGGTAAGCCCTTACCCGTGCCTGTGCCGCAAGCCGGTCTGAAATCAAATACGGTCACCGGGAGCAGGCAGTTCCGAGAACAGCCGCCGGGGGCCTTCATCGGGCTGTTCTCGGAACTGCCTGCTCCCAGTGACCGCATTTGTTTCAGACCGGCTCCTGGCACAGGTAAGGGCTTACCTGTGCATCGCCGGACTTGTGAGTTAACATGGCAGCCCGCATGTGTTCGCGGGCGAACACTGCGAACTGGCCATCACTTATTACCAGTTCCTAAATCTGATCTACAATATATCCAATAATGTCTGGCCACCCAGTGGTTGTTATGTGAATTGCAGTCTGACAGGGGTCTTGTTGCACATTGTGGTATTGTTTCTAATTTGAGAGAAGCTGGAGTCTTTAAAGGGTTATTACGTTTAGGATAGGAGATAACTATTAGATCGATGAAGATCCTACTGCTGGGAATCCCCAGTAGGATCATTAACGCTCCATTAACTACTATGGGGTTCCGGAGATAGCTGGGGGCTCCATAGGGTATGGTGCCCCCATTCTCGTGATTGTGGGGTTCCCAGCAGTATCCCCTAAGGGTGGATGCATCTGTGTTGGAGATCTAGATAGGACAGAGTAAAAAATGGCATACTAAGCCCGCTTTCACAGTCAGAACAGGTGCAAACCTTTCCCTCAGGCCTCATGCACACGGCCGTTGGTTTGGTCTGCATCCGAGCCCCAGTTTTGGCGGCTCGGATGCGGACCCATTCACTTCAATGGGGCCGCAAAAGATGCGGACAGCACTCCGTGTGCTGCCCGCATCCGTTGCTCCGTTCCGTGGTCCACAATAAAAATATAACCTGTCCTATTCTTGTCCGCGTTTTGCAGACAAGAATAGGCAGTTGATATTAATGGCTGTCCGTGCCGTTCTGCAAACTGCGGAACGTGCACGGACGCCATCCGTGTTTTACAGATCCGTGGTTTGCGGACCGCAAAACACACAACGGTCGTGTGCATTTGGCCTTAAACCTTATCTCTGTGTGGCCTTCACTTCTGGTTTTGGCTCACAATCACTGATGGAAATCACTGACCAAACACTGACCATGTGAAAATGACCTAACTGAAAGACTGGAATAACTGGAATTAGAGTTATGAATTAGGTCGATTTCACAAAGTCAGTGTTTAATCAATGATTTTCATCAGTGATTGTGAGCCAGTTAGGTGGAGTGAAAGACAGAACATCAAACCTTTTCATTATACCTTCTCAGTGCAGCCTCCACTCCTGATTTTGGCTCACAGTTAGGCCCCTTTCACACGGGCGAGTTTTTCGCGCGGATGCGATGCGTGAGTTGAATGCATTGCACCCGCACTGAATCCGGACCCATTCATTTCTATGGGGCTGTGCACATGAGCGGTGATTTTCACGCATCACTTGTGCGTTGCGTGAAAATTGCAGCAAGCTCTATTTTGTGCGTTTTTCACGCAACTCAGACCCCATAGAAGTGAATGGGGCTGCGTGAAAATCGCAAGCATCCGCAATCAAGTGCGGATGCGGTGCGATTTTCACGCACGGTTGCTAGGAGATGATCGGGATGGGGACCCGATCATTATTATTTTCCCTTATAACATGGTTATAAGGGAAAATAATAGCATTCTGAATACAGAATGCTAAGTAAAATAGGGCTGGAGGGGTTAAAAAATTAATAAAAATAATTTAACTTACCTTAATCCACTTGTTCGCGCAGCCGGCATCTCTTCTGTTTTCATCTGTGAGGAAAAGGACCTTTGAAGACGTCACTGCGATCATCACATGGTCCATCACATGATCCATCACCATGGTAAAAGACCATGTGATGGACCATGTGATGAGCGCAGTGACATCATCAAAGGTCCTATTCCTCACAGAACAAGACAGAAGAGATGCCGGCTGCGCGAACAAGTGGATTAAGGTGAGTTAAATTTTTATTTTTATTTTTTTAACCCCTCAGCCCTATTTTACTTAGCATTCTGTATTCAGAATGCTATTATTTTCCCTTATAACCATGTTATAAGGGAAAATAATAATGATCGGGTCCCCATCCTGATCGTCTCCTAGAAACCGTGCGTAAAAATCGCACCGCATCCGCACTTGCTTGCGGATGCTTGCGATTTTCACGCAGCCCCATTCACTTCTATGGGGCCTGCGTTGCGTGAAAAACGCACAAAATAGAGCATGCTGCGATTTACACGCGATTTTCAGAATGCTATTATTTTCCCTTATAACCATTTTATAAGGGGAAATAATACAATCTACACAACCTTGAACCCAAACCTGAACTTCTGTGAAGAAGTTCGGGTCTGGGTACAACATTCAGTTTTTTATCACGCGCGTGCAAAACGCATTGCACCCGCGCAATAAAAACAGAACAACAGAACGCAATCGCAGTCAAAACTGACTGCAATTGGGTACCTACTCGCACGGGTTTGCCGCAACGCATCCCGGACCTTATCCGGACACGCTCGTGTGAAAGAGGCCTTAGGGCTCATGTACACAAGCGTGTGTGCCCCTTGCCCCTGCTACGGATGGCAAATGCAGTCCGCAATGCATGAGCACCGTTCGTGTGCACGCTGTTTGCGGACCTATTGACTTGAATGGGTTTGCAATTCTCAAGAGACAGCCTGCACCGCAAAAAAAATAGGACATGTTCTATTTTTTTTTTTTTGTGGTGCGGAGGCACGGACCAAAATCCCACGAAATCGCTCCATAATGCTTCTGTGGGCTTCGGTTCCATGCCTTCGCTCCACAGCGCTCTATATCTTGAAGATTGCGGACCTATTCACTGCATCTGTGATATGAAGTGCACACAGTCGGTGCCCGTATATTGCGGACCCGTTGTTTGTGGTCCGCAATACAGGCACATGGCGCACACACTCATGTGCATGAGCCCTTACTGATGGAAATCACTGACCAAACACTGAGACCTCTTGCACACGACCGTGTGTCCCCCGTGGCTGTATTGCAGCCCGCATACGGCGGGTCCGCAATACACGGGGCATCGGACGTGTGCATTCTGCATCACGGATGTGGACCCATTCACTTGAATGGGTCCGCAAATCCGGAGATGCGGTGCAGAACGGAACCACGGAACGGAAGCACTACAGAGTGCTTCTGTGGGGTTCTGTTCCTCAAAAAGATAGAACTTGTTCTATCTTTTTGCGGAATGGAGGGATCACGGAACCCATTCAAGTGAATAGGGTCGCGATCCGCATGCGGCTGGCCCACGGTCGTGCCCGTGCATTGCGGACCGCAATTTGCGGTTCGCAGCACGGCCACAGGGGACACACGTTCGTGTGAAAGAGGCCTGACTGTGTGAAAGCAACGTTAGGGTACATTGACATAAATGTATCCATTTTGCGGTCCACAAATTGCGGATCCACAATTTACAGATGCCGTCCGTGTGCATCCCGCACTTTTCACAGGCCGCATTGAAAAAAATGCCTATTCTTGGCAAAACAGCTCGGTCGCATGGAGGTGGACAGCACACAGATGACATCCACATGCTGTTCGTATTTTTTTCCATCCCCCTTAGAAATGAATGGGTCTGCATGCAATGCGCAAAAATGCTAATCTGATGCAAACCGAAAATACGGTTGTGTGAAGACACCCTTAGGCCTCATGCACATGAACGTATTGTCCGTTTTAGGCATTGTTGCAATGGAACCGCAAAAAAAACTGCATACGGATGTCATCCTTTTTTTTGCGGATCCACAATTTGCGGACCGCAAAACACATACGGTCGTGTGCATGTAGCCAAGTCTGTTCTACTACTGGATAAAAAATCGGAAGTTAAAAGCAGGCTGAAAGCAGAGGTATGTAATGAAATCCTTTACGATAAGTGAACATTTCACCACTAAAAATCAATGGTGATAGAAGGTAGTTGATCCCTTTGTAAGTACATGCATTAGCAGCTTGACTTTTTGTTTACATGTTCCATTGCCCTTTTTATTCCCATTACATCTTCAGTTCGTAATTAGATTAAAAAAAAAGCTATTTTACATTTCAGATCTATAAAGACCATAATTCAAATGATGAATCTTATTTGTATTGAATTGTGATTGAAGGTCAATTCAGCTGAAATAAAACAGATTATGCACTGCCATCTTGTGGACGTAGCAGCAAGTACAGCTGTGCTAAGTCTGCAGTCTCTGAATGCCCTACATGTCACTCTCATGGGGCCCTGGGAAGCTACAATATGAGAAGTGATTCTGTTTTCCTAATAAAAACACGGTTCTGCAAGTGTAACTCCGTACCAAATACTCTTTTTCAAAAAATGGATTCAACTGGGTCAATAAACAGCATAGTCATTGTACTTGTTCTTCTCATTCCTTACAGCAGTAGTTGCACCTTTAGGCCTCCTGCACACGAACGTATGTGTTCTGTTCCATGCATTGGGGACCGCAATTTGCACGGAGAATGTTTGTTCAATTGCCGGACGGATCCAGACCCATTCAACTTGAATGGGTCCTTGATCCGCCCGTTCCGCAAAAAGATAGCGCAAGTTCTATCTTTTTGCGGAACGGAAGTACAGAACCAAACCCCACAGAAGCACTCAGTAGTGCTTCTGTAGGGTTCCGTTCCGCATTTCCGTATTTGTGGACCCATTCAAGTGAATGGGTTTCCATCCGTGATGCGGAATGCACTCGGAATGATGCCCGTGTATTGCGGATCCGCATATGCGGATGCAATACGGCAACAGGACACCTACGTTCCTGTGCAGGAGGCCTTAGTCTTATTTTGGCAACTGCTACCTCACAAGTTATGGAGAGCACTAGCAATTAGTGCCATGCACCTATTGTCTATAGTCCCCACCAGGTCCACTGCAGGATAAAACCTTGAGTGCATGGTCATTCATTGTCAATAGGGAGTGCACCAGAATGCATTCCGTTCTGTTTGGCTGCATCCCGATCGTGGACAGAATAACGCTGCAAGCAATGTAAGTCAATGGGGACGGATCCGTTTTCTATGACACAATAGAAAACGGATCCGTCCCCCATTGACTTTCAATTGAGTTCATGACGGATCCGTCTTGGCATTTTTAAAGATAATACAACTGGATCCGTTCATTACAAATGCAGGCGGTTGTATTTATCAGAACGGAAGTGTTTTTGCTAATCCATGACGGACCCAGCAAAAAGGCTGGTGTGAAAGTAGCCTAAGCTGGAATTTGGTATAAAACACTCTTTCAGTCTCCTAGGACTCAGAATTTTAAGGAAAAGAAGTTATCTCTTTTCATTAATTTTACATGAATTTTAGTTTTTTCTCTCCCCCTCCCTAAGCTCTTGAACACAATGACACTGACATACGGTACATACAGTGGTAAGCGCAGGTTTGACGGTGTTAACAAACCGTGCGTTGCATGTGTTATGCTTTTTCATATTCCGAAGCTTCAAAAAATTGTCCGTTATGGGGGGCAGATGGTGTTTAAGCACACAGAGTGGGAAGAATGCTTGCTCATACGTGTCGTGTTACTTGTCAGATGAAAGAGTGTCTTGTTGGGACCAAGCCTCTAAACATTATGCCCTAACAGGGGCAGAACGCATGCACAAGTATTAATTGTCCAAAGAAAAAGTGTCTCGTTCAGAAAAATCCTCCCTTTTAATTGGAAGCACCAACAGTACAGTGTGGATGTGGAAAGGGTAATAGAGCCATGTGGCCACAATAGTGGTGGCAGCAAAGCATGGCGAATACAAAATAATAGATTGGCTGTCTATGGATGGTAGTAGTAGTTGTAGTGGTAGCAGCGGATGCGTAGCTTTAAAGGGATTCTGTCACCTCGTTTTACCCTATAGATCTATAGATCGCCGCTAGCATTCTGTCACCTGGTTTTTTGCACGGCTAGATCGCCGCTAGCATGTCCGCAATATATCTGTCCTATAGGGCTGTGTGCTTTTATTGTGTTTAAAAATGATTTTATAGATATGTAAATGAGTCTGGTAAGGAGCCCAAGGGGTTGTACGAACCTTCCTGGTGCCCAGCCACCCGCCCCTGTGAAGGAGCCCAGCACCGACTGCGTCCTCCGAATCTCCTCCTTGCTCACAGTTAGATTGCCGTAATCTCGCAATGCGCAAGCTCGCGCATGCACAGTGCCGGCATAGTGTTCCTTCCCTGTGCTGACATCAGCCTCAGGGAAGGAACTGCGCTTCTAACACATTGTGAGCAAGGAGGAGATTCGGAGGACGCAGGCGGTGCTGGGCTCCTTCACAGGGGCGGGTGGCTGGGCACCAGGAAGGTTCGTACAACCCCTTGGGCTCCTTACCAGGCTCATTTACATATCTATAATAAAAAAAAAAAAATCAACAATAAAAGCACACAGCCCTATAGGAAACATATTGCGGACATGCTAGCGGCGATCTAGCCGTGCATGTCCGCAGCTCTATAACCTAAAACGAGGTGACAGAATCCCTTTATTAGTGGTGGCAATAGGGATTATGAGCCTACTTTATGTGATTATGGGATTATGTGGCCTACTACTACTACTTCTGGCCAGATAGCTGGTGCTGCTACTACCCACATTCTGGCTCTGGAAGGACAAGGCCTGGCCATGAGCCTTTCTTTTGGAACCCTTTTGTATTCCAGATACAGTATTTGGCCTAATGTACACATTGGCTCATCCAGTGTGTCTGTCAGCCAATCAGGGCAAGCCCTCCCCCCAACTTCGTCTCAAGGTCATGTGCGCGTCTTTCTTCGTCCTCCCTTGTGCCTTTTCCGGCTGACATATACAGCAAAATGGCTCTGCTCGCCCTTTTACTAGTTTCGTCCAAAGCAAACCTGAAAAGCTTCAGGGTCGTCTTGTGGCCGAATTTTTGGGAAGTACATAAGGAACCCGGTTTGTTACTAATTAAGTCACTCTTCTCTAATGAGTAGTATTGCAAATAAGAAGTCAAATTTTTTTTATTGCCTCCTGTGTTTAAAGCTTCACTAAAATACATTTTCAGAACTGCAGTGCATGTGCACAGGAGTCCTCTCCATTAGGCCCCATTCACACGTCGGCAAAAAGGTCCGCACCTGTTTTGCGGAACGGGTGCGGACCAATTCATTCTCTATGGGCCTGGACATGAAGCGGAGAGCACACTATGTGCTCTCCACTTCCGCATTTGCGGAGTGTGGCCCCGAACTTCCGGGTTTCGGCCCCGAACTTCCGGTCCGCAGCTCCGCAAAAGATAGAACATGTCCTATTCTTGTCTGCAGCTGCGGACAAGAATAGGAATTTCTATAGGGGCTGCCGGCCGGGTGTGTTGCGCAACACACCACGGACGTGTGAATGGACCCTTATCTTAGCAGTCTGCACTGGGTACTTCAGCACAGCTTTGGTTGCCGATAGCGGGGAATGGAGGACAGTAGGAAAATAAAAAATGGACTCTTTAGGTGCAGTACCTCTCATATACTGTATTATTGTAGATAACAACATACCTCCCAAGTGTCCCTGTTTGGGCCCAAATCCATCTTTGTTCCTTAAATTTCCATCTTTTTGACCTGGGAAATAAATTTGCATTAATAAACATATTAAACTGTTCCTACCTGTAAATTAGGCCTGACCTTATATATTTTTAAAATTTTTGGTTGCAATGTGGCTTTAAAATGTCTAATCAGATGATTTTTGTGCTAAGATTTTAAAGGGGAATTCCAAGGCAAAGAAAAAGCTGTCCCAGGAACTGCACAAATGCACAAAACCCCCCAGAACTAATACCTACCTTACCAATGCATTACGGCTGAAATTCTGATGGTGACGGGTGCCCACTGCTCCCTACTTCCTGTTACTGTCTTAATATGGCGCAATTCATGTGTGTGTTTTTTTCAGCGCATGTTTTTGTGCGTTTTTCATGCGTCTTTTGACTTTTTGATGCATTTTTTAACATGCTTTTTTATAACCAATGGGTGTTTATTTTAATACACCACTGGGTGTTTATTTGTGGGTTTTGGCACGAATCTGCACCAGAAACCATGCAGAAAGCGTACAGAGCGGGTTTTTGATGCTCCCTATGGATAATGGGAGATTCCGCGTGGATTCTGCCCCAGGATAGGGCATTCTGCATCTTTTTTAAACACACCTTTTTTTCCACATGGAAGTGCTGCTTTCCATTGAAATCCATGGGAGGCAGTTTTGAGATGTTTTTGGCAGCTGATTTTGAGGCGTCAAAATCTGCACCAAAAAATCGATGTGAACTGGCTATTTTTCAGTAAAACAGCTGCAAATGTGCAGCTCAGCAGCTCTTGGCTGCTATGAGTCCCTTCCCCTGTGTTTCCACATATTATTCAGGGAAAGAACCACCCTCACACAATAAACAATGACAAACCCAGACAGTCTGTCCTATAAGGTAAAAAAACATATAAAATATTGTATGTCTATCATTTCAACATGGCAAACACAGTACTGGCAGCAACCTTAAACTGTAAGGTGCGTCCTGTCACCCTCTTACAAGTGCATACACATTGGTGATCCCATTCCAGGACCCACTGATCTAGTGAAGCTAAGATATGATTTTGGAGATTTCAGATCTGCCACTGACCTAAACAGGCTCGGACTGGCCCACAGGGGTACAGGGGAATCCCCCGGTGGGCCCCTGAGCAAGGTGGGCTCCTAGTCTCCCACCCCATGCACAAGTGGCACATAACACAGTAGACTTACTGCACTACATACATATATTCAATGTACAGCACCTCAACCAGCTTATGTTCATATAAAAAACTTGTTAGATTATTTATTATATTTGAATGTATCCGTACGGTGGGCCCCCAAAATAAATTTTACTGGTGGTCCCTAGGTACCCCAGTCCAACACTGGACCTAAAGGATCTAAATGAGTACCTGACCAATAAAAGTTTCATTAAGGAGCATAACCCAACCCAGGCTGATATAATAGTGCTTGAATCACTGTCCGCTGCTCAGGGCCGGTGCAAGGATTTTTGCCAACACAAGCAAAGCTACATTTTACCCCCCCCCCCCCCCCCCGGTCACATCACCCCCCCATGTCACATTTTCACCCCCTCCACTCCATGTCAAATTTCTCCCCCTCGGTGTCACATTTCTCCCCCTCTAGGTCACATCACCCCTTCCTTTTTACATCACCCACTTCGTGTCACATTTCTTCCCACCCCCATGGCACATCATCCCCCCCATGTCACATTTCTCCACCTCCATCGTGATTTATTTAAAGAGGACCTTTCATGGGTCCAAACATTGTAAGATAACTATCTGTATATGTAGTGCGCCACCCAGGGATCTCCCTGCACTTACTATTATTAGTGGGCACCGCTCCGTTCACCAGCTGTGGCCCCCATTACCGTCTCCTGCTCCGTATGATAATTACTACTATCGGAGCAATGGGGAGGAGACATCAGCTTCTCTCCTGGGCGTTCCTTCTCCCTGTCTGTGAGCTGTCCAATCGCAGCGCAGAGCGGCAGAGCCAGGGAGAAGGTGAGGTTTTTTTTCTCCCTGGCTGTGACGCTCTGCGCTGCGATTGGACAGCGCTACAGCCAGGGACTAGGAACGCCCAGGGAGAAAGTTGCGAAGTTAGTAGTAATTAGCATACAGCGTGGGAGACAGTAACGGGAGCCACAGCGGGCGAACGGAGCGGCGCCCAGGGATAATAGTAAGTGCAAGGAGATCCCTGGACGCCGCGCTACATATACAGATATTTAAAAAATAATAATTTCATTTTTCCGCCCCACCCTTGGCTCGAGAAGAAAGCATATAAATGTAAGTGTTGTGTTGTATGTGTCTAGTATTGAATATAACAATAGGGAAATATGTCTGGATTTTGTCCCTGTTCTTTTTTTGCATCTTTATGTCTGGATGTCCTGGTTCTGCTTTTGCTTCCATTTTTCTTTATCATGGGAGGAATATCTAGCCACACTTCTTATACATCAATGGAATTTTCACAAAATATAGACAGAAAACATCAACCAGCACATGGCAGGATGAAGGTTGTACTCTTATTATGACTTCTCTATATAAAATACATATTTTTTACACACTGGAGGATAAATGATATCAGCACATAGGACAGGTCAGAAGACAAGGGTCATCTCCATCTTTTCAAGACTATGTGCAGCTGTCATCTGATCCAATGGACGTGCGCTAGCTACTCCAAGAGCCATGTATGTGAAGAAACATCTCAGATCACTGATATCTATAACACCATGTCTGTCTATGATATAACTCTTGACACCATCCAGACATTGATATAGGTGGAGAATTAGACTTTTCGAGTCTGGGGATAACTGTATGAGCAGCAGTCAACATCCAGAGTTAAACATATACAGCAGGCAAAGCTACACCAGTCTTCTTGGTAATAACTTTGACCATGTAACAACTGATAGATGCGGGCATTCCGGTATCACTGGATTATTTTTTTCACCCAATGTCTTGAACATCTATCATCATTTCACCCATATGGTTTTATGGTCCTAAAGCTAATAAATCAATACTAAGAGCAGACCAAAATATGTCTTTTGTGTTCTTATGTTTCTTAAATTCAAAAGTGCACTAATAGGGAAGAATGGCTGCTTCCCGAGATGACTGTAAATGATGAAAAGATAAATATAAGAATGACTCTACTCTCATTTATGAGTGTCATGTCTCTTTAAATCTTCAGCTGCATCGGTCTCCATGGTAACTGCAGCAGCTAACAACCAATAGGATTGCTAGATGTGAATTTGAAAACAAACAGTCAGTTGGCTGCAGTCAGTTACTGGACAGTGATGAGGGCAGATGGATGTCTACGAGCTTGGCCCTGCTCAGTGTGGCGATCACTTTATGGTGACGTCTTCTTGTAACTGTGAGCTCTCTGAGGTAAGAGACCAGGATCTAATCATGGCACTGAAGAAATGGCGGCTCACCAGACAGAACACATAACGGATAATGGGGATGGGCAACTGTTAATAAATGTCCAGTAGCCTCTGGTCACAGGAACTTCTCTACATTATATAGCAAATAAGAAAACTTTTCTTAATGTTCATGATGTCACTAGGATTTGTATAACGGCCAATGTCATCAGTTGTCAGGCTTTTCTACAAAGTTATAGAAGTGGATACTGACGTTATATGTTTACCACATAAATCAATGGTATCCATTCTGCCTTTTATTTCAATCTATCACAAGATGAAGTCATAGGCTGCCATCATTCAGTATATGTTCTGGAAATGCTCTTGGTGCACTCACTAAACTTGTGTGTAGGCACCTAGGGGTCCAATTGGCTTCAATATATACAGTAGTCAGTATCTATTCTAGACAGTATAGCCTACAGTTAGACACTGCAAAAAAAAAGGTGTGTGTCAGGAATATTTCCAGTCATGTATGTCAAACTGATGCCTCAAGTGTGATGTGAACAGAGTCTTACAGCTAATAATATTGGCCACATTTACGCTCTGCATCTCCTCCATCACCCAGTCCACTTCTCTAACTTCATTGTGAGCTCCACTTAAGTCAATAGAGAGCTGAACGCTATAGTTAGACGAAATATCTGAGGGGTCCCCAGCAGCGCCGGATTAAGAGCATCATGGGCCTGGTGCAGAAGATTTTAATGGGCCTTTCTATAGAAAATGAAAACGCAACGCAGAGCAACTTTTTATAGCACAAATAAAGTGTGAATTTACGCAAAATTACACATGTGAAAATACGCATGCATAAAGTTTGAAGTGTGAACGGGTCTGCGTAATCCCATTCAAGTCTATTGGACTAAAGTTCATGCGTAATTTTGAAGCAGATTTACGCACGGGTTAGCCTAGGTGTACATCTCTGGCCACAGTTTAAATATACAGCCATAGCCACCCCCAAGGAGTTAACTAGTGCTGCTGGATATGTCATTCAGGAGCATGAAAAAGCTATTCACGTCTAGCTTTTCCATGCTCCTGAATGGCATATGTGTTTATAAAAGCTAATCTATTATAAGCAGATCTGCCATTGAGGAGCTTAGAAAAGATAGGTAGGCAAGAAATAGTCACCTAGCTTTTCCATGCTCCTGAATGGCAGATCTGCCTTTAGGCATATCTGTTTGTAATAGCTGAACTATTATAAGCAGATATATAATTCAGGAGCATGGAAAAGCTAGGTGACAATTTCTCACCTAACTTTTCCATGCTATGCTCCTGAATGGCAGATCTGCCTTTAGGCATATCTGTTTATAATAGCTGATCTATAAGCAGATATACCACTTAGGAGCATTGAAGAGCTAGGTGACTATTTCTCACTTAGCTTTTCCATGCTCCTGAATGGCATATCTGTTTATAATAGATCAGGCTCAGCTATTATAAAGATATATATGCCTATAAGCAGATATGCAATTCAGGAGCATGGAAAAGCTAGGTGAAAAAAATCATCACCCAGCTTTTCCATGCTCCTGAATGACATGTATAAATTATACAGTATACAGTATAATAGGTGAGGTGAGCCAATGCTGATTTACTTACCGCCTATGAGTTGTTTTCTGGGCAGTACACTGAAGGCTGCTGAACGCGACTCACCGCTGGCAGCACCCCTGACTCCACGCAGGAAGAATTTAGAACTTCCCGCGCGCAGCAGCCGTCACAGTCTTTCACTTTACGGCATGGCCTAGGCCCCAGGGGAGGAGTCTGACGTGACGACGCAGCGCGGCGTGCACAGCTGACCTGTCACCTGACCTGATCTGTCAGCTGTCACTGTCCTGGTGAGTTCTGTAAAGGGCCGGCCTGGGAGATTTCTCCTTGCGCGCTGGCCCTGTCATCATCTGACAGTCGGCACGGTTCGGTCCTACTAAAGGGCTGCGAGGCGGCCTATGCGGGCCTAGCTCCGGTTGGCCTATGCGGGCTGCTGGGCCTATTTTCATGCAGGGGCCTGGAGCTGCAGCTCCATCCGCCCCTACGTTAATCCGGCCCTGGTCCCCAGTGCCCAGAACACTATTGATGTTATCTTCTCATATGTCTCCATGAAGGGTCAGAAAATACAAGACTGCTTAATACTGAACAGAACATTCCCCTCCATGTGGAGAGCAGTTTTCTATATAACCCATAGATCTGTTCATTACTACAAATTTCAATGTAATAAATCAAGAAGCAATGTAACAACCATCAGATTATCACATTTTTCTTACATATTTTCCAGAACTGAAGTTTTATGTAAATTATAAACCCCTCTACACATTTCCATTCTAAATTACATATATACTTCAATTAAAATGAACTTTACAGTAGAACATAAGGGACTTCACTGGAATGGGAGTTTTTCGGTATTCATATGTTAACCATTCTTAGCTGAGATCGGAAGACCCAGAACTTCTGGCCAGAGTTGGTCGGGGCTATGGAAACAGCCAAACTCAATGTGTTATGTTGATTTAGTAACTCCAGTGCACTTGGAAATACTGTAGCACAGCCCACCCAGCTGCTTCCATGACTCTGCCCACCTCTGGCTGCAATATAAAAAAGGGTACTGCAATGTCAGAGGTTGAGTGGGTCAATAAGGTGCAAGAACATTGTATCTTTTTGTTGGGTACAACAGCATGGCAGCTTTGTGCTATAATGTGGGTTTTCTGATATATTGTGTTATTATTCATATCGATAATTGTTGCTACTTATGCTGCATTTTAATTTTCTTACACTAGATGGTGAGGAACCCCATCTCATTTTGCAATGGGGCCTATGAATTATTGTTACGCCCCCTTAATATTATAAACGTTATTGCTCCTTATTGTAATTTACATATATTAATGGTTTTACCCTTGTATTTACACAGCGACAAAGAACAATGAAAGCATCAGAGGTACCAGGGTAACAAATATGACATGTCTGTGTATGTAACTGTATTTATATGTATGTT
This sequence comes from Bufo bufo, assembly GCF_905171765.1. NCBI lineage: Eukaryota > Metazoa > Chordata > Amphibia > Anura > Bufonidae > Bufo > Bufo bufo. Next base: position 325,766,918 of record NC_053390.1, read on the forward strand.
ATGTCTTCAACTCTTCATATAAGTGTATTATATAGGTGTTGAATGTCAATATATATATTTATGTTTAAAAATATTTTTAAGCAGTGTTCAATTATTGCATGTAATTCGTATCTGTATATACAGTGTATGTAAGGTGATATATCTATATCTACACGTGCATTTCTCTGTGATATGTATGTACTGTGTTTGTAATGTCTGCTTCCATACCTGGTATTCATAACCTCCATGCCCTCTTGACGATGTCTGTTTCCTGTGTAACTGAGAGAAATAGATTTGGACGAGGCAGCAAATGGATCAAATTTTTATGAAGCTACCAGAGGCCTGCTAGAAGCAGAGGCAATAAAATTGTTTCATGTTGCCTATCCTCATAAATGACCATCAGACACCCCAGGAATCCTTGAGGTGGCTAAGGGTGAGTCAAGTACTTCTCCTGGCAGTGTCATGACTGCACCCCAGAAAAGGATGCCTGAAGAAAGAACCTATGTGTCCACAAGATCTGAGACTAGATTGACAAGGAGTCCAGTGAAAGCCAGCAATGCACTTTGGATTGTCTGGACAGGAACACTGGCGATGTGAAGGAAAAAGGCCCTGTGGGACATCTAGAAACCGACTCCCTGCATCAGGCAATTCACGAGAAGACTGAATCACTGGACTCTTATTCTACCATGATGTTGGCCTATACCAACAGTTTGTGCCACATGGGCCTGGCCATAATTCCTGCTAAGGAGGAGGGGTAAGAAAAGCCATTAAATTATTGCCTATGTGGACACAGAACAGGGGCCACAGCACTACAAATTGTGTCGGAAGCAGTGTTACCAAGGTGCCAAAGGTAAGGTATTGTATCCATGTTTGCCCTGCACATTTGCCATTTGGGCCGGGAAGGCATATCCATAGGATCTCATTCATCTGAGAGAAGTTGATTCATATTGGCATACCTTTTTCACTGCATGGAAAATCACAGTTATATGCAATTTTCCATGCAGAGGCATCCTGTAAAGAAGAGGTATACCATGCAGTGTGATGTACATTTTTGAACATGGATGTCTATGAATGACATATGCCATTGCATACCTATACATTATGGTCGTGGCTACGGATACTGGAGCTAGCGTAGTGAGCCCAGGAACCTAACGGACCATTACACTAAGTAGGCCTGGATTGTGCCCATAGCCGTGAAACGTGGGTAGCCTATAAGGGGACATACCCTGAGGAAGCCCTTGAAAAGGGGAGGGAGGGTTGGGCACAGAATGAACGCCAGCGTCGGATGACCGTGGGAGGGGAGCTTATAAAGCCTACGCCCCTCCCACAATCACAGGCTGCAACAGCCTTGACAATTATGGTCGTGGCTACGGATACTGGAGCTAGCGTAGTGAGCCCAGGAACCTAATGAACCATTACACTAAGTAGGCCTGGATTGTGCCCATAGCCGTGAAACGTGGGTAGCCTATAAGGGGCCAAAAAGCAAGGCAAAAGGTAGATTTAGTATTTATTGAAGGGTACATGGTTTACAAAGCCAGTTTGCGGAAAACGTCTGATATTTCCTGATGCGGATTGGGAATGTACCTGGTGAAGCAAGATGACTCCCAACGTCCCATCTTGCGGATGATATGACTGGGAACGTTGTGCTTGGAGGCTGCGGAAGCCGCCCCGATCCGAAACGAGTGACCTGAAATGGTTTTGGGATCGAAACCTAGGCCGGCAACTAGTATGCGAATGTGGGAAATGAATTGCGCGGTCGTTAGGGGCTTGGATTTGAAGGGCAGCAGGGGGCTGTCTGGGGAGGAATGACCCAAGGGGCTTATTAACTGGTTGAAAACCTGGACTGGGCACCATTGGTTGAAAGACCTGAAATACATAACTTGGACTGGGGGCCCTAATTGCGACGTTTTGGTGGAAGGTAGTAGCAGGATGAAATGGTCGTGACTCCAAGCCAGCTGGCTCTTGGTCAGACCCTTGGATTTTGGGGAGAAACCTGTGAATTCCCCTGGCCGCAAAAACCCATAGAAACCTAAATACATGGCCGCTTTTAGGATGGTGCTGGGATGGAGCCCGAAAGGGTTGCTGTCTAGGGAATTTGAAAGCTTCCTAAACAGATCCCCTGAGACTGGTTGCCTGGTGGGAGTGCATGGCAGGCTGCTTTTTTTGAATCCCCCTAGAGACTGCCCTGATGGCAGGGCATGCGAATATGGCCTTACTACCTGGATGTTTGAGAGTGAAGTGGTATTGCACCCCTGCCATGTACAATCTGATGGAATTGTAGCCAAGTTTGAGGTTATGGTGACAATAAGCTAAAAAAGCCATCAAATAGGTGGTCCTATCCGTGCTGCTCCTAGGATGTAGGCGAGAAAATTTTTGGAAGCTGTTCCAACCGGTTTTATAGTTTCTGGCGTGTTGGCTGATAGTGACTTTTTAATGAGGGATTTGGCGGATGAAATTATTTGCGCTAGTCCATGCGTAGGGTGTTGAACTCTGGAGGGGACAATCCTGCTGGATCCGCCTCTGGCATGACCTGGAAGAAAAGGTTGAAATGAAAGCGTGACAGTTCATACGTTTATGGTTGGTGTCTAAGTTTAGGTAGACCCACTCATAAAATTTCTCAGTAGTCTCAAAATGTATATAGTCTGTACTGAGTGTGCCTTATTGTATTTAGGTTAAGATTTAACTTTTAATTTATATCCATAAAATAAATGAGACTGTGGAATAGAGTGAATTCCTGCGCTAATTAGGGAAGGTAGGATAGGTTCTAAATAAATAGGATATAGGCCTACTAGAATGCCTGTAGGGGGTGTGTGGTGTATATTAAGGATGGGCCTAACTGGACCAGTAACTTTCCCTATATACTAACCCTACTTGGCCTAGTCTGGTCAGTGGAAGAGCCTCACTGGCTGTAGTCGGGGCACTCGTCCTTAAAAGGACGACCCCCAGCCTCAGGAACCTCGGGCCTAGACTATATGTCCCTATGCTCTTACCTCCCTAGTAGGTATGATCTGTGTCCTCCTCCGACGCGTTTCGCCAGGTAGGAACCTGGCTCTTCAGGGAGAATAAAGGATTGTTCAGGCGCCTGGAGCAGTGGCTGTGCGCCTATTAGGATCAAGCGGCAGTGGCAAAGTGTTAATGCATTTGCGTCTCTTTATGTGCGTCCCGCTCCACCCATGTTTTAATTGACCAATTGGTCAGGATGTGGGCTGCGCATTCAATGCTTCCCCTTCCCCCTGGGTACCTGTCAGATCAAGGCGGAGATGTGTTCAGCCAGGTGCCGCCTTCTTACTTGGGCGGTCTCGCTGCCCTCCGCTGCTAACCGGAAGTGACATGGTACTGGGGAGTGGCTAGTTGTCATGGGGATCTCACGCCGCGTCCCCGGCCGGCTCACTGTATAGTAAGATTCTGGTTGGATATGTCATCTTGGGCTAGATGAGATTCAAAAGAAGGAGTTAGCAATTGCACAATTAGACATTGTATCATCCCTAACTAACATCGATGTTATGATGCATTTTTTGACACTATGATGTCTACATTCACATACTAACCAGGGTAAACAAACTCTAGCATAGAGAGACATATCAAATAGATAGTCATTGACTTGACTACTATATAGTTATTTATTCATATATGGAAATATATGGTTGTCAAGATCATTCAACATTATATTGTTTTTATAGTCCAAGACAGTGAGTAAATATGGAGGTATAATAGGTCCATTTATTTATGCATACATACATATATATATATACACATATACGTACTATATGCCTCCATATACATACATGTATATACTGCATATTTTAAAGGAAGGGTTTATAGGAAAGATATTCATTTAGACCATTTGGTGTTACCGATTTCATTTTATAGATCCACCTTGTTTCAGCCCTCAAAATCATTTTGTCCCAGTCTCCTCCCCTCCTGGGCTTAGGCACCTGTTGGATGCCTATGAATTTAAGGCAGGCAGTGTTTCCGCCATGGCAGAGGTTAATATGCCGTGCCACTGATGTGTCTTTGTTGTTTTGAATATCATTATAGTGGTCTCTAATCCGTCGCCTGAATTCTCTTTTTGTTTTCCCTACATAGTCAAGGGGGCAGGAGCATTGTGCCAGATACACTACACCCATAGTTAGGCAGTTCACATAGTCACGGATGACATAGTCTCTGCCTGTATGTGAACATGTGAAGGTCTTGGTCTTAAGTACCTGGCTGCACGCCATGCATCTGCCACATTTATAGGTGCCAGTAGGTTTCCTTGACAGCCAATTGCCAGGATTAGTAGGAGGCTGGTAGTGGCTGTTAACCAGTCTGTCTTTGAGGCTTCTTCCCTTCCTGTAAGTGATCATAGGGTATGGTCCTATCATATCCTCCAGATCTGGGTCCGTTTTAAGGATATCCCAGTGCTTTTTTTGAAAGTACCCTTCTGACCGCCTGATGAGCATCATCAAAGGTCCCTATGATACGAGTTTTTCTTTGGTATGAGGAGCGTGTCTCTGTTCTCCGAGCATGCTGCCTCATATGCTACCCTAAGTACTCCATCTGGGTATCCTCTCTCCCTAAATCTGTACCTTAGATCCTTTGCTGCACTTTAAAATTTTCTCATGGTGGAGCAATTGCGCCGGAGTCTTAGGTACTGACCTTTGGGTATGCCCTTGCGTAGAGCATAGGGATGAGAGCTCTCCCAGCGGAGTAAACTGTTGGTAGCTGTCTTTTTGCGATACACAGAGGTAACTATGTTATTGCTTGGGCCTCGCTCTATTAGCACATCTAGAAATGGTAGTGAATCATGACTAGATTCAGATGTAAACCTTAGACCCAGAGCATTATCATTAATTATCTCCATGAAGTCCGTAAAGGAGTCTTCAGTCCCTCTCCACAGTACAAAGACATCATCTATGAACCTCAGCCACAGAACTATCGTGTCTTGCCACTTATCCATATTCTCTGAGCCAATAACATTGGCTTCCCACCAGCCCAGGAGCAGATTTGCGTACGACGGCGCACAGGAACTTCCCATCGCCGTGCCCCTGAGCTGGTGGTAGTGGCGGTCGTCAAAGACAAAACAGTTCTTAGTGAGGCTGAAGTTCAATAGTTCGAGTACAAATTGGTTATGTCGAGATCGTCTTTTGTCTCTCATAGATAGATAACTTTCCACTGCCTTGAGGCCTAAATCGTGTTTAATTGAACTGTATAGGGCCTCGACATCAATGGACACAAACATAGTCTCATCATCTATACATACGCCACTCAGTCTCAACAATAGGTCAGAAGTGTCCCGTATGTATGATGGCAGTGTCTCCACAAATGGTCTTAGAATTTTATCGACATAGATACCTATATTATGCCCCAGGCTTCCTACCCCTGACACTATCGGACGCCCTTTTAGGGATGTAGTGCCCTTATGGATCTTGGGTGTGGAGTAGAAAGTGGCTGTGACCGGGTATTTTGGAAGAATGTTCTGTCTGGTCAATTAGTTTTTCCCTCAGTCCCTGGTTTAGAATTTTCCTAAGTTCTGAGAGAAAAAGAGGTCCAGGATCCTGTGGTAAGATTTCATATGTTCCCCTATCCTTCAGAATGTCTAGGCACATATTTTTATATGCGCCTTGATCCATTATAACTAGATTTCCTCCCTTATCTGCTGGTTTTATTATTATATTTCGGTCTTTTTCTAGACTAATTAGGGCTTGATACTCTTCCTTACTCATGTTCGATATCCCCCTGGTGATATTTATTGATTCCAGGTCCCTTGACACTAATTTGTGAAATATGGACACGCTAGAGTCTGGTAGAGGTGGTGGCATCTGGGTACTTTTTAATTTTAACTCAGTGAATGGACCCTTTGCTCTATCTTTCTCACCTTCTTCCATAAGTTTTACAAGGGTGCGTGTGGCTTCCAACTCTCTGGGATTCATGTTAAGCTCTTCAAATTTCTTGCGGTCCTGAAGGCGGAAGTGTTTATGCCATAGTAGTTTGCGTGTGAATAGGGCTAAATCTTTGCTCCATTCGAACATATCGTATTTTACCGTAGGAACAAATGACAAACCTTTACTTAGGAGGGATATGTCACTAGAGGACATGTTATAGGATGAGAGATTAATAATTTGCATCTTGTTTGGTGTATTCACTTGTTGTATGTGTCCCCCTACACTTTGTTTCTTAATTGATAAGGCATCTGTGTGGGGGCCTGGGCCAAAAAAGTAGAGGATGATGCAGCTGATGATGAGTGGGCAGGTGTAGATCCTACAGTGTTGCATGTTTGATAGCTTTCCCCGTAGGTATTCCTAGCTATTCTGGGTCTACCCCTGCCTCCTCTCCCTCTGTATCTCTGTCCTCTGCCTCCTCTTGTTCTACCTTGTTCACTTTCAGATCCTTCTGCTTCTGAGGATGAGATCTCACTTGGTGTTATTTTTTCTGTTGTGTTTTACTAAGGAAGAGATATGCTCTGTTTTCTTTGAACTCTGTTGAGTCTCGTACGTATTGCTGGTGCTTGCGTTCTCTAAAGGTAAAGTGAAACCTCTCAATAGTATTTTGCAGAGCCTCCTCTTTAATAGAGAATTGAGCCTCGTCTTTAAATCTAAGGGCCTGCTCTCTCAGGTTGTCCACCCTTTTCTGTTTGCAGTCAAGGTTCAGCTTTTCTTCCTCAAGGAGTAGGCGCATAAACCTGTGAGAGCTGGCTGTGGCTTCCTCCTCCCACTTTTTGATAAGACGTGTATTTCTCAGTCTATCTGCAGGGGTCAGGTTAATTCTAAGACCTTTTGGAACAATATTTTCTTTAAGGTAGTGGTCCAGAGATTGTATTTCCCACCAGGATACAATTAAGTCTTTATATGCTCCTGTCAGATCTTTAAACACGTTTTTGATGTTGGTAGTCGAGTTTGTCTGAATGTAGTCAGTGTCTGAAAAAACGCTTCTAGCCTCTGTGGCCCATGCTTCCAGATTTGGACTTACAGACAGGAAGCCTGCCATTTGTGTTATATATGTATTATAAATATTTCATACGTTTATGGTTGGTGTCTAAGTTTAGGTAGACCCACTCATAAAATTTCTCAGTAGTCTCAAAATGTATATAGTCTGTACTGAGTGTGCCTTATTGTATTTAGGTTAAGATTTAACTTTTAATTTATATCCATAAAATAAATGAGACTGTGGAATAGAGTGAATTCCTGCGCTAATTAGGGAAGGTAGGATAGGTTCTAAATAAATAGGATATAGGCCTACTAGAATGCCTGTAGGGGGTGTGTGGTGTATATTAAGGATGGGCCTAACTGGACCAGTAACTTTCCCTATATACTAACCCTACTTGGCCTAGTCTGGTCAGTGGAAGAGCCTCACTGGCTGTAGTCGGGGCACTCGTCCTTAAAAGGACGACCCCCAGCCTCAGGAACCTCGGGCCCAGTGCGTCAGCCGCGGAGTTCTGGACACCCTGGATGTGTCTGCATGAAATTTGAAAATTGTGCTGTAGGGAGAACCAAACTAATTTGCGGACGAAAGGCATGATGTGACGGGATTTGGACCTGCCTTTGGTAATGATATCCACTACCGACTGGTTGTCCGTAATGAATGTCACCGGGGAGTTTGCCCACTGCCTGCCCCAAACTTGTGTGGCTGCTACAATTGGGTAGATTTCTAGGAGGGGGCAGGATCTGAGGTACTCGCTGAGCGAAGAGATTTCAGGAGGCCAGTGGCCAGCGAACCACTGGTTGTTGTAAATGGCCGCGAAACCTCTGGAGGCAGCTGCGTTGGAAAAAATGGTGGGAGAAGAGGGACACCATTGAGGGACGAATAGGGAGATCCCATTCCAGCGGGTCAGGAAGGAATTCCACATGGCTAGATCCGCCATTGCGTGTGCGTCCAGGACTATCGGGGAGTCCTGCTCTGCGGCAGTCGGTAGCAGATCCAATAATCTGGATAAGAAGGCCTTGCCATGGGGCATAATCCTGGTGGCAAAGTTCAGCATGCCTAGCAGGGATTGTAATTCCTGCTTTGAGACGACCCTGCAACCCACAAATCTGGAAATGACCTCCTTGATCTTTGACAGCTTGTCCTCAGGCAACCTCGCTTCCATCTTGCGGGTATCTAAGACAATGCCAAGCAAAGTGATGGTGGTTGAGGGTCCTTCGATCTTGGCAGGGGCGACAGGGATGTTGAGGCTGGCGAAAACCTGGAGTAGGCTGTCGAGTTTGCTGGGTGAAACGTCTGGTTGCTCTATTAAGAGAAAGTCATCCAGGTAGTGGATGACCATGGGGCACCCGCAGTGGTTGACCAGGACCCAGTGGAGGGCCTGGACGAACTGGTCGAAAAGCCACGGACTACTTTTGGAGCCGAAGGTGAGGCGGTTGGCGAAGTACTACAAGCTGTCCCATTTTAAACCATAGAATTTCCAGAGTTGTGGGTTGATGGGCAGCAGCTTGAAAGTGTCCGCCAGGTCAGCCTTGGACAGATAAGCCCCCTGGCCTGCCAGGAGGATGAGAGCGATGGCTTCACTGAGAGAGGGGTATTTCATGGAGAACTCCTCTGACGGAACTAGGGAGTTGAGGCTGGGAATGTGAGAACCATGAGGAGCTGAGAGGTCATAAATGAATCTTTTTTTATTGGTAAATTTTTTGGTGACAATGCCGATAGGGTTTATCCTCCAGTAATCAAAGGGAATGCTGGAGAAAGGGCCGATGAGAAAACCTTTATCCAGTTCCGCCTGGACCAGAGGACCCACCGAAGCGGCATCGCAAATGGCGGACCTGAGGTTGGGGCCTTCCCAAGATGACTGAGGAAGGGCCACGAGACCAGTGTGGAATCCTTCCTTTAAACCGTTGATGAGGAAGTGAACTTGGTGAGGGTTGTGATAGTCGCGGAGAAGTGCGGCTAGTAGGTCCACGTTGACCACGCCTAGTCACTTGTTTCTGGCTGATCTGTTTGGGCAAACCGACAGGGGGTGGGCCCTGAAATAAGTGGAGCAGACGTGGAGTGCTACTTTTTAATAAATTAGTAGGATATGCCAGAACATGCTGATCAGTGGTAGGGCTGCTTGGACCCTGAATAATCACTAGAATTGGGGACAAGTAAACCACAGCTATAGGGCCAGATTTATCATGACTCTGACAGCTCACTCCACTTTCACATATGGCTAAAGTCAGTTTTAGCCAAGTCAGATTTATGATCGGCCCTTTAAGACTGTAATAAATGTGGTTTGACTGTAGCAGTTTATCCGTCAGTAAGCAGCTTTACAAAAGTCGCACATCTTTACGAAAAAGTCGCACACTTTTATGAAAAAGTCGCATGTTCTATTAAAAAGTCTCATAAGATAAGCATGGTCCTCACTGGAGTAATAGTCCCAATAGTAAATCTGTCTAGAGATTCATTTACATAAGAAAACACGCCCACTTTCAGAAAACTGGTGAGCAAAGTGCAGAGCAGAAAAAAGTCGCAAATTTGTGCGCAGTTTTAGCGTTTGGGACTTTTTTTGGGACTTTTTCACTCCATTATTCTGACTTGAGCTAATGATAAATCTGGCCCATAGACTTTTTCTTTGCACATAACCACTGCAAACCCGGCAGTGTGTATGCTGTTTCTATATTCACTTAAATGGGGTCATGTTGCAATTCTCTGTAATGGCTGATGGACAATAGCAAAAAGCAAAAAAATTAAGGGCCATGGCACTCAGCAATATGTCATAACTAGCTGGACTAAGAAAAGTAGCAAAGATACAAAGATGTATGATAAAGTGTATATATATATATATATATATATATATATATTTGTACTGCATTGAACCTCAAGAGAATAAAGGACCAAGTGCATCCAAGGACTCTGCAACCATTAGAAAGCTGACCAGGAGTCCCAGGGGCAGACAGTGGTGCACCCTGATTGGTATGGCAAGGAACATGGGCAGCTTAAAACTGAGAAACCCTCTAGAAACTGGTTGCCCCATCAAACAGCTTATCAGAAGAACACGAATTAATGGATTTGTATCTGTTAGGGAGCTGGAGAAGTAACTGAAGAGCAAGGCACAGGAGACTGAATCACTGTTCACACAAACATTTTTGGCGTTCCGTATACGGAACCATTCATTTCAATGGTTCCGGGAAAAAAACGGAATGTACTCCGTATGCATTCCGTTTCCGTATTTCCGTTTTTACATTCCGTTGAAAGATAGAACATGTCCTATTATTGCTCGCAAATCCTGTCCCGTGGCTCCATTCAAGTCAATGGGTCCGCAAAAAAAAAACATTATTATAAATGCAGAGTGTTGAGGAACCTGGAAATAAATATATAGGTGACATACAGGTTTGACCATAAAAGATAGTAGCAAGGTGCAGAAGTGGTAACACCACTCTGGGGTGTTAAACTGAGCAGCTCGTGTTACAGGGCCCTGGACCATAATTCCAGATGAGGAGGATGGGTAAGAAGAGCCAATAAAGTAGAGCAAGCAGGAGGCACCTCCAAATGTCTGCCTATGCACCCCTGGGCACAAAGCAGGGGCCATAGCACTCAAATCTGTGTAGGGAGCAGCGCCACCAAGAATTTAAAAACAGGTAAGGCATTGTCTGTACTTTGTCTGCATAGTATGATTGGTGTGTGTGGACCAGGAAAGCTAATGGCACACGCATCAGTTTTATTCATTCGCCGGACAGACGATGAGTGACCTTCTGGCCTTAGTAAAGCCAATATACATCTGTATACCTATTTTTTTTTACTGTATAGAAAAACTCTGACTGCTTTTCTATGAAGAGGCATCCTGCAAACAAAACATATGCTGTGCAGTAGGCATTTATTAAACATGGATATCTATAGTGTATTTTATCTGAAGATGAATTAGTGAGTTACTAATACAGTGCCTTCAGTGATGACTAATCTTAAGTCTATTATACTGTAGTCTACACATGTCTTTTGTGTATAGATTACCGTAGGAATAAATAGTCATAAATTAAAGAGGTTATTTATGAGGTTAAATTAAAAGTCATGGTATATTACTAGGGTATATGACATAACATGCTGATCAGTCAGGGTAGGACTGCTTTGACTGGTAAAGCACAGCTTTGTCCTTGCATAGTTCCACTCCTGACCTGGCCATACATAGGTCTTGCAACTGCTTTATTCATTAAAATGAGGCTGCGTTGCAGTCTCTGCACTGTGCCTAGGTGAAACAGTCAGAGAAGCGCTGTACTGGGAAAATCCCTTCATCATTAGCAAAAGTATTTTTATCATTAAAACATATAATATTAGAAGTAATAATAGGTTAAGCCCAATGTAAACCTAATGTAAAAGCATCTTTTCTAGAACAGGGTTGCACATCCAGCAGTCTCCAGAGCCCTTCTATGTGGCCCCCAGCAACACTGTGTCTCTGCTCCCATAGGACCTATGCATAAACTGAGATACAGTAATTGTTGTGTCCATAGTGATTTTATGGCACAATTTTTAAATGACATTTATTTGAGCCCATCAACCACTTTGTGGCTTTATTATGATGGGTCTCTACACTAACACTTTATAGAACAAGAGATAACCTTCTTATATACTCACTATTCCAGTGCAGTCTCTAAGAACGTGATCTCTGGGATCTCGTCTATAGGAGGGGTACAGTATTGCTGTTACATATAAAGTCTTAGTGTAGGGACCCATCTGAATGAGGTCGCCGTGACGTGGCAGATGGGCTCGCACAATTTGATCAAAATGTGCGCTAAGAACCTCACATTTCCAAGTAGTGACATATGAAGATGTACATGTAGTAGAAAGACACATTAAAAGTGTAAACTCACTTGGCAGAATTGGGTTTAGTTTCTGAATGGCTTCTCTAAAAACAATTCTGTGTGCATCAGTCCAATCTAATCTACCCAGGGTCTTTCAATTTAACCTAATTTACAACCTAGCCAGAAACATTTATCACATATCATATATATTAAGAAAAGCTCTACCAGCAAACTACTGGAGCCCAGCCTGTCAGTGACCAACTGATAAAAGAGCAAATTTAAAATAATTTAGGCTGTCTCACAGTATTTTTGCGTACATAAATTTATTACTCGTTAAAATACACTTGAATTAATGTCAACATATCAGCATGATTGCATGTATAGACATAAATAGTGCGGAGCTCTCGCACACACCTATATGACTGAAGTACTCCAAAATATATAAGACCTTTAGCTAGTGTTATTGGCGTTTTTCTGCAGACTTCAAATATATAGAAAGTTTAGTACCAAATGTACTATTTTACCGGTTGTTGGAACCAGGTGGTTCAAGGAACGTCCTTTTTGCGATTATTGATGTAGACAATGCTGTGTTCAAGTATCGTCCGCTGGTGTTGATGCCTCCGCCTTCACCTGATGTTACTCCACCGGCTATCGTTGCGGAATGGGCTCCGACCTCGTTTCACACAGCGTCCCGCGTGACCTCCCGGAAGATAGCACAGTGGAAGCTGATGCAGCACAGTTCTTTCGGTATGCGGTCCGATTTTAATCACAAAGTTAGTTACCTAAATTAGGCATGTCAGCATAGATCAGTCCTTATGGCCTATAATTTATAGCTGAAATCGCTATTAGGCTTGTTCCTTTTAGAGGTATATATCCCGGTATTTTGAAGAAATCCTTTTTCAGGCAGAATTGAAAAAACGCATCAATAGCTAGGTCCGGTTCACACTAGACGCGTTTCGGAACTATGTTCCTTCCTCAGTAGATGTGAAATGCTGAATGAAGACATGTTGGTTGTCTATGCCGACATGCCTAATTTAGGTAACTAACTTTGTGATTAAAATCGGACCGCATACCAAAAGAACTCTGCTGCATCAGCTTCCACTGTGCTATCTTCCGGGAGGTCACGTGGGACGCTGTGTGAAATGAGGTCGGAGCCCATTCCGCAGTGATAGCCGGTGGAGTAACATCAGGTGAAGGCGGAGGCATCAACACCAGCGGACGATACTTGAACACAGCATTGTCTACATCAATAATCGCAAAAAGGACGTTCCTTGAACCACCTGGTTCCAACAACCGGTAAAATAGTACATTTGGTACTAAACTTTCTATATATTTGAAGTCTGCAGAAAAACGCCAATAACACTAGCTAAAGGTCTTATATATTTTGGAGTACTCCAGTCGTATAGGTGTGTGCGAGAGCTCCGCACTATTTATGTCTATACATGCAATCATGCTGATATGTTGACATTAATTCAAGTGTATTTTAATAAATTTATGTACGCAAAAATACTGTGAGACAGCCTAAATTATTTTAAATTTATCACATATCCACTGGGTAGGTGGCAAAAATTAGATTGGTAGGGGTCTAAGTCCAAAATTTGGCTGGTTTTATAATTTAGATATACAGTGGTTTGTACAGAGGAGCTGCATGTAAACTTGACTATCAATCTATTCAAACTTGTTTGAGGGAACAGAAAGGGCACTCTGTCACAAAGTATCATCAAACAGTGCATTTGTAGTGAGCCCTGGAGGAGCTGGAGTGGGGGATGGGAATGGGAATGGTAGTGACTTTGGCTCTCACAGTCTATCACAGTGGCTTTCTTCACACCGTTGCTCCCTAGGGCCTTGCAGTGAAAGGATTGTACACCCTTTCTTCCCTTGGGTTACAACCTAGTCCTGGAGCTCCTGCTTGATGGTAGTCAGGGTGCAAGGCAGAGTGCAATGGCAAGCTTAGGGGGCTGGAGTCATTAACCAGTCCAGACGTAGCAGTATAAATGTCTCTCTTTACTGCAGTGCAAAATAAGAGTCATATTACATTTAATGATAGCAAAACACAGTTCCTACAATATATAGTACAATTATTTCCAGATGGTTTTGTATGGATTTAAGCAAGGATAAAAATTATTGTGCTCATTGCTCTTTATCTTTCTCTAGTCTCCAAGTGTGAAGGTAGGTTAACAGTATTTCTCTCACTGCAGTAAAGTCTAAATAGCTTAGGTAGCAGAATACCTTGACTCCGATGCTCAGCCATGCAGATTTCTGAATCTTCGTTCGTGAAGTCCATTTCTCTCTTTCTGTAGATCATCCAGAGATCTAGCTTTAGTCCAGTCATGTCAGGAATTGAGGTGGGAGTTTCTTAAAAATTCATGATTCATGGACTTAGGCTGTAAGCTCAGGACAAGGACCTCAAATGTTGTACAGGTATTTTCAGAAATACAAACCGGATTCCAAAAAAGTTGGGACACTATACAAATCGTGAATAAAAACTGAATGCAATGATGTGGAGGTGCCAACTTCTAATATTTTATTCAGAATAGAACATAAATCACGGAACAAAAGTTTAAACTGAGAAAATGTACCATTTTAAGGGAAAAATATGTTGAATATTTAAGGCCCCTTTCAAACGGGCTAGAATTCCACGCGGTTGCAATGCAAGAGGTGAACGCATTGCACCCGCACTGAATCCGGACCCATTCACTTCAATGGGACTATTCAGATGAGCAGTGATTTTGACGCATCACTTATGCGTTGCGTGAAAATCGCAGTATGTTCTATATTCTGCGTTTTTCACGCAACGCAGGCCCCATAGAAATGAAGGGGTCTGCATGAAAATCGCAAGCATCTGCAAGCAAGTGCAGATGCAATGTGATTTTCACGCATGGTTGCTAGGAGATGATGTTAGTAAATTGATAAAAGTCAATTTACTGTATTATTTTCCCTTATAACATGGTTGCTTGAGGGGTTAAAAAATCCACTTGATCGCGCAGCCGGCATCGTCTTCTTTCTTCTTCTTTCAGGACCTGCAAAAGGACCTTTGATGACGTAATCACATGGTGAGCGCGGTGACGTCAGCGCAGGTCCTGCTGAATGAAGATAGAAGGATCTTATGTCATCAGAGGTCCTTTTGCAGGTCCTGAAAGAAGAAGAAAGAAGACGATGCCGGCTGCGCGATCAAGTGGATAAGGTGAGTTAATTTATTTTTTATTCTGTATTAAGAATGCTATTATTTTCCTTTATAACCATGTTATAAGGGAAAATAATAAAACGAAAAGAACACCTAACCCAAACCCAACTTCAGTGAAGAAGTCCGGGTTTGGGTCTGGGTACCACATTCAGTTTTTTCTCACGCGCGTGCAAAACGCATTGCACTCGCACGGAAAAACTGAACATCGGAACGCAATTGCAGTCAAAACTGACTGCAATTGCGTGCCTACTCCTGCAATGCACACACGACGCATCCGTAGCAAATCCGGGACGCCCGTGTGAAAGAGGCCTAAAGCCATGGTCCCTTTTCCAGCAGTCTGTTCATTTACATCCTGTGTATGATGGCATTGTGTGCTCCTGCCTGCAGTGCCATCCGCAGAATCAGACTGTCCTGTGCTGCTGACAAGGAACAGAAATAATTCTTGCCCCCCTCCCTCGCTATGCCCCTTTCGGTACCACCCATTACCTAACAGAATACCAAAGAGATAGAAAGTAGATTTTACTGCACGGTGTGTCCTGCTGTTCAACTACAGGTGCCTCTGTGGTTCAGCAACATCTTTCACAAAAATCAGATCAAGCTCTAGAACAGCGGTAACTTATCATAGGTAGAGGCAGGAGTGAAAAGGGCAAGGGGGCAGCAGCAGGACTGCAGCTAGACAGTGTGACCAGTTATCTATTCATGGGCCCATTGTGACTAGTTATCTGTTCAGGCGGCACAGAGTGACTAGTTATCTATACAGGGGCACAGTTACCTATTCAGGGGACAGTGTTACTAGGTATCTATTCATGAGCACAGTGTGGCTTATTATCTATTCAAGGAGTACAGTGTGTCTAGTTGTCTATTCGGCAGCATAGTGTGACTCGTCCTCTGATTCATTCACTTTCATTCCCATCTTTTCCATCTGGTCCAGGCCGCCATGAAGACTTCTTTCACCCATGACTGTGTTTGCAGAGTTTGCTGTCTAGACTTCTTTCAGTGTTTACCATTTAAGCACCCTTTACCTTTCTTAAACACGCACAGACTCCCTATCCTTCTTCTGCCACTACTTCTGTGCTTGCTGCTGCCCCATTTACACTTATTATGTGTTGCACAGTGTCCCCAAATACTGTACTTCAAAAATAACAATTTACAGTATAAGCATCACTGATGTGACCAGTCATTGGCTGCAGCAGTGCGTATGACTCCATCTGTTCGGAAGTGTATGGCTGAAGGGAGCCAGGATACTACAAACCGGATTCCAAAAAAAGTTGGGACACTATACAAATCGTGAATAAAAACTGAATGCAATGATGTGGAGGTGCCAACTTCTAATATTTTATTCAGAATAGAACATAAATCACGGAACAAAAGTTTAAACTGAGAAAATGTACCATTTTAAGGGAAAAATATGTTGAATCAGAATTTCGTGGTGTCAACAAATCCCCAAAAAGTTGGGACAAGGCCATTTTCACCACTGTGTGGCATCTCCCCTTCTTCTTATAACACTCAACAGACGTCTGGGACCGAGGAGACCAGTTTCTCAGTTTAGAAATAGGAATGCTCTCCCATTCTTGTCTAATACAGGCCTCTAACTGTTCAATCGTCTTGGGCCTTCTTTGTTGCACCTTCCTCTTTATGATGCGCCAAATGTTCTCTATAGGTGAAAGATCTGGACTGCAGACTGGCCATTTCAGTACCCGGATCCTTCTCCTACGCAGCCATGATGTTGTGATTGATGCAGAATGTGGTCTGGCATTATCTTGTTGAAAAATGCAGGGTCTTCCCTGAAAGAGATGACGTCTGGATGGGAGCATATGTTGTTCTAGAACCTGAATATATTTTTTCTGCATTGATGGTGCCTTTCCAGACATGCAAGCTGCCCATGCCACACGCACTCATGCAACCCCATACCATCAGAGATGCAGGCTTCTTAACTGAGCGTTGATAACAACTTGGGTTGTCCTTGTCCTCTTTGGTCCAGATGACATGGCGTCCCAGATTTCCAAAAAGAACTTCGAATCGTGACTCGTCTGACCATAGAACAGTCTTCCATTTTGCCACACTCCATTTTAAATGATCCCTGGCCCAGTGAAAACGCCTGAGCTTGTGGATCTTGCTAGAAATGGCTTCTTCTTTGCACTGTAGAGTTTCAGCTGGGCAACGGCGGATGGCACTGTGGATTGTGTTCACTGACAATGGTTTCTGGAAGTATTCCTGAGCCCATTCTGTGATTTCCTTTACAGTAGCATTCCTGTTTGTGGTGCAGTGTCGTTTAAGGGCCCGGAGATCACGGGCATCCAGTATGGTTTTACGGCCTTGACCCTTACGCACAGAGATTGTTCCAGATTCTCTGAATCTTCGGATGATGTTATGCACAGTTGATGATGATAGATGCAAATTATTTGCAATTTTTCGCTGGTAACACCTTTCTGATATTGCTTCACTATCTTTCTGCGCAACATTGTGGGAATTGGTGATCCTCTACCCATCTTGGCTTCTGAGAGACACTGCCACTCTGAGAAGCTCTTTTTATACCCAATCATGTTGCCAATTGACCTAATTAGTGTTAATTGGTCTTCAGCTCTTCGTTATGCTCAAATTTACTTTTTCCAGCCTCTTATTGCTACTTGTCCCAACTTTTTTGGGATTTGTTGACACCGTGAAAATTGGAATCAACGTATTTTTCCTTTAAAAATGATACATTTACTCGGATTAAATGTTTGATCTGTCATCTACGTTCTATTACAAATAAAATATTGACATTTGCCATCTCCACATCATTGCATTCAGTTTTTATTCACAATTTGTTTAGTGTCCCAACTTTTTTGGAATCCGGTTTGTAAAATGGACCACTGTAAAGCAGGTGAGTATGCTTTTTTCAACAATAAAAATTGTATTTCCAATTTACTTGATAACCCATAGACTAAGTACCGTAAAACAAAGGAATATAAAAAGACAGTGAAATAATATATAAATACAGTGCTACCTAAATTGCCAGTATGGTGAATGCAACAACAGCTGGTTGAAAGGTATTCCTGTTTTCAACATAATGCAATGTCTACTGTTTATTTGCCACTAGATGGCGCAAATTAAAAACTGATTTTGCTGAACAAAGTCTAGGGTTTTAGAAAAACCCTAGACTCTACAACTCTGGCTTTCAAAAAAGTCTAACATTTTTATACATTTTGCACTTTTTACTCTACTCTCTCCAGTTTCTCTCCGCTAAAAATGCCTGCTGTTTTCACGCCTGACCTCAATTTCTAAGCGCTCATGCGATTTATTGTCGCTAAGCTGCAAACTTGAATCTAATTTTAAGAGCTGATTGTCAGCTTTAAAAACAAGACCTGGAATGAATCTATAGATGTTACACAATCCAGGATATGTTCCCAGGGCGAGGGTAACATGGACTTCTGTGCATGTTATGAACCCCCCTCACCAATCAGAGGGCATGCTTGCTCTCTTGATGTCACTAAGTGAGTGTGAAGATAAGCGCATCTCATCACCCTTCTGCACCTATTTTGACTGTTTATGACTCCATGACTCAGACATTTACCAGTGTCCAGATCAAAGCGCCAATAAAGTTGCACCAAACACAAACCACATCTATAAAGTTTACATTTTACGCTGCTCCTATCCTGTGCATACCCGATCTATAGAGTAAAAATATACAGTAGAGAGGAAACTAATATGTTTTTGACAGATGGAAATATTTTCAGCAGTCAAACGTTGTTCATTGACTATCACCATAAACAACAGTATGCAGCTGCTTTTTCAGACAGGTATAATGCAGGGACTTTTGTGTGCCCATATTATGGATGCAACACCTGGGCCTCCCCACAGTTCATGAGAACCAGTATAGCGGTATAACTCAATTTGTGATGAACTACAGGAGCTTCAGGACCCATATTATACTTGCCTAAATGTGTCCTTAGTTAATGCATTATATTAGGATGAGGAATTTATCATGTTAATTAGAATTACAGTTTTGTATTGGGGGGTGGTAAATTATACATAACTTGCATTCAAAAGTTGGTTGGTGCATTCTTGGAGTTTTTGCATTTCTTTAGGGACATGCAGCATTGAGTGTAGACATGTGTGGTTTGTATGAACTCCTCAAATCTAACAATTTTTTTCAGACTATATTTTATTTGCATATTTACTCAGCTAGAATATGCATTTTATTCACATAATTCTTGCTAATAATTATTGTTTACTGCAAAGTTACATAAAAGAGGTTGTGTGTATTAGGCTAGTGTCACACTAGCACTTGTACATCCGGCAAGCTGTTCCGGCAGGAAAACAGCCTGCCAGATCTCTCCTGTATTCCGGCATTGCCAGAACGACAGCGTTGCCGCCCCGGCCCATCAACTATAATGGGCACCGGCAGAGTTCTGGTTGCAACCTGGAAAATATGCAGAGAATTGGCCGGAATACAGAGAAATCCGGCAGGCTGTTCCTTGCCACAACAGCCTACCAGATGTACAAGCACTAGTGTGAAGCTAGCCTTAATTATTAGGTTATATTTTTATACACGGTATGCTTTGTGCTGTCAGAAACTTTGTCGTGTGTTTTGTACAGTAAACACACATATATGGATGATGACCAAATATTATATGTCTGGCATAAGTTATAGTAAATCTCGAGACCACACATTAATGCTGTACATATTCTGTTCAATGGAAGGAAATTAGATATGGTCTAGACCAGGGGTGCACAACCTGCGGCCCGGGGGCAACTTGCGGCCCTTATAACCATTCTGTGCGGCCCCCAACCTTCTGGTAACAGACATGTATGTCTATGTCTTGTGGCTGCTCCCATGTATTTTATATGTATTCTCCCATTAGATGGGTGTCCTGGAACTGTATTAGACATTAATGGTATATACTGTATGTACAATATGCCATAAATACAGTATTTTTTGTGTTAATAGCCCTTTAAAAAAAAAAAATCAACCCATGACGTTGGGTTTTGAGTCTGACAATGTGGCCCCCACCCAGAAAACATTGTGCACTCCTGGTCTAGACAGTATGCTTTAAGATTTGACTGAACTACAGATCTACAGAGCTTTCACTCCATAGATAAAGTACAAATTGCATGATAAATATTCTTGATGGAATGCATTATGAATTGTAGTAAAATAATTTGTGTTCTGCAGGTTTAATAACATGAATTGCAATGAAAATAATCTGTATTGTGCAGGTTAATAACATGTATTCCTGACCTATAACCCAAGAGACCTTTCAACCGTTGCCTTGTTCATGATTACTATGGCCTGGAGAGTTAGAAGTAAAGTACTGTCTCTGTGATGCCTCAGGTAATCCAGAAGTCATACATGTTTATGTCCTTGAGACTTTCGCCATGCTGCATTTAGAAGTACTATTGTGCACACTATGCAAGAAAAGTTTACTTGTAACATGTCAATATAAGATTTATGACACTGTAGCCATTATTAGATAGCACTGATAATACTGAGCACAACCTATATTCAACACAGCCTAAGGGGCTTTTGGGGTGGAAACAGACAGTGAACCTTGAGTTTATCTGCAGTCGCTTTGTTTACTGCTAATACCAGGGTTTACAGTTCAACGGGCGCCTCACCCAAGGGCCTTCTATGTCGCGTCCCAGGTGTAGGAAAGTGCTGAGTGGTGTAGTGCGGCCTAAAATGTCTCTTTTTAAGTGTCATGGTGCTCCTACCTGGATACGGCTGGACCCCAGGCTTTGGCTCCGAAGCAATAAATAGGGGGAATAATTGAGGGATTTGAAGAGAATAACTTGAGTCCAGACCTTGAGATGAAGTTCAATGGCAGCTTTACTTGAATAAATGTTTCTACAAACAGTTTTCAGGCTTTCTCTGGATCCAGCAGGCTTTAGCATTAAACTGGCAGGCAAACTCAACTTTGCTATGTCTTTCTCTCAACCTCTGCTGTACTGACAAGCTAACTTGGTGTCTTTGTTTCCTCTTTATGCTGCACTTCAGTCTTGTAGGTCGGACTTATGTTAAGCCAAAAAGTAGGTTAGAATCCTGGCAGCTCCAACATGGAGTCTCAACCAGAACAAACCAGAACTGCCCCACCTTCTTATGGTAGCAAGCAGGACTGGCCCACTTCTGCCCAAAGGGACAGAGAATGGAGTGGTGAGTTCCATTCTATCAAACTATAGCTCTGCCGTGTTGCTGCCACCTGCTGGTGAACACATGAACAGTTACTCAACCTTATTAGGAATGCACAGTTATGAGGGACCTGGAAATAAATAAATAGGTGACATACAGGTTAGACCATAAAAGATGGTAGCAAGGTGCAGAAGTGATAACACCACTCTGGGTGACCGCACTGGTACATGCTTTCATTCTGGTGGCTGGGATCTCCAGAACGCTCATACTCTCATGTGTGGAAGCTCGCATCCTGACCACCTCTCTGCATCCAATTCACTTCTAAGTAACAGCTCCAGGGCATGTGCAGTAGGCCTGGAGACTTCTGAATGTGGCTGCAGATCGCTTACAGATCTGAGTAAAGTCCTGTTATCAGCAGCAAAGCAAGTGGCATTCATATCACACTTGGGTAAGATGGAACTTATTGAGAGCCAGATGGAGGAGGGAGAGTGAACTTCGAAGGGAGCGCTTAATACTTTAAATGTATATGGAGTCAGGATGCTGCATAGAGAGGTGCTGTGTCCTAAAAAGGGCCAGAATTCCAAAATATAAAAGGGCAGAGGACCATAAGAAATGGGCCCTGGTATGTTAAAAAGGTAAGATCTGAAAGAAAATTTAATTTGCACCGCACCATCACTTCTCCTGCGGGCTGCAATCCAAAGTTGGCAAGTATGTGTAAGTAGTGGTTCAAACATCCTCACAAATATGGCAGTGCACCAGTACATTGTATCATATCATTGAGCTGTTACCTGGTGGATGACAAAGTGAGAGCTAGAATGTCTAAAAAGCAGGTGTAGTTATATGTGAACCACTTGCTGAGTCTTCCATAAGTACATCTGTAATCTACAGATATATTGCCCCTTATATGCTCACCCTGTAATCTATAGATATATCAACCTTTTGTGCTCCTAAAATCAAGCTTCAAAAAAACTTGTCTGACAGAAGTGCATAAACATTGCATAAACAGTAAAAGTCATTTAATTTTTGTTAACTGAACAGTACAGGTGACTATGGTAAACTTTGTAATATATCTTATCAGGAAACTGATATTATAAGGTTCCTCTGATGCTCTTTTCCCTTCTTCATCAACTCTCAGTTCACTGGTCATATTGAGATGAGAGAGGCTGCTGGAGACACAGAGGGACTGCTGCTGGTTTGTAAGGGTATGGCACATGACGCTGCCTTAGTGATGACTATGCAGGAACCTGGCCCTGTCAATCAAAAATTTTAGACAGGGGATGGCAGAGGAAACCAGAAGAGCAAGGGTGAACAGAGTGCAATAGTGCACTTAACTGCTCATTTGCATATGGATAAAAAGTTAAAAGTGCTTTCCTCAGAATAAAGCACCGGAATCACTATGTGGAAAAGTATAATTACAGTCATTTGAGCTAGCCTAGAAGGCATTGTGCCTGGTTTAACAGTGGGTTCCCCTTTTAGATTCCCTTTAACGAGAAAAAGTACTTTTGAACAAATATGTTTGACAAGATTGGGCCTGTCTGGGTCTCTTGGACAGATCCCAGTACTTATACTCCTTTCACTACACTTCCTAGCCTCTTAAAGGGGTGGTCTCATCTGAGACAATGGGGGCATATCGCTAGAATATGCCCCCATTGTCTGATAGGTGTGGGTTCCAGTGGTGGGAGAACGGAGCCCCAAAAGTGGTGGAGGGCGCACTGTACATGCACAGCCGCCCACTATTCATTTTTATGGGGCCGCCAAAAATAGCCGAGCGGGCCCATAGAAGTGAATGGGAGCAGTAGTCGGTCATGTCCGGTGTGCTCCCATTCACTTCTATAGATAGAGCGCTTGGTGGTTGCCAGACTGGAGTCCTCCAGCCACCACTTTGTGGGCTCTGTTCTCAATATAGGTGCTGGTCCCAGGGATATGTCCCCATTGTCTCAGATGAGACAACCCCTTTAAGTTAGGGCGGGTTCACATCAGCGTTATGGATTCCGTTTTTGTTTTCCGTTATAACATGGTTATAACGGAAAATAACGGAATCCATAAGACGGAAGTCAAAACGGAAGCCTTTAAGAGGCATTCCGTTTTGATCCTTTATAATAGAAGTCTATTGGCAGCATAACGGATCCATCCTGGTTTCCATTATGCAGGAGTCCAGTCCTTCATAACGGAAACCAGGACGGATCCGTTATACTGCCCATAGACTTCTATTATGACGGATCAAAACGGAATGCCTCTTAACGGCTTCTGTTTTGACTTCCGTCTTATGGATTCCGTTATTTTCTGTTATAACCATGTTACAACAGAAAACAAAAACGGAATCCATAACGCTGATGTGAACCCGCCCTTGCTACCAGTTGTGTCTTCCTCACCTTGTTTTCTTTTTCTTTCTGGAAATCCTATATATTTAACAGGTTCTTACTATTAAACTGCCACATTTTTTGATGGTATGTTCTTTAGGGTCTTTTTACAATGGCCAGCGCAGAGCCACCACTTGTTTAAATGGCTTTCACACTGTTCACTGCTAACTGAATGGAAATTAACAAAATAATTTAGCCCCCATACAGTTTGGATATTGTTGGCAGCGCACCCCCTGTTTAAGATGCGATTGTGCAGTGACCCAGCAGTTCACTGCTAAATGCGGTAAATTGTCTTCTGTGCATTCTTCTATCCCAAGAGCTATGTATGGGGAATAAAGGGGTTAACTGTCTTGGCACCCCAGGAAGCAGTTGTTGGAGCTGATACCACCCCTATGGGGCTAAAGTGTGCAAGTAGCAGTCAGTGTTCAGCTAGCAAAATGTGAGCAGCAAAAGTGGCTAGCTGATGCCAGAAAGAAGCAGCAGACAGGGTTACACCAGCCCTGCAAGCTGAGAGTGACCAGAAAAGTGAATAAAAACATATGCCAGCCGCTGAAAAAAGGAACCATTGAATTTTGCAGAAGGTTGAGGGCCAATACAATGGATAGTGCATGGACAAAACATCAGTGCAAGTTAATGCATGTATTGAGGCTGTGAACATCACTGCATTGTCTTAAGGAGAAGCTTCAGGCACCCTACCATATTACGGAGACAAACTGGCCATCTGTTAAATACTACATCCTGAGGCATTTATTGAATGGCCTATATCCTCATATACAGCCCTGGGAAAACTGTGCATGCAAACTGAAAGGACTGAGCTTACTCTGCAAGTGGCTGTGTGTTACATTTGCCTACTATAAATTACTTCAGTAAAGTACAGTGTACTGGTAGCCCCCAATGCTGCACTGTCACACCATTGCCTTTATTGCCAGTACTTAAATAGAGCCCTGCCTTGCAACCCAAAACCCACTGACACCAAGGGCACCCCACCTAACATAAGGAAGGATCTCCAAAACCAGGGTGTGTCCCAAGGATAAGAAGGGTTGTGCCTCTCCCATCACTGCACAGCCCATGGAGTGCCAAAGTGAGGACTGCTACCATGACTACTACTACTCTTATCCCTGTCACCACTCTCATCCTCTCCCATCTTCTTTCCTGGGCTCACTGCAGTTGCTGATTGTTGTCATGTTTAGACAGGCCAGTGACTGGGAACAAGAACTCGGCCATTTATCAGCCCACGTGAAAGGGCCCTTACTCATTCTTATCAGGTTCATTACATCTGCAAAAGATACATTTATCATGAGGGTAATATTTGAAGTTAGTTTTGCTTGAGTTTTGCACACTTTAGTCCACATTTATAAAATAGTACACAGTTTGTTAAATTTGGACCATCTTTAAATCTACCAGTTCTATCTAGAAATCCGACTCCAGTTTTCTACACCAACCCTACTGAAGTGGCTTTGAGACTGTATTTTGTGACTTAAAAAAAAAAAAGTCCCAGTCATAAATCTGGAGTGAAACTCACTAACATAGCTAACCACACCCATTTTCTACCTAATTTTCAAAACTGGAGTGAGTGGTATAAAAAACAAAATTCACAAATTTTGCGCACATGACCTCAACAAGTCACAAAAGACCTATTTTATGACTTTTTGAAGACAGAGTTCTAGAGTGCAGTGCTTGATAAATTCCGACCATGGCTATCACTGTTTTAGACCTATCCATACTGTTCTATATTTTTGCTCTTGAAGGCCTTTCCTTGTTTGCCATATTAATTATTTTTGATGATTATTTTTCAAAAAATAAAAAACTTTAAAAAAAATTGTATTGCCTAGCATGGGAAATTTTAATAACATTATTGAACAACTACAGTCCACAAGCAGACTCTAGCCACAGTTTCCCATGGTGTCCATTAAGAAGCCACGTGCAGAACATTTTAGTCTGGTAAAAAAACAAGTAGGTTGCTCTCAGGCAGTTGGTAATTCAGAAATTTTTGGGGCAAAGGAACAGATTTTTATGGGTCTGCAACCATTGTATCGTTATATAGGCATAGATGCCTGTAGGTAGAGACGGACAAGGACAGTGAGCCCTAACCTAGAACCCAGCCCACTTTCCCTTCCTACTTGCAGTATAAGCCCTACTTGGCAGAACTGCAACTGGATGACGGTCCCTACACTAAATAAAGGCAGAGACTGACAAACACTAACAGACAACAAACACAAAAGCAGAGTCGTATGGAAATGGATCAGTACCAAACGAGAGAAGTAGAGTGGTCAGAAGACAAGCCGGGATCAGAAGCAGCCGGGCTGCACAGTATTAAACATGTGAGATAGAGATTGGTAAGAAGATGGGGTCAGAAGCACAGAGGAATCAGTGTGCAAATTTAGGAACAGGGAACAAAGAACCTAGCTGTCAATGGTGTATTGCCAGGAGGGGATTTAAATAGAATGCCCAGTCCCCGGATCAGAACTTTATAGGTCTATGACTCGGCGCTACATTAGTCAGAAACACTAGTACACAGTAATAGAGCAGCTGAGCTAATCAGCCCACTTCTAATCTCCCCAGCACATGCCCGCTGCAGGGAGAAACAGAGCATTGCATCCAGGGGCGTAGCTAAAGGCTCATGGTTCATGGTGCAAGAGTTCAGCTTGCCCCCCCCCCCCCTTCCCTCAGTGCTTTGTAGAAAGGGTGCAGGGGTGCACCCAGCCTTTCTGCTGCCTGAGGTCAAAATTGAAATGTCCCCCCCCATGCCAAATTCTCTACCTAACCCATTCCCTCCAGTCCTACTGTTAAAGGGGTTGTCCTCATTTTACTACTGATGACCTATCCTCAGGATAGGTCATCAATGTGAGATCGGCAGGGGTCCGACCACTGGCACCCCATCGATCAGCTGTTTGAAGAGAAGACAACACTCATATGAGAGCTTCTCTCTCTGCTCTATTTACCTGCTCTCCACAGCAATTGCAGTGGTGAGCAGGTAAACAGAGCAGAGAAGGCAGCACTTGTACGAAAATAAAAGTGGACATACTTGGAAAACAGTACATAGAGCGCTACAGAACATACAGGGTAATACAGCCCCACATACCTCTTATATCCAGTGGCATCTCCTCTGATGCAGATATTCTCTTTACTCATTTTCTCCTTTCAGACCAGACCACCATGATGATTTCTTTCAGCCGTGTCTCGTCTTTGCAGAGTTTAACACGCAGACATCTTTGTTTCCTACTTTTCCATCATCCTCCACACCTTCTCAACACCCCATCCTGCCACCCCCAATACTGTATCCGCTGTGCCCCCCAATACTCTCCTGCAGAAACAGTCCCCCTAAAAATACTGGTACCACACAAATACACCTATATATTGTGCGCCAGTACAAAAAATACCCCCTTACCTTTCATATCAGACCACTAGTTGAAACCTCAGATGAGACCCCCATCTCAGACCAGACCCTCATTAGACCTTCATGTCAGAAACCCCCATCTCAGACCAGACCCCCATGTATTAGACCTTAGATCAGACCCCAATAGACCTCCATGTCAGACCCCCCAATATCAGATCTCAGACTAGACCCCCATTAGACCTCCCTGTCAGACCCCCCCAAATATCTGACCTCAGATAAGACCCCATTAGACCTCCATACCCCCATATCAGACCTCAGACCAGAGCCCCATTAGACCTCCATACCCCCATATCAGACCCCCTATCAGACATTCAGACCCCCTATCAGACCTCCAGACCCCATTAGACCTCCAGACCCCATATCAGACCAGACCTCCTGACCCCCATATCAGACCTCAGACCAGAGCCCCATTAGACCTCCATACTCCCATATCAGACCCCAATTTGACCTCCAGACCCCCATATGAGACCCACAGACCCCCATTAGACCTCCAGACCCCATATCAGACCAGACCTCCAGATCCCCATATCAGACCCCATTAGACCTCCACACCCCCATATCAGACCCCAGACCAGACCTCAGACCCCCATATCAGACCTCAGACCAGACCTCCAGACCCCCATATCGGACCTCAGACCAGACCTCCAGACCCCCAATCAGACCCTCATAAGACTTTCAGACCCCTATTGGACGTCCAAACCCCCATATCATATTCCTATTAGACTTCCAGACCCCCATATCAGACCCCCATTAGACCTCCAGACCCCCATTAGACTTCCAGACCCCCATAAGACTTCCAGACCCCCATAGCAAACCTCAGACCAGACTTCCAGACCCCCATTAGACCTCTCAGATCCCCTATATCAGACCTCAGATCAGCCTTTAAAATAAATAAATTTACTTACCTCTCCTGCTCCGCCGCCACTCTCCACGTCTGGTGGTCTACTCAGCTCTCTCTTCTCAGGGCCCGCACTTCACAGTCACCTGACTGCCTGCAGCGTCAGGTCACAGTGCGCTCTGTACATCCTGACACTGTAGGCAGCCGGGACACAACAGCACGGGACCTGAGAAGAGCAAGCAGGGAGGAGGGGTAAGTACAGCGTTCACATCGCTTCTCTCGCCCACCTCCTGCATACTAGTGAGCGCTTCCATGGAAGCGCTCACTAGTATTCCCTTTATAAGATGCACTTATAAAGGGAAATATAGAGCACCACTGGCAAGGGGAGCCCTCTGGGCCTCCCTGGCTTAGGGGCCCAGTCACAACTGTGACCACTGTGACCCCTATAGCTATACTAGTGATTGCATCCTGTTACTAAGGATGCGGTTACGTCACTAGGGAGTGTGGCTCAGCAGCGCAGTTCTCTTGAAGTGGCCATGCCTAGGCTGAAGCTCACACCACTGGAACCCGGACAGGTACGTTTATGACACATAGTCTTATCAACCC
Organism: Bufo bufo; assembly: GCF_905171765.1. Lineage (NCBI taxonomy): Eukaryota > Metazoa > Chordata > Amphibia > Anura > Bufonidae > Bufo > Bufo bufo. Next base: position 325,795,075 of record NC_053390.1, read on the forward strand.
AATTGCAGGCATGAATGGTCTGTGCTATATTAGGCTAGGTTCACACCTGAGCGTTTTACAGCGCGTTCCTACGCGCTGTAAAACGGTCAACAGGCAAAAACCAATGTTTCCCTATGGGCATGGTTCTCACCTGAGCGTTTTACAGCGCGTGCGAACGCACTGTAAAACGCCCTACGCCCCAAGAAGTACAGGAGCTTCTTTGGGGCGTATTGTGACGCGTAACACCTCTGTTTTTCATTGTACACCTCTGTGGTCAATAGCAAGAACGTGCGTACGACGCGTGTTTCCAAAATACAAAAACGCCCCAAAATACGCCTCAAAAACGCCTGTAAACAGCGCTTATCAAATACATTCAGGTGTGAACCCAGCCTTAGCCTTACATTCCAGATTTCAAAATCAGATAACGGTCATTATTGGTTCATGTTAACTGATATGGACATATTCCAGGATCCACCAAGATAAATATATGATAGCTCCTAGGATAGCATTGATAGGAGTTTGCAAATATTGTGTAAGAGTTTGCCAATTGTTCACAAAACTGACGCACCCACTGTTAATCTTTAATAGAAAAATCTCAATTTAAATATCCCTTCATTATAATTTTTACCTGTTAATACTATGGTAACACTTCTGCCTCTTAAAAGAATTGATTGTAATATTAGGTAATAACTATATAAGCATGTGGTGCACCTGACATAAACAGATTGCCTTGCCTTAAAGGGGTTGTCCCACTTTGCTTTTTCAATCTTACGAGCAGTAAATGTCCTGATAACTTCCTGGTTTGGCTCCGGCAGTTGAGTGAAGGCTGGCCACGACTCCTCATGACTCACCCTGAGAGCTCAGTCCTTGCGTGCTCGTTCATGTGGATGAGTCATTCTTCTGGAGCCTGCAGAGTATGTAAAGCCCATCCCCCTGCTGGGGAATCACTCAGTGACCACTGACCAATGCTAGTGAACTAATGTAGTAGTAACTTGTGGCTGTCCTGCATTCTAATACACTTTTACACATAAAACCTGTGTTACAAACCCATTCTGTGCAGCAAAAACAATAAATCACTACAGCCCAAATGCATGCTAGCTAGTAGCCATATGATCTGTGCTAGAAATAGATAGATATATTCACTGACTTATTACCCAGCTTTCCCGGTGTACAATATTATTGTACATCGGGAAAGCTGGGTAATAATTCTGTAATAATATTGTACACCTGGAAAGCTGGGTAATAAGTCAGTGATAATATTGTACACCGGGAAAGCTGGGTAATAAGTCAGTGATAATATTGTACACCTGGAAAGCTGGGTAATAAGTCAGTGATAATATCTGATACCGGGAAAGCTGGGTAATAAGTCAGTGATAATATTGTACACCGGGAAAGCTGGGTAATAAGTCAGTGATAATATCTGATACCGGGAAAGCTGGGTAATAAGTCAGTGATAATATCTGATACCGGGAAAGCTGGGTAATAAGTCAGTGATAATATCTGATACCGGGAAAGCTGGGTAATAAGTCAGTGATAATATCTGATACCGGGAAAGCTGGGTAATAAGTCAGTGATAATATCTGATACCGGGAAAGCTGGGTAATAAGTCTGTAATAATATTGTACACCGGGAAAGCTGGGTAATAAGTCAGTGATAATATCAGACACCGGGAAAGCTGGGTAATAAGTCAGTGATAATATCTGATACCGGGAAAGCTGGGTAATAAGTCTGTAATAATATTGTACACCGGGAAAGCTGGGTAATAAGTCAGTGATAATATCTGATACCGGGAAAGCTGGGTAATAAGTCAGTGATAATATCTGATACCGGGAAAGCTGGGTAATAAGTCTGTAATATTATTGTACACCGGGAAAGCTGGGTAATAAGTCAGTGATAATATTGTACACCGGGAAAGCTGGGTAATAAGTCAGTGATAATATCTGATACCGGGAAAGCTGGGTAATAAGTCAGTGATAATATCTGATACCGGGAAAGCTGGGTAATAAGTCAGTGATAATATCTGATACCGGGAAAGCTGGGTAATAAGTCAGTGATAATATCTGATACCGGGAAAGCTGGGTAATAAGTCAGTGATAATATCTGATACCGGGAAAGCTGGGTAATAAGTCAGTGATAATATCTGATTCCGGGAAAGCTGGGTAATAAGTCTGTAATAATATTGTACACCGGGAAAGCTGGGTAATAGGTCAGTGATAATATCAGACACCGGGAAAGCTGGGTAATAAGTCAGTGATAATATCTGATACCGGGAAAGCTGGGTAATAAGTCTGTAATAATATTGTACACCGGGAAAGCTGGGTAATAAGTCAGTGATAATATCTGATACCGGGAAAGCTGGGTAATAAGTCAGTGATAATATCTGATTCCGGGAAAGCTGGGTAATAAGTCAGTGATAATATCTGATACCGGGAAAGCTGGGTAATAAGTCTGTAATATTATTGTACACCGGGAAAGCTGGGTAATAAGTCTGTAATATTATTGTACACCGGGAAAGCTGGGTAATAGGTCAGTGATAATATCAGACACCGGGAAAGCTGGGTAATAAGTCAGTGATAATATCTGATACCGGGAAAGCTGGGTAATAAGTCTGTAATAATATTGTACACCGGGAAAGCTGGGTAATAAGTCAGTGATAATATCTGATACCGGGAAAGCTGGGTAATAAGTCAGTGATAATATCTGATTCCGGGAAAGCTGGGTAATAAGTCAGTGATAATATCTGATACCGGGAAAGCTGGGTAATAAGTCTGTAATATTATTGTACACCGGGAAAGCTGGGTAATAAGTCAGTGATAATATTGTACACCGGGTGATGGCGTATAAGTAACTCCATTTTGTCTTATTCAGCCACATGTATTACGATTGCATCAGGCCAGTGCACTATTCTAAGATTTCCATTTGTGTCTTTCTCCCTCTGTAGTATTGAGACCAGATTAGAAAAGGCCCATACATTTGTTTAACCAGCCTTACTTCACAAGGTCATTCTCATGTTTATACCTGAATGATTAACTGTCGCTACTATGAAACATCTATTTCTGTAAGTGCAGAGCTCATGTGTATTCAGGCCATACGATAAGACTAATGCTAACATATGATTGGATGTAATGGGAGGCCAATCCTCCCCTATATTAAGTGTTGGCACGCAGTGAATAAACCAGAATGGATAGAGAAAGACACGTGTTTTTGGTCTCCATCTAATTCATTCTCCCGGTACCGGTAAGGCTTAATTCAAGCTGGCCACTGAAATCATGTGTTAGGGACACACCGTTAGGGAAGAGAGTAAATTTTCCTTACAGATTTGGGGGCTCAGTTTTCGGGATTGGGAGGGTCAACTCTTCAGGTCTACCGTGAAAGACATCAATTTTTGTCCGCCTTGGACCTGGGAGCAATGACCAAAAATCCCATTCAAGTAAGTCGAACCATCTATTTATGATTTCAGTGGATTGCGATGTCTGGGACACGCGCAAAAGCTCAGGGAGCTTGTTGATTGTAAGCGGCTCATATCAGAGTCCATATCGTTATAAAATGTTGATTGTAAGCGGCTCATTTGAGTCCGTATCGTTAAGAGATAGTGCACTATATAAGGATATCTGTTCCGGGAACAGAAGGATACAAGCTTGAATTAACTCTTATGTATATATAGTATAAGTATTTTAGAAGTATTAAGATTATCTGTCTGTGTGAGATGTTGGCCGGGTGGTAAGTTTACGGTCGCATCCCGCTTTGAAATCATTCTGTTTCTATCACTGCCAACATGTAAACTTTGTTGCACGGTCTAGTCCCACAAATTATTTTCTAGTTAACACATGAGTAGACAATTGGGCAAGATGTGAGAATTGACAGTTAAAATGTGAAACAGAATGTTATGCTAGGCTGGCAGGATTGAAAAGCTGCAAAAATCTGTTAGAAGCTTACAGACAGTGTACATCAGAGCTCCTGTGATTGTGAAGGGGGGCTATAGTGAGTGACAAGACACAGCAGAGTCAGGAAGTTAATTCATGGCAAGGGAAAAAGTGTCTCAGTGTTTGCAATTAGAAAGGGCTTGTGTTAAACGTTCAGAAATGAACTGGTTAAGTTTTGTTGCCCTAATGATCTGTGTGTGTTTAAATAGTGACGATTTATAGTCCCTGGAATTAGAGATTACAGCACTAAAAGATGGACAGTTAATGCATAAGTGTATTGATAGTTGAAGAGAGAAGTTGTTAAAGGATAATAATAGCCTGGTGCAAGCTGAGTTATGGTGAAAAAGTGTATATGGAAGTGACTGAGAGAACTTGAAGTTAGAGAAATGAAATGAGCAGCATTTCTTATTTCAAGATGGAGGATTTTGAATCCTATAGAGAACAAAGGTTGCCATGAGGCATCCCTCCCCCCCACCACATTCCAAAATGTCACTTGTAGTACTACAAAAAAACTTCTTCCTGTCCTGTTTGAGATGTGTTTTCAGAGAGAGCCCCCTCCCATCTCACCCCTCTCCTCTGCTCAGGAATTTCATATGGGGGTTGAGGGGGGAGGGGGGCTGCTAATTGGTATTGCATAAGCAGCAATGTGAAGATACTAACCTGTGTTATCTATAAGATATTCCAGACAGGGCTCCAGTATTGATTGTATCTTTCCAAATTGTATGTTCCGATGGTTTAAAATGTGCCTGCAGTGATGATGCTAATTAGAAGTGTCCACTCGTATCAATCTAAGGTTGCACCCAATAAGTTCTTACTCAGATGTGAGTAAAAGTTTGAGGAACATGTGGTACAGCTGAATGTCCTTGATGTATTGCTTTACTTCCCCTGTTTCAACACTCCTGAAATAGGAGACGCAAGGCAGAGGAAATGGGGGAAGTGTTAGTTATATACAATAAGTGGCGATGTGTGTAACACTAAAAAAAAAACGACATGGCATATAAGATGATTTGTTAATTTTAACAAAATGACTGTATGATTAACATGTATATTGTTTTACAGCGACAGACCATCAGCAATTGCTGTGTTTGTCTGTGCTGCAAGTTTTGGGATGTAACAAAGAGATTGTGTGATTGGGTGAAAGATACATGATTCAGTGGAATGTGAATGGGTGTGGCTCTGAGTTATATGTACGTAGCAGAGCTGTGTGTGTAATTCATATTTTATGTATAAGGGCGTGGTTATGAGCTGGTTTGTGAAGGTAAGTACATGAAAATGTATATGAATGCGTATGGAATACGGTATTTGTTTTTAAATATGCGCATTAAGAATTTTATTTTATTTTATTGGAAGTTTTTGGGTTTTTTATTGGTACCAACAGCATTGATCAAGCTGTACATTTTTATTTCAATGAAAAGTTTTTATGGGCCCTTTGTGTGTTCATGTCTGTATTGTCAGATCTGTTTGTTTCAATGTTTGCAGTTACATGTTACATGTTCAGTGTTGTGCTTAACATCAGAGCTCTGCTCGTATGGACAGCTAAGATACTAATGGCAGAACAGAAGACAGACCAAAGCGTCCACCAAAAGGGGCGGACTTAGGTGACTCAGAGTGTCAGGAAGGAAATGTGAGCCCTCTATGGGAATAAATGGGGTACTGACAAGGACATACAGAACAGATTCCTTACCAGTAGAAACCATGGACAGGGAATACATCATGTCATGTATTTAGCATTATACTAGATTGCCCAGTCAGCCTATTAGGGAGAGATTTGTTCATTAGGCTTAACTTGCAGGTATCAGCAAAGAATCAGGACATAAGAGTACACTCAGGTCTCATTCCAGTCTCTACACCAGTGCCACTGATTCTTGCAAACATACAGGACCACCCAGAATAACATTAACCCTGCATTATGGTCCTCAAATGAATATGACACAGGATTCATAGATTGCACACATTACACAGCTACTGTGAAACCAGGTGTCATCTCAGTGCTCCAGAAACAATACCTGCTGTTAAAAGAGAAACTTGATGGGCTTAGGCCAATGATAGAAGAATTCCTACAAAAGGGAATCCTGGAAGAGGTGATTTCACCCTACAGCACGCCCGTGAATCCAGTGACAAAGGCAGATGGTGCTGCCCGCTTTGTACAGGATTTAAGGGCCATCAACAACATCATTGTGCCTATAGCCCTGTTGTACCTGATGTCACTTAATTATTATCTGCCATTCCAGCAGACGCTGTTTGGTTCAGTGTGATAGATCTGAAAAATGCTTTCTTTTCTATCCCAGTTGATAAGATAACCAGACTACTTTTTGCTTTTTCCTTTGACAGACGCCAACTGACCTGGTGCAGAGATGCCCCAGGGATATGCTGATTCACCTGTAGTGTACAGCATAGTCCTCCGAGCGATGTTAGAGTCATGGTACATCCCCCCAAGGTTCTGTGCTGCTGCAATATGTCGATGATTTATTACTGTGTAGCATGTCAGCGGAGGCCAGCATTCAGGATGGTTTATCACTGTTATAATGGTTGTCAGGATGTGGTCACAAAGTGACACTTAAGCAAATGCAATGGTGTAAAATGCAGGTTGAATACTTGGGCTTTGTCCTCACAAAAGGTGAACGGAGAATCAGCGCAGAAAGAGTCCAGTCTATTGCGGGTTTGGTCGCCCCGCACACCAAGAAAGAAATGTTATCTTTCCTTGGTATGATAAACGGTAGACAATGGATTACTGGTTGCTCCCACTATTGACAATGTTTTGAGGCAAGCCACTCTGGATGGAAATCCAGATTTGATTAAATGGTCTTCTGAAATGTACAATGCATTTGATTATCTGAAATGTTCGCTCATGTCGAGTCCAGGGCTGGGCCTCCCTGACTATAATATGCCCTTCCACATGTTTGCACGCCAAAATTGTAAAACCATGGCGGGTGTACTGACACAAGAAAACGGAGGCAAGTTGCGTCCTTGTGTGTTTTTCTCAAAGGTAATGCCCACCTCTGTCCAGGGGATGCCGGCATGTCTGCGTTCTCTTGCAGCCTGTGCTATGATGGTAGAGTCGGCAAATTCTTTCACAATGTGACATTACACCATTTTGCACACCACTCATGATGTTGTAGGCCTACTCAAGGACATCCGCACTCAACACAGCAGGCAGCTGAGCTTATTGCACTCACTAGGACATGTATTCTACATGCTGATAGACCTGTCACCATTCATACTGAGAGTAGGTACACACATGGGGTAGTGTGGGACCATGGTATGATCTGGCAGAGGAGAGGATTTACGGCAGCAGATGGTAAGGATCATGTCTCACAGGGCAATGCGCTGGCAGTTAAGATGGCGAAATGAGTTGCCAAAAGCAACCTCACAGGTTTGTATAACCATTGGGAGATGCCATGTTTGGCATCTCCAACCCCTGAGATGCTGCAAATACTTACTGATCTTCAGTGGTATGTCACTGAACAGGAACAGCAGGACTGGTGTTATCCAGTATTGCAGAAAAATCCTGAGATAGGATTAGTCTGCGAAGAGGGGAAGTTATGCATTCCCCAACACAGTGCTTCCATCTTAAGTAGCACATTTCCACAGAGTAGGACATTCCACAGAGTAGGACATAAACAGCATTGAGATACTCATGGGTAGGCCTTTCCCCACACCATGGGCAAGACGCCCCCTGGTGGTGCAGGAAGGAGACTTGGACCTGATCAGAGAGAAGTACTAATCTGATCAAAGTCCTCAGTAAAACTGAAGAAAAAGTTGCTTGTAAGTCTCCTTCTCTTTCACAGGAATCAACCCGTCCATTCCGGATAGGCAACCAGGTGATGATCAAGATCTTAAAGAAGGGAAAGGAACCAGGAAGTTTCACCTACGGACAACCCACCGAGGTAGTCGCGATCACCAGAACAGCGGTCCTCACTGAACAATCGCCCACGTGGATCCACGCCACAAGGATTAAGTTGGTGAAGAAAAGAGAGGTACTAACGGGGGCAGACAGCCCTGACCTCCAACGAGGCCCAGAGGTACTAACGGAGGCAGACAGCCTTGACCTCGAAGAAGATACAGAAGGGGTACTAACGGAGGCAGACAGCCTTGACCCCCAACGAGATGACGCAGTCGGGAAATTCCTCGAGATGGCTGAGATGTAGTGCCTTAATAATTGTAATTTTGTGTCTCCTACTTACTGTCCCATGGCTGTGGAACAGACAGATATACCTGGAAACAGAATGCAGAGGGGAAGACAGTCTATGCAAGACAAAGGAGAACTTATGGCTGTACCTGGCCAAAACTCTGAACTTAACTGACTTTTGTCTCCAAACCACTTTATCGGCATCTAACATTTTGGAGACATGTCTGGTAGCAGTCCCCACCCCACTAGACGTATGGACGGAGCTCCTACGTTCCCAATGGAACGACACAGACTTGGAGGATCATGATGTTAAATATGGATATGTAAATCCTTATCATGCTTGTTATGACTGTCCTACATATGAGAATCTGCAGAGTAATATGATAGAAATAATTACAGGTCTTGTCACAGCAGCAGAAATATGTTATAACTTCACCTGTGATGAGACACTATTGCCTCCCTGCATACAAGCAAAAATGCAGAATAAGATTAAGCCAAATATTTGTGATAGAGATTTAGGTAGTTGTAAAAAGATAATATCAGGAAAGAATATGCAATGTAATATTACAAAAACAGTACCATCCCTAGACAAACATGTACCTCTACCAACAGGATGGGTATTGGCCTGTGGGAATACTAGTTACACATACATACCGGCCAATATTACAGAGGGACCCTGTATAATAGCCAGGCTGACATTAGCAATGTTACCACTATTCCCAGCAATGCAGACACGACACACGAGAGACACTTCCCTACAGCTACCAGAAAATTGTGATTATAATGTGAATCTCCTCTCTAGATCAGAATATATGAGTTTAGGGATGTCTTTGGTAGGAGTACCAGGGTTGGCCGTATATAACCACAGGACAATATCAAAACTTGCCTGTTTTATGGTAAAACAGATAAATGTCACTAGTGCAATTCTGCAAGATATGCTGCTGGATATACAATCGTATAAAAAGGCTATCTTGCAGAATAGGGCAACTATTGACTATTTATTGCTCCAACATGGTGTAGGATGCTCAGCGTTCGCAGGGATGTGTTGTTTCAATTTATCAGATCACTCCCGTGGTATAAAAGATAAAATAGGCCAACTAGAAGACATGATTAAACATATAAAACAAGATGTTGACCAAGGTTGGTGGGACTGGCTTTTTGGCTGGATACCTGACTTTGGTCAAATAAGATATGTTGTAGGAGTGGCACTCGCCGTGATCGCTGCAATAGTGGGTCTCTGCTGTTGTCTACAGTGTGTGCCCTCCCTTCTGGCCGTATGTAAAAATGTGTCCGAAAGAGGGGTACACTCAACATTCCTCTATACTCCGGTAGAGGTAGAAGAGGCAAACACAACCCCAACAAAGCCTGAGGATTATACTCCTGAAGGGTATATGGAATATCTAAAGGCTTACAAGCAAACAAAGGAAGAGCAGAGAAAGAACCATATAGTTTAAGATAAATATAAGGTTCTAAAGAGAGGATTGATGGCGTATAAGTAACTCCATTTTGTCTTATTCAGCCACATGTATTACGATTGCATCAGGCCAGTGCACTATTCTAAGATTTCCATTTGTGTCTTTCTCCCTCTGTAGTATTGAGACCAGATTAGAAAAGGCCCATACATTTGTTTAACCAGCCTTACTTCACAAGGTCATTCTCATGTTTATACCTGAATGATTAACTGTCGCTACTATGAAACATCTATTTCTGTAAGTGCAGAGCTCATGTGTATTCAGGCCATACGATAAGACTAATGCTAACATATGATTGGATGTAATGGGAGGCCAATCCTCCCCTATATTAAGTGTTGGCACGCAGTGAATAAACCAGAATGGATCAGAGAAAGACACGTGTTTTTGGTCTCCATCTAATTCATTCTCCCGGTACCGGTAAGGCTTAATTCAAGCTGGCCACTGAAATCATGTGTTAGGGACACACCGTTAGGGAAGAGAGTAAATTTTCCTTACACCGGGAAAGCTGGGTAATAAGTCAGTGATAATATCTGATACCGGGAAAGCTGGGTAATAAGTCAGTGATAATATCTGATACCGGGAAAGCTGGGTAATAAGTCTGTAATAATATTGTACACCGGGAAAGCTGGGTAATAAGTCTTATAGACTTATTACCCAGCTTTCCCGGTGTCTGATATTATCACTGACCTATTACCCAGCTTATGGGGGGGGGGGGCATCTGTGGATGGCACTTATGGGGGGGAGCATCTGTGGATGGCACTTATGGGGGGGGGCATCTGTGGATAGCACTTATGGGGGGGGATCTGGGGGGGGCATCTGTGGATGGCACTTATGGGGGGGAGCATCTGTGGATGGCACTTATGGGGGGGCATCTGTGGATGGCACTTATGGGGGGGCATCTGTGGATGGCACTTATGGGGGGGGCATCTGTGGATGGCACTTATGGGGGGGGCATCTGTGGATGGCACTTATGGGGGGGGCATCTGTGGATGGCACTTATGGGGGGGGCATCTGTGGATAGCACTTATGGGGGGGGCATCTGTGGATGGCACTTATGGGGTGGGGGGGGGGGGGGTGGGGGGGATCTGTGGATGGCACTTATGGGGTGGGGGGGATCTGTGGATGGCACTTATGGGGTGGGGGGATCTGTGGATGGCACTTATGGGGTGGGGGGATCTGTGGATGGCACTTATGGGGTGGGGGGATCTGTGGATTGCTGCCTGGACTCCTTCTGGGCACCAGAAAGCACGGCGTCCTCGGTTGCTATGACGCCGTGCGCTCCCTCCTGCTGCCGGAAAACATATGAACTGAGCTTTACTGAGAACATACAGCATTTATAGAGCAACTGCTCTGAGAGTAGTTCTATTACGTAATATAAACACACATACATATGTATATACAGGTATGCTGGTTCAGTGTCCAAGATCCCCATTTAAATAACGCCAGGGCTTGAATGAACAGGCTCCTATTCACTCGAGCCTCCTCTGTCAATCCCTCTTATGTTTGGCTTATTCAAATAAAATAAGTGATATATGCTTCTTTTTCAGGCGAGCCCAGACCCGCTGCTCATTAGTGGCTCACGTCTGGCTAGGGAGAGGGAGGTCGCATATCCTGATTTCCAGGAGGGCTATTAGAGAAGACGGGGAGGGGGTTTGGTTTAAATTGGCAGAGTGAGCGCACGGCGTCCTCTTTTGCTATGACCCGTGCTGCGCTCCCTCCTGCTGCCGGAATACAGTGATACTCTCTTATAGATCTTAGCAGTATATATCACTGTATTCCGGCGGCAGGCTGGAGGGAGCGCACGGCGTCCTCTGTTGCTATGACGCCGTGCGCTCCCTCCTGCTTCCGGAAAACAGTAATACATTGCTATGATCTATAAGAGAGTATCACTGTATTCCGGCGGCAGGAGGGAGCGCACGGCGTCCTCTGTTGCTATGGCCGTGCGCTCCTCATGCTCCTGCCGGGAATACAGTGATACTCTTATAGATCATAGCAGTATATCACTGTATTCCGGCGGCAGGAAGGAGCGCACGGCGTCCTCTGTTGCCATGACGCCGTGCGCTCCCTCCTGCTGCCAGAAAACAGTAGCACATTGCTATGATTGGGCGCCCGCGCATGCGCGCAAAACTATGCGACGTTGCGCGCTCACAGTGTGAGTGAGAGGCCGGCTGTAGGATCGCAATAGTTACCAGTGCGCAGGTGCGGCATGGATGCGGCCGGCGAGATGTGGCCGTTATCCATGGGATACCAGAACAAACAAAGGAGAGTGAAAGGAGCGTTTTTAGGCTGAATGCTATGTTTTTTTTAATTACATGTATTAGAAGAAATGTTCAGTGGGGGGCAATGAATTAATGTGAACCTATTTAATTTAGTGGGACAACCCCTTTAAGGACTCTTTTACATTGTTTTTCCTGATATCTGCCCAATTGTTGATCCAAGATAAGCTAAACGTACACATTTCTGTACCCTTGATGGCCAAAAACTCGAGAATTTGAAGGTGAGACCTTGGCTTTACCTGCAACATTGTGCAGTCACTGGCTTCCGCAGGTGGACAGGGTTTCGCCCACATGTGGCAGTTGGAACGTGTGGACCTGGAGTTGTATTTACGTGCAGCAATCATCCCCTCTGTATGGGCATGAGCGATTGCTTCTGTGACCACTTTCTCCCATACAGATTCATTATTTGCCAGCAGCACATCTCTGCATATACAGGGTGATGTACAGGTAAAACTCGAAAAATTTGAATATCGTGCAAAGTTCATTTATTTCAGTAATGCAACTTAAAAGGTGAAACTAACATATGAGATAGACTCATTACATGCAAAGCGAGATATTTCAAGCCATTATTTGGTATAATTTGGATGATTATGGCTTATAGCTTATGAAACCCCAAAGTCACAGGGGGTATGGATGAATTAGCTGACTAGAGTGTGACACTTTGAGCCTAGAATATTGAACCTTTTCACAAAATTCTAATTTTAAGCTGCATTAATGCAATTCTTTTTCATTTTCATTACTGAAATAAATGGACTTTTGCACGATATTCAAATTTTTCGAGTTTCACCTATACTTCCATCAATGATTTGGTGTAAGATGTGGGAGAGAACAAGTGATAGGGAGGGACAGTATAAGAAGATTATAGGGAGAGAATAGGTGATAGGGAGGGACGGTATAAGAAGATTATAGGGAGAGAATAGGTGATAGGGAGAGACAGTATAAGATTATAGGGAGAGAATAGGTGATAGGGAGAGACAGTATAAGAAGATTATAGGGAGAGAATAGGTGATAGGGAGGGACAGTATAAGAAGATTATAGGGAGAGAATAGGTGATAGGGAGAGACAGTATAAGAAGATTATAGGGATAGAATAGGTGATAGGGAGAGACAGTATAAGAAGATTATAGGGAGAGAATAGGTGATAGGGAGAGACAGTATAGGAAGATTATAGTGAGAGAATAGGTGATAGGGAGAGACAGTATAAGAAGATTATAGGGAGAGAATAGGTGATAGGGAGAGACAGTATAGGAAGATTATAGGGAGAGAATAGGTGATAGGGAGAGACAGTATAAGAAGATTATAGGGAGAGAATAGGTGATGGGGAGGACAGTATAAGAAGATTATAGGGAGAGAATAGGTGATGGGGAGGACAGTATAAGAAGATTATAGGGATAGAATAGGTGATAGGGAGAGACAGTATAAGAAGATCATAGGAGAGAATAGGTGATGGGGAGGACAGTATAAGAAGATTATAGGGAGAGAATAGGTGATGGGGAGGGACAGTATAAGAAGATTATAGGGATAGAATAGGTGATAGGGAGAGACAGTATAAGAAGATCATAGGGAGAGAATAGGTGATAGGGAGGGACAGTATAAGAAGATTATAGGGAGAGAATAGGTGATAGGGAGGGACAGTATAAGAAGATTATAGGGAGAGAATAGGTGATAGGGAGAGACAGTATAAGAAGATTATAGTGAGAGAATAGGTGATAGGGAGGGACAGTATAAGAAGATTATAGTGAGAGAATAGGTGATAGGGAGGGACAGTATAAGAAGATTATAGGGAGAGAATATTTTGGAATTCTAGGATATATTAATGGGCAAGGAGTTACACAGAAATAATTGGGCCTCATCGCAAGAATCTGAATTGAGCCCTATGCCCTGCCCTCTCCCACTACCCACTCCTAGCCCCTTCCATTAGCTGCCCTGGCTACACTGGAACAGAATAGTGGAATCTGATCACAAGTGTGCACCTAGCCTTAACCATGAACTATGCTTGCTGTCTTTTATATAGTTTGCCATCCTTGCTCCATGAACTGTGCCAGCTGCTGCTTTTATAGTATATAGTGTGCCTATCCACCCCATGAACTGTGCATGCTGCTGTTTCACACAACATCCTCCCCCCCCCCCCCCTCATCAATGCTGACTGGCAGAGGAACAGGGTCAGGACAAGGTATTTTGGTGCCCCTGGCAGATTAGGCAAATAGCGCCCCCTGCAGTTAAAAACTAACTTTACTTGCTAATAAAATAAATGTTAACCTTAATTTACAAGGTACAGAAACAGAATACTAAAATATGTAGCCTAGCTACAATTGATGTCTCTCTGACTATGGCAGAATTTCCTAATACACACCTCAGCTGCTCCAGAACCTCCTTATACCCACCTCAGATGCTGTAGAACCTCATAGTACACACCTCAGCTTCTGCAGAACCTCAAAATATACACCTCAGCTACTGCAGAACATCTTAATACACACCTCAGCTGCTGCAGAACCTAATAATACACACCTCAGGTGCAGACACAGCATACTAAAATATTTCATCTAGGCACAATTGATGTTACTCTGACTGCTGCAGAACCTCCTAATACACACCTCAGCTGCTGCATAAAATCATAATACACACTTCAGCTGTTACTGAACATCATAATACACCCCAGAAGCTGCAGAACACCATGAGAATTACAACTCCCAGCATGTCCAGATTGTTATTATGGGCCTCAGAGGAAATTATAGGGAGAGGGGTATAAAAGGAGAAAACTACAACTCCCAGCATTACAAGACTTGTGGTATGGAATCAGTTGAAATTACATGGAGATGGATATAATAGGACAGAACTACAACTCCCATCTTTTCTAGGATATTATGATGGGCTATCCCAGGACACCACTAACCCCTGCTCCATGCATAACACTGGAGCTCTGCCCCCTCACATTGTGACATCCCACAGGTGGATCACCATTTCTGTACACTGCTGTGCTCTGGCTTCCTGCACTGGTCACATGATGTTGACATCATCAAGGTGAGGGCTGGCAGCCTTAGTCCTGGGGGGGCAAATCCAGTCAAGTGGCCCATTTTTAGCCCCGCCCATTATTAAAAGCTCCTCCTACATATAATAGGCCACTCCCAATAAACACTGTACAGCTGAAATTCTATTGTTGAGGCCTGTATCTACACATCATATGGAGAGGGGAGGCCTGTCCTGGCTGCACTGCCTGCTTATACAACAAGCTACAGCCAGGAAGCTCCTCCGCTCTCCTCCCTCCCCAGATCCTGCTTAAGGCTTGTGGTTCCCCCCCACCATCTGCCACCCGCCCGTGGCCTGCTGCCCCCTTTGGCCGTCTTCACCCAGCTCTGAATCCTCCTTCTGCAAATGGCAGGGGGAGGAGCCGGAGCATCTCCTCTTCTACATAGCGCCCCATACCTCTTACATCCAGTGATGTCACCTTTTGTAGACGTTCTTTCTTTATCTTCTCCATTCAGACCAGACCGCCATGATGATTTTTCAGCCATCTCCCATCTCTGCAGAGATTAACAAACAGACATTAGTTTCCCACTTTTCCATCATCTTCACATCTTCTGAACACCCTTTCCTGCCACCCCCAATACTATACTGCAGAAACAGTCCCCTGGAAATACTACTACCACACAGATAGTGCCCCCTTCAACAATTATTGGCACACAGTGCTCTAAAAAATAACTGCGCCCAGACATTAATAGTATAAAGATAATGTCCCCCAAAAATTGTGCTAAGCTGATACTGTGCCAGGGTGCCCCCCAAAATAAAAACAGTGCTCCCCAAAATCCCACCAATAGAAGTAATTATCTGCCATAGCACAGTTAGTAGTAATAATGCCCCTATAGTGCCCATACTAGTAATCATGTTCCTCATAGCCCCCCAGTAGTAGTAAAGCTCCGCATAATACCTCCTAGTAGTAATAATTCTCCCTATAATATGACAGTACATGAAATACCCCCGCTTAGTGCCCACAGTTGAGCTAATATCCCCATAATGTATACCAGTATAAAATACCCCTATATAGTGCCCCAGTAAATGCCCTCATAGTGCTCCTCTCCCCCCTTCCCCATAGTGTCCCCCATAATATTCCAGTAAAAAAATGCCCCTTAGTGCCACCAGATGCCCCAATAATGCCCCAAATAATGCCCCATAGTGCCGCTCTCCCCTATAATGCCTCCCATAATGTGCCAGTAAAAAATGCCCCTTAGTGCCACCAGATGCCATAGTGCCCCCATAATGTGCCAATTAAAAAGGCCCCTTTAGAGCCCCCACTTCCCCATAGTGCCCCCAAATAATGCCCCTATATTGCCAACAGATGCCTTATAGTGCCACTCTCCCCTATAGTGCTCCCATAATGTGCCAATGATAAAAAAAAAAGCCCCTTTAGAGCCCCCATAGTGCTCCTCTCCCTCATGGTGCCCCCCATAATGTGCCAGTAAGAAATGCCCCCAGAATGCCACCCCAAAAAAAAATTGAGCTGTAAGAAATGCCAGCTCCCCCCGCAAAGAAAAACAAAACACTAATACTTGCCTCCATCAGCAGCGATGCGATGCAGGCCTCTTCCGACCTGTGTCCCCCGCTGTGTGCTGCCAGCCTCAGGCAGCGCGATGATAATGACGTCATCGCGCCGCCTGAGCCAGCCTCTGATAGGCTGCAGGCATTAGTGCCTGCGGCCTATCAGAAGAACAGGGAAGGGAGACGCCTATCCCTCCCCTGCCCTGCCGCAGCACAGGCATCTGTATCGCTGTCCTGAGGACAGAGATACAGATGAATATGGAGATGAGCGCTTCCACAATGAAAGCGCTCATCTCCTACTGCCCGCCGCAATTACATCCAGGGCCGCGCCACCTGTGGTGGTCGGCGGTGCGGCCCTGGGGAATAAAAAAATAAAAAAATTGAAAGGCGGCTTCTTTTTTTTTTTTTTTTTAGGGCGGCCTGGGGGGCAATTGCCTCCCTGCCCCCCATCCCAGCCCGCCCCGTCAAGGTCCTTCTCCACATCCTGTCTTCTCCGCTGCACTGGTAGCTAGAAAAATGTAATTAGGGGACGGCCATGGCCAGACCCCTTCCCCACGGTATTTCTACCACATTTCAAATATGTAACGAAAATTACAACTGTGTTAGTGAAGGCATATGGCATCATAGTGTCTAGTTGAAAAGACGTATTGTGTGTCATCACTGAGTTTTAGTGAAAAAGTATTATACTGTGAAAAAAGCTTTCAGTAATTTCTCTGCATTTCACATCCGTAACGCAAATTACAACTCTGTTAGGCCTCTTTCACACGGGCGTCCCTGATTTGCTCCGGATGTGTCGCGTGTGCATTTCGGGAAAACCGCGCAAGTAGGCACGCAATTGTAGTTAGTTTTGACTGCAATTGCGTTCCGATGTTCAGTTTTTTCCGCGCAAGTGCACGCGCGTGAGAAAAAACTGAGTGTGGTACCCAGACCCGAACCCGGACTTATTCACTGAAGTTCGGGTTTGGGTTAGGTGTTCTATTCATTTTATTATTTTCCCTTATAACATGGTTATAAAGGAAAATAATAGCATTGTTAATAGAGAATGCTTACTAAAATGTGCCTTGAGGGGTTAAAAAATGTAAAAAAATTAACTCACCTCATCCACTTGAGGGTCCTACTGAATGAAGATAAAAGATCCTTCTATCTTTATTCAGCAGGACCTGCGTTGACGTCACCATGCTCACCACCTGGTGAGAGCGATTACGTCATCAAAGGTCCTTTTGCAGGTCCTGGAAGAAAAAGAAAGAAGACGATGCCGGCTGCGCGATCAAGTGGATGAGGTGAGTTAATATTTATATATTTTTTTTAACCCCTCAAGGCACATTTTAGTAAGCATTCTGTATTAAGAATGCTATTATTTTCCCTTTTATAACCATGTTATAAGGGAAAATATACAGTGATTAGACTTTAATGGGGTTGCTCATCCCTATAATCTCCTAGCAACCATGCGTGAAAATCGCAACCGCATCTGCACTTGCTTGCAGATGCTTGCGATTTTCACGCAGACCCATTCACTTCTAAGGTGCCTGCGTTGCGTGAAAAGCTCAGAATATGGCCTCATGCACACGACCGATGTTTTATTCCGTGTCCGTTGTGCTGTTTTTCGTGATTTTCTGCGGACCCATTGATTTTCAATGGGTCCGTTGAAAACTCGGCTGATGCACCGTTTGTCATCCGCGTCCGTGATCCGTGGTTCCAGTCCGTCAAAAATATATAACCTGTCCTATTATTTTTGCGTAAAACGGTTCACGGACCCATTCAAGTCAATGGGACCGCTAAAAAACATGGAGGCACACAAGATTGTCATCCGCATCCGCGCGTCCGCGTCCGTTTTTTTCCTATCATTTGCATGGCAAACCTGTCTTAGATTTTTTTTTACTTTCCATCATGTCTGGCGATCCTCCAAAAATAAAGGAAGACACACGGAAACAAAAACGGAAATGGATCACGGAACAACGGAACCCCATTTTGCGGAACGGAACACAACGGTCGTGTGCATGAGGCCTATAGAGCATGCTGCGATTTTCACACAACACACAAGTGATGCGTGAAAATCACCGCTCATCTGCACAGCCCCATTGAAGTGAATGGGTCCGGATTCAGTGCGGGTGCAATGCGTTCACCTCACGCATTGCACCCACGCGGAATTCTCGCCCGTGTGAAAGAGGCCTTAGTGAAGGCATACTGCATCACAGCGTCTAGTTGAAAAGATGTGTATCATCACTGAAAAAATATTGCATTGTCACACCCGAGTTTAAGTGAACGTGTGTTATTGTGTGAAAAACCCGTTCAATAATTTTAATTATTCATTCAATAATACAGCAGTCATAATGCTATTTTAACAGCAATGTTACTGAATGCATTACACATTGCCACAAGATAACGGGTGAGGTGAATACAGCAGCAAAGTCGCATTTGACATCAATAATGAAAAACAAAACTAAGTTAGTGAAGGCAGACGGCATCACAGCATCTAGTTGAATAGATATTTATAACCACTGCCAAAAAATTGCAGTGTTAGTGTAGGGCCAGTAGTACTGCATCAGAGCATGAAAGTTTCACTGCAAAAATTGCACTTACCATTGTAAATTGTAAATACCAGTGTGCAGTATGTTTTTGGAGTGGGAAGGCATTCGGGACACCTTAATCTGTAAATCACACCTCACCACCTGTGTCCTTGACCCAATCCCATCTCATTCCTAACCTAACCACTATAGTTATCCCTGCCCTTACCCACATCTTCAACCTATCACTAACCACTGGTGTCTTCCCTTCCTCTTTTAAACATGCAACCATGACACCGTTACTGAAGAAGTCTTCTCTGGACTTATCCAATTTATCCAGCTATTGCTTCAAAACTCCCATCAAAACTCCTAGAACTTTTCCATCTTCCCACCTCTCATCCAACTCACTTTTTGATCCTCTACAATGCAGCTTCAGACTCAATGACTCCACTGAAAAGGTCTACTAATGGGCAAAGCTAAACGTCATTACTCTGTACTCCTACCTTTTGACCTATCCTCTACCTTTGACACTTTCAACCATTCTCACTTGTTACAAACCCTATCTTCTCTTGGCATTGAAGACCTGGCCGCCTGCTGGTATATAATGTGTGTGCCGTGTTTAAGTACAAGCAGGCATTCTGCCCCTGTTAAGGCCTAATTTTTGAACACTTGCGCAAAACGAGCAACTTTCTTCGGACAATTAACATTTGTACGTGTTTAAATATGGACAGTCATTATGTTCCGTGAATGCATAATTTTTGGATGCTTGTTCCCAACAAGCCACTGTCTTTTACCCACAACACCATGTGTGTTTAAACACCATCTGCCCCCGAAAAGAGACAATTTTTGAAAGCTTCATAGTATGAAAATGCATAACACATGTGATGGCGCAGTGTGTTTTTAAATATGCTGTTTATTAACACAGTCAAACCTGAGTTTACCCGAAGCGAAATATTTCAGTTTCACTGACATTATTTGTTATTGCTTTCAATGAGTTCAAATACTTATGGTCGGGGGAAAGAAAGAGAGAAACTTTGTAAAAAAGTAAGAAAAAGAGATAAGTCCTAGGAGACTAGAGGGTGGTATATATACATTTTCAGTGCAATTAGAGCAACTTTGTTTTGTATAAAATAATTTTTTTCAAAAATTCAATGAATGGGACACAAAATGAATTTGCACGAATGTTCGTTCCAAATAATTGCTCCGATCCTCAGGCCAATGAAGTACACTTACATCAGGAGTAATGTACAGTAAATTATGGAAATAAAAACTACAACTTGTCTGGCAAAAAAATAAGCTAAAGTTATAGCTCTTCAAATGCATTGAACAAAAATAACTCTGTCCTGGAGGCAAAAAATAGGCCAGAACTTCAAGGGATGTTGCCATCTTAGACATTTATGGCATATCATACCACATCAGCTAAGCTATTTGTTCTGCATTTTATGTAGTAGAGTTGAAATTTTCCTGTTGTGGCTCTCCACAGCAGATTCTGCATGGGTTACGTACAGATTTATCTGTGGATTCAAAGGGGATTATACCCACGTACATTGAAGGCAGGGAATCCATTGTATTTGTACAACATAATGAGCATGCTGTGGATTTCAATATTTTCAACATGCTCATTTTCATGTGGATGGCATTTTGAAAGACCCATTCGCCTGTATTGTACACTAATTTTCAGGTGCAGAATCCACAGTGCAAATCCCCTGTGTCTGTAGTGTGTCATTGTGTTCTGCCTTTCTGATGATGCAACTGTTATTTCTTCAGGGATGGGATTAAATTTTTAACAAGTTTCTTAGTTGGCATGTGGGATTCCTATGGAGTTGCATGCTATGGAAAATTATTCCTCCTGTAATAAAGCATTGGCCAAGTCAAGTTAACCCATGCTTAATAAGTTTGTACCTTTTGATACGAACGCTCCCAGTATGGCCTAACCAATAGCAAAGACATGTTGGGAGCTGTTGTTTCACGAACAAGAATGGTCACGATGACTGTGCAGAGCTTGCAAGTGAATATAGTACTGATCCAACACAGTCACAGGTAAAATAAACATTTACTTCAGTGATTCACATATAATGCCTTCTCTGTTTCCAGTCTCTATCTTTCCCTATTGTCTTCCATCTAGTTCAGTGGTTCTTAACCTTGTTGGAGGTACTGAACCCCACCAGTTTCATATGCGCATTCACCGAACCCTTCTTAATTGGAAAAATTAAATATGATTTTTTCAAATTCAAAACATAGGTATATATTTATACATAGGTGCACAAAGTGAATAAAACCATTAAAGAACAAAACCATTAAGAACAAAGAACAAAACCATTTAAAACATGATTTTCACACAAAAATAAAAACATAATGAATATTTACTGCAAATCAGTGTGACTTCTGCTGTTGTCTTTCAGAGACCAGGTCAGAAATGCGCGGCTTTACCTTGGCAAGTGCCACTCTCATGTCATTTTCGCAACAAAGTCTGTTCCTTTTCTTCGTTTTTATGTCCAGCATCCTTGAAAAGGATTGCTCGCAAAGATATGTTGTAACAAACGGTATGAAAAACTCCAGAGCTTTCTTAGCAATAACAGGGTACGTTACCATTTGTTGACACCAAAACGTTGAGAGCGTTGTTGTTCTGAAGAGTTGCTGTTGAACCTGGCTCTGCTGAAGTTCAATGATTTCATTGAGGTATTCATCATTGACATCTGTTGTCTCAACACTAAATGTGAATGGCTGTCTCACCCATGCTGGATATGACTCTCTTGTAGGGAAGTATCCATCAAGAGACGTTGCAAGCTCATCTAAGTGCGTGGCAATTGCTTGCTTCAGTTCCGTGGGTACAGAAATGTCTCCGATTCCAGATACATCTTCGATCTTACTTACACAGTCGTCTAGCAGGGGAAAGTTTGCGAAGTTATCGTTCTCTATTCGTCGTTTCCATAACGGTAGCTTTTTTTGAAAAGCCTTCAGGCTTTCTTCCGCTTCGATGATGTTGACTCCACCGCCCTGCATCTGTTGATTGAGATGATTTAGAGCTGCAAAGATATCAGTCATGTACGCTAAAATGAGAATGAACTCAGAATCTTTGAAGCAATCTGCATGACAATGTTGGTGCTCTTGCAAAAACAAGGCTAATTCCACACGCACGGCAAAAACACGATTCAACACCTGTCCCCGGGATAACCACCGAACGTTGGAATGGTACAGAAGTACCTCAAATTCAGATCCCATTTCTTTACACAGCTCCCTGAAGATGCGGTGCCTCAGAGCACTATTTCGCACATAGTTCACACATTCCACTACAATTTTTAATACTTCTGCCAGTTTTGGAGGCAAGGTTTTTGTTGCCAATGCATGCCTATGCAGAATACAATGCGTAACAATGATGTGTGGTGCATCGGCTTTCACTAGCGCACCAAAACCAGACTTTCTTCCCAGCATGGCTGGAGCTCCATCCGAACAAACTGCAGAAACCATATCCCACGAAAGATTGTTGTCTTTGAAGAAGTCATCCACAAGTTTCTTCACATCGGCTGCCTTAGTTGTTGTTGTAAGAGGCTTACAAAATAAAAACTCTTCCTTTATCACGTCGACCTCCTAATACACTACTGACCCCCAGCCTCCCAGCCACCCCAATACACTGCTGACCCCCCAGTCCCTCAATACACTGCTGACCCCCTCCCAAAACAATCCCAGCCCCCCTAATACAATGATGACCCCCTTCCCAGCCCCCCTAATTCACTGCTGACCCCCATCCTTGCCACCCCAATACACTGCTGACCCCCACCCTCCCAATACACTGCTGGCCCCTCCAATACAATGCTGACCCCTTAAATACAATACACAATAGGTCCTCCAAGCCCCTTTACTCTTACCTGTAGTACAACAGGTCAGCTTAGCTCAGTGATGCCGATGTCAGTGTGCAGGAGGGACAGGATGCCGCCGCCGCCACCATGCTGTGCAGTCACTAGATCCGCCGCCGCGCAGCCGCCGGATATGACGTCATGTCGTCATATGCCGCTCACATCTGGCGGCTGGCGGAAGCAAAATCATTGCGCTTGCTCGGCTCTTCTGATCATGAGCCGCAGCGGGCGCAAAAGGAGTCTGAGTAACAGGAAATAAATATTTTCCTGTCTTCTGGCAGCCACCTATCAAAGCGGCCCCCCAGGGCCGGCGGCCGAACCCGCGAGACTGACTCACCGAAGCCCTGGGGTTCGATCGAACCCAGGTTAAGAACCACTGATCTAGTTCAATCGGCAGAGATCCCAGCACTTGCTGTTCTTCTTCAATCAATAAACTTGTACTGACTGATACTATCTATTCCATTTAGTTCAGACCTCCATGACTACTACTTCCAGCTACATCTAGTCTCCGCAGAGTTTGGCAACCCAATGCCATTAGCTTCTCAACTTTGCAGTTAGTTAATCCTTACCCACTATACTAAGTCAACTTCCTCAAAATGCCACATACTGCTCTTATGTATGACTCCTGAAAACAGAACCGCCACATACTTTGACCCTTGCAAACAAAAACATATACAGTGTCCCCTTAATAAAATATTGTTACCCATTGTATCCCCTGAATATGATATTGCCAAAATATGTGTTTTCTGAATATTATTCTGGCACACTGAAGCCTGGAGTATATATTATGCACCCTAAAATGGTTCCACTGTGCCCTGAAATTACCGTATACCATATACATAAATTGTGCCTCCAGTAGTCCAAAGAATACACTGTGCTCCCTGTAATCATTATAATATACTGTGTCCCCTGAAAATGAGACTGCCCCTCCCACCCAAAGATACTTGCCTGGCCCAGTTGCAGCACTATCATGTAGACATGCAGTCTGGCATCTTCTGGCCAGGGTTGGCTCCTGTGGAATAGTGCAAGTGGTGCAATAATATACTTGTGCCTCCTGAATCTCAGGAAAAGTGGCAAATGGCAGAGCAGGGAGCCAGCAAATTCAATTGAATCCGTGAGGAACTGGGTCAGGATCCTGTTTCTCCTGGTTCCCAGAACCTGCTTTTATTTTTAGCAACTAATTCAGGAGAACCAGGAAGAAATGGCTGGATCCCAGCCCTGTATTTCTTCACTCTTTTAAAAGTCTTATGAAATGAAGGCATTTCTCAAGACTAAAAGGAAGTACTGCAAGTGAGTTGCAACCAAATCAGTAGACATGTCCTCCTTCCTAGTAGTATGTCACTGTGAAATAGACGTCTTGGGTAATTGCTCACCTCTTTGTTCAAGGAAGTGAATCATTTGGCTTTCAAGGAAATGTATCCTCAGAAAATAACCTTTTGTTTAAATTATGCTTTTGAAGGGTTTCTGTCACCAGAATTAACCCTTTTAAACTGTCTGACAATAGCGATGTGCTATTGTCCAACTATTGTCCAACTCTGCTATTTTTATGTTTATGGATATGCCCCTTGCTGCACAATTCTTACTTTTGTAATATGCAAATTAGCCTCTAGGAGCAGGGGAGGCATGGCTCCTGTTCCTAGAGGCTCTGTTCTCCCCCTTCATTCCGTCCTTGATTGACAGGCTAGCGTTCGTCTTCTCCTGCCGGTCCTGTGTGCTGGGTAAGTCTCGCGGCTGCACAGTGCCGTTTTACCAGCACACAGGGCCGGCAGGAGAAGACGAATGCTGGCCTGTCAATCAAGGACGGCAGGCCGTGGAATGAGGTGGGAGAACAAAGCCTCTAGGAGCAGGAGCAACGCACCTTCCCCCCCGCTCCCAGAGGCTAATTTGCATATTGCAAAAGTAAGAATTGTGCAGCAAGGGGGCATCAATAAACATAAAAATAGCAGAGTTAGATTCTGCTGACATTAGCACATCGCTATCGTCAGACAGTTTAAAAGGGTTAATTCTGGTGACAGAAACCCTTTAAGTTAAATATATGTTTTCTTGGAATTTTTGGTGATTTTTTTTAAAGTTTCCATGTAATATCTACAGTAAATAAAAACATTTTTGCACTGGCTACTAGGACTAAAATATGTTAAGACGTCAGTCCAGATTTATTCTACACTGCGTGCAGAATTATTAGGCAAATGAGTATTTTGACCACATCATCCTCTTTATGCATGTTGTCTTACTCCAAGCTGTATAGGCTCGAAAGCCTACTACCAATTAAGCATATTAGGTGATGTGCATCTCTGTAATGAGAAGGGGCGTGGTCTAATGACATCAACACCCTATATTAGGTGTGCATAATTATTAGGCAACTTCCTTTCCTTTGGCAAAATGGGTCAAAAGAAGGACTTGACAGGCTCAGAAAAGTAAAAAATAGTGAGATATCTTGCAGAGGGATGCAGCACTCTTAAAATTGCAAAGCTTCTGAAGCGTGATCATCGAACAATCAAGCGTTTCATTCAAAATAGTCAACAGGGTCGCAAGAAGCGTGTGGAAAAACCAAGGCGCAAAATAACTGCCCATGAACTGAGAAAAGTCAAGCGTGCAGCTGCCAAGATGCCATTTGCCACCAGTTTGGCCATATTTCAGAGCTGCAACATCACTGGAGTGCCCAAAAGCACAAGGTGTGCAATACTCAGAGACATGGCCAAGGTAAGAAAGGCTGAAAGACGACCACCACTGAACAAGACACACAAGCTGAAACGTCAAGACTGGGCCAAGAAATATCTCAAGACTGATTTTTCTAAGGTTTTATGGACTGATGAAATGAGAGTGAGTCTTGATGGGCCAGATGGATGGGCCCGTGGCTGGATTGGTAAAGGGCAGAGAGCTCCAGTCCGACTCAGACGCCAGCAAGGTGGAGGTGGAGTACTGGTTTGGGCTGGTATCATCAAAGATGAGCTTGTGGGGCCTTTTCGGGTTGAGGATGGAGTCAAGCTCAACTCCCAGTCCTACTGCCAGTTTCTGGAAGACACCTTCTTCAAGCAGTGGTACAGGAAGAAGTCTGCATCCTTCAAGAAAAACATGATTTTCATGCAGGACAATGCTCCATCACACGCGTCCAAGTACTCCACAGCGTGGCTGGCAAGAAAGGGTATAAAAGAAGAAAATCTAATGACATGGCCTCCTTGTTCACCTGATCTGAACCCCATTGAGAACCTGTGGACCATCATCAAATGTGAGATTTACAAGGAGGGAAAACAGTACACCTCTCTGAACAGTGTCTGGGAGGCTGTGGTTGCTGCTGCATGCAATGTTGATGGTGAACAGATCAAAACACTGACAGAATCCATGGATGGCAGGCTTTTGAGTGTCCTTGCAAAGAAAGGTGGCTATATTGGTCACTGATTTGTTTTTGTTTTGTTTTTGAATGTCAGAAATGTATATTTGTGAATGTTGAGATGTTATATTGGTTTCGCTGGTAAAAATAAATAATTGAAATGGGTATATATTTGTTTTTTGTTAAGTTGCCTAATAATTATGCACAGTAATAGTCACCTGCACACACAGATATCCCCCTAAAATAGCTAAAACTAAAAACAAACTAAAAACTACTTCCAAAAATATTCAGCTTTGATATTAATGAGTTTTTTGGGTTCATTGAGAACATGGTTGTTGTTCAATAATAAAATTAATCCTCAAAAATACAACTTGCCTAATAATTCTGCACTCCCTGTAGTTATTATCTATGATTAGAGCACCATTCATTCCATGGCGCTGTACATATAAGAAGGGGTGTGCATACATAATATAAAACAATTGCAGTAATCATGAACAAAACAAGTTACAGGCTGGTAGAGAAGGAGGGAGGACCCTGTGCCCAAGGGCTTACGATCTACAAGAGATGGAAGAAGGATACAGTAGATGAGGGTAAAGCTGGTCATATGGGGGTATAGCAGCAGCAAGGTTAATGTAGGTTGTAGGCTTGTCTGAAGAAGAAGGTTTTCAGGTTACTTCTGAAGGTTTCCATGGTAGTTGAGTGTCTGGGGTAGAGAGTTCCAGAGTATGAGTGATGCACGGGAGCAATCTTGAAGGTGATTGTGGAAAGAGCAACTATGAGGACAGTAGAGAAGGGAACAGGTTGTGGACGGCCCTGTATGTCATAGTTACTGTTCCTCATTTCTGATTGGAGGCAGTCCGCTATATCAATGTGGGTTATATACACTTGCACTTGTCAGAAGTTTTTAATCCAAAACAACAAAAACTAGATAAAAGTGTTTTTTTGCATGGGAGTTTTTATCGCTTGTTTAATATAGACCATTGTTTTTATTGGGAAGCTGGAATTTGTTCACCTTTTATAGTTAGTGTTTTGTACTGAATCTTCTGGGCAGTGGGGAGCCAGTGAGGGGGCTGCAGAGAGAAGAGACAGAGGGGTAACGGGGGAGAGATGGATTAATTGGGCAGAAGAATTGAAGGTAGATTGGAGGGGTGCTAGAGTGCTATATTTGAGGCCATATTGGAAGATGCTACAGTAGTCTAGGATGGAGATGATGAGGGCATGAACATGTGGGCCAAAAATCTGTCTAAAAAAATGTTGAAAATTGGTGCAATTTGTGACATCTAGAGTTTCTAATTTTTTTTCTGATATGCTTGAAAAAAGTGTGGGCTTAGTGGACAGTGGGTAGAGCTTTAGGGGATGGGAAAGGCCTAATATGCATGATTTTGAGCCAAACTTTTGGCGCACTTCTGGCTTAAAAATCTGCCTTAAAGTTAGTCAACCAATAGTTGGTATAGAGTCAGAGACAACTGTCTATCCCTGCACCACATAATCTATATAATCTTATAATCCAGCCTGATAAATCTAGTGCAGGTCTTTACAGCCTATCTATGCTTCTACCATTTTTAGGATTAGTAAATCTGGGTCTTCCTGTTGTTTGAAAGCAATCACATGCGTCATAGACACAATGGACAGGAGGGGACCTCATTGACTTCAATAGGAGAGTTACCTAGGCATGCTCTGTGACCTGTGCAGAAGGTCAGGAGGGAGTAGTTAAGCCATGATATTACCTATTGTGAATGGTGGATCCTGTGTTAACTGTACATTGGTGATATCCGTCATTGTAATTCTGCCTGTCATGATAATGAGATGGCTGCTGAGAAATTATCTGTACAAAACAGAAAGTTTTGACATGTTATTAGGCCTAATGGCCAGTGCAAATACTGCAGGATTTTAGGCTTTTTTCTTAAAGAGTCACTGAGTTTTCAAAAAACTTTCGATATGTCATAGAGACATATCAACAGTTTTGATTGGTGGGGGTTTGATTAGCGGGGGACAGAATCAAGATGGCCCATAGACTTCTATTGAGTCCGTCCCCTGTAATGAGGAAATGCAGTGACCCATCGGCGAATGGTGGAGACAATAACCAGGGCCGCTGATACCAATAAATACAGCTTCTTCTTATGCAATTTGATGATAGGTGCAGTAGTACAAATAGTAGGAAAAGTTAGATTACAGTGCAATCCTCTCTTAATAGCAGTGTAGAAGCAACAATGATGATAGTTGTAGTACTCTTGCTCTCTCTCGCTCTCTCGCTAAAAAACTCTTTACGGTTTCTCAACAGAACCCCAAAGGTTTTCTGGGCTTGGGCCTAGTCAATGCAGGAGCTCTTATCGTACACATCTCTGATGTAGCTTCTTCTCAGACTAGAATATAGAGAAATCCACAGCACTCTTCATTTCAGGTGAAAAAAACGGTTACTTTATTAGTAACAGCAGCATACAGATAGCAACGTTTCAACCATCTCTGGTCTTTCTCAAGCTATGAAATCACATAGTGGAATGTGCCTTTAAATAGTGGGTCAGTGGGTGTGTCCCTTGTGGGGGGTGTGGACGTTACATCACATAATCTAAATCCTGCATCTGGAGTGACTTAGTGAAGCTAATTACACCATCTATACATCACCTATACTTAATATTGAATGATACTTACTGGTGAAGGAGGGTTATGCCCAAATTTGACGAAATGTTCCGGGACAGGTAATTCTAGGGCAAGTTTGCGGACTTTTGACTTGTGTTGGGTGAGTCTCTTTTTAATCCCCTGTGCGGTCTCACCCACGTAAAGAAGTCCACATGGGCATTGTAAAATGTAGATGATGAATAAGGAGTTACATGTATAAAATTGTTTGTGGTATCTAGTACCTGTCCGGGGTGCACAATTGCATTGCCCTTCATCATTCTGTTGCAATGGCAACATCCTAGGCATGGGAAGCTGCCCATTCTTTTATTCCTTTGCTGCTGTAAGGTGTATGAATCTGCATGTACTAGTCTATCTCGTAGATTAGTACCCCTTTTGTATGAAAATAGTGGGGAGTGGGGGATTTTGAAACTCAGGAATTTTTGGGAAAGCTTGGGTCAGAAGTTTCCAGGTTTTTTTTATGATCATTGAGACCTCATTACTGAGAGGGGTATATGTAGACACAAATGGAATTTTTTGGAGCTGTTCTTTACGTTTTCTTTTTTCAATCAGTCCTTGTCTAGTCATACTCTGTACTCTGTCCTCATGTTTTTTGATCAATTTAGGGGGGTATCCTTTTTCCGTAAATTTCTGTGTCATTTTATCTAGTCGAGTTTGTATATTTTGTTCTTTACTCACTATCCTCCTGACTTGTAGGAATTGGCTATACGGGAGCGATTTTACCATCCCGCGTGTGTGTGCACTATCAAAGTGCAGAAGGTTGTTTCGGTCTGTTGCTTTCCGAAAAAGGTCAGTGTGTAGAGAGTTGTTTTCCGTGTAGACCAACACGTCCAGGAACTGTAGCTGATCAGCTGAGTGTACCTTCGTGAACTGCAATTCCTGATAAATCCCATTGAGATAGTCGTTAAACTCCTGCAATTGAGATACTGTTCCTGTGCAGATGAAGAAGATATCATCTATATATCTCACCTAGCCCCGCACAAATTGGAAGAAGCTGGATGGATATATATGTACATCTTCAAAATGTGCCATGTAAATGTTGACGTAGGCCGGGGCCACATTGGATCCCATTGCGGGATAAGTAGAGTGCCCAACAATAGATTATTGTTGTCTCTGTTTATATCACAATTGTCACTTTTTTGCATTATAGGGGGTTCTCCATATGAAACCACGTATTATTACCTTCCTCACCCGACGACTTCTCCAACTGCGCCTACACAGACTCCGTCTCGGCCAAGACCTCTATTACTCCTACCATAAATTTCCAGCAGCTTCACATGAACCACGGGGGTAAGTTTGATATATAAATGGCCTTTAATATCAAGGATGAATGCTGAAGGTGCGACAATTTTTGTCCCTGACCGCCATTGAGCCAGTAAGCAATCAGGGAGATACTGTCATGTTACCTTACCCCTGTTACAGAGTAAACTCACTAAAGTAATTCTGTGGTTAACACTGTTCTCAGATGGGGAATGTATGAATGGTAGCTTTTGACCCCTCTTTTAGGGACTGATGGCCAACTTACTGTTGACCATGTCCCTGTAGGGGCCACAGCCCAGCATGAGGACTCATGTTACAACTGGAATCGCCTGACCAACGATGCCAGCCAGGTGAAATCCTCATATACCTTGGCCAGCTCTATATCAATCACCACCCCGGTCCTCCCTCTAGCTGCTGGGACATATGGCTTATACAGTTGCTGCGGAGGGGACGTGATCCTCGCTCTCCTTGGGATTGCCCCTTCTCCCCAGCAACGATAGACATCACCGACGCCTGTGCCCTGGTTTGGTGCTGCCGACGGGAGGCGTGCCCATAACCAGGATCTGCCCCCTGCCCTTGGCAACACCGGACGTCACAGGCGCCTGATTTTTCTATTGGCTGCCTTAGGATCCCTCCCCCTGTGGGTGTGGGGACTTGGCGCATGCGCATATGGATACAGAGTACGCCGGATTATGGCACGAATTCACTCTTGAATGCAGCGCTGGTTTTCATATGGACCCTCCTTCACCAGTAAGTATCATTCAATATTAAGTATAGGTAATGTATAGATGGTGTAATTAGCTTTACTAAGTCACTCCAGATGCAGGATTTAGATTATGTGATGTAACGTCCACACCCCCCACAAGGGACACACCCACTGACCCACTATTTAAAGGCACATTCCACTATGTGATTTCATAGCTTGAGAAAGACCAGAGATGGTTGAAACGTTGCTATCTGTATGCTGCTGTTACTAATAAAGTAACCGTTTTTTTTTCACCTGAATTGAAGAGTGCTGTGGATTTCTCTATATTCTGTTACCTGACGGGACCCCCAGCCAGGATCCCCATCCGCTGGCACCATCTCACCATATTTTTTTTATCTGCGTTTGTCCCCAAATTGGGACCTGGAGTGCTGCTTACCCCATTTTTTTTTTGTTCTTCTCAGACTAGACACATTGATTTACTAATGAGAGGGAAAAACCAGCCCACATGACTTCACATGAAACACAATAAATCTCAACATTTAATTTAAGAATATTGCATTAACTCTTTAGGAATTAATTAACCCTTTCTAGTAGTCCTCTGAGGTACTGCAGAGAGAGAGAGAGAGAGTGCGATATACGAGGATAAAAAAGATAATTCGCCTCTCCCTGTCTTTGGCTTAAAGCATTGCATAAAATGTATTCACACACAGCAAGTGTCTTGCAGAAATGTCTACGACTGAAAGTCATTTCCATATGTGTGAGTGAGGTTGTTTCTGCAATATAATAATCTTTATTTATATAGCGCCAACATATTCCGCAGCGCTTTACGTTCAGAGGGTTCATGTACAAACAAAATCATACATTACATAGCAAAACACTCAGTCAACAATGAAACCAAGAGGAATGAGCTTACAATCTATGAGGAGATAGGGGTGACACAAAAGGTAAAAAGTGCTTGTTTCATACAATGGTCCAGTCATCTTAAAGAGGACCTTTTATCTGTTTAACCCTAGTCTAATTACCTTATAGGGCGGCACCCACTGATGTCATTGTGCATTTTTTTCAAAGCTCATGCTCCCTGGCTATGAGAGGTGCGATCTGATTGGATACGCTCACAACAAGGGAGAAGAGAACCGCTCCAGTCTCCGCCGAGTATAACCAAGTTGGCTAATTAGAATATAAGATGCCAAAATCAACGGGGGACAACAGTGGACGAAAAAAGAAAAAAAAGTGCGATGACATCAGTGGGTGCCGCCCTATAAGATAAGACCCTAATTAGACTAGGGCTAAACAGATGAAAAGTCCTCTTTAACACAATAGGGGAGTAGATATAAAGCTGCCACCAGCCAATATCTGTAGTGCTTTACTGCTTTTGAGTGTATGGTGTGTGGTGGTCACAAATGCTGCAGCCAAATGTTACATTAATGTCTATGGCTACATTTTGTAAAGTCTACGGTACATACACAGGGTGGGAATTTATCCAGACTGATGTTCCCATGCACCAGTCATGATCCTGTGCTGGAGTAAGATGTGCCTGACTTAGAGGCATATTTACACGTATCTGTTCCATGCCACTCCGGTCTGTGCACTCTCTCCCGTTCCTCTATCTCATGCTCCACTGCAGCAAATGACTGGCTTCGGTGGTGACGCACCTAAGCGACACGTCAACATTGAAGCCAGTCATTGCTTGCAGTGGCACAGATTATCATGTCCATGCACCTGCCAGAAAAAAACAAGCAGGCCAGAAGATGTAGGAATGGGAGCCAACATGTAGGACCAGAACAGCAGGGAGCAGGTAACTATGAATCTTTCAGTAGTTATTGGAGAATAAGGGCCTTCCGTTGTTAGCTGATTATTCTCAGAAAATCCTTTCAAAAGGTTCTGTTCTTTTTATGGCCCACTCTAGAGATGAGAGAAATTCTTAAAATTAGTTTAGTTTATGATTATGCAAATGTTTCTAAACTGTGGTCCTTTTCCTCATTATGGAGCGCGCCAACTATGCATAAATGTGAGCGGAGTATTGTAGGCCAGGCAATAAAGGTTAGAAAGATACTCTCTTCTGATATCAGGTGATGTTAGAAACGCTAATTTGCACATATTTTTCACAGAAGCCAAGAGGAGAATCGCTTAGCCTATAATAGTGATCACATATATTAACTGGTCTCCAAAATAGAACTAGTACCCACCCAGAATTCCCCCCACGGCCTCTAAGCTAGAAAACTTGATTTTGTCCTTGTAGAGCTATTAGCAGATGAGAGCTTGGTTTGCTATTATTCTAGTTTTGCTAGGAATTCTGTTTCAAAGGCTGAGCAGTGATTGGATGGCTATGGTGTATCTGCAGGTGTGAAACACTCAGCTTTTCTAATTATTTTAGGAAGAAAACTGAATTGCACTTGTTTTTCATCTGCAGATCTATCTCACTTAATTTGGGTTTGTTAGAAGCTGAGTTTTTTTTTTGTTTTTTTTTTAGAAAGCTCAGGACAAATCCAAATCAATAGAATCAATTTTCTCATCTCTAGTATGCATATTTATACAAATGCAGGAAAAAGGGGGTCAGTCAGCACATCCCAATGCGCAGGTGCACGCTGCCATGGTTAGAAACACAAAGAAAAAACACACAATGCAACAGCACTCTGCAAACACAAATAAAGTACAATAATGCCATAGTTATAGAAAATATTCTTGTGCTGATGCTACAGTTATTTTGTAAATTTGAGATTCTTGGCAAATACTTTTTGTACAAAATTATTTGGCCTGTCTGCCGGCGTCAAGGCGATCTCTGTAAGACAGGAACCGAACACTAAATAAAATTCAGGGAGTGCAGGTTACACATGCATGATGGGTCCACTCTGCCTTTTACCATTTTTGGTGCCATAATGGCCTCCATTAAATCCATAAAATGCAGGTACCAACATGCATGCTAAGCCCACTCTATACTTCTCCTGGTTCCAGATGGCTTCCAATGAATGCAATGAGAGTCCACTCTATACCTCTCCTGGTGCTCTCCTGGTGCTAAAAGGCTTCCAATGAGTGCAGGGAGAGCAGGCTACAGCTTTAGGGCTCGTTCACATGACCGTTGGTGTCCTGTGCTGTGAACCGCAAATTGCGGCCCGCAATGCACGGGCACCTTCCGTGGGGCAGGCGCATACGGATCACAGACCCATTCACTTGAATGGGTCCGCGATCCCTCCGTTCTGCAAAAAGATAGAACATGTTCTATCTTTTTGCGGTGCGGAGGCACGGAATGGAACCACAGAAAGCACTCCGTAGTGCTTTCGTAGTGTTCCGTTCCGTGCTTCCGTTCCGCATCTCCGGATTTGCTGACCCATTGAAATGAATGGGTCCGCATCTGTGATGCGGAAAGACAACAGAACGGTGCCCATGTATTGCGGATCCGCAAATACGGTCCGCAATACGGGAACGGGACACCAACAGTCATGTGAACGAGCCCTTATACTTACACTAATTAAAATCAGCCTATGGGGCAGACAGGCTGGTCAGGGGTGCAAGACTAAATGGAGTCAGCCACACCTCCAGTACAAACAGCAAAGAAAAAGTGGGTCAGTTACCACATCCCAATGTGCAGGTGCACGCTGGAACCTGCACTCACCTCTAAGTCACACCTGATTTTGGCATTAAAAACTGCATAAACGAAAAAAAATTAACGTGTAGCAGCACCTTTATACACATGCACTTTGATAAAATTTCCAAAAGCTGCCAGTTTTCAAAGCAGAAATCATTCTCATTGTTGTAGAGCTTTTGCATTGTATATCTCTTTAACAATCATACTCCCAACGGTGTAAAAATTAGATTTTTGTGCTTACCGTAAAATTCCTTTCTCGTTCAATTCATTGGGGGACACAGCACCATGGGTATATGCCCAGCTTCCACAAAGAGGCGACACTAGATATCAAAAAGGTTGGCTCCGCCCAGGTGGGCTATACCCTTTCCACAGCCACTAGGCTAATCAGTTTATACCAATAGCAGTAGGAGAGAGAAACAAAAGCGAAGAACCAACATGTCCTGGACTGGGGAATGAAACGAAAACAGCAATCCGGTGACAGGACGAGAAATTAAAACAAGGGGTGGGATCTGTGTCCCCCAATGAATTGAACGAGAAAGGGATTTTACGGTAAGCACAAAAAAACAATTTTCTCATTAATGTCATTGGGGGACACAGCACAATGGGAGGTCCCAAAGCAGTCCCCGGGGGTGCAAAGGAAATCTCATGCAAAAAGTTGGACGCACAGGTGCTGGGGAACCCTGTGACCAGGAGAGGCCATAGCATGAAATGGTTCCAAAGAAAGCATGAAATGGTTCCAAAGAAAAGGAGAAATATGAGAGACAGTCAGGATCCCAAGGACAAGTGCCTGGGAAATGAGGCCTGCAAGAAGGAACACCCAGCTCCACCCAAGGTGGGAAAAATAAAGCGCTAGAGGATAGGGAGCAGGGCTGGATGTCCTGCACTAGGACCAAGAACTGAACAAGTGCGCACTAGAGAGCCCGAGGAAGGATCCGGAAGAATCAGGGCTCTCCCTGAAGAAACAGCATAGCTCCCTGCATATAGAAGGATGCTCCAGGGGGAAAATCCATAATAGGACAGACCCAAAAAGAAAAAATAGACTATGAGGGTGCCTGGCAGAAGAGAGCAGTCCTTAACCAAGGAAAAAAATTCCTGGAAACAGGCTAAAAGACCCTATGGACCACCCCTTGGCAAAAAGAAAGGCGATTCAGAAGGCCTGGAAGCAAAGGGACCCGACCAGTAAGAGGACCCAGCAAGGAAAAACTCTAAATTGTCTCGGACTAAAAACACGGCCTGTCCGTGGCCAACCCATGTAAAGGCCAGGGTAGAGGGCTAACAAGGAAGCACAGGAGGCTAAACGATCAAGAGAAATATTAAGGACTCACCATAGGAAGGGAGCAAGCCTCCTTCCACAGCAAGGCAGGTGGAAAAAGAGAAACAACTTATGAGAGGGTGCGAGAGAAAGCAGCCAACCCCTGGGGGAGGAGGGGGTCCTAGGTAATGGCCAGGAGAAGGGAACGTAAAGACCTGCTTCCCAATAAAAAGGAGGCGAGGATCAAGCCTCTGAAAAACTAACAAAATATCACTGTGAAATGCAAGACCAGAGATACCCCTGGCCACATGAAGTCTCAGAGAAAAGGAAACCAGTCACAGGCCCTGGTAATACAAGTGGAGACACACTTGTCTGAGAGATATTGGAGTAGAAGGGAGAGCAAATAGCCTAAGGAGGAACAGTTCTCAAAACGAGGGAAGCTCCATCTTAAAAGTGACGTATACGATGTAAATTGCAAACCGTAGCAATAAACTCCCAGATACCAGGTACTTGACCTAGGGGAACAGGAAGAGAGGTTAGAATCTCAAGAGGGCAACAAGCCTATGGGGACCCAGGAGGGAAAAGAACCAAACGGGGCCCAAAGAAGTAGCTGTCATACAGAGCATATGCGGTCAGAGATGTCGCGAGTAGCTTCCGCAGAGGGAACCGGCCAGCTAGATGGTGGAAGAATCATTGGGCCAGGGACTCCAAGCAGGATTACCCAGTCAGAGGCTCAAGAAGGGTCCACAAAACTGGACCACCTGAGAACAATAGCCATAAAATCAAGGAAAAATTTAATGTATCCACCCTAGGGGAAAAAAACATTGGCAATGGTTAACCAACCATCCCAAGTGACTAGCAATCTGTATAACACTGTCTCAGAAGGGGCAAGTACAGCACCCTTATTTTGCAAAAGAATCACCAGAAATCCATATGTCAGCAAGTATGCAGAAGACGCCAGGGGAAGCCAGGAGAGACTACACTGACATGTAGAAACCAGCTACCAACCGAGCACAATAAAACCCCCAAGGAAGGGGGAAGAGACTGACAGGTGCAGACAACGGCAAGGCCCAAGGGAACAGTACTTATGTCATGTAGCACCACTAATCAGAGAGCATAAGGGCGTACCAGAACGCCCGGACCATGGGAGAACCACGGGACCATATCCGATACCAGGTAGGTGTTTTGGCGCTCACTAGTCCTGTCACAGCCATATCAGAGAGTGTCTTCCATATTGCTGGAGTTGCACTGTGGGTAAAGGACCTTGCGCCCGTCATGTGATCATCAGGTGACTGGATGACGCTTGACGCACGTTATGACATCGGCGCGGTGACTTCATCGACATGTGCATTGCAATCGATCAGACGCCGACTTAGGAGCGCTAGCATGTTTGGCGATGTCGGATGATACATAACATGGATCAGGTACACATTTATACTATAACATTTCACAGACGGCCTGATTGATGAATAGGCTTTTTTTAATTACACATATGTGTTGATTGGGCTGAGCCTTCAAGTGATTGGCTCTAACATGTTATAGGAGTGGTCACATATATGTATTTATGGTTGTCAGTTTTTACTATTTGTATACTTGACAAAAGCTACTGCATAGCCGAAGCATCATACTTTGTTTGTGTGTGCACTCAAGGCTTCCAAAAAAAAGACGCACCGGATATGCTGCTGTGACTTCTGCCATTTATTGCTGTTCCTTGGACTGCTGTGGATCTGCGGTCCCATCGCGGCTGTTGCATTCCAGTTTTTGGTCAAGAGGTCCGGTTGTGCTGCTCTACTACTTTGTTTATGCTCCGCCATGGAATGGGAGAGTCGGGCAAGGTTCCCTATGGCTTGGGACAGGGAAGAGGCCCATTCAGGAGAGACCAACGCAGAAGGGTTGGTCAGGGCGTCATGAGAGGGCCTGGGAGCTACTGCGCACAAACAGGGACAGGCTGACCGCATGGCAACCCTTTATCGCAACGGGCGCACATAAATACGTGGCGACCCCCGAAGGGGGGCTGGGAATGGGAGTCCTCTGGAAGAGGACATGAGGGCTGAGAGGGAGCCTGAAAAAGAAAGCAGCCAGCCAGAGGCTGTCCTACTAGATCCCAGGTGCCGAGTCCCCAAAGAGGTGCTGCAGCAGTTTCAGAATTGTGCAAGGAGGTTGCAGAGAGAAAGGACCCCCCTGCTGGCAAGATGGAGGCTCTTTCTTCTAGAAACAGAAGTTAGGTGAAAACCAGCACCCACAGGGCTAAAGCCCGCGCTTGGCTGGCATAGGAGGAGGGGGAACCCCTCCCAGAAGCCGAGAGGAGCGGAGAGGGGCCAGGCAAAAGCCCGGGAAGTGAGGGAAGGGGGCGAGAGAGAACGCAGCCTAGGCGCGGAAGAAGCCGATGCCTTGATTAATGAGGTGGCCGGAAAAAAATGTGCGCTGTCGGCAGGACGGAACCGCGGGAGACCGGGGGCCCTCCGGAACAAAAAAATGGGTGTGGGGGGCTCCTGAGAAGGAGCGACGTTCAGGGAGGGAAGAAACTAGGCAAAAGGAGCACCTGGGGCCTGAGGACAGGCCAGAGAAGATGCGGCCTAGTCCCGGTAGAAGCCTGGGACTAAAGTAGCTGTGTCCCTAAAGAGGTGAGGGAAGGGCCGGGAGTGGCATGGGTGGCCAGGAAGGAGAAGGATATCCAAGGGAGGAAGGGGAACGGGGGGAAGGAGGAACCTACCCAGGTCCCTCTAATAAAATTAATCCCATCCCTTGGCCAGAAAAAAAGGGGGGGCTAAGGGGACCCCCTGGGACAGGGACACAGGGGAGATACTTACCACATGGCATCTTCAGGCGCCACAGGGTCACCCCTTCGGCAAACTCAACACTTGCGTGGGATTGCCGGCATGCCACTGCGGATGCAGTAATGGGGGACTGGGTGACCGGCGAGGTACTCAGAGTACGTGCCCGCAGGGGGTGCAACTAAAGTGGATACCCACGATGGAGCCCCATCCTGCAGCAGGCAGAGACCTGCAGAAGAGATGAAAAAATAATAAAATAAAAATAAAAAGCAGCAAGACCTGCAAAACACAGAGCAGGTCATGTCTGCCTCCTACGGACACTAGACTAAAACTGATTAGCCTAGTGGCTGTGGAGAGGGTATAACCCACCTGGCGGAGCCAACCTTTTTTATATCTAGTGTCGCCTCCTAGTGGTAGCTGGGCATATACCCATGGTGCTGTGTCCCCCAATAACATTAACGAGAAATATTGGAATGCTCTAAGATTGTAGGTATACTCATTGAGCATATGGTTGGATTAAAATGTTGTAATAATATGAATTAGTAACCTTGTACACATATTTACCAGGCCAGATAGAGTTACACCTTTATCAAACCTGTCTAGTGACTAGTGGGAAACCTGCCAAGCAAGCTTTTTCCTTTAGTTGTTTTGCTCCTTGAGTCATTATCATTGTCTAAGCAGCAATTTATCTCCAAAGAACTAACAAAAACAAGGCAATCTGTACTTTCTCTGATCACTGTGTAAATGCGAGCCGTTTCTACAGCATTTTTTTTGTTAATTCAGGATTCTGACAGTGTTTGGGGATACCCTGTATATCTTGTCTGTCTCTGCCGGGTCTCAGGCAGAAACTGTACCAGTGGCTCAACTGTTGTCAATGTTCACATGGACAATGTGCTGGTGACTATTATAGGTTTTTGTTTGTTTTTTCTTTTAGATAAAAAGATAAAAGCAAAACTATACTTTTTTAGAAATTACAAAAAATGTAATGCTGCAAAAAAATTTAAATGAATGCATTCCCATCACAGACAATGGTGGCATATCGCTAGGATATGCCCCCATTGTCTGATATGTGCGGGTCCCACCTCTGGGACCCACACCTACACCGATAACAAAGCCATGAAAATGGTGGAGGGCGCACTGTGCATGGGGCCACCAAAAAAAGTCAAACACTGGCACGGCAATTTCCGTCGGCCCTATAGAAATGAATTGGAGCGGTGGCCACGCAAGCGCGGTACGTTCCCATTCACTTCTATGGGAGAGAGGTTGATGGTGGCCGGACCCGGGGAGTCCTCCGGCCACCACCTTCTCCGCTTTGTTCTTGATATAGGTCAGGGTCCCATTGAAAGAAGTTTAGGATGATGGGGGTGGTAGTCCTGTAATATCTTGCTGCACACATTGCATTTCTTATATAGTATATTGTACATAGTTGAGTGTATTGCCCTGCATAAAGGGTGGTACTTTCACTTTCCATTGAAATAGTCTGGTCTCCCAAATACAGGTGGTAGTTCCATTAAGAGCAGCTCCGGGTGGTGGTTGTGGTAGTAATGTCACATCCAGCATCCATTCTATCTCCTATATAGTATATCTATGCATAGCTGAGTACATTGCCCTCTGTAGAAAGGTTTCATTGTGTCCTCCAAGGACGCATGGTGCTCCCAATTAAATGAAGCCGGTGGAGGTACTCTTACCACATCCAGCTGCTGTTTCCTATAGGGTACAGCACATGAATCTATATTGCCCTCTCAGTGAAAGGCAGTACTTCCAGCGCACATTGAATCATGTTCTCCTGGCACAGCAGGCTGCAATAAACTGTGCGAGGGCACATGTAGGGGGCATTATACTGTATGAAGGTCACATATTGGGGGCATTATACTGTATAAAGGTCACATATTGGGGGCATTATACTGTATTAAGGACACAGTAAGGGGAAATATACTGTGTTAGAGACACATCAAGGGTCATCATAATGTATGGGGGCACATAAGCTGAATTATACTGTGCTGGGGGCACATATGAGGGTATTATAGTGAGTTGGGGGGCACATAAGGGTTCACCATATTAGTGGTGTCACACAGCAGAGCTTAGCAGTGATGTTGGGCAGAGATTAGCTGTGTGACAGGGTAGGGCTCAGTGATGCAACAGAGGGTCCCAGATTGGCTTTGCTTGGGGCCACAGAAATGAGTACAATTCCTTTGTATTTATATCATACAGTGTATTATGCTGTCAGTGAAAAACTGACATGGAATCCATTAGGCCATACCTCTGGCAGGGCTTAATAGGCATTTACAAACAGACCTGGGGCCTTCATTAGCCCTCCAGCTGCCATGTAAAGGCATTCAAAGAGGGAACAATGGTGACCGGATCCCCTGCCCTTGAAACAACTTAGAATTCATACAGCCTGGTAGGATTGATCATGCTGATAAAAAGATACCCTTATTATGAATATTCGTGGCTCCATTACTGACAAAAACTGCCAGTTTTGCATGCAAATGACCTAACTGCCTCCACTGTGTCTCCCAAAACCGAAAGATGGAGCTCAGGCACGAGCTGACAGGTCTTGGGGCTTGGTTAGTTTGGATCTGCGCTGCTTGGAGCACAGCAGGAAAAACAACAAGAAAGTAGAAGACCAGAAGATACAGTGCAGGCAGGAAAATACAGGTCTCCGTGCTAGGTGAGCAGCAGGTACTAGAAGACTACTCTCTTCAATCCAGGGGGAGGGACTGAAGCTGAAGAGGGTGTAACAAACTGGTGCTCCAATAGCTCTGGCTGGCCCCTCAGTGCTCCAGATCTGTCATTTGTGTATAAATAAAAATGCAGGTTTTCTCAGGAATGGGATCACAGAGAGTAATAATAAAGGTATCATTTTTTATCAGCATGATCATCCCTACCAGGCTGTATGCCTTGTTTAATAGGGTTGATCATGCTGACAGATGCTCTTTAAAGCCTGTTTGTGACACCTGTTAAAAGACATACTGTATGTGAGGTCACTAACAGTTTCAAGTAGTTTTCTAGGACTAGGATATTTCTAATCTGTCTTTACCATAGGTCATCAATATTTGATAGTCAGGGATCTGACTCCTGGCATCCCCGTCAATCAGCTGTTCTTAAGTAGCTATAGAGCTGGACCTTAGACTTCACAGCTAAGGATAGCCCATCAATGTAAAGTCCTAGAAAAACATTTTAATATAATGGCTGGAATTTACTGTATTATTCAGTTTATTCCTTATTTTAGCAGAAACTCGTAATATCTAGAGGTAGAGGGCTTTTTACTACAATAGTAATAAATACAACCTCTATTCCAAAAAAGTTAGGATACTGTGTAAAATGTCAATAAATGTAAATAAAAACAGAATGAAATAATTAGCATACCTCATAGTCCCATATTTTATTCACCATAAATTATAGAACATGTACAAGTGAGACATTTTTCTATTTAATGAAAAGAAAATTAACTCCTTTAGAACTTGATGGCAGCAACACATCTCAAAAAAGTTGGGGCAGGGCCATGTCTACCATTGTGTAGCATCCCCTTTTATTTTAACAACAGTCTGTAAAGAGACCAATTGCTGGAGTATTGGGAGAGGAATGTTGTCTGATATAGTATATGTCCTGGGTCTTCTTTGTTGTATTTTCCATTTCATGATGCGCCAAATGTTTTCTATCAGTGAAAGTTCTGGACTGCAGTCAGGCCAGTTCAGCACCCAGACTCCTCTTCTGTGAAGCCATGCTGTTGTGATGGTTGCAGTACAGTATGTGGTTTAGCATTGTCTTACTGAAATATGCAAGGTCTTCCCGAAAAGAGGCGTTGTCTGGATGGGAGCATATGTTGCTCTAACACTCTGTATACTGTTCAGCCTACGTTGAAATCAAACCCTTCTTCTGCCAGAGAGGAGACTCTGCCAGACTACTGAGCAACCAGAAGAAGACGCTGACACGAGGATACGCTGCCACAGACCATGGATCACCAGCCTTGGACCAGGGTACCAGCCTTCTGAAGAGAAAGAGGGACAGCTAGCTCAGCCCTTTCCTCAGCAACAAACCCTTCTTGTGCCAGGGAGGAGACTGGAGAAGCCAGCCCAATGCCTTGCCTGTATTGTTTTGTACCTGAATTCCTCCAGTAAAGAAGCACCCTGGTTTACTGCAGACCCTGACTCTCTAGACTTATTTCCCATTGGGGTGCACCACGCCTTACCATCCCTTCCGGAGAGCAGCAACACGTGGTGACACTTCGACGGTGTCCGAGGGCCACCCCAAACCTGGACACTTCACTTAGTCACGAAGCGCATTTCTGTGCACGGGATTTCGTGTGAGATCTTCAGTCAAAATGGCGGCTGGCTCTTTGCCCTCAAAATGATGAGGTATTTATTTATTTTTTTTACTGCCACTCAGGGAAAATCGATTCATTACCATGAAGAACGAGGAATTTCGTCTTCATGGCGAATTGAGTTTTCCCAAAATTTTGATCGAATTCCACTACGTCAGGTTCGATTTGCTCAACACTAATCACGAGCATCCAATATTGACCGTCGGCCTTATCAGGTACCAGGTCCAGGATGAGCTGGCCTGTCAGGTTCACATTTGTGCTTCCTTCTCCTAGCCCTAGGCTATACTTCAACTAAACGCTCTCACTGGAATAAACTGGTTTAGAACGACTCTAGAATGTTCTGCCCTCTCTAAGCCCTTATTCACGTGTGCTCACCGTGTTCTCCACCGACAGCACAGGTACCCATTCATTTTAATATGTGTATTCACATATCCATGTTTTAGCACAGTCCATGGTTTTAGTATGAGAACGTGCTCTATTTCTGTCCATTTTGGTTTATGGATCCATCACGCCCACCATATTGGTATTAATCCGGAGTGGACATCGTATGATGGACTAGATAAACACGTATATTGAGGTGAATGAGTAAAAAATGTGATTCCAGAAATATTACAAACTGTTCTATAACCTGGAGTTAAACTTTTGACATTTTTAAGCAGAGAAGGACCTGTTACCTCTCCTGAGGTGTTTATTTTAGTTACTACCTGCATTCC
The DNA here is from genome assembly GCF_905171765.1 of Bufo bufo. Classification (NCBI taxonomy): domain Eukaryota; kingdom Metazoa; phylum Chordata; class Amphibia; order Anura; family Bufonidae; genus Bufo; species Bufo bufo. The sequence continues at coordinate 325,838,318 of NC_053390.1, forward strand.
CAATGCATTAATAATTCTGGAATATTCTTTTCATTTAACTCCATTTGTACCATTCCTCTATTATTCCTACTAGAAGTTTGTGAATAAATGGCTAGCAGTCTGCAATAAAAGCCTGCTTGGATGTTACCAGTTGAGGGTGTGTCCCTAAATAGTCTGACACCATCCAATCAGTGCTGTCCTTTCCTAGACACATTTGAACAGTATCTAGTGAGCTAGGAACGGCGTTACACCTAGAGACTCCGTTCTCCCTGCTGCTGCCGCAACCAGGGTCAGACTGGGCCACCAGATGATTCTCCGATGGGCTCGGGCTCTCACAATAATGGACCTCTAATAAAATAGGGCCCTCAAGGTCCTATAAACACAGAGGGTGTGCCCTCAGAATCATTTCCTCTGGTAGCCCCAAAGGACTCCAGTCCAACCCTAGCTGTACTTCTACACGTTGATTGACAGGGCCAGGGATTGTGAACGTCATCACTGCCTGGTCTTGTCAAAGTGGAGAGGGTGCAGCAGTTGCAGAAAGAGGAGAGTGTCTAGGTGTAATGGCAACGCCCCGTTGCTCCTGGAGGCTCATTTGCATATATTAAAACTTCTTTTTTTTCTTCAATGAACTGAGGCAACGTATCCGGATGGGTCCAAGACAGCTCAATTCCAGTGCACCTATCTAAGGTCAGCCTGTTCTAAGCCGATGAAACTGGCAACAAGCCCTTTCATTATTCAAACTGATAAAAAGCGTCAATCTACCCGAATTTGCAGGGACTGTCCCTATTTTTCAGAGACAGCCACTGCAAATTTGGGCAATCCAACTTTTTATGCTCAGGACCATTTTACACCAGTCTGGATTCAGATGGTCTGCAGTGGGGGCAGAAACTGAGGCCAGGAATGACAATCTCTACTGAGGTGACTATAATAAATACACTTGATGGCATTGGCGGATCCAGGGGGAGGGGTGCAACGGGACAATTGTGGAAGAGCTCATCTCTATATTCATTTGATGAACTGTGCGGGGCAGGGGAGAGGCGTCTCCCTTGCCCGTTCCTCTGATAGGCTACAGGCACTAGGCCTGCGGCCTATCAGAGGACAGTGCAGGCGGCGTGAGTCATCGCACCGCCTGAGTCGTACAGAGCTGGACACAGGCCGGAAGAGGCCTGCATCACATCGCAGTGTCATGGAGGTAAGTATAAGTGTTTATTGTTTTAATTATTTTTAATACAGTATGGCAAGAAGGGGGGTGGGGCCCTATATACTGGCACATTATGGGGGGAGCACTATGGAGAAGGTGGGAAGGAGTACTATGGGGCATCTAATGGGGGGCTTCATTACTGGCACATTATGGGGGAGCACTATGGGGAAGGGGGAAGGATTACTATGGGGGCATCTAATGGGGCCCCATATACTGGCACAGTATGGGGGGAGCACTATGGAGAAGGGGGAAGGAGTACTATGGGGGCATCTAATGGGGGCCCTATATACTGGCACAGTATGGGGGGGCACTATGGAGAAGGGGGGAAGGATTACTATGGGGGCATCTAATGGGGGCCTATATACTGGCACATTATGGGGGGGAGCACTATGGAGAAAGGGGGGAAGGAGCACTATGGGGCCTCTAATGGGGGCCTATATACTGGCACATTATGGGGGGGAGCACTATGGAGAAAGGGGGGAAGGAGCACTATGGGGGCATCTAATGGGGGCCTATATACTGGCACATTATGGGGGGGAGCACTATGGAGAAGGGGGGAAGGAGTACTATGGGGGCATCTAATGGCGGGCTTAATTACTGGCACATTATAAGGGGGAGCACTATGAAGAAGGGGGAAGGATTACTATGGGGGCATCTAATGGGGCCCTATATACTGGCACATTATGGGGGGAGCACTATGGAGAAGGGGGGAAGGAGTAGTACGGGGGCATCTAATGGGGGCTTAATTACTGGCACATTATGGGGGGAGCACTATGGAGAAGGGGGAAGGATTACTATGGGGGCATCTAATGGGGCCCTATATACTGGCACAGTATGGGGGGAGCACTATGGAGAAGGGGGGAAGGAGCACTATGGGGGCATCTAATGGGGGCCCTATATACTGGCACAGTATGGGGGGAGCACTATGGAGAAGGGGGGAAGGAGTACTATGGGGGCATCTAATGGGGGCCCTATATACTGGCACAGTATGGGGGGGGCACTATGGAGAAGGGGGGAAGGAGTACTATGGGGGCATCTAATGGGGGCCTATATACTGGCACATTATGGGGGGGAGCACTATGGAGAAAGGGGGGAAGGAGCACTATGGGGCATCTAATGGGGGCCTATATACTGGCACATTATGGGGGGGAGCACTATGGAGAAAGGGGGGAAGGAGCACTATGGGGGCATCTAATGGGGGCCCTATATACTGGCACAGTATGGGGGGAGCACTATGAAGAAGGGGGGAAGGAGTACTATGGGGGCATCTAATGGGGGCCTATATACTGGCACAGTATGGGGGGAGCACTATGGAGAAGGGGGAAGGATTACTATGGGGGCATCTAATGGGGGCCCTAAATACTGGCACATTATGGGGGGAGCACTATGGAGAAGGGGGAAGGAGTACTATGGGGGCATCTAATGGGGGCCCTAAATACTGGCACAGTATGGGGGGAGCACTATGGAGAAGGGGGAAGGATTTCTATGGGGGCATCTAATGGGGGCCCTAAATACTGGCACATTATGGGGGGAGCACTATGGAGAAGGGGGAAGGATTACTATGGGGGCATCTAATGGGGCCCTATATACTGGCACAGTATGGGGGGAGCACTATGGAGAAGGGGGGAAGGAGCACTATGGGGCATCTAATGGGGGCCCTATATACTGGCACAGTATGGGGGGCACTATGGAGAAGGGGGGAAGGAGTACTATGGGGGCATCTAATGGGGGCCCTATATACTGGCACAGTATGGGGGGGCACTATGGAGAAGGGGTGAAGGAGCACTATGGGGGCCCTCTATACTGACACATTATGGGGGGGCACTATGGAGAAGGGGGGGAAGAGCACTATGGGGGCATTATATAGGGGCATTTAATACTGGCACCCATTTTGGTGCCACTATGGGGAAGGGGGGGGGGGGAGAAGCATTATGGGGGCATCTATGTGGGGCAGTCTATAGGGGCATTTTATACTGCCGCATTATGAAGGGAACTATGGGGGCATCTTCTGGGGGCACTATATAGGGCAGGGAGGAGCACGATGGGGGCATCTTCTGGGGGCAATATATAGGAGTGTTTTATACTGGCACACATTATAGGGGCACTATGGGCACCTTAGCTCAACTGGGGGCACTAAGTGTTTTTTGTAGTGGCACACAGTACAGTGCACTCTGGCACAGAATTATTACTATTGTTGGGAGTTTTGGAGCACTATTACTGTGGGGGCGCCCTGGCACAGTATCATCTTAGCACAGTTATTTTTGGGGGGACATTATGGTTACACTATTAGTGTCAGGGGCACTATTTGCTGGGTGCAGTTATTTTTTTGAGCATTGTGTTCCAATAATTATTGAAGGGGGGCTATCTGTGTGCAACTAGTATTTTCAAGGGATTTATCTGTTTCTACCGTATAGTTTTGGGGGGCACAGCGTCTCAGTATTGGGGGTGCATGATGGGATGTTGAGAAAGTGGGAGGAAAAGTAGGAAAATAAGATGTCTGTCTGTCAAACTCTGCAGAGATGAGAGATGGCTGAAAGAAATCATCATGGTGGTCTGGTCTGAATGGAGAAGATGAAGAGAGAGAATAAATACATCAAGGGAGACATCACTGGATGTAAGAGGTATTGGCGCGATATATGGGTGGGGCTGTGTGTCGGTGTGACTTGAGGGTGGGCTGGGACACAGGGACCCCATAATCTCCTATTGCCTGGGGAAGTGCCCCTCCCGAGACCAGGCTCTGGATCCGCCACTGCTTGATGGGCAGCATCCATGTGCCTTGGCAGTGTGATACTTATCTGAGTAATAAGTGGCCATCTGCTAAATCTGATGCCATTGTTATGCCAGGAAACACTTTGGGTCAGCCTGTGTAGTTGTGCACGGGCAGTGTGAGAAACCTGTAGTCCCATATGAGCGAGTACAGGAGGGGGAGGGGGAGGAGGGCAGAGGACACACCCTCCAGAACAACAATCTGTGGAGGGGGAGGAGGGCAGAGGACACACCCCTCCAGAACAACAATCTGTGGAGGGGGAGGAGGGCAGAGGACACACCCCTCCAGAACAACAATCTGTGGAGGGGAGGAGGGCAGAGGACACACCCCTCCAGAACAACAATCTGTGGAGGGGAGGAGGGCAGAGGACACACCCCTCCAGAACAACAATCTGTGGAGGGGGAGGAGGGCAGAGGACACACCCCTCCAGAACAACAATCTGTGGAGGGGGAGGAGGGCAGAGGACACACCCCTCCAGAACAACAATCTATGGAGGAGGAGGAGGAGGGCAGAGGACACACCCTCCAGAACAACAATCTGTGGAGGGGGAGGAGGGCAGAGGACACACCCCTCCAGAACAACAATCTGTGGAGGGGGAGGAGGGCAGAGGACACACCCCTCCAGAACAACAATCTGTGGAGGGGAGGAGGGCAGAGGACACACCCCTCCAGAACAACAATCTGGGGGGGGGGGGGGGGGGCAGAGGACACACCCTCCAGAACAACAATCTGTGGAGGGGGAGGCGGGCAGAGGACACACCCCTCCAGAACAACAATCTATGGAGGAGGAGGAGGGCAGAGGACACACCCTCCAGAACAACAATCTGTGGAGGGGGAGGAGGGCAGAGGACACACCCTCCAGAACAACAATCTGTGGAGGGGGAGGAGGGCAGAGGACACACCCCTCCAGAACAACAATCTGTGGAGGGGGAGGAGGAGGGCAGAGGACACACCCTCCAGAACAACAATCTGTGGAGGGGGAGGAGGGCAGAGGACACACCCTCCAGAACAACAATCTGTGGAGGGGGAGGAGGGCAGAGGACACACCCTCCAGAACAACAATCTGTGGAGGGGGAGGAGGGCAGAGGACACACCCCCCAGAACAACAATCTGTGGAGGGGGAGGAGGGCAGAGGACACACCCCCCAGAACAACAATCTGTGGAGGGGGAGGAGGGCAGAGGACACACCCTCCAGAACAACAATCTGTGGAGGGGGAGGAGGGCAGAGGACACACCCCCCAGAACAACAATCTGTGGAGGGGGAGGAGGGCAGAGGACACACCCCCCAGAACAACAATCTGTGGAGGGGGAGGAGGAGGGCAGAGGACACACCCTCCAGAACAACAATCTGTGGAGGGGGAGGAGGGCAGAGGACACACCCCCCAGAACAACAATCTGTGCAAGAAGACTGCCGAGAATTAGAACCCCTTTACCCAACCTTGCATATGGAGTGTTTACCGGGAGAAACCATTCCTGCATTATTTTATAGGGGGAGGCGGGGGACCACACCACTTGTAGCTACAGGATTCAGTACATTCCTTCCATACCCCACACCCCCCTTTTTAGCCTGATGGCTACATCTGCACCAGCCGGCTGGCTGCTCTGTTAACCCTCTCCACGCTCTGCAGTCAGAGACCTCCTTATGCAGTTCGGAGTCTATCAGAAGAGCAGGACGGTGATGTCTGCCTCCAGCACGCCTCCCGCACACCTCTCGCACACCCCCGGCCTGCCTGGCAGTTCCTGGAGGGGAGGGAAGTTCCGTATAAAAGTGCCACTCAGAGGGGACTCACTCTGCTGCTCTGTCCTTTTAGCTGCACCTAGACGTCCCCACACCAAGTGCCAACATGACGGACCAGGCACCCTTTGACACCGATGTGATCACCATGACCCGATTTGTGATGGAAGAGGGCATCAAAGCCAAGGGCACCGGAGAGATGACCCAGCTCCTGAACTCGCTGTGCACTGCCATCAAAGCCATCTCTACTGCCGTGCGCAAGGCTGGGCTGGCCCACCTGTGAGTAGTGCCATACCTACCTGTATTCCGGAGAGTAGTGCCATACCTACCTGTATTCCGGAGAGTAGTGCCCACCTCGTGTATTCCTGAGAGTAGTGCCCACCTCGTGTATTCCTGAGAGTAGTGCCATACCTACCTGTATTCCGGAGAGTAGTGCCCTACCTATGTGTATTCCTGTGAGTAGTGCCATACCTATGTGTATTCCTGAGAGTAGTGCCATACCTACCTGTATTCCGGAGAGTAGTGCCATACCTATGTGTATTCCTGTGAGTAGTGCCATACCTACCTGTATTCCGGAGAGTAGTGCCATACCTACCTGTATTCCTGTGAGTAGTGCCATACCTATGTGTATTCCTGTGAGTAGTGCCATACCTATGTGTATTCCTGAGAGTAGTGCCATACCTACCTGTATTCCGGAGAGTAGTGCCATACCTATGTGTATTCCTGTGAGTAGTGCCATACCTATGTGTATTCCTGTGAGTAGTGCCATACCTATGTGTATTCCTGTGAGTAGTGCCATACCTATGTGTATTCCTGTGAGTAGTGCCATACCTATGTGTATTCCTGAGAGTAGTGCCATACCTATGTGTATTCCTGAGAGTAGTGCCATACCTACCTGTATTCCGGAGCGTAGTGCCATACCTATGTGTATTCCTGTGAGTAGTGCCATACCTATGTGTATTCCTGTGAGTAGTGCCATACCTATGTGTATTCCTGTGAGTAGTGCCATACCTACCTGTATTCCGGAGCGTAGTGCCATACCTATGTGTATTCCTGTGAGTAGTGCCATACCTATGTGTATTCCTGTGAGTAGCGCCATACCTATGTGTATTCCTGTGAGTGGTGCCCACCTCGTGTATTCCTGAGAGTAGCACCATACCTACCTGTATTCCTGAGAGTAGCGCCCTACCTCCGTGTATTCCGGAGAGTAGCGCCCTACCTCCGTGTATTCCGGAGAGTAGCGCCCTACCTCCGTGTATTCCGGAGAGTAGCGCCCGACCTCCGTGTATTCCGGAGAGTAGCGCCCGACCTCCGTGTATTCCGGAGAGTAGCGCCCGACCTCCGTGTATTCCGGAGAGTAGCGCCCGACCTCCGTGTATTCCTGAGAGTAGCGCCCGACCTCCGTGTATTCCGGAGAGTAGCGCCCGACCTCCGTGTATTCCGGAGAGTAGCGCCCGACCTCCGTGTATTCCGGAGAGTAGCGCCCGACCTCCGTGTATTCCGGAGAGTAGCGCCCGACCTCCGTGTATTCCGGAGAGTAGCGCCCGACCTCCGTGTATTCCGGAGAGTAGCGCCCGACCTCCGTGTATTCCGGAGAGTAGCGCCCGACCTCCGTGTATTCCGGAGAGTAGCGCCCGACCTCCGTGTATTCCGGAGAGTAGCGCCCGACCTCCGTGTATTCCGGAGAGTAGCGCCCGACCTCCGTGTATTCCGGAGAGTAGCGCCCGACCTCCGTGTATTCCGGAGAGTAGCGCCCGACCTCCGTGTATTCCGGAGAGTAGCGCCCGACCTCCGTGTATTCCGGAGAGTAGCGCCCGACCTCCGTGTATTCCGGAGAGTAGCGCCCGACCTCCGTGTATTCCGGAGAGTAGCGCCCGACCTCCGTGTATTCCGGAGAGTAGCGCCCGACCTCCGTGTATTCCGGAGAGTAGCGCCCGACCTCCGTGTATTCCGGAGAGTAGCGCCCGACCTCCGTGTATTCCGGAGAGTAGCGCCCGACCTCCGTGTATTCCGGAGAGTAGCGCCCGACCTCCGTGTATTCCGGAGAGTAGCGCCCGACCTCCGTGTATTCCGGAGAGTAGCGCCCGACCTCCGTGTATTCCTGGGCTGGCCCACTTGTATATATACAGGACTGGGACTTGGAGATTCCATCGATCTAATCATATCTATAAAGTCCAAGTGTTGTGAGCAGCAATGCAGAGTAAATATGACGGGGTGCCTGTGGCTGCGGAAGCGATCCAACATCCAAAGAATAAAACAAAAACTCCACGGCACTCCCAAAAAGTAGGCCACTGTTTGAGAAAAGTCCCAGTAACTAGTGCCGGCGATGTGCCGCCCTTGAAATGCGGAACGCACATTGCTGGTGTCCGTGTTTTGCCGCTTACGCACATGTGAATGGACCCTAAGAGGACTGAATAGTCGCTGTCTGATTAAAGAAAACTCTTTTTACCTACTTTTTGGTAGTGATGTGGAGTTTTTTGTTTTATCTATTTATCTCATATCTATCTATTTATCTATCAATTATCTACCTATTTATCTTCATCTATTTTCTATCCATTTATTATCTATTTATTTATCTTCTATCTATCAATCAATTATCTATCTACAGCAGACACTTTATTCTTCTGCCATACAGGAATATGGCACTGCCATGGGTACCAGCTGTACAGAGCTATATGGCAGATCAGACCTAGTTGCCTTCTGCTGAGCAGTCACATTTACCACTTCTGAAGTACCACAGAGAATATGGGCAGAAGGACTCCGTGCCGTACCAGGCACTATGTCGGAGTCCTGTCCTCATCACCAGCATGGCTTGTGTTTATAACCACGCCATGATGGTAATAATGGTTCCCACCACTGACTTATAATGGGGTCCATCAGATTTCCGATTTTTTTGTAGTGCAAGAATAGTGCTCTGGAAAACGACAACCCTTCTGCCAACACAAAGATGACTGTTGGGTATGGCTTTCAGTATGACTGGCATTTTTAGGGCTCTTCCACACCTGCGTTCTTTTCTTCCGGCATAGCGTTCCGTCGTCGGGGCTCTATGCCGGAAGAATCCTGATCAGTTTTATCCCAATGCATTCTGAATGGAGAGAAATCCGTTCAGGATGCATCAGGATGTCTTCAGTTCCGGACCAGAACGTTTTTTGGCCTGGAGAAAATACTGCAGCATGCTGCGCTTTTTGCTCCGGTCAAAAATCCTGAACACTTGCCGCAAGGCCAGATCCGGAATTAATGCCCATTGAAAGGCATTAATTCGGATCCGGCCTTAAGCTAAACGTCGTTTTGGCGCATTACCGGATCCGACATTTAGCTTTTTATGAATGGTTACCATGGCTGCCAGGACGCTAAAGTCCTGTTTGCCATGGTAAAGTGTAGTGGGGAGCGGGGGAGCAGTATACTTACCGTCCGTGTGGCTCCCGGGGCGCTTCAGAGTGACGTCAGGGCGCCCCAAGTGCATGGATGACGTGATCGCATGGATCACGTCATCCAAGCGCATGGGGCGCTCTGACGTCATTCTGGAGCGCCCCGGGAGCCGCACGGACTGTAAGTATACCGCTCCCCCGCTCCCCACTACTACTATGGCAGCCAGGACTTTAATAGCGTCCTGGGTGCCATAGTAACACTGAACGCATTTTGAAGACGGATCCGTCTTCAAATGCTTTCAGTTCACTTGCGGTGTTACGGATCCGGCGGGTACTTCCGGCAAATGGAGTACACGACGGATCCGGACAACGCAAGTGTGAAAGAGCCCTTAGAGACAATCCCTGCGACTCCTGGGGGTCATCAGTGGATCGCCCAGGTCCTGCTCCTGGCAAACTGCGGCAGCAATAATGTAGTATTATGTGGCAGTTACTTAGATGAATGTCAGAACGGCTCCATTCTGGCTCATACAGGGGTCCTGAGATGGGGAATGCCCTCTGATGTCCTTATGCTCCTATGTACTTACATCAGAAAGTAACACATTTCCGCTAATAAGTTGACTTTGCTACTGCAATAAAGGGGACGGTTCTGGCATAATCAGAAGCATGGAGTCCTGTTGTGCAGGCCGCGACGTACAGCGGCGGTTTTCATCATTCCCTTAGACTATAATGGAGATGGCTGTTCACATGCACAGACAGCTCTTTCTTCCTTCTCTAACCTTTGGCACGCTTCTGCTGCAAAACGCGTGACACCGGATCCTGTCTTCTCCTAGGGACAGGCTAGAAATTGTATTGTCGGAATACCCCTTTAAGCTTCAAAATGTGTAGAGGTTTGGTAAAGGGAATCAGTTTTATGGTACCCTATCTGAGGGCAGGATTAAACTGGTGACCTAAACCCTGAGCAACCCCTGGGCCCTATGGTTTTACTGAAACCTATATTGAGCGCAATAAACTGCACGCGCTCAGGAGTCCCCATAGTCATCCCTGCTCTCCGTTCCACTGATTGCTTTAGGAAGAGAACTGCCAGATGGACCCCTACACATGGAGAGTGTATTGAACAGCTCCATCGTTCAGTTCATTCCGGAGCAGTTCAATGCACATTTTAGAAAAACGGACGAGTCATTTCAAGTAAGTGACCCAGCGATATGCTTCGGGTATCTATCAAAAGTTTTTGCTGCTCTCATTTAAAACTGGTGACAGATTCCCTTTAAGAATGGCAGATAGGGTAGAGTGCGCCATATTCCCTGACCAGCTGCTTGCACTGGATCATCACTACTTTCATAATCGCCTGCACCCTTTTGCCACCACAAATGTTGACTGATATGTGTCAAGAGTGTGAGCATGCCTTCGCAGGTACAATACCTGTTGTTTTCATGCATTTTGGCTAGAAAAGTGGCAAAATTGCATAAATCTCCCCTTATATTGTATGGGGAAAAGTGGCTTAGTTGCCAACCAATCAGATTCCACCTCTCATTTTTCTGAGCCCCTTTGGAAAATAAAGGTGGAATCTGATTGGTTGCTATGGGCAACTAAGCCAGTTTTCCTTTACTCCAGTTCTGATTACTCTCCCCTATGTCTTCGCACACCAGCTAGCAAAACGTGCATTTATCTTACTCCATGAAAGTGACTTCTATGCAAAGACTGGCACAAAGGCGGCATCATGTAGTGGTGTGACGTATTAAACTGGCTCCAATCTATATCCTATAACTTATGGCGGCCGCCTCCTAAACGTAAAGAAACAACATCCTCGGCCCAGTACTCCAGAATGTGCATGACCCTACCAGATATTACTGATTAATGGTCCGCAGAACGGGCATTAGACTTGGACTTTGATGCCCCTGTCACAGGCGCCTTGGCTGGATTCCCAGCCACTATTTACTCACAGGGCTGTGGAGTAGTACGCTGCAGGCCGCTACGGGCTCCATCTTGTTCCTTTGCCTTTTTGTGATATACATTATACCAATGCTTTACTGTAGAAACAGACGCCATGCTTCCATGGGATCCACACTGAACAGGTGACCGTTAACCCATTCATGCCTGCAGTTGGTAGGAGAGCGCCATAAGCAAACCACTGACAGATCTACATAGTCCTTTAGGGGCAGTTAGAAGTGCCTAAGCCTTATCTGACCACATATCCTGTACATGGGCTGTTGTAATATTGAGCCGTCAGAGAAATGAAATGTGCAACACGTTTCTCCACACTTTTGTGCAACAGGGAAAGTGCAGCAACCATACTTCTGTATGGTCGTAAAATGTTATGTCTACATAGAAGTAACCAAACCTTTGAGATCATCCCCAATCCTGAGGATCCTGGAAATCCAAACACAGGGTCCACTCGCACGTCCGTAGTGTATTGCGGATCCGCAATACACCCAGCCAGCACCCCCATAGAACTGCCTATTCTCCGCAATCGCGGACAAGAATAGGACATTCTATTTATTTTTTTTCGGGGCCGCGCTCCGGAGAGCACATAGTGTGCTCTCTATCTCTTCCGACCCCATAGAGAATGAATGGGTCCGCACCCGTTCCCGATATTGGGGAACGGATGCGGATGTGTGAATGGACCCATCTGGTTGTATGGATGTTGGCAGGGCGTTCTGGGGGCATCCTGACTGTCAGTGTCAGAGCTTGGGCCCCCTACCCTCTGTGTATATATAGGACCTTAAGGGCCCTGTGTTATTAGGGGTCAATTATTGTCAGAGCTTGGGCCCATCAGAGGACTCTCTGGTGGGCCAGTCTGATGCTGCTGACTGTCCTCTAATGAGAGGTGCTGAGGAAAACAAGGATCAGCCATGTTTAATTGCAACATGCCTGATCCTTTTATTCTGCCGCTAGCAGCAAATGGACAGGCACGCTCAATCAAACCAAGAAGGGAACTTTCCATGCCCTAAACTTCATAATTCTAAAATAGGGCTTTGATGTTTTTGGCTTATTTGTACAACATCTTTGTGACAATTTGCATCTGCTCCAGTTTTGAAAAGTTGGTGGGAAAGTGGTCATAGTAAGCTCATCCACCTGATTTAAATGGGGTTTCTGGTAATTATATTTTATGTAAAGCCCCAACCTGTCTCCTGAAAAAGAAGATTCATACTTAACTGCTACTCAACGGTTCAGTCCTCCGCTGTCTCCATCTTCACATCCTCACACTGTTTACATCTCGCTGGCTATGGACAGTGGCCACAAGCAGCACATCACCACCGAAGCCAGTCATTGGCTGGAGCGGTTCATGTAACCATGGCCAGCCGGATATAAACGGTGCGCATTGTCGCAATTGGAAGGAGTGCCGTTTTGGCTTTTGGAGGGTAGATTTTGCTGGACTGGTTTTAAGGTGCCATTTTTTCGAGTTTAAAAAGAGCCTGAGGTACCCCTACAGTGGAAACCCCCCAAAAAATGACCCAATTTTGGAAACTATACCCCTCAAGGAATTTATTAACTGGCATAGTGAGTTCTGTGACCCCATAGGCCAGGGGTGACCAACCTGAGGCTCTCCAGCTGTTGCAAAACTACAACTCCCATCATGCCTGGACAGTCTACAGCTATCAGCCTACAGCAGGGCATGGTGGGAGTTGTAGTTTCACAACAGCTGGAGAGCCGCAGGTTGGCCATGCCTGCCATAGGCGTTTCATAGAATTTAGAAATGCTGTGAAAATGAGAAAAAATAAAAATACAATTACAATGTTTCTTTAGCCCCAAATATAGCATTTTCACAAGCGGTAACAGGAATATGAATATGGCAGCAGCCCATATGTGGTTGTAAACTGCTGTTTGGGCACACTGCAGGGTTCAGAAGGGAAGGAGCTCCATGTGGATTTTGGAAGGCAGATTTAGCATTTTAGAAACTACATCCTTCACATAATTTACCAAGGGGTGTAATGAGCATTTTGCAAAGATTAATTAACAGCAGATGGTCCAAAATGAAAATTGCCATTTTTCCACAGATAAGCAATTTCAGTGCCTAGTATGTTGTGCCCAGTGTACGCCAGTGTGAAAAGTCAGCCCTCCTATTATGCTGGGCTTCCTGGTTTTATAAACACCCAACATGTGGCACTAATCTTTTGCCTGGACATAAAAGCGCACCATGCACATTTATGCATTTTGTGCAGACAACTGTAGAGATTTTGGGGTGAAATAATAAATGGAACCCCTAAGAAGTGATCCCATTTTGGAAACTCTGCCCATAAAAGTATTACTGGGTGGATGTCACATGTATTTTTCAAAAATAATGTGCTGTGGACCGTGCAAATATGGCATTTCAGTGTCCAATATATTATGCTCATCTGGTGCCATCTGAGGGTAACACTTCACTACCTCAATTGATAGGCGGGTTCTACTGGGCACTGAAATGCCATAAATGTGGACGTAAACTGCTGTTCGTGTACGCTTCAAAGCACATGGATTAAACATCCTCTGGGGTACCAGTACAGCCATACGTTTATATTTTTCTCTTGATGGAGCTGTGTGGGGGCCTATTTTTTGCATAATGTGTTGTCATTATTGGTTCTATTTTGGGGTACATACGACTTTTTGATAACTTTCATTTTGCTTTTTGGGTTTTGTTATTCTAGTATACATCATGTGGGAAAAATGACACGTTACTGTTATCCTGCTGGTCAGTACAATTATTACAGAGATACCAATTTTATATAGTGTTTTATGTTTTACCACTTTTAGGCTACATTCACACGACCGTATGTGTTTTGCGGTCTGCAAATTGCGGAATCGCAAAAACAAATGGATGACCTCCATATGGCTTTTTTTTTTTTTTGGATCCATTGTAACCATGGCTATCCTTGTCTGCAAAATGGACAAAAATAGGATATGTTCTATTTTTTTATTTATTTTTTGCAGGGCTATGGAACAGACGTATGGATGCGGACAACACACGGTGTGCTGTCCGCATTTTTTGCAGACCCATTGAAATAGATGGGTCTGCATCCTATCCGCAAAAAAAAAAAACCTGACACTGAAACAAAATACGTTCGTGAATGTAGCCTTAGGCATCTTGCACACGAACGTATTTTCTTTCCGTGTCCGTTCCGGGTTTTTTTGCGGACCGTACGCGGAACCATTCACTTCAATGTGTACACAAAAAAAACTGAAATGGGCATTCCGTTTCCGTATGTGCGTATTTCCGTTCCGCCAAAAATAGAACATGTCCTATTATTGTCCACATTACGGACAAGGATAGGACTGTTCTATTAGGGGCCAGCTGTTCCGTTCCGCAAAATACGGAATGCACACGAATGTCATACATATTTTCTGCGGATCCATTTTTTTGCGGACCGCAAAATACATGCGGTCGTGTCCAAGAGGCCTTACACCAAGCATTTTTGGAAGAAAAATATGAGAGCCATATTTTTTGTAATTTTTCTGGCGATGGTCTTGTGTGAGGGGTCTTTTTTGGAGGATAATGTGACATCATTGGTACCATTTTGGAGTATCTATGACTTTGATCACTTGATATTATAATTTTTGGGCGGCAAGTAGACCAAAAATGGCTGTTCTGGAACTTCTTTTTTTCAACAGCATTCACCTGAAGGGGTAGATAATGTGATATTTTTATAAAGCAGACCCGTATGGCACCTTATGTGTATTGATCATTGAAGTGGGGGAGGGGATATGGAGTGTCAGTGGGAAACAAAACTACGTGTTATTTACCATGTCTTTATACCCATGCTGCAAAACAGGCCTGTGGGGGAAAGCTGTTTACCTATTAACCTTTAACCTCACACAGAAAAGCACAAGAAGGAATACAGATAACACGTCTCACATGGAGCCTGACAATGGATGGAATTTACTGCAGCAAAACAAGACTTCAAGCCTGTATTTATGGAGTGCTGTGTAAAAGATGTCATTATTTGGCCATTTAGGTGACCTATTGTGAGGCAGAAGGTTGCGAATCAGCTAAAATACAAGCATTAAATACATGAGATTCATAAAACTCTGTAAAACATATACTGTCTTTGTTGCCCATAGCAACCAACCACAATACAGCTTTCTGTTTTGAAGAGCTGAATATGAAATGTAAGCTGCCCCGTGATTGGTTGCTATGAGCAGTTTAACAGTATGATAAAACTCCCCCTCTGGAGCACTGACCATATTCATTGGCTAAAATATGATATCCATATTAACCACATTACAGACATGTACCAACTGCCAATTAGTGCGGACTCCTCACAGCTTACCAAGCATAGTGGCAGTGCTTGGTATTGCAGCTTAGGCCCATTCACTAGAATTGGACTGAGCTGCACATAGGCCATGTGACCAATGATGTCACTGGCCCAGAAGAGGCTGCAGCACTCACCTGAGCGGGTTGACCTCTTGAAACAGATGATCATTGGGAAGCCAGGAGTCGGAGCCCCCCCCCCCCCCTTGATCAGATATGGATGACCTAGCCTTAACATAGGCCATCAATATATGAATCCTGGAAAACCTGTGTGAGTTGAAAACGTTTGCCAACTCTCCTAAAACATCTGGTAGACCTCCTGGAAGAGTAGGGTGGTACATGGCAGGCTGCTCTCTCCACCTATTACTTGTATTTTAACCCTATATCCAATCATTAGGCCAGTTCCTATGTATATTATTCGATTTTAGGATCGTATTACAGGTACAACCATACCTCGCAACTTTAGAAAAGAAGGAAGCGCCGCGGCAATTTTTTTCTGCATTAGGCCACGGCTCTAACTTTGCCCAAAACATAACTAAACACCTAATTCCACCCAGTCCCCTAAAAGCCCCCACATGGTAATTATTCCTCATTTATGCCACCGCACAGTAGTTATGTCAGCATTGTGCCTCCTTCAGATTATGCCTTGATATGTGCCCCCTCACAGTAGCGATGCCCAGATAGGTGCCCCCTCACTATAATATGCCCAGCTGTGCCCCCCTCACTGTTATATGCCCAGTAAAGTGCCCCCTTCAAAGGCAGTAAAAACACAAAAGAAAAAACTCCCCATACTCACTTCGTTCACCAACAGCAGGACACACTGAGCTCCCAGCCGTCCGGAGATGGTGGCTGTCAAAAAATAGGAGAGATCCTGTTTTATCAGTTTTCACGGACCGACAGCCCCCATACAGGTCAATGGGGCCATTTTTAATTAATCTTTTTTCAAGAAAGGCATGTGTGAAAAAACCTTTGTGAAAAATGGACAGTTTAATGGCTGTTTTTGAATATAGGGTAATTCCTGCAAATTAAAGGGAGTCTGTCACCACATTTGGGCATATTAGACCGATAAAATAGGGTTATATGATCCACCCAGAACTTAAAAACAGTACCTTTGTTGTGGAAAACGGACTTTTCTTTTAGCCGAAAATGAACTTATAAGGTTATGTTAATGAGCCCTCTCAAGTGCCCAGGGCGGTCTCTCAATCCTCGGAGCCCCAGGCAGCACCTCCTCAACGGCTCATAACCCCGCCCTCCGTGCGCCTCTGCCCGCCCGTTTACTCCCCTCCCCTGTCCTTTTCCAATGCGGCTGTGCGGTCCAAATCGTAGCGGGCGCATGCGCAGTAGGTATCGCGATGCCCTGCCAGGCAAGTTCATTTTCATAAGTTCATATAAGTTCATTTTCGGCTAAAAGAAAAGTCCGTTTTCCACAACAAAGGTACAGTTTTTAAGTTCTGGGTGGCACATATAACGCTATTTGATCGGTCTAATATGCCCAAATGTGGTGACAGACTCCCTTTAAGAATTGTGAATTGGACCAGCCTGTTTAGTGTCATACTGCACAACGTGTGTATGTGGCTTGGGGTGTTGTCCTTGACTTGCCAATCCTGTCCTGCTCTTGTTTGTCAGAATTGTCCTGGAGGTAGATGAACCCGGATTACAGCATTACTCCAGGAACTCTGCTTCATATTACTTACATAGCTTTCACGCCAGTAAGGCTACGTCTACACGACGACATTTGTCGCGCGACAGATAGGGCACAACTACACTGCAACATTTGTAGCGCAACATTTTGTTGCACTAATGTCGCGCGACAATTTTTATAATGGCAGTCTATGGTGTCGCACTGCAAAATACTGCGACGCAACAGACGCAACATCTCGCATGGATTTTCTGCGACTGTTGCGTCGCAGCATGTTGCAGTGCGACACTATAGACTGCCATTATAAAAATTGTGGCGCGACATTAGTGCAACAAAATGTCAGACGACAAATGTCGTCGTGTAGACGTAGCCTAAATTGTGTGATGAAAATGAGTGTTTTAGAAATGAATTACTGACCCGCTAGCTTTCTTGCTCAAGAAATTAATAATGTCCATAAAAATTCTATGCTGAATTATTGGACAGTGTTGTATAAATGTGTACGACTGCCGCACACCGTGTGCTTCAGGTGACTTCTGCATTAGGGATGAACACAACCTAAGTGAAAGCTGGTCAAACAAAATTAAATATAAATGGCGCCCAAAATAAAGATTCTGAATAAATTGAGTATTGGAGTACCTTAAAATATGTATTTTATTAATACCTTTTAAAATAATAGGCCCAATGGTAATAAATGTGAACAATACCTCACTAGGAGGTTAACAAAATAACTGCCAACCAAAGATGAACTGGTAGGGAGAAAAAAATGATAAGCCAGGCGGTGTGTACACTGGCTCACTCAGAGGGTGAGTTAGGAAAAAACAGGGATAGAATATAAGAGGGAGACAGATACTGGGTCTCTTCCCCGCAATACGTCCCTGTATCCTAACTATAAGCAAACCCTCTCTGACTGCCCCTAGATGGCCCTCAGACCTATCCGTTGACTGCCCAGCTTCGTCAGAAGCAAAGAAAGACCAGTCACTTGCTAGGGCAGGCAGACAAGAGATAAAAATAAATAGAATGATGTCCCTACGCGTTTCACTGACGGATGCCAGATCATCAGGGGACCAAAATAGTGCCAGGACCGCAGGCAAACAAAAACAAGACAATGTGTGCTTGTTACAGCCTAAGTCATAGGTTATGGCAGTTAATAAGACAATCCACTCAGTACATCCGGATATACTTAGCTTCCCAAAGAAGTTAACCTGCGTCCTCGGTCCACACCTCTCCTGCGTATGGCAGTGGGAGCGGGTGACTAGCGCTGGCGTCCTTTTTAAATCTCGCGCGTCGCATAGGCTCCCCCCCCCCCCCCCGCAGCACATGGTCAGTCACGTGACGCATGACGTGTACCGTCATGTCACTATCAGGAGTCACATGATCGGGTGTGGCGGAGAAACCATCTCCATTGCGGCCGTATCTCCTTAATGTCTGATAGGTCAGACTTCTGCATTAGGTTGCTGCCACAATACATCTCTTTCGGCCTGTAAATTCTTGCAGTTTCAGATGTTTTGTTTTTCCTAGAGAAGTCTATGCATGATGAAGGCGGTTTTTCCACTGAAATATCGCAATTTCTTTTGCGGTGGATGTGCCTGCTATAATGGACAGTTCGGGGCACCATTTGGAACCTGCGATGCTGTGATCTGTTTATTTATTAAAGGGCTTCTGTCACCCCCCATTTAGCAATTTTCAGTATCTGACGTTATAATGTCAGTTAAATCCATATATATCACTCTTACCTCTCTCTGTGCTGTAATTTCTTAAAAAATCGTACTTTTATAATATGCTAATTACTTCACTACCAGCAAGTTGGGCCGCATCCTCGGACTATAAACACGCCCCCTCCTCCACTTGATAGACAGGGCCAGCGACCGCTCTCCTCCTCCCGCTGGCCCTCATTGCCCATGAAATCCCGCTCCTGCCCCGTACCTGTCCTTATTCGGCGCAGGTGCTCTGAGTGAAGGACGCTCGCTTGCCAGCTCCTTCCTCAGTGCGCCTGTGCAGATTACATCACACTACACCCGGAAGAAAAGACTGCTGGCATCAGCGATAATCGGCAGTCTTCTCTTCCGGGTGTAGTGTGACGTAATCGGCGCAGGCACACTGAGGAAGGAGCTGGCAAGCGCTCGTCCTTCACTCAGAACGCCTGCCCCGATCGAGGAACGTTACGGCGCAGGCACAGGAATTCAGCAGCAAACGGGAGGAGGAGAGCGCTCGCTAGCCCTGTCTATTAAGAGGAAATGGGGCGTTTCTAGAAGCGCCGGCTACCAGCAAGTACACGCCCAACTTGCTGGTAGTGAAGAAATTTGCATATGATAAAAGTATGATTTTTACAAGAAATAAGCCACAGACAAAGGTAGGACATGTATGATTGCACTCAGCTGACATTAGCAAATAGCTAATGTTGGCTAATGAAAATTGCACAATGGGGGGTGACAGAAGCCCTTTAAGGAATCGATGTGTAGACGGTAGCCAAGGTGAACCTGTGCCTGAAAGATGGCAGCTTATAATTGATCTAATTTGTTTCCCTATAGATATGGAATTGCTGGATCCACGAATGTAACCGGAGACCAAGTGAAAAAGCTGGACGTTCTTTCAAATGACCTGGTTATCAACATGCTGAAATCCTCATTCGGTTCCTGTGTCCTGGTATCAGAGGAGGACCCACATGCTCTTATTGTGGAAGCTGAAAGGCGGGTGTGTACATATCTGAATACATTGCAGCCATACCATGTCCACCCTTAGGGGGCATCGGCTGCACAATCTTCTGGTTTCCTGCAATGACAAAACGGTCTTGATGCAATCTTGGATTTACAAAGAAAGTTTTACATCATTATGCAGCAATTGAGGCCTGTGAATAGTTAGGAAGTATTCATGTATTACATTTAATACATGGTATATGCTGTTACAGGGCAAAGACCAAATTGCTTTGGTATTCTGTGATGGTCAGGATCCTGGAAGCCTTGGTACATTTTTCAGCATTCTTAGGGCGAGTTCGCATTGGCGTTATTGAATTCCGTTATGTTCTGTTATAACGGAATTCTAGGACAGAATGCAAAACGGAAGCCTTTAGAAGGCATTCCATTTTGCTGCGTCCTAATACATGTCGATGGGGACACAAAACGGTTCCATTTGATTCCATTATACATGACTGAAGAAAATAGACCTGTCGACAGGACTATTCTTTTCCGTCAGTTATAACGACAGGTCTATTTTTTTCCATCATGTATAATGGAACCGATATATCCCAGGATGATTCTGACAGTTGAACCCCTCAGAAGCTGCAGTCAGTAGTGACTATGGCATCTGAGTGGCTAGACAGACTGAGGGAGCTCTCTGTCCTCCAATCAGCACTCTGCCGAGTAGTTGTCATGCCAGCCGAGGCCTTCTGAAGGACCCCAGGCCTGCCTCGTTCCAGCCGGTTTTATATCCTGCTGCTGAAAATACCTGCGTTGTAATAGAGAAGTATTAAAGGGGTTTTCCGGGACTGTAATTATGATATTCAATATCAGATTGGCGGGAGTCTGACCCCCGGCACCCCCGTCAATCAGCTGGTTGAAGAGAAGACCATGGTCCGTATGAACAGTCTTTCCTTCATTGCTTATCCTCAGGATAGGTCATCAATGTTAAAATCCCCAAAAAAAACTTTAAGTGTAAAGTTCAAGTTGTCAGGACTAACGTTTTTAAAATAAAGTTTTAAAAATATAAAAAACGCCTTTTACAATTAAAAAAATAAGATACACCTAATTGGTACCATAATGACCGATCTATTAAAAAATCACATTATTTAACCGGCACAGGGAACACCGTAAAAAAATCCTCAGTGCCAGTATTGTTGTGTTTTGGTCACCCCCCCCCCCCCCCCAAAAAAAAAATTGAAATTAAAAGGTTTTATGTATCCCAAAATGGCATCAATAGGAACTACAGATCATCTGCCAAAAAGCAAGCCCTCACACAGCTCCATCGGTAGAAATGCTCCATATAGGTGCCAGACAAATTTTTAGAAATAAAGAGCTATGCATTTGCAAATATTGTATAGTGGCTCACCTATTCAGTGACCGGAGTAAGGTGCTCTAAGTCGTATCTGATCCACCCAATCAGAAAAATTGTACAGAAAGTATTTATATAGAGATCGGCACTCTAAATCTGAGGTCACGCAGAGGGTTAAATGTATAACGAATATCAATAATAAAAGTACAAAAACACACCCATGAATCGGATACATTCCCATAAAATAGAAAAGGATAGCCCCCCTGTGATCTGTAGCTATTAGTATTGTGACAATTCACACTGTAGTCACCTGATGGGGAGAGAAGAATGTAAACTATTTAAAGCAATATGAAGAGTATAGAAAAGGAGCACAATCTTGTGCTATTTAGCTGCCAATATAGATCCAATCTGTCTGTAATGGGCTCTGTCCTGTATAGCCACCATGTGGTATTTAGAGTATTGCCATCCGTTCAATATATCACGCTGCAGGATGAGTACTTAATATTGTTTGTCGGAGCAGATATAATATTACCACAGGGTGGTAGCAAAGACCAGAACTGAGCACTTAGTAAGTACTGTGTCTCAGCCCGCTCAAATTATGTTCAAAAGGTGTACACGTAGAACCGCAAGTTTGTAACAGTAAGTTCCATCAGCTATTTCCGTGTGCTCAACATGCTTAATCCCGGTCAGTAGCAAAATGCCAATGCTACTAATCAGATACCACCACTTCTGCCGCTGCAACTCACCAAGGACCAACAGGGACAGTCAAATATTATCTCGGCATGTATTTTTCAATGTCTCCACTAGAGTAATAGCAGACCCGTGCTCCGTGATGTTGAACAGTGGCGTCCCACTGTACACGGGTGTGCTGGCCGCTTACCTGTCCTGGCGTTCCGCCCTGAGCTCTCTCTGTTGGTGAAGGCTGGATGCTTTGCCTGCAATTAGCGTCCCACATGTGTGTTGGCTCCGTGTGTTTTGCTTGGGCGGACAGATCGTTACTTAATAATAATGGAAGCGCTTTCACTTTCAATGCCCGGTATATTCCTTCTCAGAGCCGGGTATACAGGTGTTCTATCCTCTCTTTTACACCAGACTCGTTTCGAAGTCCATTCCCGACTTCTTCCCCAGTGGTCACCCATTACCCCCTGTTGCCAGCGTGATATATTGAACTGATGGCAATATTATAAATACCACAGGACAGAACCCATTACAGACAGATTGGATGTGGACTAATATTGGATC
The DNA here is from genome assembly GCF_905171765.1 of Bufo bufo. Lineage (NCBI taxonomy): Eukaryota > Metazoa > Chordata > Amphibia > Anura > Bufonidae > Bufo > Bufo bufo. The sequence continues at coordinate 325,860,455 of NC_053390.1, forward strand.
TAAATAGCACAAGATTGTGCTCTTTTTGCTATACTCTTCATATTGCTTTAAATTTACATTCTTCTCTCCCTATCAGGTGATTACAGTGTGAATTGTCACAATACTAATACCGACAGATCACAGGGGGGCTATCCTTTTCTATTTTATCTTTTATTGGAATGTATCTCATTCATGGGTGTGTTGTTGTACTTTTATTATTCATATCAAAGAGCTATGTATATATAGAATTTATTTTATTTTTTATTTTTTTTAAGTAGTCAAACATAACAAAAACCATATAATCATACTGACCCACAGAATAAAGTTAAAGGGGTTACCCAGGACCTGATAATGATGACCTATCAGCACCCTTGCCGATCAGCTGTTTCAGGGAGCCGCCCGTGCTCTGCTATGCGCAACCGACTATCAGTAAATTTCCAAGCACAGCGCCATATATTGTACAGTGGCAGTGCTTGGTTTTGCATCTCATTTCCATTGACTTGAATGGGGCTGAGCTGCAACTAGGCCATGTGACCATGTACAGCGATGTCACATGGTCTAGGAAGAGGCTGCGGTGCGCACAGATCCTCGAACCCTCCTAACAGACCCCTGCCGATGTCATAATGATGACCTGTTCAGAAGATAGGTTATCAATATAAATGACCAAATAAGTCCTTTAACATATAATTTTTACTGTCCGTAAAAACAAAACTCTAAAAGCAATGGCATTATTGCATTTTTTTATAATGTCGTCCCAAATCATTTAAAAAAAGTTATACAACAGTACCCCAAAATTGAGGCATAAAAAATACAATGTCCGACATTAAAGGTACTGTCCATCGGCCATGTTTAAGTGTCCCCAGTAGCATGTTGTACGCAGTCAAAAAAGTCATACTCGCCTGCACCCCGCTGCTTTGTTCTGGCTACGTTCAGTGATCTTCCAGTCTCAGGCCTGTAAACTTCCACCACTGAGGCCAATGATGTCTGGAAGTTTATGGGTCATGGATCGGAAAATATCCATGGATGGAGCCAGGGAGCCGGAATGGAGTGTCAGGGAGATGAGGGATTTAACTAGGTACCACGCAATGCTGGGGATAGTTAAAAAAGGCTGAAATGCTGGACAACTTTCTAATTCCACATGCTCCATTTTGATAAATTTGGAACACTATTTTATTTTCAAAATCATGTAAACTGATGCAAGACACTATTGATGATTCTCCCCAAATGTTTTTCATGATATTAAATGTAAAGGTTATGGCCATGTAGTTGATCATTCAGTGTCCACACCACATTTGGTATCGGTGTCTGACGTGTATGTCTAACATATGCTCCACGCATCTTTATAATTGGTTTTACGCCACTTTTATGGTGTAAAAAAGTTGCACATTACAGATTAGGACATATTTATGGTATCATTTATGACTTCAAAAATGGTGAGGAAAGTGGGGCTTAGCCAGAGGAGTGTGCCCTCCTATGGCCCGCCTGATTCCCTGGCTGGTAAGCAGAGGGTACATAAAATGGAAAGAGGTCTACCTCTCCTGTTTTGGCTTACAAATTATTTTATGAAATACTGACCAAAATACAGATATGTGAAGTGCTCTTATGTCTGCTTACATTTGATAAAATGAACATATGTACAATTACCTGCAGTAAAAACAAAGTTGCAAAAGTACAAAAGCCACAATGCTGGTCTTAGCCACTGATTGTGGTGTCACTTGCTTCATGCTGGACCCTGTAACTTACAGTTCAATTATTTCCGATTGTTACAGCTCCTGTTGCATCACTGGTGTCTATTGCCACAAAAACATTAGAATGACACACTTTGGCATACATTGTCACCATAGTATAAAATGAGATAAAAAAAAAAAGTTTTAAATGTTACAAAAGGCAGGTGCTGGGCAAGGAGCCCAGCCGATCGGTTACCATCAGCATGTTGACAGTTGCCACCAGGTAGCACCAGTGCGCAAGCCACAACGACTCTTCCAACATACTGTGGACTGAATTTGGATTTTTCTTCTTTTTTAGGGTAAATATATTGTCTGCTTTGACCCATTGGACGGTTCCTCAAACATTGACTGCCTTGTGTCTATTGGCACAATTTTTGCCATATACAAAAAGGTAAGATCAGCAGTTTTTACATGAAATCTGAATAATCTTGTAAGCTGCATTTACATTTAAATAAGTTCAGTAAGACGGATGAATGCAGTGATCCATGTATATTATCGTCTTGGAATATAAAACATCACTTATTAAAGAGCTATTGAGTTTTAAACGCCAGCCTTAATAAACCCCAAAGCTGGCGGTGGATCCGGCAAAGTTGTGAAGAGGAGCAGGCCTCAGTTCTAAATGTAAGACGGCTTCTGAGGCTGAGCTGTCATACATTTAGACCTTTTTCCACACCTAAAACAGGAGTAGAGAATGGTAAATGAGACGGGTCTGCCGGCAAGTCCTCTTCCCCGCCTGTGCCACGTCCACAACTTGAGACCTGGCGTAAGCAGGGAAAAGTCGCAGATTGCGGCTCAACTAAGTGTTGCGCCGCAATCTGCGCCTGAAATATGCCTAATTTAGCCGTATTTCAGATTGATAAGTGACATCCTATATTTGTAATTATCTGGAAATGCTGAAATCTAAATGTTTGGAAAATAATGATTTCAAATAAAGACGTGTGTCTCTATAGATGAGCAGTACCTAGCCAGAGCCAGAAGGTGGCACTGTGGGCTATTTTAGTACAGTAGTGTTTAGTATTCTTTCTGTGCAACTCATAACCTACATTTACTAGTGTATTAGAATGGCAAATGATTTCTTAAGCACAGCAGACAGTTGTATATACACCACCTTATATCCTCAGCATTTTGGGAACACACCTTTTTTACTTTTGTATTGTGCAGACAACTGATGGAGAGCCCAGTGAGAAAGATGCCTTACAACCAGGCCGTAATCTCATCGCAGCAGGATATGCTTTATATGGGAGCGCCACAATGATCGTCTTGGCCACTGAATGTGGCGTCAATTGCTTCATGCTGGACCCTGTAAGTTACAGTAGAATTATTCCCCATTGTGTGGCATCACTGAGCTATGATTCGGGGTAGTAGCTCGTTCTTCTGTAACGTTCCTTTATGCAGAAAAGAGAACACCAATAAAGATCTACGATGTAATAAAAATGTATGTGTGTTTTAGGCTATTGGAGAATTCATCTTGGTCGACAGAAACGTGAAAATTAGGCCAAGAGGCAACATCTACAGTCTTAATGAAGGCTACGCAAAATACTTTGATGCAGCAGTTACAGAATATCTCCAGAAGAAGAAGTTCCCAGAAGTAAGAATACGGTTGACACATTTTTTACACTCTATTAAAGGGCATTGTAGTAGAACAGGCCGACCTGTGACATGTGCTCCGTTCAGCAGAAGCTAGCAGTTTTAGTCTCATCACCATCTCTGGCTTTCTGAAAAAAAAGTCATGTATGCAAATGAGCCTCTTGGAGAAACGGGGGCGTTCTTCGGTACCCAGCGCAGGCGCAGTACAGGAGAGAGGCTCGAGGGCAGTTCTTTAATTCCCAGAACGGCGCACTCTTCACTTGTTTGTAGATACCCACTTAGACATTGGCATTGATCCTACTTTACATAAAAGTAAATACTGTAAGACTAATTCTAAACTAAATAACTAACCATTTAGTGGTTTTAATACCACAGCCAAAAAAATCCTAATGATCTCACATCTCTCCCTGTCTGCTGCTGCGGTCTATGGTCTTTGCCATAGACCGCAGCAGTGAATAGGAAGAGAGGCGGGAGACGGCACGCCTGCACTACATGCACCTCATACAGCTGATTGGCGGGGGTGCCAGGTGTCGGACCCCCGCCGATCTGATATTGATGACCTCTCCTGAAGATAGGTCATCAATATTAAAAGCCCGGATAACCTCTTTAAGAAATACTGGTGCTGACATACATCTATGAACTAATGTTCGCTTACATCAAGCCAGTGCACTAGGAGGGGCATATAGGTGGGGAGTTAGAAGTCACACTAAGGGCTGTTTCACACGAGCGGATCCTGCGCGTGTCATCCACAGCGTGAATGACAGCCAAGCCGCGCTCTGGACAGCAGAGACACAGAGCAGTAAAATGACTGATAATGCTCCGTCCCTCTCTGTGATCTTTTTACTACAAAATCACAGTGAGATAAAGTTGTCAGTGATTTTGTAGCAAAAAGATCAGAGGCACGGAGCGTTATCAGTCATGTTACTGCTCCGTGTCTCTGCTGTCTGGAGTGGGGCTTGGCTGTCTTTCATGCTGCGGATGACACGCGCAGGATCCGCTCATGTGAAAGAGCCCTAAAGGAATACATTTGGTTTTTCTGTCTTTTGATTAGCAATAAGTTACAATTATTAAATCACTCAAAAGTAATAAAAATTGTAATATAACTAACTACCATGCTGTGCATTCTCCCCTGTGAATACAGAAAATACAGGTTTATTTTCTCCCCACAGAAGTCAATGAAGCCTAAAAGTACAGATCTAATTTTTCTTTATTTCAATTTATTTCCTTTGGGAGAATACAGATCTGTAGTTCACATCATTTCAGCATTTTTTTCACATATTTGATAAAATTTTCACTGAATCTGTAACCAAAACTGTAAATTGTGGGCATTTTTGATATTCAGCAGGACTCCATTACTAGAAACTGTTACAATGTTCATGCTGCCAGGAGCATGGCGGCGAAGTACATAGGTGGTAATTCGTAACAGGTCCCCACCTGTCATGTGCCAGTCGTGTATGACTGCTACCTCTGAACATATCAACGTAGTTCTCATTGAAAGCTAGGTTTTTCCATATGTACTCGTATGTTCCTGACGTCTTCGTTTTTGCACAGAAGTTTGCAGCACTGATGGAAATGAGATGGAAAAGTGTACTTATGACTTCTGTATCTGGAAACTCCTGAATACAGACCTATTGTCAATGCAGCGCGGTACACAGCAGTATTTTTCCAGTATGAAGCATATTGGTACTGTATTTTACCTGGCATCTGTTGGCAAGATCAACCTTATTAAAACAGCCATAATACCTGGTAGGGCTGACCCTGACAATTAAAAACATACCGTTCTTCCCCAAATTAATTACTGCATTTAGGAGAAATAAGGCTTTAAAAATATGCAAATGAGGGCACTGAGGGGCAAGAGCTAGTCACTTGGTGCACCTTAGATCCTCAGCTTTGTTTCCCAGAGCGCACCCTTCTCTGCCCGAATGTCAGGCCCTGTAAATCAGGTGGAGGGGGAGTATCCAGGGAAGCAGAACGGAGTAGCTAAGATGCATGGAGTGGCTACTTGCATATTTTTAAAAGTCCTTGTATTAAATGTTTGTGACTCTTACAGGATGGTAGTTCCCCATATGGAGGAAGATATGTTGGTTCAATGGTGGCAGATGTTCATCGAACATTGGTCTATGGAGGAATCTTCCTGTACCCTGCAAACACAAAAAGTCCAAAAGGAAAGGTAAACTATTTCTTTTTTTTTTTTTTGACAGCAGACGGGAATAGGGGTTCACATCTGTGTTGGAGGTTACATTCAACTCCTAGGGAGTGCTTTTCCCATCAAAGAAAAGCACTGAAGCGTAGCTGGACCGTAGTAGTCCAGCTACGCTTCAGTGCTACATTTTATCCAACCGGCGGTTTGGTTCCCACCTAAGGCTCTCGGAAAAGTCCGGCTGCACCGACCAGCAATAATTCTCCCTCTGCCTTCACTGGTGTTGCGCCCAGGCTAGCGCAACATAAATAGGTGAGCGGACTACATTTCCCTCCCTGAGGGTCAATGTGATTTTACATACTTACCCTATGAGCGCCTCTCTGGCGTGGACAGAATTGTGCTCCGATTGTTTAGATATTACTAGATCTGTTGGTAGCACTTGAAGACATTAATTCATTATAGACTTCTAAGTGTTGTTGATTCCCTTAATAATTTGGCTCTTTGATTACAGTTGAGGCTCTTGTATGAATGCAACCCTATGGCATATGTTATGGAAAAGGCTGGGGGCCTAGCCACCAATGGACTGGAGAACATTTTGGATATCGTACCAGAAAACATACACCAAAGAATGCCAATAGTCCTAGGCTCTCCAGAAGATGTTAAGGAATACATTGAGATTTTCAAAAAACATGCCAAGAAATAGAGCCGCTGGACAGAACTGCTGGCAAGAGGACCAAAGCAAATATTCCATGTCTGCAATATTTCGCACATATTCTGGACAACTTTCTAACTTTTATACACAAAGTGCCAGTCTGAGTAAGACACAAAAATAAATTTTTATATTAAGCTTGTAAAACTTATGTCTGGAATTGTCTCACTCAATAATAAGTAAGAACTAGGGAATCATAACCTGTAAAACCCTGTACACAATAGCAGCAACTGTAATAGTAATAGTCATTGATACTATCGCTAGGATGGGTATAGAAAAGCTGGCATTCATTTGACTGACCTCTGGCTGATATTTTTAAAATATCCAACTTTCCATTCAGAAGCAAAGTAAAAAAAAAACTAAAAACTTTGCAATGTATCTTATTACAGAAAATACTGCTTTCTCTACTAGCCTTCTCCATCACTCACTCAGGATTCATTGGTAAAGCCTGCCTCCAAGAAGGAGACTCTCTTCAGCATCACTGAGAGATCAGGATACATGCTGACCATAGAAGTTTATGGAGGGGGTGAGCTGCTGGAGGGAGACAGAGGCGGGGAGACACAGCTGCACTGTTTAGTACTGCTCTGTTATGTCTTTCATCCTGCTGCTTTTGAGGGTGTGCTTCGGAGAGGTGGGAAAACAGGCTCTCCTCTTGTCTCTGTATGGGACATTAATTTACCAGTCAGTTTAGAGTTGGTGAACAGAACAGGAGCCCGAAGAGTGGGGGGGAAGCATTTGGAGGCATTTGAAAAGGTAAAGTATAAAACTAACCGCAGGCTAGGCGGCCCACTCTAGAGCAGCCCACTGGAAATCTCCAAGGTCGACCAGATTATCAGTCCAGGCCTGCCTTCTGCACTAACTTCATTGTAACTACTTCATCACATTTGCACCTATTAGTGATTGCCATTATTTTCAGGTCCAATTTGCTTTTTTGTTTTTTTACATAGTCAATATTGGTGTATGGACCCACAGAAGACTATCGGCGACATAGTACAGAGCTTTACAAGATGGGTCAATACAACAGGCTTCACCTTTAGTCCAAAAAGACTTTCCTATGTTTTTTGTATTGATTTCTCTTCCAGTTGCCGCAGGTTACAATATGCTTATGATATAATGCTCAACTACAGCCATTGCCAATCTGCAGCACATGAGATTTCCTGGAGGATCCAGACAATCAGCAGGGGAATTTCACTGGTAAAACACATGTACTGATTGGCTGTCTAGTGATCTCCACAGTAAAGTACTTGTTAGCGCCGGCAGATAGCTGTACAGTCCTATCTGATGGTGGCAGGATGAGCTGCTTTTTTGGACTCCAGGTGAGGGTGGCTCCGCTTTATTTCTGGTATACGGTGTGTATAGTACAGGACTCTGAAGAAGCTCTTGTCCTCAACACAGAAACTTCCAGCTATTTCTATATGTAAGGACTTTCTCCATCTGTATTCATTTTGTATCCTCAAATTATAGTGTTCAACTTCCCTACCAGAGCTGTATCGATCATACATCCAATTAATGGATATGTTTTATATCTATTGCAAGTTTTAAAAGCTCTTTAAGGATTCAGAGGTCAATAGAAGATGCCCCTTATCTCTTCACCAATAGTGGACCTTCTTTGCATGACAGGAGACAGTATAATTATTTACAGTGTAGGTAAGCTGCAGGAAATTCCCAGCCCAGTGTAGCTTCTAAAGAACTTCAGCCCCTAAAATCAGTGGATACCCATTAATGTTCATGCATTCTTAGGCCTCATACACACTGCAGATTTGTATAGTATTTTGTAAATGGTGCACCATTTACATGGGACCTTGTACTGGAGATTTCCAAGAGTTCTGCAGTTTCCCTCCACTGAGCTCTGTTTTACACACGGGCCTACATAGGCCGAAATCCCATCTTGCAGTTGCTGTCTCTTTATTATGTTTAAACTTTATTTGCACCTTTTGTGGAAGTTGTAATTGGAGGAGGAGGTTATTCGACCTTTATTGAAATGTCACTGAGTGTGTGTCAATATAACTGTGCTAAAAATATAACTGGGTGACAGAAGGTCAAGAGCTTCACCATGAAAGGGAGTCTTGTCACAGACTTTTCACTAATTAAACTACCAGCAATGTCCATCAACACATGGTAAAAACATGCTAAACATATCTGTAGGACATTTTGGTGGTCATTGAATATCCAGGAAAATAACTTTTATTCCTATGCAAATCAGCTCCCATGAGCCCAAGCCCACTCCCATTCTCTGCCTCCAACCTCCCAAGGCTTCCTCCCCTGACATCACAGTGATGGGGCTGCAATCTCATGCAGGCGCCATCTGCTGAACTTCATGTGCCTGCACATTGTATTCCCTTTTGTAGGCTATTGCCTTAGGTATATGTACTGCTCGGGCAATAGCCCACAAAAGGGAATGTAGTAGGGGGACAGGGAAGTCTTGGGCTTGCTCTTCTAACCAATCTCGGACATTTCTAGCCATTTCACATTTCATGTTGCATTATCTTGCTGGAAGATCCCATCTGTCCCAGGGAAGACAATCTGCATGTATGGGTTGTACATGATCTGAACGGATGAATTCATACCCAAATAATTTGAGAGCCTTCCTCATGGATCTGTGGGCCCAAAGAATGCCATGAAAAAATTTCCCAGGCCATAATGCTGCTACCACCAGCTTGTGTTCTTCCAGGAATGGTTGCAGGGTGTTTGTTCTCTGATGTTTCTTGCTTCACACACCAACGTCCATCCATTCGATGAAGCAGAAAACGTGAATCAGAGATTAGCGGAGGTCTAATTCTGATACTGCCACTCAAAAGCATTACCTCTGCTAACAAAGTTGCATCAGCAGAAAAGTGACAATCCATCTGCTTTGGAGCCCCATCTGCAGTAGGGTTCTCTTAACGGTTGTTTTAGACGTGGCTGGTAGCCCCCTGGTTCATTTTGGAGGTGAACTATTTCACTGTAGCATGTCGGTCCGCCTTCACGTACCTGTACCTGTAGCCAATGTAACTTTTTTTTTCCATTGTTTTTTGAAGCCACTGGTCACATCATTTGTCCTGCTCCATAAAAGCCTTTCAGTTGCATAATTTCTGTCTTTATGACCCCCTCCTAATAGGACACCTTCTTTTTTTCTAATAAAAAGCAACAAAACCCCACACTCTATGAAAGATACTCAAAATAGTCTCCTTGTTGATGACTTGTGTGTGAACAGTAAGCATTTGGACTGCTATGAGGAAGAGGTCAGGGGGACGTGGGGAACTCATGCATAGCTGTGTTGGTGGTGGGAGTATTAGTGGCACTTGTAGCCACGGTGGTGGCAGTAGAGACAGTGGTAGCAACAGTGGCACTCAGGGCAAATACAGAACAGGGAATTGGGAGGGGGCCAAGGAGCCCATGATGACATATCATAGTTTGATAAAAGTGTTGGGGAGGGTGAGGACTCTGGTGATTGTGCTTTCGACAGGACCTGGGAGCCAAATTGGGGCGCGGAGGAGGAGGTGACATCGGAGTAGGTGGGTGGTGGCCATGGCAGCAGGAGCAGAGGCAACGTGCAGAACCTCCCAAAAAACTGCCATGGCTAGATCTACTCCTATTATGGCCAGCTAGGGAGCTGGTGATGCCACTGATACTCTAGTAATAGCATATGTCTGGATTCCAAATCCAGTAGGAGTCCACTGGCCTACATATAGGGGGTTATTTATCAAACTGGTGTAAAGTAGAACTGGCTTAGTTGCCCATAGCTGCATTTTCCAAAGGAGCTGTCCTAATGAAAGGTGGAGTCTGAATGGTTGCTATGGGCAACTAAGCCAGTTCTACTTTACACCAGTTTGATAAATGACCTCCTTAGTTCATATCTCAACCTCATCAAACAACTTTTTGATAACCTGGTATGATTTTCTCACTCTTAAAATCCAGATCGATAGTCTTTATATCAAATGCATGCAAAGTTCAGACACCAATATGTAACTAAAGCCTTAGGCTTCTTTCACACAGGGCGAGAATTCCGCACGGGTGCAATGCGTGAGGTGAACGCATTGCACCCGCACTGAATCCGGACCCATTCACTTCAATTGGGGTGTTCAAATGAGCAGTGATTTTCACACATCACTTGTGCGTTGTGTGAAAATCGCAGCATGTTCTATATTCTGCGTTTGTCATGCAACGCAGGCCCCATAGAAATGTATGGGGATGCGTGAAAATCGCAAGCATCCGCAAGCAAGTGCGGATGCAATGTGATTTTCACGCATGGTTGCTAAGGAGACGAGGGATGAGTTACCCAGGACCCCATTTACTTTATTATTTTTTTATAACATGGTTGTAATGGAAAATAATAGCATTCTTTAATTCAGAATGTTAAGTAAAAGGTCCATTGTGGGGTTAAAAAATAAAATAAAAATATAACTCACCTCATCCGCTTGATCGAGTTATATTTTATTTATTTATTTTAACCCCACAATGGACCTTTTACTTAACATTCTGAATTAAAGAATGCTATTATTTTCCATTATAACCATGTTGTAATGGAAAATATAAAAATATACAGAACACCAATCCCAAACCCGAACTTCAGTGAAGAAGTCCGGGTTCGGGTCTGGGTATCACAGTCAGTTTTTTATCACGCGCATGCAAAACGCATTGCACCCGCGTGATAAAAAGAGCTGCCTCATCCTCCTTTCTCCTACTTATCAGGGATTATGATCCGGTCTCCTCATGAACTTCATTCCTACAGAGATTCAGATGATCATATATTCAGGATCATAATCCGTGACAAGTAGTGTAGAGAGGAGGATGAGGCAGCTCTTTACCTCAGTGTTGTAAAGTAACTTGTCCTCCTGTGTGATTAGGACAGGTTTTGTGTTCACTAATAGGACGGTGGCCATTTTATTTCCCCTCATGATGGCTCCCCAGACAAAACTAGTCATAATAAATAATGAAAGTTATTTGGGAATATATTTATAATAAAGTAATATTTAAGTATTTTTGTTTTCTTAATTCCCGGAGAACCCCTTTAAGCCTCCGCCAGAGGTGTCTGAGGCCAAGTTCACACATCAGTACTTTGTTAAAGCTACTTTCACAAAGTCAGTGTTTGATCAGTGATTTCCATCAGTGTTTGAGAGCCAAAACCAGGAATGGAACCTACACAGAGATAATGTATAATGGACAATGTGTTTGCGATCACAGTCACTTATGGAAATTCCAAATAAATCACTGACCAAACACTGACTGTATGAAAGCGGCCTACTGTAAGTGTCTGGTCAGTGGTTTACATCAGTGACTGTGCATTGTGCCGGTGGCCCACTGCATAAGTGGTTCATGTATTTCTCGCATATATTTTCATCCCAAACGCTGTATATAGGGAGAACGGAAGGGGTTAATTAGCTGGCCCTTGTGCTGATTGCTGGGTGGGGGCGGTCCATCTATCTAGATGCTGCTGTCTAGTGTGTAGTTGGTGTCTGTGAGTGGATGCAGCAGATAGGTATCCTCCTGCCCTGTGAGCCAAGAGCAGCCAGAAAGCTGCTGTAGAAAGTGCCTACTGAGAGAGAGGGATAGAGCTTACAGAAGGATTAACGCCAATACAAGTATCTGTCAGAGAAGGTAGGGCTAGTTTCACATTAGCGTTAAAATCTCCTGGCAACGGAATAGCCTGCTGGATTTTATCGTATCCAGCATAGCCAGATACTGACGTTCCCTCTGGAGCCCATTAAATACTGGGACCTGGTGGGGATCCGGCCTGTTTCCCTATTCCCTTCCCAGGCCTATTGCATTTGTGAGTCGAAATCAGGCGTGGGTCAAAGACTCAGAACAGATGCAAATCTTTCCATGACGGGCATTCATACGACCAGGTCTGTGCGCATCCTGCACTTTTTACAGGCCCTATTGAAAAAATGTCTACACTTGTCCACAAAACAGACAAGATTAGGACCTGCTCTATAAGGCCCCCTGCACACGAACGTGTGCTTCCCGTTGCCGTATTGCGGACCGCATTTGCGGATCCGCAATACACGGGTGCCGTTCCGTGGGCATTCCGCATCACGGATGCGGACCCATTCACTTGAATGGGTCCGCAAATCCGGAGGTGCGGAACGGAACCCTACGGAAGCACTACGGCCCTTTGCGGGCCGCAGCACGACCACGGGGTGCACACGTTCGTGTGCAGGGGGCCTAAGTTGCGGCTCGGCCACACAGAAGCAGACAGCACATGGATGACATCTGTGTGCTGTGTGCACTTTTTGTAGACCTGTAGAAATGAATGGGTCCACATGCAATCCGCAAAAAATGTGGATCGGATGCGGACTGAAAATACAGTCCCTTGAATGCACCCTAATAGCTTATCTCTGTGGAGGCTCCACTCCTGGTTTTGGCTCAGGCCTAACATGAAAACTCCATGTAGGCTGTTTCTCAACGCCCAGACTGCCAGTGGATTGCTGCTTTGATATTCAACTCTACAGGGTCACGGGTTCTCTGCAGTATTTCTGGAAGACCAACTGGAGGAGCATTTGGAAGCGTGTGGATAGTTAAAGCAGCTACAGGAAGGCAAGGACCTCCAGTTTAGTTTATCCCATTCTTCTGAGGACAAGGCACGCTCGTTTTCAGCACAATGTCAGACAGAAGCCCATTTGAAACGGATATGTTAACCCTTACTCGATTTGTCATGGAAAGGGGAAGAGAAGCCAAGGGTACCGGGGAATTCACACAACTACTCAATTCCATGCTGACTGCTATAAAAGCCATTTCTTCTGCCGTGAGAAAAGCTGGCATTGCTCACATGTGAGTCTTTTTAACTAGCAGTATGATACTGTATGCTTAAACTGAACTGCATTTGTTACTGTAAAATATGTTCTAATCTAAAAAATCCTACTGGATAAATAAATGGAAGATGTTCAGAGTGGTGTCACATATTACTTCCAAAGTCCTATTGATGACCAATTCCTAGAATTATCAATATGTGACTGATGGGGTTCGACTCCCTGTTTGAAGAGGCAGCTGCCTACTCGCAGCTTACCAAGCACAGTGCCATTGTATAGTGGCAGCGATTGGTATCGCAGATCAGTCCCATTTACTTTAATGGGGCTGAGCTGCAACTAGGTCATGTGACCGATGAACATGGCGTCATTGACCTAGCAGGAGCGCAGCGTCTCTTCAAACAGGTGATCAGCGGGGGTGCCTACAGCCAGACCCCCACCAAGCAGATATTGATGACCTATCCTGAAGATAGATCATCAATATAGAAAACCCCATTGGAGAAGACTTATCTAATGACTGTGTAAACACAGTAGAAAGGCTGGATTCACACACACAGAGTTTAGGTCCGGTTTTCCAGTCATTTATTTTGAAGAAAAATATGGAAATATTTGTATAAAAATATGACGTCAGCAACAGACAAAGTAGGGGTTGGATGCAGGGGCGTACATAGTAATCATGGGGCCCCATAGCAAAACTCAGAATTGGGCCCCCTCCCCCAAAGGGTTAAAATGGCAGAACTGGATCTAGTTCACACCTGTCAGTTTGAGCAATGTATCAGCTATATAGCTGACACCAAAAGGTGATCACTGTGCTACACATCTACAGAGCTGGAATTGGTTAAAAAAAAAATAGTGTAAAGTAGAACTGACTGGCTTAATTGCCCATAGCAACCAATCAGATTCCACCTTTCATTTTCCAAAGGAGCTCTCCAAAATGAAAAGGTGGAATCTGATTGGTTGCTATGGGCAACTAAGCCAGTTCTACTTTACACCAGTTTGATATATATATGAGAGATCTCATTCTTTCTCTCTCTATATATCTATCTATAAAAATATATATAGAGGGTTCAGTCTCTGTCTCTTATTGCCCTATTAGAAATACGCTAGTAATAATAGGGCAATGAAGGGCAAAGACTGAATTCCCTGAATTTCAACCATGTGTCTGTGAGTGGTAGGAAACATATGGAGGCTGCTGTGTAGTCAGTAAGCTGTGTGTGTGTGTATATGTGTGTATATATATATATATATATATATATATATATATATATATATATATATATATATACACTGTATATAAACACACACCAGCACACCTTCTAATAACCCTGTCCCTGCTACACATATATGACACGCCTAGCCTCAGCCAGCAGACACAGCAGTCACCTATGATTATTGTAGTGTTAGTGATCTCACTGTCTGCTGGGTCTGTACCGGCTCAGTTTGGTCCCTGGAAGACTTACGGTAATCCCTAACTGGCTAACTCTGCAGGTCACTGGTCAGGAGGAGGTCAGAGCAGTAAAGCTCTGCTGACTTGTTGTAACATAAATCCTTACTTCGTGAAAATACCTTACCCCTTTGTGACTTCCGGGGGTGTGCGCCTCAACTTCCGGGGGTGTGAGCCTCAGCGCAAGCGCACTACCACGGCACGGGAAAGATAAAATTGCATGGAGCGCTGACTCGCGAACACCGCGCGTGCGCCATCAGGGGTAACGCGATCCGACTGTCTTTTCTCCTTACCCTTACACGCGGATTATAAAATCTCCTTACCCTCACAAGGGTTAGGGTTAGGGTTTAGGGCAGGCATCCTCAAACTGCGGCCCTCCAGCTGTTGCAAAACTACAACTCCCAGCATCCCCCAACAGCCTACAGGTATCAGCCTACAGCAGGGCATTGTGGGAGTTGTAGTTTTACAACAGCTGGAGGGCCGCAGTTTGAGGATGCCTGGTTTAGGGTTATGCCCCCCAATATGCTGCACCCACCACCCAGCCCCCGGATGGCCGATAGTGCTGGGAGTAAAAGGATATTTCACAATCCGAGCGTGCGCAGTGTGAGGGTAAGGAGAAAAGACTGTCACATCTCCTTACCCCTGACGGTGCACGCGGGGTGTCCGTGAGTCAGCGCTCAATGTAATTTTACCTTACCCGTGCCGTGGTAGTGCGCATGTGCTGAGGTGCACACCCCCGGGAGTTGAGGCGCACACCCCCGGAAGTCACGAGGGGTAAGGTATTTTCACGAAGTAAGCCTTGTTAACGATGATCTGCTCGACTATCTCCAGTTCTAATACAGCCCTAAGGGCTCATGCACACAACCGTAAGTATTTTGCGGTCCGCAAAAAACACGGATGACGTCCGTGTGCATTCCGTTTTTTGCGGAACGGAACAGCTGGTCCCTAATAGTACTATCTTTGTCCGTAATGGGGACAATAATGCACACGGAGTAACTTGCATCTCTTTTGTGGACCCATTGAAACGAATGGTTCTTCATACGATCCGTTAAAAAAAACGGAATGGGCATGGAAAGAAAATACGTTTGTGTGCATGAGCCCTAATCCAGAAGGTCGTGCAGAATGGAGTGCTTCCGTGGGGTGTCTCTCTATGCCTCCGCACCTCAAAAAAGTAGTGCATGCACTACTTTGTTGCGGTGCAGGCTGTCGGATGTGGATCTGCATTTGACGGCCCTACGTTCGTGTGCATGAGGCCGAAGGCTGGGGCTACTCTGGCCACGACAAGTGTTGTGTAAACTAAAGGTTATATGTGTATCACTTCAGCCTTGCAACAAAGTGAATGGGGTTGCAATGCAACTTGCAAATTTCCACGACTGGGACCCCAAAGTTGCAAAAAAATCCAGTAGTATTGGATTTTTTGGGGTCACTGCAACTTGCAACTGTGAACACATTGACTTGCGTTATTTGCAATTCAGGCAGTGCTATACAATGATCTTTGGTCCGTCTATCCCAAATCACCCTGTAGTCCAGCCTAAATGTAACTGTAGTGTGCTAGGCAGGATTTGAAGACCTGTGACAATTCCTGATGACAATATTTAACCATTTCCCTGCCTATTGTGGCAACTGTCTGGTAACATGTCATAAACATGTCATTATCTAATATCTGTAATCTGATGGTGCTGTAAATCCCTGTGACCGTGCAGTTACTACAAGAATGCAGCCACAGGGAAGACTCTGGAGCACTGCTGAAGCCTCCTAAATGCCGCGGTCAGTATTGAGTCCCCCAGTATCTAGATAGTTAGCAGAGGGAGGCAAAAAGAACTAGAAAGTTAGCAATGACCACCACAAAAATAATAATAAAAACCATGCAAAAATTACAGATTTTTGTTCATCCCAACACCCAAAAATAGAATAAAGACACATCAAAAAGTTATATGTACAACAAATGGTGCCAATGAAAACTACAATTTGTTTTGCAAAAAAACAAACCCTTACACAAGTTCACCAAAACAAATGATCTTTTTAAAGGGTGCAAAAGTAATAAAACGTTAAAAAATATATCAATTTGCCCTTGCTGAAATTGGGCCAACCTAAAGAATAATGACAACATGTCATTTCGGGCTCATGCATACACAGTCCTATCCCTGTACGTAATGCGGACATTAATAGGACATGTTTTATTTTTTTGCGGAACGATAATACGGAGTAACTTCAGTTTTTTTTGCGGACCCATTGAAATGAATGGTTCCGCATATGGTCCCCACAAAAAAACGGAAAGAAAATACGTTCATGTGCATTAGCCCTTATGCTGTGCAGTGAATTGACTAAATGTCACACAAGAAAATTGTATATTTTTTTGTTCCTGTTGTCAGCACTCTGCACCATCTGCTGTGCTATAGATGGCGTGTTTGGTCTGCATCACGGACCAAAGTGGTGCAGGTCTCCGTTATATTTTTACTGACTTTGGCGCTAAAAGGGTTGTGTATAATGACCTTGCACTTAATATGTGGTGCTCTTATTGGGTTTTGGGTTCCTATTGCTGTGGACCTCCTAAAAATTAGCATAACATTGTTGCTCACTTCTTTTATTTTTCAAACTAGTAAAATTAAATCTCTCATGATTTTTTTTTTTTTTGCAGGCGCTTTTAAGCATGCCTTGTATGTTTACTTAACAGTCTGATGTCTGGGCTGTCAACCTTCACTTCTGTTCATCTAGTTTGTAAAAACAATCTGGGTGAAAGGTCATAACTTCAGGATGTGGCTTCTAGGATATTCTGTGAGCACAAATAGACAGGGTGTAACATGATAATATGTTGTAAAAACAAAAAAACAACAACAATATTGCTGTGTTTTTGAACACTCTCTCTAGCTTCTTCATCAAGTTAGGGCTCATGCACACAAATGTGTGCCAACTGGGCCAGCGCTGTGGACCTCAAATTGCCGACCCAGGACCCATTCACTTGAATCGGGTCTGCGATCTCTATCTGATGGTCTGCACTGCAAGAAAAGCGCGGAGGAACGGAGAGAAACCCCACAGAAGCACTCCGTAGAGTTCCGTACCGCACCTTCTGGATTGGTGACAATTATTCAAAGTTAGCTTCTGAAACTTAAGGCTACCTTTTAGTATTGGATACCCCTGTGATCACGGCAACATAATGGGGGTGTTTTACTAAGCTTAATGCGCCAGAATTTCCACCAAACATCTGGGGTGCATGCATTTCACCACATTATTAAAGGGGTTCTGCACTTTCATTTAACTGACGGTCTGTTCACTTGAATGGAGCTTAGCCGCGCCCACGATAGTTGATACTGGTTGTGACGTCAGTGGGCCGGCGGTAAACAGTGAGAAGGCCGCGGCGTTGCTGGAGCGCCGCTGCCTTCTCAAACAGCTGATCGGCGGAGGTCCTGGGTGTCGGACCCCGGCCGATCAGAAGCTGATGATCTATCGAGAGGATAGATCATCAGTTAAATGAAAGTGCAGAACCCCTTTAAGTGTTTTAGACCCTTTTTGCATCTCACTCTACAAGGGGCATGGTTCTGTGGGAAAGGCGTGCGGCTTAATATGCTTCAAAGAGCTAAGACAAAAACTGCAGCAAATTTTTAGCACAAAGGAAGTCAACCGAAAGGTGGCGTAAAGTTATCAAATTTTTCAGGAATGATTGTTGGTACGTACACTAGTTCTCGATAATTACCCTGTGCAAAGGTGCCGCTGATCAGTCGATGAGGAGCAAACGCTTGTCCATTGGGTAAAAGCATCTTTGATGTGGCACATAAAATCATTTGCTGGAAGCAGAGTGTCTTGTGTAAACGGGGATCTGCTGCTGGCAAAAAATAAATCTGTACACGGATGACCGATCATCCCCATACCAAGGAGATGATTGCTACATGTAAATGCAGCTCTCACCTTTGCTGATGATAAGGTATTTATTAGGAATGTTCAGTTCATTCCTGATAGTTGCCTGGGCACTGGCTTGTGGAAACAAATGTGTTAATATGGTTTGCCTAAAACAGGCGTAGAAAATGATGAATGAGACGGGCCCACGCCCCCCTTTTTTAGACCTGGAGTGAGCAGGGTCAAATAACCTTTGTGCCGCAATCTGTGCCAGAAATACGCCCAATATAGACGTATTTCTGGTTAGTAAATGACCCCAAATATTTTTCACATAGATTCTACTCCACCAAGGGACTGGAGTGGACATTTCAAAATGCCGCAAGTAATAAATCCGGCTAAAAAATTTAACTCCACACACAAGGCATCTGTATGCCCTTTAGTAAGTATCAAATGCCGGGAATGGTGCAAATCACATAAAAAATGTCATAAATTTCTAAATGTGTCGCCAAGCATGTTCCACCAACAAAATTAAAAATTGCTCCACTTTTCTCCCAAAAAGCCTTTTATACTTTAGCCAAAAGTTGCAAGTCCATCCCAGTCCCCTGGTGGAATTTGCTGAGAGTGACTTATGACGTACACCCAGGACAGGTAGGAGTGCGTGATAATTGGGGGGAGTCCTGTTGCAGATTATGAACCTGGTTTTAATACCTATTAGGTGACTCTTGATCTTTTTGCACATTTAGGTTTGGTATTGCTGGAAGTGTGAATGTAACTGGAGATGAAGTGAAGAAATTGGATGTGCTGTCTAATGATCTTGTGATTAATATGCTAAAATCCTCATTTTCCACGTGTGCTCTGGTTTCTGAGGAAAACAAGGAAATCGTCATTATACCAAAAGATATGAGGGTCAGTGATCATCGTACAGAATTCTGTGAACAAGTTTAATGTGTATGATGCAACTTTTGTCAAAATGATATATTTGAGGCATTATTTATGTTTTATTTATTTTTTTATTTCACTTATTCTGCTGGGTATTCCAATGGTGGTCCCTTACTCTTAAAGGGGTTATGCCATGATTGTTGTAAAAAATAAATCAAACATCATATAGTGCATGAGAATCTCTTAATAAAGCTTGAACCAGTCCTGTACCTCACATGGATCCAGAGCTCTCCCTATTCATTCCTCCAATTGCTCTATTAGATTTATTTCAAACTGGCAGTTTTCTCCTGCAGCTCTCTCCCTATAACAGTCACACTGTTAAATTGTGTTAAATCACCAACTTGCAGCAGCATTGTCCCCCTTCCCACACCTCCACATAATTGGCAGAAGCATTGTCCCCCTAACCACTTGTTCTCCTAACAGCAGCTATCCATGCTGATGGTGCTGCCAATTGGGAAATACATGGGCATAAATATGGTTGTATGCTACTTCTAGCAAAACCACTCTAGGTGTTAAAGAGATTGTTCAGCCTCTATGGGCTTTTTGGGCAGACCCCCAACATGGCTGGACTTGAGGAAGAAATCCTACTTACCTGATCCCTGTCGCCCTGTTCCAGATCCTTCACTCCACTACAGGCAGCCAATGACTGGCCTCAGTGAAGTCCCCATGCATCATATGACCTAGTGATATGATGCATGGAGGAAACATCACCTTTGCAGCCAGTCATTGGATGCACCGTCCATGTGGCCTGCGTCAAACCAGATGTTGACACAAGGGGAGACCTGAGAGCCGAAGTGCCACGGGAGAGAAGGGGGGAGCAAAAATGCTGCCGAGAATCAAGTATGATTTTCTACACATGTCATCAATATCTAGATACTGGAAGACCCCTTTAACCTGCGTTGTGAGGGATATACTATACGTATGTTCATGTATAATAATCATGTCTGTGCTCACCGAGCAGGTTCCGATAGATATTTTTGCGGGTAAAAGGCTGTAGGACATGCTCACTGCTGTTTTTCTGTTCTGTTATATAAAAGGTGGTTTATGAAGTGACATTGTTTTTCAATACTTGCTTCATTCACAAGACAAGAGAGGCAGAAGCCCAGCTAGCTATGAATCATTTACCAGTCATAGGACTGACACAATGATATCACTGCAGTTAAACCCTAAGAAAAAAGCAAGCACAAACTTTTTACACATAAAGCAAAGTTCACTTTTGCAGGTTTTATGGACTTGTGTTTTTGATTAATGATTTGGTTTTTGCACTGAAACGGATATCTGAATAGTTCTGAGTTAATATCTACAAGGACATATAGGACAGGTAGCCATAATTGTCATTTGCTTATTCATCATGTAAATACACTATTACACAGCTTTAGGCCTCATGCACACGACAGTTGTTTTTCTCGGCCTCAGTTCAGTTTTTTTTGCGGATAGAATGGAGACCCATTCATTTCAATGGGTCAGCAAAGAAATGCTGATAGTTCATCCGTTTGTGTTCCGCGTCCGTTGTCCGTGTTTCCCTTCAGCAAAAAAAATAGTGCATGTCCTACTTTTTTCACATTTGTGGACAAGGATAGGCATTTATTACAAGGGATCTGTGGGGAAAAAACGGATCCTCCAAAAAAAACGGATGCCGCATCTGGGTTTTTTGGCGGACACACAATTTGCGGACGCAAAAAACAACTGTCGTGTGCATGAGGCCTTAAATGGACAAACATCACAAAAACAGATACAAAAAACATCCTGCACGATATGATAAATGAATATGCTACATTTATAAATGCTTTAAATGGGCCGGTGTTGGTGTTATAGCCGTTTACATGTATTTGATAGCATTGTAAACTCTAATCATACAAGGTCAGGTTTCCTGATGCAGTTTTGGAAGCCAAAGCCTTAAGTGAATTTAAAAAAATTCTAACCGTGTGGCTGTATATAAAATAACATTGTATGTCTTGGAAGGGTAAACGGCTTGTTTCAACTCCTACAATCCCTTTAGAAATAGCAGCCTCGGCAGCTGTCAGATCTTCGCACTCCCAGCAAAAAGTTGATTTTCATCTATTTGAAGCCTTGTCTGGCCAGACGTTTCCCCTGCAGCAAGTACAATGTAGTATTACGTGATGGCCAGTCAGGTGAATCTCCAAGAGTGGCTCCCCATCCTGGCTCACATCTTTTTAGATCAACAGGAGGATGGGATCTCGGAGTTAGGGCTCTTGCACACAAACATGTGCCGGACGTTGCCCTATTGTGGCCCGCAAACAGCGGGTCTGAAATATACTGGCACAGGCCGTTTTTTTCACTTGAATGGATCGGCAATCTGGAAGGTGCGGTGCGGAACAGAACGGAGGCACGGAACCCCATGAAATTCTGTAAGAAAATATTAGGGAATTTTTCGCCTCTCCATTGCATCTTGATCTGATTCTACTTTTGAATAAGATTTATGAGCAGATTTTCTAATCCTGAAATGCAGAAAAGCCTTGAATGCACCTGTCAATTATTTTACATTTTTCAAATATGCATTACTACGAGTTACCAGCAGGTGGCACTGTAGCTTAAGAAATACTATAAGTTACATGTGTGAGAGTCTTGTGACCTTATATTATCTGCGTGTAAATATCTATCTAAAAATAAAGAAACTCCGTGGCACTTCCGTGAATGTGCGTTTATTCACCCGATATCATGTGATGTTTCATGAAACTGATGATACCGGGTGAATAAACGCACATTCACTGAAGTGTCGCAGAGTTTCTTAATTTTTTTTAATTTTTGGCCTTGTGGGATCGCCCTTCAGCCGCTGGCACTCCAGCATTTGCTCCCTGATTTATTTATTTCTATCTATCTATCTTTGATATATGATGTATCATATTTTCCCCATTTTCACATATTTTTGTACGCTGTAGTTATGCAGCTGTTTGTATATTTCTGATCTCTTTGATTAGTGACTTCATGTCTTTCAGGGTAAATACGTCGTGTGTTTTGATCCTCTTGATGGTTCTTCCAACATAGACTGCTTAGCATCGATTGGAACAATCTTTGCCATTTACAAAAAGGTACGATTACAGATTGTTATACTTTGACATTATGATTTTATTGCATTGTGGACGAGAGGACAACTTACTGCTTCTTAGCATACGATCTGTACACTGGAAGGTCATACAAGTTTTGCCTGGAATAGTACATGGGGCGAATTTACTAATCCTATAGATGGTGTAAACTTACGGGTAATGTATCAAGTGCACTGCGCCAGAGATGTGGAGTGATTTTGCCTGTTTTGTCAGTGGAGTAGGCACTCGCACCAAATTTGACATATTTTTGCCATTTTAGGGTGCTTTGCACCATGCCCGCCAGGTTTTTTGTGGGCAGATATTTTTAGCTAGATGTATCATTGCGTCTAGTGTTGAGTGAAGCGAGCTTCGGATGCTTTATCCGAAGTCGCTTCATTCAAAACTTCGGAATACTGTACGGAGATTCGTCTCTGTACATTATTAAAATGTATGGGCTCCAATGAGCCAAAGTAAGTTATTCGCTAATCCATTCACACATCCGTATGTGTTTTGCGGATCCACTTGTCCTCGCCCAACACTGCTCCTCCCAGGCCCATATTCCTACAAGCTCCTGTAAGGGGGAATCACAATGGCTTCCTTATGGCTCCTCACACTGAGCTGCAGTGAATTGCTTTGTCATGGAAAAAGAGGTTTAAACATTTACTAGGGGGTGTGATCCAGAAATGACCACCCGTGTTTGTCACTGTGGAATGCCATGGGTGTGCGCTGCAGACAAATATATCAGAAGGGGCTGTTTACTTGAAGTGATACTAGTAAGCTGTCTCTGGGCAGCCATATTGTGCCGTTCTGTGTACATCTCATAGACTTGCGTGCATACATGGGTGTTTGACCGACCACATATGAGTTGTCAGCAATGGATGGCATTTTTATCTGTTTACACAGCAGTTATTGTTGTGGGCATTAGAAATTGCTCATATCTGAATGATAATCACTTTGGGGGACATTTATGAAGACCGGCGTTCTTCATCCCTCCTGCGCTGGCGGTTCATCCTCCTAAGTTATGTAGAGGTGCCGGCCTCTGCATAACTTAGGCGGACTTTACACTTGTTTAAATCCACCCCAGCTCCCATGCTGGCATAGATTAAGACCATTTCCTACACCTAAAACAGGAGTAGAAAATGATTAACGCCCCCGCTCATGCCACGCCCCCTTTTTAGATCTGGCGTGAGCTGCGTAAAAGGGGAAAAGTCACGGATTGCGGTGCAAATAACCTTTGCGCTACAATCTGCAACAGGTATACGCCAAAAAAGTGTTGTATATCTGTTTGTAAATGACTCCCTTTCTACTTTGTATCAGCTGTACACACAGCACAGGGAAGCTTTCTATAATATTCCAAACATTTACTTGGTTTCCAGTGTAACCTAAAGGCTTTTCTGTCGATGTAGCCGTATGAGCGCTTGTTTTTTGTGGAACCAATTGTCATTTTTAGTGACACCATTTTGGCTGTAAAAGGGGTTGGCCATTTTCTGGTCACTGTTGATCAATGTGTATGTCAGATGACTGCATAGTGATTAATAATGTAGCCATTGTTGATATTCTGCTCTCTTTTTCATAAGATATGTCCCCATGTTAGCTAAGTCTTTTGTGCTGTCCACATGTACAGTCAGGTCCATAAATATTGGGACATCGACACAATTCTAAATTTTTTGGCTCTATACACCACCACAACGGATTTGAAATGAAACAAACAAGATGTGCTTTAACTGCAGACTGTCAGCTTTAATTTGAGGGTATTTACATCCAAATCAGGTGAACGGTGTAGGAATTACAACAGTTTGCATATGTGCCTCCCACTTGTTAAGGAACCAAAAGTAATGGGACAGAATAACAATCATAAATCAAACTTTCACTTTTTAATACTTGGTTGCAAGTCAATTACAGCCTGAAGTCTGGAACGCATAGACCTCACCAGACGCTGGGTTTCATCCCTGGTGATGCTCTGCCAGGCCTCTACTGCAACTGTCTTCAGATCCTGCTTCGTCTTGGGGCATTTTCCCTTCAGTTTTGTCTTCAGCAAGTGAAATGCATGCTCAATCGGATTCAGGTCAGGTGATTGACTTGACCATTGCAGAACATTCCACTTCTTTCCCTTAAAAAACTATTTGGTTGCTTTTGCAGTATGCTTTGGGTCATTGTCCATCTGCACTGTGAAGTGCCATCCAATGAGTTCTGAAGCATTTGGCTGAATATGAGCAGATAATATTGCCCGAAACACTTCAGAATTCATCCTGCTGCTTTTGTCAGCAGTCACATCATCAATAAACACTATAGAACCAGTTCCATTGGCAGCCATACATGCCCACGCCATGACACTACCACCACCATGCTTCACTGATGAGGTGGTATGCTTAGGATCATGAGCAGTTCCTTTCCTTCTCTATACTCTTCTCTTCCCATCACTCTGGTACAAGTTGATCTTGGTCTCATCTGTCCATAGGATGTTGTTCCAGAACTGTGAAGGCTTTTTCAGATGTCGTTTGGCAAACTCTAATCTGGCCTTCCTGTTTTTGAGGCTCACCAATGGTTTACATCTTGTGGTGAACCCTCTGTATTCACTCTGGTGAAGTCTTCTTTTGATTGTTGACTTTGACACACATGCACCTACCTCCTGGAGAGTGTTCTTGATCTGGCCAACTGTTGTGAAGGGTGTTTTCTTCACCAGGAAAATAATTCTTCGGTTATCCACCACAGTTGTTTTCCGCGGTCTTCTGGGTCTTTTGGTGTCGGTGAGCTCACCGATGCGTTCCTTCTTTTTAAGAATGTTCTAAACAGTTGTTTTGGCCATGCCTAATGTTTTTGCTATCTCTCTGATGGGCTTGTTTTGCTTTTTCAGCCTAATGATGGCTTGCTTCACTGATAGTGACAGCTCTTTGGATCTCATCTTGAGAGTTAACAGCAACAGCATCCAAATGCAAATAGCACACTTGAAATGAACTCTGGACCTTTTATCTGCTCATTCTAATTGGGATAATGAGGGAATAACAAACACCGGGGCATGGAACAGCTGAGAAGCCAATTGTCCCATTACTTTAGGTCCCTTAAAGGGAGTCTGTCACCTACATAACATGTTTTAAACTGATGATATAGCTCTGTGGGAGGCAGATCCATAACACTGATGGTACCCATTTTTAGTTTTTCAGAGCCTCCAAAGTACCTAAAATGAAGTTTTAAAGATATGCAAATTATCTATCGCAAGTGCCCAGGGGCGGAGAGTGTGCTGCAAGTGCCCAGTGCTCCCCGCCTTACTTGGTCCTGACTCCTCCCCTCTGTATCGTCCGGCCAGTTCTGTATCCTTGCGGCGTCATTTTCGTTTCCATTCATAATCCAGAGCCTGTGCGCTTCACCGCCGGGCCCGTTACGTGAAGTGAACAGGCACTAGATTATGAATGGAGATGAGAATGGCGCCGCAAGGATACAGGGCTGGCCGCACAATACAGAGGGGAGGAGTCAGGAGCAAGTAAGGCGGGGAGCACTGGGCACTTGCAGCACACTCTCCGCCCCTGGGCACTTGCGATAGGTAATTTGCATATCTTTAAAACTTCATTTTTGGTACTTTGGAGGCTCTGAAAAACTAAACATGGGTACCATCTGTCATGGTCTTACCTTCTTGCTGTTCTCCTTCGTTTGACATGTGCTGGCGGCCATCTTGGTTTCTGGGTTTCTTGTAGCCTCCCACCCTGCGGCTCCTCCTTCCCACTGGGAGGAGCTGGATGCCTAGCTCATATATATAGGAGGTCTGTGGCTTCAGTTCCTTGCTTGGTCCTCCTGTGTTCACATGCTTCTAGACTGCTGCTGCTTCTGGTTCCTGATCCTGGTTTCGTCCGACTACCCTGCTGGTTCCTGATCCTGGTTTCGTCCGACTACCCTGCTGGTTCCTGATCCTGGCTTCGTCTGACTACCCTGCTGGTTCCTGATCCTGGCTTCGTCTGACTACCCTTCTGGTTCCTGACCTCTGGCTTCGCAAAGACTCTGCTTCGGTTTCGCCATCCGTTTGGACTTTTGCTTTACAGCTTTATTTTCAATAAAGCCTTCTTATTTTCACTTATCCCTTGTTGTACGTCTGGTTCATGGTTCCGTGACACCATCAGTGTTATGGATCTGCCTCCCACAGAGCTATTACATCAGTTTAAAACATGTTATGTAGGTGACAGACTCCCTTTAACAAGTGGGAGGCACATATACAAACTGTTGTAATTCCTACACCGTTCATCGGATTTGGATGTAAATTCCCTCAAATTAAAACTGACAGTCTGCAGTTAAAGCACATCTTGTTTGTTTCATTTCAAATCAATTGTGGTGGTGTATAGAGCCAAAAATGTTAGCATTGTGTCAATGTCCCAATATTTATGGACCTGACTGTAGGTCCTGTCCATAAAATGGCCACTGATGGAAACCAGGCAAAAATTTTGTTTCCACAAAATGGTGTAGAACCAAGTATAGAACACCCACTACCTCCCTCCCCCTTGGGCCTCACTAGCCACCGGCCAGTCTGGTTTAGGTGCCATCCGTGACCAATGGTGACACTTGGTCCTACACCATTTTGTGGAAACATATTTTTTACAATGGGGAGACAATAGCTTTTTGTCTTTCTGTGTCTAACAGACGGTTTGGGCACCCACCCAGCCTTTTGATGGTTATCCTTAGTGCTCTTGACGGTCCTTCACCAATGACTAGTTGGTTGTCTGTAGGGGCTTAATTTTTACCTCTTTATACTATTAAAAGTTAAGTTTTATTTAGTGACTGCCCCCTTTCTAGTTCCATGTTCTAGACATAGCCTAAAAGATAGGCCCCCTCACCCATTGCTCGCTGGGGTATTCAGATATTTCATTTTCCCTTACATTTCTGAAATAAAAGGGAGTCTTGACTTTTGCCCCCCTTGCATGATTTTTTGCACAATCGTGTTACATTTATTCTATGGGTCAGTACCATTACCGGTATATTAAATATGTATGGTTTTGCTTGTTTTTTCCTTTCTGGGGTGCTAATTGGCAGAGAAGGGGATCCCTATCCTCTCAGTAGTTGGGAGTCCTGGAAATGGAACCTGCATCTATCAGACATATATGGCATATACTCTTGATATGCCATAAATGTCTCAGATGTTAATGCTTTATTGTAGCCCAGTGGACCAGACAAGGTTGTGCACCCATATTCCAGAGCAATGGTGGTCATCTGATCACTTCATGAGATATGGCCTTCAAGTACATTACATTCTATGTCTTATGTCCTCCTGCTTCCATTACAAGCTATGGGGATATAGTAGCAGACTAGTGTGTGTGTTCAGCTGTTTACATATTCTGGAAAATGACTGCACATGAACCATCCGCTGGAAATGAGGGAAGCGTCTGCATGCCCGGGAAGCTACGCTGTATACAGTACACATGTGGCAGAAGGGAACCAGTGCCAACAGCTTTATCATCAGGCATCATTTTTATGAAAGTCTACTTTAAAACCATTATATACTTGTAATCTTGTACAATTTAAGAGCATGACGAGTCCAATTGAATTAATGGCCTTTTACATGGGCCAGTGCAAGCTGCATCCAGCATGAACGATCATCGCTGCCATGTGTACACGGGTCAATGATGGAGAATGAGTGTTCTTATGATAGGCGGTTTGGCCGATAACCTTGTAAAAGGACCTTTAACTGAGAACAGCTATAAAATGGTTACAGATTAGAGAACTACAGCTCGCTCAGGTTGCTGATTTCTTTCTTATTTTGCCCAGAGATTCCCTTCTTCAGGCTTTTTTTTTTTTTATTCCCCAGTGTGTTGTTGAGTAGATATAGACAAGTTGCCATACATTAACACACAAACTGGTCTCTGCTCTCATGTGTATGTTGTACGTGTCCGGCTTATTTAGACAACAGAAACTGAACCCTGTGAGCAAGATGTTCTCCAGCCTGGGCGAAACATTGTAGCAGCAGGCTATGCTCTATATGGAAGTGCTACACTTGTGGCGCTCTCTACTGGCCAGGGAGTGGACTGCTTCATGTTAGATCCGGTAAGTATGGCAAATGATGTACCTGAACACAGGACAAACAATAAGTGATGGATTTGATAATGAACACGTTAATTGTGGAGTTTTTTTTCTTTTATTGTAGGCACTGGGAGAATTTGTTTTGGTTGACAGAAATGTGAAAATAAAGAAGAAAGGAAAGATTTACAGTCTGAATGAAGGATATGCAAAATACTTTGACCCCGCAATAACAGAGTACCTACAAAACAAAAAGTTTCCTCCAGTAAGCACATTTTTTGTCATATATTTTGTAAAACAAGCTGAATATAATGAATTTTCAGACTAGCTACTTCTTTTAAAGGAGTTGTATGGATTATACTTACCTTCTCCCTGGCACCCGCATCGCTCCGGATCCCTGCACGGCTGTCACTGCATCTCCCTGTAGCTCAGATCAAAACATCCAGCGATGGGGTTGGGAAGGGGGTAGAAGCCAATAGCAGTCCGTGACAAGGATGAGCCCCTTTGAGGCTGGTCAGTGTCGCGGCCTGCTATTGGCTGTTCCCCTCTCCGTTGCTGGATGTTTTGATCCAAGCAGCGAGGAGATGCAGTGGTGGCCGTGCAGGGTGCCAGGGAGCATACAAGGGAACACGTCACCATTCTAATGGATCAGAAGGGTGGAAAACTAAACTGGGATGTGAACTCGGCCTAATTTGTATTTTATTCATCTAAATCTATCTTCATTTTCAGCCTCAGGGCTCGTTCACATGAATGTGTGGTGCCCGTGCTGTGGACCGCAAATTGCGGTCTGCAATGCACGGGCACCGTCCGTGGGGCAGGTGCATGGGGATCGCAGACTCATTCACTTGAATGGGTCCACGATCCTTCCGTTACGCAAAAAGATAGAGCAAGTTCTATCTTTTTGCGGTGCGGAAGCACCGAATGGAACCCCAGAAAGCACTCCGTAGTGCTTCCATAGTGTTCCGTTCTGTTCTTCCGTTCCGCATCTCCGGATTTGCGGACCCATTGAAATAAATAGGTCCGCATCCGTGATGCGGAATGGCCACGGAACGGTGCCCGTGTATTGCGGATCCGCAAATGCGGTCCGCAATACGGCAACGGGCAGCACACGTTTGTGTGAACGAGCCCTCAGTCATGTTGCAGACCTTTCCTGTGTGAGTGCATTCACAGATAGCTGTCAGCCACTTAGTAGGGCAGCCCAGGTGACGCTTCAGCTCAGAAAGAGCACAGATTTAGATGAATAAAATGTCATTTATACTAAATATTTTCCCATAAAACTATATATATCAGTCTGCTCAGCTCCTCCTGCTCTATACCATCATGTCTTCAGATTGCACTGCATTTTTATAGTGACAGGTGCCCTTTAAATTAAATAAAATGTGCATATTAGCCCTGCAAGTGCATGCAGTGTTAAAGGTGTATGGCCTCTTTACTAGCAAAACCTTGTCATTTACTCATTGCTGGGTTCCTACAGCATATGCATGATTTCACTTTTAGTCTTTTCTTTTAGTGTTGTTTCTTATTGGATGTTTTTTATGTGCTGAAGTACTAGGCTGAATAAAGTAGATGAGGGGAAATCCCTAGTGGAGATTTATCTCTATTAAGTCATACAGGGAACCCTAGGCTGTCTGCCAGGCTCGTGTCTACTTCACATTTCACAAAGTGAAAGTTATGGGACTACTGTATATAAACAGATGTTCCTCAGTATCAAAGCTAGAAACTGAAAGCATAAATATAAAATGCAGCTCCAAGAGGTATTTGCTTCAATTTCCTAATATATATATTCTCTTTGGTCAAAGTCATAAAACAATCTATCCTATCGATGTGCAGATTTCTTAAGCTGCCCATGTAGGCCAAACCCGTCAGTTCCGTTGAGACCAGCCAACCATCTCTATGCATAAGGATCTCCCAACCCTGTCCTGATGGCAAAAGTCAGGAGAGATAAGGATCGGGCACTTCTTAGGGATATAATCTGCTGTCAGTGGAGTCTAACTGCGCCTTTCTCCGCCCTCTACCCATACAGGACACACGTCTGCTCGCCAAGCAGGAATGTGTATGAGGGGGGGGGGGATCAGGAAACATAGCACTAACTAATGTGCATATCCAGCCTATTCTACGTAATGAAGCTGGTGTCTAAAATTGCTATACAAATAGCATACAGTGGTGTGACACTGTTGGCCAAGATCACCATGTAGCCCCAGCCTTATGAGCGGTTAAACTGTTCCTCTCTCTTCAGGATGGCAGCGCTCCGTACAGCTCCAGGTATGTTGGTTCAATGGTCGCTGACGTTCACAGAACTCTTGTATACGGTGGAATTTTCATGTATCCAGCTAATGAGAAGAGTCCTAAAGGAAAGGTAACTAACCAAAATAAAACCAATTACATTAAAACTAAACTAAGATTAAAGCAAAATTTTATTCATTTAAAGGGAGTCTTAAACAGTTTTGACCTAATGAAAACTGATGACTGCACCAAATAAGTGACACAACAACAGTCCAAGCATACCTGGGGTGATGGTCATACCTGCACCATGATCACAAGTACCATATTCCATTCCTGTTTAGTGCCCGAACAGTTCCTTAGTCCATCCCAACTGTTCTTAGTGACGACTCTAGCAGTCTCCTGATTAAGATCTACAGCCCTCATTCAGAACAGAGGGGAAGGGAAATTGTTCAATGCCAAGGGCCAAGGGCACTGAACACTAAGAAAAGGGCACTCCCAGAGAGCAGTGGGTCATTAAAAGTTTGATTTCTTCATACAATCTGCATGACCTTTGTCTCAGGTCAGGTGCGTAACTAGAAAAGGCTGGGCAATATAGCACATTTTTGAACCACCCTTACCACACAAGCATGTTCCCTGCAACCCTCCCTCCCTCAGGTAGTCAAGACCACACAACCACCAACATTGAGTATTTATGCCCCCTTAGTGCCCCCACAGGGTAGATTGCAACCATAGTGTTCTCACACAGTAGTTATGTCCCCTTAGTGCTCCCACACAATACTAGTTATGGCTCCTTAGTTACCCCACACATTAACTACATCCTCCACACAATAGTTATGCCCCTTGAGTCCCCGTTCACAGTAGTCTTCCCCCTTAGTGTCTCCCTTACATTAGAGAAGCCCCTGTGGTGTTAATAAGATATAAAACTGTAATTCTGCATTCTCCCGATGAAAGCAACATATCCCCCTATCTACAGTAGGCGTGATGCAGTGATCTCATTGTGAGTAGGAGAGCGCACAGTCCATGGACATGTCGGTAAATGAGGCCCAGGCCATAATGGATGGCAGACATCCATGACGGTCTGGTCACCGCTGTCACGGCAGGCTCTGTAGCCGTTTCTACGGCTGCTATGGCGGTAGTTCTGCCCCTGTCCCATGTATGCTTACACTGCTCCCTTATAATGCTGTGAGCAGTTTTGTGGGGTTCAAAACTGCTTACAGACTCCCTATAAGCATTCGTTAAAGGTAACACAGCTGATCTTCCTTTGGATAAGACATGTCTGTTTTAGACATTGCATTGTCCATGCAATAACTATTATGGAGCATCTTTTCATATAACTCTATGTTCCTACATTCCTCAGTTATTGCTACTAAAGGTTAATTATTAAATCGACAACTGGCTGACATTTGGAGATATGTCCCTGCACAGTTATCACAGTGGTAGCACTGACTGACTAGTGTTAGACCGTGCAAGAACACCCCCTCTGCTAACACACAGTTGCAAATTCATTGACAAACTTCTATTAAAAATTATTGAGAGATAGAATTGTAAGAAAAGATGCTCCTAAATCTTTGTTATATAGGGAATAAAATTATTTAGTTAAGTGTTTAGAAGTATATTTAATATGTCAGGAGAGGTTACATGTCCTCTTTCAAGGGGTTTGATTATTTTGCTTTTTAACATACAGTACAGACCAAAAGTTTGGACACACCTCATTCAAAGAGTTTTCTTTATTTTCATGACTGTGAAAACTGTAGATTTACACTGAAGGCATCAAAACTATGAATTAACACATGTGGAATTATATACATAACAAACAAGCATGAAACAACTGAAAATATGTCATATTCTAGGTTCTTCTAGAATTTGTATTATGGCAAGAAAAAAGCAGCTAAGTAAAGAAAAACGAGTGGCCATCATTACTTTAAGAAATAAAGGTCAGTCAGCCGAAAAATTGGGAAAACTTTGAAAGTAAGGGCTATTTGACCATGAATGAGAGTGATGGGGTGCTGCGCCAGATGACCTGGCCTCCACAGTCACCGGACCTGAACCCAATCGAGATGGTTTGGGGTGAGCTGGACCGCAGAGTGAATGCAAAAGGGCCAACAAGTGCTAAGCATCTCTGGGAACTCCTTCAAGACTGTTGAAAGACCATTTCAGGGGACTACCTCTTGAAGCTCATCAAGAGAATGCCAAGAGTGTGCAAAGCAGTAATCAAAGCAAAAGGTGGCATAATTCCACATGTGTTAATTCATAGTTTTGATGCCTTCATAGTCATGAAAATAAAGAAAACTCTTTGAATGAGAAGGTGTGTCCAAACTTTTGGTCTGTACTGTATATACTCATGTAGTTGCTTACCTCATATACATCTTCTACATACTTTTTTTCAATTTGGACTTTCTTGACCTGGTCTCGCCATGTAAGCAAATCACTCTGGTCAGTTAAATGCTGTATGTAGCACTTTCTGTTGTATCCAACCAAACCCATGATGCACTTCTCCTTCCTCAACTTCAGCTCCAGCACTGCCTCTAACGCCCAGCTAGTTTGTAGCTCCTCCCACCCAGATAGTTACATAGACACTCCCCTATCACTACCCCTGTTGCTGCTTTGACACGACCATGGACATAACATCACCGGAAATAGAAATAAGAGCTACATGGACATGGTCATGTGATCACAGTCCAGAGTGGAAGATGGGAGCAATGAAGGTAAAAGAAATATATTACAAAATGACAGCTACTTTCACAACTGAGAAGCAGGATGTTCAAGCCATGCAAATGAAATCTGCCCGTGTAACTCAAAGAGACCAACATAAATCTCTTGGAACAAATATGGCCACTGTGCTTTATTAAGGGTTAACAAATTATACAAATAATGATCAATAAGTTGGAGGTCAGCCATAACATCTCAAGCTCCTATGCCCATAAATCATAACAATAATGACCAAATACTCAAATCGACCCAGTCATTCAGCTGGGTGGCACAACCCTCTATTAAGCATGCGGTGTAAGGAAGGGGATTAAAATTTTGGGGGTTCTTGGCTATCCTGAGGTAAACCCCTATTAGAGTGCATGATAATCGGGGCCAATTATCAGGGTCAAACATTCATAGAAATGCTAGTTCCCGATAATTGTCTTATATAATCCAGTAGTCCAAAGTTACCAACTGTCACAAATTTGCCGAGACTGTCCTTGATTTTTCAGAGACAGTCCCGGCAAATTTCGTCTGTCTCTGGCTATAAATGGGCGTTAATAACCCCGCACATAAGTGGGCATTACCGGGTGAAGTCAGGGCATTCTAAGGACAGGGTTTAGATGCCCCAAATTTACCAGCTTAAGCGTTGGTAAGTATGGTGGTCAATCAGCTGATGAACAGTCAAACGCTCCTTTGTCAGGATGAAATATGCCTGATTATTGGGAGCACATCTCACTGTGTAATCAGAATGAACGGACTAGAATGAGGGAGGAATGACCGCAGGAGCAATTGTTCCTCCCACATTCAGCATGAATCGGTCTGTGTAATCTGGCTGGTACAAACCAGAGCCAATGGATGTGTTATTATGTTTCATCAGAGGTCGCACTGGCCAAACATCGGGCATGTAATACCACCCTCACTGGACACCATTCTCGGTTCAACTGTGTTTCAAAATTGTTCTCTATGATTACCATAGAGTGCTGCGTTGCAGCGCTGGGTGACCTGGGTTTGGATCTGACCAAAGACAACATCTGCATGGAGTTTGTATGTTCTCCCCGTGTCTGTGGGGGTTTCCTCCGGGTTTTCTCTTTTCCTCTCACGCTCCAAAGACATACTGATAGGGAACTTAGATTGTTGGGGACAGCCTGATGCAAAAGTATGTAAAGTGCTGCGGAATATGTCAGCGCTATATAAGTGCATAAAATAAATAAATAATTTCATTGTTATGACCCTGCAATAGTTATGAAATGTTGCTACACTTAAAAATTTAAATTCGCTGAGTCAGAGGAAAAGTGACTTTGCTTGTACTTTATGTCTGACCCTGATCATGAGTCAGTGATTCTGGTCATCCTCCCCAGAACAGCTGACAGCAACTGATAAGTATAAGACATAAGTAACCGAGTAACCACAAGAGAGCACAAAATAGTAAGTCCTTACCAGTGGACACAGGCATGCTCTCACGAAATCTCTGTTTGTGCCTAAAAAATGTGGAACAAAGTCTCATTGCTTATCGTCACTTGAACAAGCAGGGTGCCTGTCCTGACATAAAATGTCAACTACTGCATTTCCTCTTGACTCGTGGCTTATAGAAAATTGTGCTTGTCACGACAGGTTATGAACTGATATTAAAAGGAATGTAAGTCATGAATCGTAATATGACGGGAACTGGGGACATTACAGAAACGTGATATCATTCTCAGTCTAAGGCCTCATGCACATGACCATATTTTTGGTCCACATCTGATCTGCATTTTTTGTGGATCTGATTCGGACCCATTCAGTTCAATGGGGCCGCAAAGAATACGGAAAACACATCATGTGCTGTCTGCATCCGTTTGTCTGTTCCCCTGACCTGCAAAAAAAAAAAATAGAACATGTCCTATTCTTGTCCCAACGTCGCCCCATATTACAGAATGCATTCAGCAGCGCTGGGCGCTGTGGTGTCCCGCCTAAACTGAGTAGCTGCACAGCTTCTATTGTGAACCTGCTCAGGGCTGCTCTGCAAGCCCACTCTCCTCTGCAGTCCCCACCTCCTCCCTCTTGCCTCGTTGCAGGTCAGAGCAGCAGGATAGGTCCTCATTATGAGATTGGTGGAGGTCCAACTCCAGGCACCCCTGACGATCAGCTGGTTGAGAAGACCGCAGTGCTCCAGTGAGCACCGTGCCCTCCTTGCTGCTTACCGAGCACAGCACTGTCTATTTGATAGAGGCTATGCTTGGTATTGCAACTCGGCCCTAAATACTTGAATGAGACTGAGCTGCATCTGGGCCACATGACCGATGACATCACATGGCCTAGCAGAAGCCATAAGTGCTCAGGGAGAGCCACAGCCTCTTCATAAAGGAAAAAAAATATCTATTGGGCAGCACATGCAAGAGGGGATTTCAGGGGAAAATGGAGGGAGGGGGCCCAAGTTGGGTAGACAGCCCCAGGCCTATGATGCACTTAATCCACCCCTGGTCACTACTCCCTAACCTTTCAATAAACTTTGCATAAATTAATAGTACCGGTGAATATAACAAGCTTTTTAATATATCTTATAAAGAAATGCCCCCCTTCCTCCTAAACTAACATTCTCTGCTAAGGCTAGGTTCACATCTGTGGTAGAGGTTCAGTTAGGGGCCTCACCACAGATTCCCACAAAAAAGCAGGACAAAATACCACTACAAGCAGGGTGTGTACAGGTTTCCTTTCCATTTACTGTAAGAGTGATGCTAATGTGAAACTAGCCTTAAGCTGATCATACACAAACATAAGCACTCGTTCAGCCGACAACTATTTCTCCTGATCCCCTCATACGTATGTCTGCCTGGCTCAGGTGAGTGTGCAGGTGTAGCGAATGGAAGAGGAGAGAAAGTCAGTGGTAGAACAAGATGGAAGGCCACCGTTTACATTACATGGTCGACCACCAAAATGGGCGAGTTAGGCCAATACACATCTAATGTGTATGGCCTTCTGCAGTCTGCCTGACAGATGAGATGGACTGTCAGCTCACTAAAGAACCAGATTAGTAGTCTATTGAGAAGGGAAGGTTGAAGAGAAATAAGCTGCCTGTCACGGTCATATTGGTGTTTGACCGTGACGCGGTTGCCATGCAGACTGGTTGCCAGGGGCAAAGTGTAGTTTGTGCTTTGCATGTGCACTTCCCCTTTAAGGTGTGCCTCCCTGCTGTTTGGTGAGCAAGGGGTTAATCATCTGGCTAGTGGGGATTAAGGTGTTTCCTCGGTGTGGCCGCAAGCTTCAGATAAACCTGTGGCTTGCTGGCTGGGTGCAGTTGTACTACAGCCTTGCTTGTGTTGGAGCTTTGCTCCTTGCCTGGGTGTTCCAGCCCAGTCCGTGAGGGCCACCTTATGGAACATAAATTGTCCTCCCTTTTGTACCCTCCTTGTACCTTTACCCTCACTTGTTGTATGTGTGGTGTGGGTTTATGTTCTGGGTGTGTGTAGCGTTTTGTTGGTTGTTACATGTCTGGGCTGTTGGTGTTGGTCCCTGCATGAATGCTATACGTTACCCTGTATGTTGATACCTCCGAAAGGGGGCTAGTTTCCCGGAGGGGTTAACCATAAGTCTGGATGCAGGGCTGCCGTGCTCATTGCGGCATGGGGTCCAGGCAGTATCACGAGTGTTGGATACCTGTGTGTGGTGGTGTTTGTACGGTGTCCTATTTGGTGTGTGGGCACCTGCACGGGTTCCAGTTGTGGTCACTGTGGCAGGTAAGTGTGTTTCTGGTGTTCTTACCTGCCGACTCTGTTGCTGTATTCAGTTGTCCACTTTTCCCTGCTGCTAGGCCTGTGGAGACTCTGGTTCATCCATGTCTTAGATGAACCTGGTTGTCTCTATTCCCTGTCTCCTAACCTCAGGGATATTCAGGGTTCTGAGGTTCCAGCGTATGGGCCCTCCTACCTTAAGGGTCGGCTCATACAGTTAGGAGAACAGGGCCAGATTTAGGGATGCTATAGGAGGTGACCAGCCCCCTTTTCCTTGGCAGCCTGGCCTAGCTTCTACCCTTATCCCTTTTACATTGTACGGTGGGGGGTTTCCCCCACTCCCCACCGTGACACTGCCACAGGGAGAAACAGGCATTTCCTGTAATAAGATGTACAGTCAGGTCAATAAATATTGGGACATCGACATAATTCTACCATTTTTGGCAATCATTTGAAATGAAACGAACAAGATGTGCTTTAACTGCAGACTGTCAGCTTTAATTTGAGGGTATTTACATCCAAATCAGGTGAACGGTGTAGGAATTAGAACAGTTTGCATATGTGCCCCCCACTTGTTAAGGGACCAAAAGTAATGGGACAGAATAATAATCATAAATCAAGCTTTCACTTTTTAATACTTGGTTGCAAATTCTTTGCAGTCAATTATATCCTGGAGTCTTAAATACATAGACATTACCAGACGCTGGGTTTCATCCCTGGTGATGCTCTGCCAGGCCTCTACTGCAACTGTCTTCAGTTCCTGCTTGTTCTTGGGGCATTTTCCCTTCAGTTTTGTCTTCAGCAAGTGAAATGCATGCTCAATCGGATTCAGGTCAGGTAATTGACTTGGCCATTGAATAACATTCCACTTCTTTCCCTTACAAAACTCTTTGGTTGCTTTTGCAGTATGCTTTTGGGTCTTTGTCCATCTGCACTGTGAAGTGCCGTCCAATGAGTTCTGAAGCATTTGGCTGAATATGAGCAGATAACATTGCCCGAAACACTTCAGAATTCATCCTGCTGCTTTTGTCAGCAGTCACATCCTCAATAAATACAAGAGAATCAGTTCCATTGGCAGCCATACATGCCCACGCCATGACACTACCACCATGCTCCACTGATGAGGTGATATGCTTAGGATCATGAGCAGTTCCTTTCCTTCTCCATACTGTTCTCTTCCCATCACTCTGGTGCAAGTTGATCTTGGTCTCATCTGTCCATAGGATGTTGTTCCAGAACTGTGAAGGCTTTTTAGATGTCGTTTGGCAAACTCTAAACTCTTGTTTTTGAGGCTCACCAATGGTTTACATCTTGTGGTGAACCCTCTGTATTCACTCTGGTGAAGTCTTCTCTTGATTGTTGGCTTTGAAACACATACACCTACCTCCTGGAGAGTGTTCTTGATCTGGCCAACTATTGTGAAGGGTGTTTTCTTCACCAGGGAAAGAATTATTTGCTCATCCACCACAGTTGTTTTCCGTGGTCTTCCAGGTCTTTTGGTGTTGCTGAGCTCACCGGTGCGTTCCTTCTTTTTAAGAATGTTCCAAACAGTTGTTTTGGCCATGCCTAATGTTTTTGCTATCTCTCTGATGGGTTTGCTTTGTTTTTTCAGCCTAATGATGGCTTGCTTCACTGATAGTGACAGCTCTTTGGATCTCATTTTGAGAGTTGACAGCAACAGATTCCAAATGCAAATAGCACACTTGAAATGCACTCTGGACCTTTTCATCTGCTCATTGTAATTGGGATAATGAGGGAATAACACACACCTGGCCATGGAACAGCTGAGAAGCCAGTTGTCCCATTACTTTTGGTCCCTTAACAAGTGGGAGGCACATATGCAAACTGTTGTAATTCCTACACTGTTCACCTTATTTGGATGTAAATACCCTCAAATTAAAGCTGACAGTCTGCAGTTAAAGCACATCTTGTTCGTTTCATTTCAAATCCATTGTGGTGGTGTATAGAGCCAAATTTCTTACATTCCCCTAAACTATTGGTTTATACAAAAAGTCAGTGACCATTCAAGTTCTTCTTATCAGCGTGTCCAAAGCTACAACAACCAGTTTTTCCTAGAAGCTTTTGTAGTTAGTGATTGGATCAGGTAAGACCACAACCCTAAATATTAATGTATAGCACTGTAATAAGCCATCCAGCAGCCAGACGCAAAGCATCCAGACAAACAGGCTTATAGCATGTAGAATATAAACACCGTCAGACTGGCTCGCTGTCAGTGTACCTACAGAGGGCAAACTGGCTGCAAAAAGAACCTTCAATGTGGATAAAAATCTCTCCTGGTCATGTGCTATTACAAGTAAAGTGTATCTGAGCCGTGTCTTGTCTATTACACGACCACTACCCCTGTACAGTATATGGTGAATATCCACTCGAAAAATGGCAGCATGTTTCAGAGATACTCTGTAGTGTTCAAAACTCTGGAAATAATAATAGCTCCCCCTGCCAAATAGTGCAGTATACTATAGATCCCTATATGCCAAGTATTGTACTTACTGTATTTCACTACAGATATATACATGTACAGTACAGACCAAAAGTTTGGACACACCTTCTCATTCAAAGAGTTTTCTTTATTTTCATGACTATGAAAATTGTAGATTCACACTGAAGGCATCAAAACTATGAATTAACACATGTGGAATTATATACATAACAAACAAGTGTGAAACAACAGAAAATATGTCATATTCTAGGTTCTTCAAAGTAGCCACCTTTTTGCTTTGATTACTGCTTTGCACACTCTTGGCATTCTCTTGATGAGCTTCAAGAGGTAGTCCCCTGAAATGGTTTTCACTTCACAGGTGTGCCCTGTCAGGTTTAATAAGTGGGATTTCTTGCCTTATAAATGGGGTTGGGACCATCAGTTGCGTTGAGGAGAAGTCAGGTGGATACACAGCTGATAGTTCTACTGAATAGACTGTTAGAATTTGTATTATGGCAAGAAAAAAGCAGCTAAGTAAAGAAAAACGAGTGGCCATCATTACTTTAAGAAATGAAGGTCAGTCAGTCAGCCGAAAAATTGGGAAAACTTTGAAAGTAAGGGCTATTTGACCATGAAGGAGAGTGATGGGGTGCTGCGCCAGATGACCTGGCCTCCACAGTTACCGGACCTGAACCCAATCGAGATGGATTGGGGTGAGCTGGACCGCAGAGTGAAGGCAAAAGGGCCAACAAGTGCTAAGCATCTCTGGGAACTCCTTCAAGACTGTTGGAAAACCATTTCAGGGGACTACCTCTTGAAGCTCATCAAGAGAATGCCAAGAGTGTTCAAAGCAGTAATCAAAGCAAAAGGTGGCTACTTTGAAGAACCTAGAATATGACATATTTTCAGTTGTTTCACACTTGTTTGTTATGCATATAATTCCACATGTGTTAATTCATAGTTGTGATGCCTTCATAGTCATGAAAATAAAGAAAACTCTTTGAATGAAAAGGTGTGTCCAAACTTTTGGTCTGTACTGTATATTAAATCCAGCAAAGCTTTGTAGGTTCTATCTCCTCTGATTTGGATTCCTACAGAACTCTACTGAATATGACAGAGGTAAGTTCAGTTCTTAGCAA
This sequence comes from Bufo bufo, assembly GCF_905171765.1. Lineage (NCBI taxonomy): Eukaryota > Metazoa > Chordata > Amphibia > Anura > Bufonidae > Bufo > Bufo bufo. Next base: position 325,900,774 of record NC_053390.1, read on the forward strand.
ATACGGATCTATAATTCTTTTCAAAAGTACTTGATATCTCTCTATTATTTCTAAGGTGCGTTCATTTAAAGGGGTTATACCATAAATTAAACAGGCTACCGTAGTTACTACATCCGTCATAGGCAGACACCGTCACACACTGCCGGATCCCCATTCATTATAATGGGATCCGACAGGTATCCTGCATGCAGGACTTTATGTGCAGCCGAAATCCAGCATTTATGCCGGAAAACGGATGGATCCCCTTTGGATCCCATTATAGTCAATAGGGATCCAGCTGTGCGCAGCCGTGTCTGGATATGCTGTTCCCCTGCTGGAACAGAATACTGGAGATTACAAAGCATATGTGAACCTAGCCTTATCTGGAGAGGACATATTCCCTTTCTGTGGGCAGGCAGCAGCTCACATGGGAAATCCAAGCACCTGCATGTGCGAGGAGGCAATGCAATAAGCTCTTGTTAACCCATTCCTCCCCTGCATGCAAAATAGTGCCTCACATATAGCCCCAGACATACATATGATATATAATGCACCCAAAATTTCCTTCTCTACAGTCGAGAGAGCAATATAGCTATAAATTTGTATTAATTTCAAAGTAGGGATGAATGGAAGGTGTCTGGGCCACTTCACTTGCTTCTGTATGAGATCACTACACCAGCACTGAGGGCAGGGAGGCTACAGAGCATGTTAGCCCACCACTGAATGCAGGAGAAGGTGGACCAGTAGTATAGACAGTAGGGGGAACTACTAAAGAGGAAAAAGTAATGTACATAAAAAAAAAACTGAGCAATATTTTTAATGCATGTGTACTGCAATAATGCTTCATTTGAAAGGCCCTATTCATTGCCTCGTAATACTTTTTATGGGAAAACCCCTTTAAATGGTGTCCTAGACCACCAGAGATACTATCATCATCTCTTCACTCCAATATAAGACCAGAAAGGTAACACGTTGTCTTGTCAGGCGGGCCCAAAAATTCCATGGGCAGCCCTGATTTATCTGGGTTCTGCAGTAATAATCTAGAATTATTTTACAACATAAAGCAATCAGGCAATGTTCACATAATTGCACCACATACAGGTGAAACTCGAAAAATTAGAATATCGGGCAAAGTTCATTTATTTCAGTAATGCAACTTAAAAGGTGAAACTAACATGTGAGATAGACTCATTACATGCAAAGCGAGATATTGTAAGCCTTTATTTGTTATAATTTGAATGATTATGGCTTACAGTTTATGAAACCCCAAAGTCCCAATCTCAGGATTAATTAACTGACGAGAGTGTGACACTCTGAGCCTAGAATATTGATCCTTTTCGCAATATTCTAATTTTAAGCTGCATTAATGCAATTTCTTTTAAGTTGCATTACTGAAATAAATGAACTACTTTTGCACAATATTCGAATTTTTCGAGTTTCACCTGTATACCCTAGAAAATAACTATACAACAGGTCACAGAAAACGGTGTATAAAAATACCACCATACAGGACTCACATAATTCTGCCATATAATGTCCAGATATAGGAATCAACCAAATCAGTGACTGAACAGTAAAACCACCCACACTGCTAATACAGTAGTAAAAGTCATATTGCCCATACAGAATATATATAGCGTAAACCTGCATGTCACTTCTGTAGTCTGTAAAGCATCTTTCATATTTACGTTACCAGTCTCTGGCTGGCTGTTCCAGCAAAGTACAACCTGTCTGACCTCTCTGGCTGCAATGCCCGCCAGCCCCAGTGACTATAATAGTATCCGCTGGAGGTCCGGCCGCTACTAAGCAAATATGCCGGGATTCACTCGTACAAAAATTATTGTGGGTAGTGTGTTGGATCTCTGGCAGAGACAGTGAGCATTGCGGTAACATCTGGCTGTCCCGGCTGTCTGCCAGAACAGCCTACCGAAGACTAGTGTGAAACTAGCTTTATCAGACAGCAGGAGAAGGACCAGAGCAGGGGCACAGAGAATGGCGCAGGAGAAAGAAGTATGTAATCGCTTTTATTTTTACAGCGTTCAGGGGCATTATTAAACATTTAATTATCTTGGACAACCCCTTTAAAGGGTTTCTGTCACCTGAAAAATGGGTGTTAAGCTGGCTGACATTAGCGATGTGCTACTGTCAGCTGAACATAACTATATTAGTGCCACCTCACTGCCTGCCACCGTTATTGAGAAAAAAAAACTTTTACAAAAAGCAATAGCAAATCTCGCGCCTGCGCCGCCCCGTTCAGTATTCGGCGCAGGCGCAGTGAGGGAAGGACGATCAGCGGCTGCTGGTTTCCTCACTGCGCCTGTGCTGAATATGTCACAGTGAGGAAGCCGGCTGCTGGAGAACGTCCTTCCCTCACTGCGCCTGCGCCGAATACTAAACGGGACAGCGCAGGCGACAGATTTTCTAAGTAGACACGGCTGGCGGGAGGAGAGCAGCGCTGCTCTGGACCTGTCAATCAAGAGAGGAAGGGCGTGAAAAGAGGTGGGCAAACGGAGCCTCTAAGAGCAGGTGCAATACCCCCCCCTGCCCCTAGAGGTAATTAGCATATTATAAAAGTTTGTTTTTCTCAATAACGGCGGCAGGCAGTGAGATGGCACTAATATATTTATTTTCAGCTGACATTAGCACATCGCTAATGTCAGCCAGCTTAACACCCATTTTTCAGGTGACAGAAACCCTTTAATGTCAGTGGTGTGTAGTTTGGGAGTATATGTAAAATGTATTCAGACAAGATCATCTCCATGGGATTGACCACAATACTCAGCTATTTGCTGACTCTTGGATTGACCTTTGCTCCACTTTTTTATTCCAAGCTGTTTCTAAGAAAAGTTGGTTGTTTTCTTCATCTCATGGCTCTTTGGGAGCGTCTTTCTTTGACGTTACTGCTTTATCACACAATGCTCCTGTTTGCTGAACTTGGGCAACACAGTTCACCTGAAACTCAGCCAACCTGTTGCTTTAGAATAGGATGTCTGCCTTGGATCCTGTTCTTCACCCTCCCCCACCGTCAGAGCACATGACTGTTTATGTTTGCAGTTTCAGGCATGTCCATTAAGGAAGTTTCAGGACTGGTTTCTGAGCAATTTTCCGAACTTATTTTATTCTGAATCAATACAGAAAATTATTTTAGATTCATAAAAAAGTGTAACTCAAATAATAATATAATCTAAATTCTGTCAATATTAGGTAGTAGTTAGATGAGGTACCGTATTTTTCGCTTTATAAAACGCACCTGATGATAAGACGCACCTAGGTTTTTGAGGAGGAAAATAAGAAAAAATTTTTAATCAAAAGGTGTGCTTTTGGTGGGTTTTGATCTAATGGTAGTCTGTGGATGACACTATTATGGAGGGATCTGTGGCTGATGCATTGTTATGGGGGATCTGTGGATGACACACAGTTATGGGGGATCTGTGAATGACACACTGTTATGGGGGATCTGTGAATGACACACAGTTATGGGGGATCTGTGAATGACACACAGTTATGGGGGATCTGTGAATGACAAACAGTTATGGGGGATCTGTGAATGACACAGTTATGGGGGATCTGTGGATGACGCACAGTTATGGGGGATCTGTGGATGACGCACAGTTATGGGGGATCTGTGGATGACGCACAGTTATGGGGGATCTGTGGATGACGCACTGTTATGGGGATCTGTGGATGACGCACTGTTATGGGGATCTGTGGATGACGCACTGTTATGGGGATCTGTGGATGACGCACTGTTATGGGGATCTGTGGATGACGCACTGTTATGGGGATCTGTGGATGACGCACTGTTATGGGGATCTGTGGATGACGCACTGTTATGGGGATCTGTGGATGACGCACTGTTATGGGGATCTGTGGATGACGCACTGTTATGGGATTATAACGTCCATCTTCCTGAAGAATACACTGATGTACTGTACATTGGTGTATTCTCAAGGATGAGGTGAGTTATAGTATATTTAATATAAACACAGTCCAGGGACTGTTCTGTAATTGGCATATGACTACAACCCCCTCATCCATAGGAATCCACCCATGTACTGCAGTATATGAGTGGATTCCTATGAATGAGGGGGGTTATAGTCTTATTTAATATAAACACATGCTAATTATAGAACAGTCCCTGGACAGTGTTTATATTAAATATGACTATAACCCCCCTCATCCATAGGAATCCATTCATATACTGCAGCATATGAGTGGATACCTATGGATGAGGGGTGGTTACAGTCATTTATTATACACATTTATAGCCCCTGAGCTGGACTCATTCAGGGACTATATCCATAAAACCGCCATACACAGCAGGAGCAGAGCTGGTACAGCGGGAGATAGCAAGGAGGCTGATTGCTGGAGGTGAATAAAGCGCGGGCTGGTGGCAGCAGAGCGCAGTAAGTGCAGCCGCAAGCCCGCCCATAGTGTGGGAAGCGCAGGCTGGCGGCAGAAGCCTTCAGTTTAGCTGTCAGCCCGCCCAGAGCTCCTGAGCCACCTAATTTGCGTCATGTTCGTTTTATAAGACGCAGTGACTCCCCCCCCCCCCCCCCCCCCCCACACTTTGGAGGGGAAAAAATGCATCTTATAAAACTGAAAATATGGGTACTTAGTATAAAGAACTAGCGTAAATCAAATAGTACCATATGGGCACTTGAGTAAACACCAGATAATGCCAGTTTGATTATGTGCCCAGTATGAAGGACTGGTATTATTCAAATTGCCAGTGGTTGCAAAGATTTAGGGCACTTCTGGTGCTCAGGACCTCACAGAAGATACATATAAAGTTAAGTGAGTTTCCAAGAGGTTTATAAATTAGCATAGCCATAGGGAACATGAGAAACTAAAAAATTAACTAAAATACTTTACTGTAAAATATTCTGCCCATACAGCACCACTGCTTCGATAGTCCCTGCTGGTCTTTGTTTACTTGTCCTGAATGAAGACGTGCTATACAACCAAATCACCACTTCAGCAGTATCATGAGCATGCACACTGCGTCTATGGGGCTGAGAACAGTACATTTCTCTTCACTGCGCATGTGCTCCATATGCAGTGCATGTGCAGTGAAGTATACAATGCTTGGCTTCATTACTGCAAGGTGCATGCAGCTGGTGCCACTAGAGAAGAGTTCCGGACTCTTCCCACAACGATGGATTGCTTTGCTATGGGCATTTTTGGGACCTTAAGGCTAGGTCTACACGACGACATTTGTCGCGCGACAATAAGTTGCGCGACAGATGGGGCACAACTACACTGCAACATATTTTATAATGGCAGTCTATGGTGTCGCACTGCAACATGCTGCAACTGTGACACGACAGTCGCAGAAAAATCCACCTCAAATGGATTTTCTGCGACTGTTGCGTCACAGTCGCATCATGTTGCATGTTGCAGTGCGACACCATAGACTGTCATTATAAAAATTGTCGTGCGACATTGGTGCAACAAAATGTCGCGCGACAAATGTAGTCGTGTAGACCTAGCCCAGTGGTCGGCAAGCCGCGGCTCGCGAGCCACATGCGGCTCTTTTTATCCTTGAATGCGGCTCTTTGGTGCGGGCTGGCGGGTGGGCGGCCGCGCAGCCATATCGCGCCGCTCAAGCTTGCAAAATGTCCATCATGCGCCTCCTGCCCCGTCTGTCTGCTCCTTCCACTTTATGAATGAAGCAGGCAGGCGGGGCAGGAGGCGCATGACGGAGGGTGAGATGTCACGCTGCGCACAGCAGCAGAAGAGCGGGCAGCGGCGGACTTTCTGCAGAACACCGGCCATGTGAGGAGTGGTGAAGAGGCTGCCGCTCAGGTCCAGGAGGAGCGAAATGTCCTGCAGCAGAAAGGTAGGAGCTGCCCCCGGTGTGTGCACAGCGCCAGGCACTGCACCGGCCCCGCCGCAAGTGTCCCTGCCTCCTTCCTTCCCCCCACTAATACATTACTTTACTTACTGGAGGGCACTTATGGGGGATATCTGTGGAGGGCACTTATGGGGGATATCTGTGGAGGGCACTTATGGGGGATATCTGTGGAGGGCACTTATATAGCATCTTATGCTATATATGTGTCATCCACAGATATCCCCCATAGGTGCGTCATCCACAGATATCCCCCATAAGTGTGCCCTCCACAGATATCCCCCATAAGTGCGTCATCCACAGATATCCCCCATAAGTGCGTCATCCACAGATATCCCCCATAAGTGCGTCATCCACAGATATCCCCCATAAGTGCGTCATCCACAGATATCCCCCATAAGTGCGTCATCCACATTACATCCACATCTGCAGACAAGTTTAATAAAAGTAAAAAATGATAAAGATAAAATGAAATAATAATCAAGATCCAAATAAAAGAAAGTACATATAAAAGTATGTAAAAACACACTCTGGGCTCATGCCCACGAATGTAAGGGCGCCGTGCCTGTGCTCTGGACCGCAAATAGCGGTCCGTCCGCAATGCACGGACACAGACCATGGGGCAGCTGCATGAGGATCGCGGACCCATTCACTTGAATGGGGTTCGCGATCCGCATCCGACTGCCCGCACCGCAAAAAAGTAGCGCATGCTGAAGTGAATGGGTACATGATGCAGGCTGCACCCGGCCGTGTGCAGCCCGCATCATGGACCCATTCACTTCAATGGGTCCAGGATCGGGGATATGAGTGCTACAGTGTGCTTCCGTGGTGCTTCTGGCTGTGCCTCCACACCGCGAAAAAGTAGTGCATGCGCTACTTTTTTGCGGTGCGGAGGCACAGCCAGAAGCACCACGGAAGCACTCTGTAGCACTCATATTCCGGATCCTGGACCCATTGAAGTGAATGGGTCCTTGATGCGGGCTGCACACGGCCAGTGCCCGTGTATTGCGGACCCGCCGTATGCGACCTGCAATATGGCAACGGCGGGCACACGGTCGTGTGCATGAGCCCTAATAGTCCTCACTGGTACTGTTGACGCAATATTTTAGGTTTTAAAAATGTGGCTCTCCAAAGAAATTTCAATCGTGGTTTTGGCGATATTTGGCTCAGTTGAAAAAAAAGGTTGCCCACCACTGACCTAGCCTAATACCAGCTGCGTAACAGCATGCTGATGGTCTAGTGGTCCCAAACCAGGTGACAGGTTGTCTTCAACCCCTTGAATACCAGAGGTTTTTTCATTTTTCTTCCCGGAGCCATAACATTTATATTTTCCCGTTAACAACCCATATGGGGGCTTATTTTTTGCGGGACAAGTTGTACTTTCTAATTCAACCATCTAATGTGGCATACAATTTAATGGGAAGCAAGCAAAAAAATTCCATATAGGAGGGAAATGGAAAAAAGGCAATTCCGCCACAGTTTTACAGGTTTTGTCCCTACAGCGTTACCTATACAGTAAAACTGACCTGTGCCCTTCATACTCTGGGTCAGTATGATTACAATGATACTACACATGTGTAGTTTTTTTTTCCTGTTTTAATACTGTTTTATTTATTTAAAGACTCCCCCCCCCGAGCCATACATGTATGGCGCTGGTATTCTAATGCCTCATTCACACGTCAGTGTTCAGTCAGTGATTTCGAGCCAAAACCAGGTGCGGCTCTAAACACAGAACAGGTGCCGATCTTTCCCTCATACCTTATGTCTGTGGAGGCTCCAATCCTGGTTTTGGCTCAAAATCACTGATGGAAATCACTGACCAAACACTGACGTGTGAATGAGGCCTAATTACCAAAACTGTATGGAAAGTGATAAAATGAAAAATAAACAATACTTACATGGTTGTAAGTATTGTTTATTTTTCATTTTATCACTTTCCATACAGTTTTGGTAATTTTTAATAACATATTAATGTCAATGTTAATTTATGCCTTCTCTAATACAACTAGCTGGTAAATGGGAATATCAGTGATAGGGGTTGGATGTCAGAAGGGTACAAGGTTTTATGCCAGTTCCATATGTTCTATATGTTAAATGCCATTTTACAGTTTGCTTATAGAGATATAGGGGCACATTTATTAAGACTGGCATTTTAGACACTGGTCTTAATAAGCCCCTTTGCTGGCGGTGGATCGCTGAAATTATGTAGAGGCGCAGGTCTCTACAGAACATCGGCAGACATACTGCCTCTTTAAATGTAAGATCGCTTCCGAGCTGTCTTACATTTAGACCCTTTTGTATGCTTAAACAGATGTAGAAAATGGTAAATGAGACGGACCTACTGGCCCGTGCCATTCGTCGCCCACACCAGGCTCACTTTTTTTAGACCTGGCATGAGGGAGAAAAAGTTGTAGATTGTGGCACAAAGAAGCTTTGCGCCGCAATCTGCGCCAGAAATACGCCTAAGGCTACTTTCACACTAGCATGTTTGCTGGTACCTGCAGGGTTCAACAAAAACGCTTCCGTTACTGATAATACAACCATCTGCATCCGTTATGAACGGATCCGGTTGCATTATCTTTAACATACCCAAAACGGATCCGTCATGAACTCCATTGAAAGTCAATTGGGGACGGATCCGTTTTTCTATTGAGTCAGATTGTGGCAGAGAAAACGGATCCGTCCCTATTGACTTGCATTGGGATCCCAGGACGGAAAGCAAACTACAATAAGTAGCCTAATATAGGAGTGTTTCTGTTTAATAAATGACCCCCATAGTGTGTATATTGTAACTTTTAAACACATTACATATTTTATCTTTTACTGAATTGTAGTTCAGAGCAGCTGCATACCTAACTCTAGCTGCTAGATACTGGAAGTCTGTTGACAGTCACATTCCTAAAAGCTTATCTAAGCTTCCATACTGTAATGTTCTCTGCTGCATTCTTGCAGTAATTTTTCCTACATCAAATTACTGTACAGTGTTTAGTTTCCCAGAACGCAGATCACCAGACTGTGAACAAGCAGGGGATGCATTATAAAATATAATGCTCTATAACAAACTGTAAAGCAATGAACTATTAAAGGGGTTGTCTAGTTTCAGCAAATGGCATTGATCATGTAGACCGTTATTAGCTGAGGTGAAACAACCCCTTTAAACAGTGGCGTACATAGAGAAGTAAGGGCCCCATAGCAAGGATCAAACCAGGCCGCCCAAACAGGACAGAAGGGTTTTCCTTCTAAACCCCTTTTAATGAACTTTGGGCCATTTTTCCACTGCCTTATTTGCTAAAAGTTGTTCCTTTTAGAGGTTTACTCCTCCAGTAGAAGAGGGAATGATCCCAACTAAGACTGGGCCCTCTCTTGTCCTGGGCGCCATAGCAGTCGCATGGTCTGCCTCTATGGTAGTTACACCCCTGCCTTTAAACATCTACAATGAAATGCCAGATTTTGTTCTTGTATAGAGACCATAAACCAGAATCATATGCCCGAGACTGTCAGAGTCCAATGGATCCCATTGACTATATTGGGATCCATTGGGTTTTTCGGCTGGATGCTGAATAAAATACCGCTGCATGCCACTATAAGCCACATAAATGGTATATACATGATAACATTTACAAGCCATATAAAGGGTAGGATGGTAACCTCAGTAGAAGGTATTAGGCTCTGACACTTACGAAGCCTCTATATTAATTCTGTAGACTAATTGTTTGAATATGTGTAGAATGTGAATTGAAGATGTGCAATGTCAGCATAAAATCACTGCCTCTTTTCCATGCCTTTCACAGCTACGCCTGTTGTATGAGTGTAATCCAATGGCCTTTATTATTGAGCAAGCAGGTGGAATGGCAACCACTGGAAGTCAGCCAGTGCTCGACGTTCAGCCAGAAACTATCCATCAGAGGGTGCCACTGATTCTTGGCTCTCCAGAAGATGTTCAAGAGTACTTGGCTTGTGTGAAGAAACACCAGAAGAGCAGCTAATTGTGTTTAACTTTTGTTTTTCATTCATGTACCTGTGTTTCTTATGCATAAAAGACGTTCTGAACATCTGTAAGTGCTTCATTGAAAACCATCAGTGGAGGTATCCAGTCCTTGATTGTACAATACCTTATAATCTCTATATGACGATATTATATGGCTAACACACAAGGATGTTTGTTAAAAAGGTTGTATAAGAGCAGTGGTGACCCCACTCTAGGGCCCTTCTGCATCTTTACTAGAAGTACGGGGGGGCTGGAACGAAACTGCAGATCTTCGGTGAGAAACTGGATGATGAGAGGATTGAATCATGCAAAACACATGAGGTATAGCTGAGGTGCTGGTTGTAGGTGCTGATGCCTAGAGCCATAGATGTGCAACCCATATCTGAAAATTTTAGGTAGTGCATATAGGTTCCACACCACAAGGACTGTATCTGATTCACACCTGGCCATTTTAGGGCTCTTTCACACTACGTTTTCTGTTTAGTTAAAGGGGTTGTCCAGATTTTTTCTATGGATGACCCCTGGCCCCCCGGCCGATCAGCTGTTTGAGGAGACGGCTCACGCAGTGTGCAAGTGCCCTCTCCCGTTTCTCTTCCTGTCTGCTGCTGCTGTCCCATAGACATACAGTGGAGAGCAGGAAGAGAGACAGAACGTGTGCACTGCATGCACCTTCTCTTCAAACAGCTGATTGGCTGGGGGATGTAACAGCGGCTGCTGTGCGCCTCTGTTCCCCAGCTTACCGCCGTGGTCCCGGGCGCTGTGTTCAGAGGTGATCTGCTGCCAGTGTTTCCTTTCAGCCCTGTAAAATCAGTTTTGAATACCTTGAGGGGTGTAGTTTCTTAGATGGGGTCACTTTTATGGAGTTTCTACTCTAGGGGTGCATCAGGGGCAGGGCCGGCGCCACCTATAAGCAGAGTAGGCCACCGCGTAGAGCGCACTCTGGAGTCAGAATCCCAAGCAGTTGCACCAGCAGCCGCCTCGCCCCCTACTTGTGATCCATCTGACATCATCTCCTTTGACTCCTTCTGTTCCTGTACTTGCCGGATGCGCTGCGAGTGCGAGTTTGTTCAGTCACTTCGGGCAGAGCGAGCGGCACGCAGCTGACACACAGCTACGAGACCCTGGTGTATTTAAATCTCATTTAGGCTGTCTTTCAGAAAAGTTTCTCTTGGGATTCGAACTCACGACCTTTCACATCAGAGGCAAGGCATTTACCCACCCCCATCAGAGGCAAGACATTTACCCACACAGCTATGAAAGCTGTATAGACAATTGCTTAAAAAAAATTAGACTTCTACTGTAGGTAACTTTGATACCTAGTGTACATCCATACACATGACAGCTGCCCCAACACACCCAGCTCTGCTACATCCATACACAGTGTACTGGGGCAGCTGTCATAAGTATGGATGTACACTAAGTATCAAAGTTATCTACAGTAGAAGTCTTATTTTTATTTATTTTTTTAAGCACCTGGCTATACAGCTCTCATATCTGTGTGGGTAAATGCCTTGCCTCTGATGTGAAAGGTTGTGAGTTCGAATCCCAGGAGAAACTTTTCTGAAAGTGTTTTTTTTTTTTTTTTTTAATACCGTACTGTTACTTTACTGCCACAGGGGAGGGGGGGGGGGGGGGCTATTGGCGCCATGATACTGGCACATGGAGGGGGGAGGAGAGAGGCACTTGATACTGGCACATTAGGGGGCAGGGGGAGAGGATGGCACTATGATATTAGCACATGGGGGGGGCAAGAAATGGACATGGATCATGAGGGGCAGAAAATGTGAAATGATGGGGGGGGGGGGCAAGAAATGGACATGAATCATGAGGGGCAGAAATGTGAAATGATGGGGAAGGGGGGTGCCAAAATGTAGATTTGCTTGTGTTGACAAAAATCCTTGCACCGGCCCTGACTTCGGGCGCGCAATCCTGCGAGACCAGTGACCTCCAGAGGTGGGTCTCGCGGGATCACGCGCCGAAGACACATGATCTTGGCAAGAGCCAAGGCAATGTGGACCTGGAGCACAGTGAGGAGCAAAACCTGGTGAGCACCCCTGGCAACCGCACTCTGACAAACTGCACTAGGGTGTCAGAGGCTGCAGGACAGTGACTGGCAGCAGGGTGGCACACACTTGTGTACAGGGGTCAGGGCACACCTGCTGCTTGACTAGGGGCCATAGATTCTGACTGGCACATGGAGCCTAATAGGTGGCACAGACTGTCTAAAGGGCTTTGAATGGTACAGGGTGCAGGACAGTGCCAGACTGGCAGAGGGCACAAGGCAGCATACTGTTTTATGTTGCCCTGGTGGCACAGGATTTCAGACAGTGGCTGAATGGCGCCTGGCAGTGAATAGGTGGCACTGCTCGTGTTTGGTGTGCCAACCTGCTGAACAGCGCAGAGTGATTGGCATCACTGGGATGGTACTAGGTGGCAGACAATGGCTGGATATTATATATACATGACCATAGTCAGACTGGCACAGGGTACATGACCATAGACTGTCACAGGGTACACGACCATAGTTAAATGTTGCATGCAATAGGTGGCTGAAAAAGGGGCGGGTAAAAGGGTGTGGTCAATGGGCGTAGTCAAGGGGGCGACAAAATTAGCTTTTGCCTAGGGTGGCAAAAATCCTTGCACCAGCCCTGATCTGGGGGGCTTCAAATGGGACATGGTGTCAAAAAAAACAGTCCAGCAAAACCTGCCTTCCAAAAACGGTATGGCATTCCTTTCCTTCTGCGCCCTGCCGTGTGCCCGTACAGCGGTTTACGACCACATATGGGGTGTTTCTGTAAACTACAGATTCAGGGCCATAAATATTGAGTTTGTTTTGGCTGTTAACCCTTGCTTTGTAACTGGAAGAAACTTATTAAAATGGAAAATCTGCCAAAAAAGTGAAATTTTTAAATTGTATCTCTATTTTCCATTAATTCTTGTGGAACACCTAAAGGATTAACGACGATTGTAAAATCAGTTTTGAATACCTTGAGGGGTGTAGTTTCTTAGATGGGGTCACTTTTTTGGAGTTTCTACTCTAGGGGTGCATCAGGGGGGCTTCAAATGGGACATGGTTTCAAAAAAAACAGTCCAGCAAAATCTGCCTTCCAAAAACCGTATGGCATTCCTTTCCTTCTGTGCCCTGCCGTGTGCCCGTACAGCAGTTTACGACCACATATGGGGTGTTTCTGTAAACTACAGAATCAGGGCCATAAATATTGAGTTTGGTTTGGCTGTTAACCCTTGCTTTGTAACTGGAAAAAAATTATTAAAATGGAAAATCTGCCAAAAAAGTGAAATTTTGAAATTGTATCTCTATTTTCCATTAATTCTTGTGGAACACCTAAAGGGTTAACGACGTTTGTAAAATCAGTTTTGAATACCTTGAGGGGTGTAGTTTCTAGAATGGGGTGGTTTCTATTATGTAGGCCTCGCAAAGTGACTTCAGACCTGAACTGGTCCCTAAAAATTTGGTTTTTGAAAATTTCTGAAAAATTTCAAGATTTGCTTCTAAACTTCTAAGCCTTGTAACATCCCCAAAAAATAAAATATAATTCCCAAAATGATCCAAACATGAAGTAGACATATTGGGAATGTAAAGTAATAACTATTTTTGGAGGTATTACTATGTATTATAAAAGTAGAGAAATTGAAACTTGGAAATTTGCAATTTTTAAAAAATTTTGGGTAAATTTGGTGCTGACAGGCTTGGCCTCAGGGGTGCTGGCTCGCTTGGCCTCAGGGGTGCTGGCTCGCTTGGCCTCAGGGGTGCTGACAGGCTTGGCCTCAGGGGTGCTGGCTCGCTTGGCCGGGCAGAAGAAGTTTGGGAGACTGTGAGGCCTTTTTTCTCCAAGCTGCTCCGGAAAAAAAAAATATTTTTCATTACACCTCAGACCTCAGCTAACAGCCCTAATAAGATCCCCACTGGTAATAAGACCCCAATAAAACCTCAGATAACACCTCAGCTCAGACCCCAATATGAATGACCCCCAATCAGACCTCAGATAATAGCCCCATGCCTCATAGCAGCCCCCAGTAGCCTCATAGCCCCCAGTGCCTCTCACCAGCCCCCAGTGCCTCTCACCAGCCTCCAATGCCTCTCCATCAGCCCCCAGTGCCTCTCACCATTAGGCCCCTAGTCCCTCTCACCAGCCCCCAGTGCCTCTCCATCAGCCCCCCGTGCCTCTCCATCAGCCCCCAGTGCCTCTCACCAGCCCCCAGTGCCTCTCCATCAGTCCCCAGTGCCTCTCCATCAGCCCCTAGTGCCTCTCACCAGCCCCCAGTACCCTCCCCATCAGCCCCTAGTGCGCCCTCCCCGGTCATTGGTGGGCAGGGCGCCCTCCCCCCCCTCCCCGGTAACCATTGGTGGGCAGTGTGCCCTCTTCCCGCCCTTCCCAGTATTAAAAATCATTGGTGGGCAATGTGCCCTCCCCCCCTCCCTGGTAATCATTGGTGGGCAGTGTGCCCTTCCCCCGCCCTTCCCAGTATTAAAAATCATTGGTGGGCAGTGGGCAGTGCGCTCCCCCTCCCTGGTAATCATTGGTGGGCAGTGCACCCCCCCTCCCCGGCAATCATTGGTGGGCAGTGGGCAGTGCGCCCCCCGGGCCCCCCCCTCCCCCTTCATTGGTGGCAGTCCGGAGTGTAATGCTTGGGCTCCGATCGGTTACTATGGCAGCCAGGACACTACTGAAGTCCTGGCTGCCATGGCCAGTTACTCTGCAGAATACTTACATGCGCTGTGGCCGCCGGACTCTCCTTCTTCTTGTAACTCACAGGTCTGTGCGGCGCATTGCTTATGCTTATAGCAATGCGCCACACAGACCTGTGACGAGTTACAAGAAGAAGGAGCGCCCGGCGGCCACAGCGCATGTAAGTATAATGCTGCAGAGTAACTGGCCATGGCAGCCAGGACTTAAGTAGCGTCCTGGCTGTCATGGTAACCGATCGTAGCACCAGCATTACACTGCTGGGACTCCGATCAGAACTGCCCCTGCTGCTGCCACCAATGAAGATGGGGGGCCCGAGGGCCGGGCCCCTATCGCACCGCCACTCAAATATATATTTTTTTTAATCCTCAGCTGGCAGCCCGGGCCCCCCAGTGGCGTAGGGCCCCATAGCCATTGCTATGGCTGCTATGGCGATCTCTACGCCACTGAGTGGTGCAGTGTAATTACAAGTGCATGTTCCAGTAATTGAATCAGACAAGCACTTGTAAATACACTGAGGAAGCAGTGCTCATATAAGTGCCACCTTCTCTTCAAACAGCTGATCGGCTGGGGTGCCAGAAGTCGGACCCCCACACATCAGATATTGATGACCTATTCTGACATATCAGTTTATAAAGTTGTTATTTCTTTGTCCCTATAATGAAGATGTGTTCTGCTCATAACACTTCTTGCATTGAGCTGAACTGAATACTATGTGAGAAAGCATGCACGTGCTGGAAGATATAACTGAAATGTAGAATAGTTCTAAGTGAACCTGTTTCACTAGAAAGCATGGCATTCATTAGCAGGGTTGTCTCATCAAGACAGGCTCTTCCATATGCACTGTTGGCACATACTGGCATCTATAAGACAGAAAGAAGAGCTGTTCTGCACGAGGGACCCCTGTTTTAGTGGACTCACCCCATCCTTGTATTTAGTACCACAAAGTTGCTGTAGTGGGAAAACCTGGCAGCAAGTGTATAATTTCCCTACTCCATCCCTACAGAAAGATAAAGCATTACCCAAATTGAAGAGCTCATCATGTAATGCACGGATGTAATAAGTTCTGCAGAGTGGGAGATGCTCTTAGTAGCTACCCTTTTCTCTTGCCAAAAAATAAGAAACTCCTAAATGGAGATCCTTCCTTTTAAAGGGCATCTGTCAGCAGATTTGTACCTATGAAATTGACTGACCCTCTGCACATTGATTGACAGGGCCAGACAGTGTAAACGTGATCACACCAGGCCCTATCAATCAAAGTGGAGAGGACGCAGCAATTGCAGAGAGAGCAGAGCCTCTAGGTGTAACAATGCCCTCGTTGCTCCTAGAGGCTCATTTGCATATATTAAAACTTCATTTTTTGCAGCTGCCAAGTGCACATGTAACAGGTCAGCCAGTTTCATAGGTACAAATCTGCTGACAGATGCCCTTTAAAACAGAATTTTTTAGTGTATTTGTAAATGGGTTTTTTAATCCAGACAACCCCTTTAAAGGGTCTGCAACTTTTTTAAATTTTTTTCCAAATCGACGCGAAAGGCGTCCTTACTGTACTCTGTCCCTTGTTTCCACTGCCAGCACTTTCTTCTGTTCTGACCCCCATGCCTCCTGAATAGTGTAGAGCGAACTTGTGTTTTAAGTTTGGCGTCTAAAGTTCGGGTTATCGAAGAATCGCGTTATGGATTCCGCTACTACGGACCATAACGGAATTTAGAATCTATAACACGATTCTTCGATAACCCAAACCCAATCTTTAGACGCCGAACTTAAAACACAAGTTCGCTCAACACTACTCCTGAATTGAGCAGTCCAGCACAGCATATCACGTGCATTATAAAGTGTAAAAACGACATTACCCATGATTCTTCTGCCCTGGCAACTGCATGGAAAACTGGGCTGCCCATGTCCACCAAGTACTTACAAAGGATGGAGCTGTACTGAAAGTCACCACTGCTTGCATGGAATCACATCTGTGCATACTTGTCCTACAAATAAGATCTACAGCAAGAGGTAACCAGAGGGGTCACAAGCCTGGTAGGATTTGGGGCACTTGGGGCAAGACATTCTTATGAATGTTGCAACTTGAATAAGTTATAACACTATTTGTTAAGACCTATTTTTGATTAAACATAACAATTCTGAGGATGTGTTTAATGGTTTTGAGGCGACGACATGTTTGTCCCCAAGTGATAGAAATCTGTTCAGCGGACATTTTATTATAGCTGTAAAATGTCACCTTTGTCATGCAAGTTTAGTTACAGTGGAAATCACTGAGCAAAGTACAGAACATTTCATTCTATAGACTTCCACCAGAAGAAGCTGAAAACAAGAAGAGCGCTGTGATGGTGCCTTCATGCCTGACTACCCTGTCAGCTGTTGTTACCATTAACTTCACCCACTGGCAGTGCCAGCAAGAATGATCCATTCCCTGGGTGTAGCAATGTGCAGGGCTCGCATGAGATGCGAAAGGGTTAATCTTGTCACAGACACAAGGAAGAGAAGTGCTGACAGAGAGAATAAGGCAATGTTATCACCACAAACATATCACATGCTGATGGTTCAGAACACATGGCATTGTGAGTACACAATCAACCAACTGACCTAAAAAGATTTTGGCACAGACCAGTTCACTTGTGGCAAAATCAGGATTGGATAGTGTGTGCTTCCATTTTCTCTGATGGTATTTGCAAGCCAAAACCAGGAAAGCGATAGAAGCAAAAAAAAACACAAAAAAAAATAAAAAAGGCACAATTTCCATTATAGTTTTCTCTGTATGTTCCACTACTGGTTCTAGTTTGTCCTTGCTTAGAAAATTAATTTTACTAAAAAAAAACGATGTTACATGCTTCCATCTACTGACAACGCTGATCTAGGGTGGCCAGAGGTCCAGTTTTAGGCCGGACAGTAGGGCTTTCTGAGCCCCTGTCCTTTTTAACAGCTCACTCTCAGACAGCAGTACTGTGCCTCTGAGCGTGAGCTGCAGGGATAAAGTCACGCTCCTTCCCACCCTTTGCAGCTCACCCGAAGTTCTGTATTTCATTTCTTTCAGGGCTCATTCAGACGGCCGTATGCTGTCTGCAAAAATGCGGATCCTTTTTTTGCGGATTAGATGCTGACCCATTCACTTCTATGGGGCCCTTTTCCATTCCACGGCTCCGCAAAACAAATGAAACATGTCCTATACTTGTCCGTGAAAATCAGGACATGGCCCTATTGAAGTCTACGGATCAGCAAAAAAACGGAATGCAATACGTTTTTTTGCGGACATGCTGAACTGTCCGCCAAAAAAACGGATCCGCATTTTTGCGGACAGCTTACGGCCGTCTGAATGAGCCCTCAATCTCAGTCGACTGCGAACAGGGGGCATGGCCTAACAGATTTGGGGTGTGGCTTAGATGAGCTGGGGGGCGAGGATATAGTGTCCAGCTTTTCAGGGTGGTCTGAGTGGCTACCCTACGCTGATCACTGGCAGCTGCACCCCCTCTACCTTCCCTGCCCATCTCTATCATTAGACAGAGAGAATTGGAGGTGCAGCAATCAGTGCTGACATTAAACAGGGTTCCAGCCTTGAAGCCAACAACCCCTGTGGCCCTCCTCTGCCCCCTTGAACGTAAAAAAACACTCAAATGTCCGCACTCCTGCCGCTGCTCTTTTCCCAGCCAGTTCCCTGCAGAAGCAGTAAGCGACTTGGTCCTGTAACTGCTGCAGCCAATCACAGGACTCAGTGGTCACATCGGCCTGTATGCTACATCACAGCAGCAATGTACTGTTCAGGCTGCTGTGACTGCTGAGGCCTGTGATTGGCCACAGCGATCATAGGACCAAGCCGCATACTGGTCCTGCAGGGAACTGGCTGGGAAAAGAGCAGCGGCAGGAGCGCGGACATTTGAGCATTTTTGTTTTTTTTTTCTTCAGGGGGGTTGGGTAAGATCACAAGGGTTGTCAGCTCTAGGGCCAGACAACCCCTTTAATTTTTTTGTTACAAACAGCTGTATTTCTAATACATTTCTAATACAGTTGACTATTGACTAATGAAAAAATATATTTTATTGTAACATGATTAAAAGATATGTATATGAAGAAAGAAGTAAATAATATGCCATTAAAAAGTGAATGGGAGCAGAAAAAAGGGCGCCACCCTGGGATAGCACACGTATCAAATGTAAAAAATGTATATGTTGATCAATGGAATGAAATGTACATGGTTAAATGACCAACCAATGACCAAGAAAAGTATAATAACCTGAATACAAGGTGAGTCAGCAGTCAAAAATGAACCTACACGGCAATGGAGCAGGGTTTGTATTGCGAGTGGAAAATGGAAAACAAACCCCAGTGAAGACCAGGTGAAAAATATAACCTAAGTCAAATGCCGTATAGGTAAAAAGAGAACAGAGACTCACCAAAAAGAGACCGTGTGCTATGTGACCCAGGATGACGCTACCTGGGTGACATAGCACCTTGTATTCAGGTTATTATACTTTTCTTGGTCATTGGTTGGTCATTTAATATTGTGCTTGCTGGAAACACACTTAACCAAAGATTCTCAGAGGCTGCTACATAAACCATGGATTTCACACTCCTACCATTCCACGATCTCTACTCATGCTAGGGGGGTCAGTGTTTTGGTGCACAGGGCCGTACCTTTTGAATGTTATAATACTAATATAGACCCAGATGGAAGATTTGTTTGTCTGCAATGTTCTATCTACAAAAGGCCCCTCTTTCTTGTTGCGATATACAGTTGCAAGAAAAAGTATGTGAACCCTTTGAAATGATATGGATTTCTGCACAAATTGGTCATAAAATGTGATCTGATCTTCATCTAAGTCACAACAATAGACAATCACAGTCTGCTTAAACTAATAACACACAAAAAATTAAATGTTACCATGTTTGTATTGAACACACCATGTAAACATTCACAGTGCAGGTGGAAAAAGTATGTGAACCCCTAGACTAATGACATATCCAAGAGCTAATTGGAGTGAGGTGTCAGCCAACTGGAGTCCAATCAATGAGATGAGATTGGAGGTGTTGGTTACAGCTGCCCTGCCCTATAAAAGCAAAATGTAGAGATACAAAAAGAGGATTACGGTACAATTTGAACTTCCTGGTTTTGGAAACAGACCAGGAGTCACAAAAGAGGTACCTAGAGTAGAGGCTATCAGAGGCGCCAGGGGGCGGAGGTGAATTCTATATAGGCCAATATATATATCAATATATATATATATATATATATATATGGAGTTATGCCCGTCTGCAATTAAGGAACAGGATAGGCTGCTCAAGTGTTTCAGTGGGTAAAGGATTGCCCTTGTCCACTTAAGAAGAGATATAGGCGGTGTGGAGAGGAGAGAGAAAAAGGAACCTATCACACCCGTGGAGGAAAAAGTTTGAAACACATACCAGGCGCCAAATCCCTCGGTTATTAGTCGTGAAAAAGATATAGGTTGATTCTTATTTGTGTATAAAATATATAAAAAATAAAAAAGACCTTCACTAGGTCTATTGAAGAGCTCGGGTTTTCGGAAACAAATACCTCAGTTCGATAGTGATGATATTAAGAATCATAAATTAATGATAATAAAAACAAATGCACTCACTTCACAGGGGGGGCAGTCACCAGGATAAACTCATGACACCTGAGACTATTTTCCCCCCCGGCCAGGATCGCATGAAGAGATGTAAATAATTGAACGCCGCCTACACACGTGGCTTCTGGTCAATCATTTTAATAAATATAAGGCTCAACGCGTTTCGAGGGTCTGAGGCCCTCTTCTTCAGGAGAAATACATAAATGAATAAATAAATGAATAAATAAATAAATGAATTTGGTTACAACAGAATACATAAAAAGTTATTGTATAGATACATACATACATATACATTCATACACACCTATATGCACACACACGCACACACATGGGAAAATTGTGTACATGTGTGTGTAGGTGCACCCATACAAAACCACATGGCAGCACTCATGTGGATGGTATTTTGCCTCACGTTTATCGTTAGGTATATAGAGATAATCGTAAAGATATGCATATGGATAATAAATCACATGTATCAAGTTCATTCATAGTATGTAGATACATACACCTAATAAGATAGAAAAAAACCCCAATAGAGCCTTAATAAACAATAATCAATAAAGAATGTGTAAAGATACATATATATATATATATATATATATATATACACAAACGTACACATATACATACACATATACATACACATACACACACACATGTACATTAAATAATAGATAATAATATATATAAATATTCATATGTAAAATGGTGAACACACATATGCTGTCCAGCCAGGATACAGATAAAGATAAAAGGTATACATGCATATAAAATCTGCATAAGAATAACCTAAAATGGGAATAGAAATGAGTCCAAATAAGATTAAAGTGATCTATACCTTCAGGAGTGCTTTAGCAGATTCAGAGACCAGTCTGGAGTCATAGGGATGGGTTACTGCAGTGGAGTATTTATAGTTTGCACGTGTATTTTTGCTGTGGTCTCTGGAGCCTCCTACTTCCTGTTTGTGTGAATCGAATTAAATAGTTTTCTGATGGTTCTTATTTTGTATCTAGTCTGTAGTATTTTGTTTTCTTACATTACAATTGTAAGGAGGTCCCTATTTATCTTATTTTTGATCTAAAAACCTTATTTTGAAAGGCCAACTGAACGTTTCTATTTGCGATGCATTCCACTGTGGAACGCATCACCATTCACTTCCGGTTGTTCGATATGGGAATATGAGCTGGATTTCGGTGGTTGATATATAAATATAGTTCTTTTCCTAAGTGGATAAGGAGGGAGAAAGAAGGGCCAGCTTCACTATACTTTAGTGGCTTGAGTTATCACCACCGTTACTGTGTCGGCATCATCTGTAGTTGCGATGCGTTCCACTGTGGAACGCACCGCTACCTACTTCCGGTTGCAGGACGAAATGAGAGAAGGAGAGGCCGGCTTCCGTATGATGGGTGGATGCATATGCAATGCGTTTCACCCTGGAACGCAAACCCCTTCCTGGATCGCTATGTAGTGTGAGTATCTACTTTACAGGGGGATGTGTCCTGATTAGATTTTGAAAAGAATTTGGTCAAGGGTTATCTGAATTGAAACATTGGATAAAGGAATTGTGGGGTCCCACTAGGGGGGGGAAATTTTAAATGGAGGTATGATTAACATGAGAAGCGGAGGGGAGGGGGAAACAAAGGAGGGGTTGGGCAGCAGGGGTGCTGATGATCATATATACAGACACATTGAGGAATATATCTCTATATGTGCAGTATAGCCCTATGTGGAACGCAGATGCATCAATTATATACACCACGGGGAGTAGTGCTACATGTGGAATATATGAAACCGGATATTTGTTATGTTTCAGTAGTTCACATGTTCAAGGGATTCGTTTAAACCAAATGGTGTTAAAGTGTTGAGACAGAAGATCCAATACATTTCCCTGCGACACAGAGATTGGTAGGATTTCATGTCCTTTTCTAATAGTGTAACTGTTAGGCCTGATGGGTCACCCTCATGGAACATCGCAAAATGCCTGGAAACACTATGGGTTGTGACCTTCCTTGTAATATTCGACCGGTGTTCGTTCATCCTTTCGCGTGCTGTTTGAATGGTGCGTCCCACATAGAAAAGATTGCAGGGACAGCGTAAGAGGTAGATGACATTAGTTGACCCACATTCTAACCTGCATTTGATGTTAAAAACTTCATTGTTGGAGGGGATGGTTACTTCTTTTTTACCGTCTGTTAGCATGTTGCAGCATTTGCATCTTATATTGTTGCATTTGAAGTTTCCCAAAGGTTTCCTTGCAGTTTTTTCAGTTTTTTCAGTAGTCTTACTGCATTGAGAGGGGCTTCTCTCTATTTTCGGGCACGAGGGGGCTAATAGGTTCTTCAGGGTTTTTGCTCTTCTAAATATAAGAATAGGTTTCGGGGGAATTAGTTTACCCAATATAGGGTCTTTTAGTAGGATTGGCCAATTTTTTGTTAGCGTCTGCCTAATAAGGGAATGTTGTGAATTGTAACGAGTAATTAGACTCGAACCTTGAAACTTATCATTACTCTTTGTTTTTTCTAATTTGGAGAATTTGGGTTTGGGTTTAAGGCTTTCCTTTTGTGAAATTTGATATATTCTCCTGCTGGAGTCCATCAGCAGTTTTTTTGGGTAGCCTTTTTGTTTGAATCTTTCCTTTAGTTCCTTTACCTGGGTCTTCATAGTCCGGTCATCTGTGCAATTTCTTCTAATTCTTTTCATTTGACTATATGGGATGTTGCGCTTCCATTTGGAATGGTGACAGCTCCTATAGTCAAGAAAACTATTTGCGTCTACACTTTTGAAATGGGTCTTACTGATGATTTTTTTATTTTTTATACTAAGGTGTAAATCCAGGAAGACCACCTCAACTGTATTATGTTCCATAGTGAAGGAAAGATTCCAATGGTTGGAATTAATATGTTCAGTAAATTGGACTAAGTCATTACTGTCACCTTGCCAGATAAAGATGATGTCGTCTATGAATCGACGATAGAACTTGATTTGTGGATGTGTCAGTAAACCGAATTTCTGTTCGAACGCTCCCATAAAAAGGTTTGCATAAGATGGGGCAAACTTGGTGCCCATCGCTGTTCCCTGTGTTTGAATGTAAAATTTATCATTGAATGTGAAATAGTTATGTTGAAGTATAAATTCAATTGATCTAAGCAGGAATTCTTTTTGATGGTCTGGCATGTGGGAGTCCTGAAATAAGGTCTGAGAGATGGCAGCAATACCTAGAGTGTGTTGGATGTTGCTATACAGGGCTGAAACATCCAGGGTAACCCAGATATAATTCTCCTCCCACTGAAAGGATTCCAAAGACTCTATAAGATGTGATGTGTCTCTTATATACGATGGGAGCAAGGGTACATACTTCTGTAGATAACTATCTACGTAGGCAGAAAGGTTGGCTGTCAAGCAGTCTACTCCTGAAATAATTGGTCTTCCAGGTGGGTTTTGAAGATTTTTATGGATTTTGGGCAGAAAATAAAATCTAGATATTGATGGATGTGCAGTTTTCAAAAAAGATCTTAGTTTTTTGTCAATGATTCCACCAGAGTATCCTACGTCTATTAGATCAAATAAAGATATCTTGAAAGTTTTTGTTGGATCTTCTTTTAATGGTTTATAGTATTCAGAATCTGATAAGATTCTTAGGGATTCTGTTAGATAATAGTCAGAATTCATAACTACCACCCCTCCTCCTTTGTCCGCACTCTTTATAACAATTTCTTTATTGGCCCAAAAGGTTTTTAAGTGCTGTCGGTTCATTCGGATCTAAATTTTTTTGGGGTATTTTTGAATATGGATCAAGGGGACCTTTTTTACTGTCTCCTTTCTGTTCAGTGAGTGCAGTCTTTAGATCTTCCAGTATTATGTTATAGAAGCATTCTATGTGTGCTCCCCTGCTCTCTAGGGGGTAAAAAGATGATTTTCCCTTAAGATCGCATGGGATGGGTGGACAGCTCTGGGTGGAGAGTTCCGGTGAATCCTCCCCTTTAGTTTGTACCTGGATTTTACTTGCAAAATGCCTTTTGAGGGTAAGTTTTCTCATAAATTGATTTAGATCAACAAAAAATTCAAAAGGGTCTATTTTATCTGTTGGGCAGAAGGAGAGACCTCTACTTAACAGTGCTATCTCATTTTCTTGTAAGGTGTGCTTAGATAGATTAAATATGCCTTTAGATCTTTCTGGATGGCTTGAGGATGGTGACTGTATTATGTGAGACTGTTTTTCTTGTTCTGGGCCCTTGACTTCTTTTTTACCGGTGTTTCTGTGTTTTCCTCCTCTGCATCCTCTTGGCCGGAAATAGGTCTTTTTCTGGTGGTTATCACAGGTGAGTAAAATTGTGTGATCTTCATTGACCGAAGGTTCTGATGGGTGTTCGTTATATTTGCATCGGTATGTGTTAGTAATGGACTTAGGAGCTGTGCTGCTTCCCAGGTTTTTCGCACAGGGATTAAGGGACTCTGGACTCTTGTTGCTGTAGGCGAGATCCGGTCTAAAAAAGGACTTTCTCCAAGGCTGGGCGGTAATTCTAAAAAATTGTCGGAACTGCTAATGGATACTGAGTGTGTAGAAATATCGATGGATGTAGATAAATGAGTAGACTGTGGCGTGGATGGAGGGATGGGGTGTATTTCTACTATCTGTGGTTCAGTGGCTAGGGATCTTATTGGTGAGGACGGTACATGTGGTGTATAAGGTCTCAAGTTACCCACTGGAGTGCCGTAAACAGATTTATTCTGGACCCCTAGTGAGGTGTTCATTAAGGGTATTATTACTTTCAGTGTTGGGGTGGAGGCTTTGGGGGGGGGTGGTGGTCCTAGTGAATTCTCAGGGGGAGTCTTAGGGATGCTTTTCCTATTGGTGGGCGGTAGATTTTTTGCCACAATCCCTGCATATGTGGTGTCCCTAGGGCGATCTACTATGGTGGAAGAAGGAAAAGAAGGGTGGGCAATAATTGTTTTTTTCCTTTTTATAAGGGGTTCTGGTTTTTTAGAAAATTGAGATGGAGGATGATTCTTACTGCTGTTATAGAAGATTCTCCCCCTATTTTGTTTGTCTGGGGCCACTTCAGTATTAGGATAAGGATTATCGGATCTTCTATCATTGGGGGATGGACCCATTATTTGGATAGGGGGTCTATGTTTTCTATCCCAGATTCTAATTTCGTGTCTGTTGTAGTCTAACAGGTCCCTATGGAGTTTTGAGCATTTATTCAAAACTTCATTATATTCAAAGATTCTGAATATTCTCCGTTTATTGGTCATTGACGGACCTGATTGTTTATTTTTTTTGAATGACGATGTAAAACTCTGTAGTTTCATACTCAGGTTGGAGCAGACTTGTCTGCGTTTATGTATCAGAGCTTTCATATATTCCCTGGAACAATTGTCACTGATAGATAGCCAGTGGTTCTTAAATGTGATATCGTCGGGGAAAGTTGGTTTAAGGGGAAGACGCAGACCCCGTGGTATGATCTCCAGAGTCAAATAAATTGAAAGAAAATACCAGTCTAATTCATTGTGTACGTAGTCCTTGATCAGAGTAGTAATATTCATATCGATTCCATGGATAGAGTCATGGGTCCCATCTTGGATCGTTGTGTTCCAGGACCCCAGTGGTGTTTCTTTGGGGAATGTTTTTCCCATACTTTTTAATAGTTGGTTTAGTTCACGTTTTAATCTGTTTTGAAGATCAGGGAGATCTTCTTCCAAATAACTCCATCCCGAGTCAGCCATCTTTCCTCTGTCCGCTGGGGTTTTTCGTTGGGCCCCTCGTGGATCCGTAAAGCAAAATGTAGAGATACAAAAAGAGGATTACGGTACAATTTGAACTTCCTGGTTTTGGAAACAGACCAGGAGTCACAAAAGAGGTACCTAGAGTAGAGGCTATCAGAGGCGCCAGGGGGCGGAGGTGAATTCTATATAGGCCAATATATATATCAATATATATATATATATATATATATATGGAGTTATGCCCGTCTGCAATTAAGGAACAGGATAGGCTGCTCAAGTGTTTCAGTGGGTAAAGGATTGCCCTTGTCCACTTAAGAAGAGATATAGGCGGTGTGGAGAGGAGAGAGAAAAAGGAACCTATCACACCCGTGGAGGAAAAAGTTTGAAACACATACCAGGCGCCAAATCCCTCGGTTATTAGTCGTGAAAAAGATATAGGTTGATTCTTATTTGTGTATAAAATATATAAAAAATAAAAAAGACCTTCACTAGGTCTATTGAAGAGCTCGGGTTTTCGGAAACAAATACCTCAGTTCGATAGTGATGATATTAAGAATCATAAATTAATGATAATAAAAACAAATGCACTCACTTCACAGGGGGGGCAGTCACCAGGATAAACTCATGACACCTGAGACTATTTTCCCCCCCGGCCAGGATCGCATGAAGAGATGTAAATAATTGAACGCCGCCTACACACGTGGCTTCTGGTCAATCATTTTAATAAATATAAGGCTCAACGCGTTTCGAGGGTCTGAGGCCCTCTTCTTCAGGAGAAATACATAAATGAATAAATAAATGAATAAATAAATAAATGAATTTGGTTACAACAGAATACATAAAAAGTTATTGTATAGATACATACATACATATACATTCATACACACCTATATGCACACACACGCACACACATGGGAAAATTGTGTACATGTGTGTGTAGGTGCACCCATACAAAACCACATGGCAGCACTCATGTGGATGGTATTTTGCCTCACGTTTATCGTTAGGTATATAGAGATAATCGTAAAGATATGCATATGGATAATAAATCACATGTATCAAGTTCATTCATAGTATGTAGATACATACACCTAATAAGATAGAAAAAACCCCCAATAGAGCCTTAATAAACAATAATCAATAAAGAATGTGTAAAGATACATATATATATATATATATATATATACACAAACGTACACATATACATACACATATACATACACATACACACACACATGTACATTAAATAATAGATAATAATATATATAAATATTCATATGTAAAATGGTGAACACACATATGCTGTCCAGCCAGGATACAGATAAAGATAAAAGGTATACATGCATATAAAATCTGCATAAGAATAACCTAAAATGGGAATAGAAATGAGTCCAAATAAGATTAAAGTGATCTATACCTTCAGGAGTGCTTTAGCAGATTCAGAGACCAGTCTGGAGTCATAGGGATGGGTTACTGCAGTGGAGTATTTATAGTTTGCACGTGTATTTTTGCTGTGGTCTCTGGAGCCTCCTACTTCCTGTTTGTGTGAATCGAATTAAATAGTTTTCTGATGGTTCTTATTTTGTATCTAGTCTGTAGTATTTTGTTTTCTTACATTACAATTGTAAGGAGGTCCCTATTTATCTTATTTTTGATCTAAAAACCTTATTTTGAAAGGCCAACTGAACGTTTCTATTTGCGATGCATTCCACTGTGGAACGCATCACCATTCACTTCCGGTTGTTCGATATGGGAATATGAGCTGGATTTCGGTGGTTGATATATAAATATAGTTCTTTTCCTAAGTGGATAAGGAGGGAGAAAGAAGGGCCAGCTTCACTATACTTTAGTGGCTTGAGTTATCACCACCGTTACTGTGTCGGCATCATCTGTAGTTGCGATGCGTTCCACTGTGGAACGCACCGCTACCTACTTCCGGTTGCAGGACGAAATGAGAGAAGGAGAGGCCGGCTTCCGTATGATGGGTGGATGCATATGCAATGCGTTTCACCCTGGAACGCAAACCCCTTCCTGGATCGCTATGTAGTGTGAGTATCTACTTTACAGGGGGATGTGTCCTGATTAGATTTTGAAAAGAATTTGGTCAAGGGTTATCTGAATTGAAACATTGGATAAAGGAATTGTGGGGTCCCACTAGGGGGGGGAAATTTTAAATGGAGGTATGATTAACATGAGAAGCGGAGGGGAGGGGGAAACAAAGGAGGGGTTGGGCAGCAGGGGTGCTGATGATCATATATACAGACACATTGAGGAATATATCTCTATATGTGCAGTATAGCCCTATGTGGAACGCAGATGCATCAATTATATACACCACGGGGAGTAGTGCTACATGTGGAATATATGAAACCGGATATTTGTTATGTTTCAGTAGTTCACATATTCAAGGGATTCGTTTAAACCAAATGGTGTTAAAGTGTTGAGACAGAAGATCCAATACATTTCCCTGCGACACAGAGATTGGTAGGATTTCATGTCCTTTTCTAATAGTGTAACTGTTAGGCCTGATGGGTCACCCTCATGGAACATCGCAAAATGCCTGGAAACACTATGGGTTGTGACCTTCCTTGTAATATTCGACCGGTGTTCGTTCATCCTTTCGCGTGCTGTTTGAATGGTGCGTCCCACATAGAAAAGATTGCAGGGACAGCGTAAGAGGTAGATGACATTAGTTGACCCACATTCTAACCTGCATTTGATGTTAAAAACTTCATTGTTGGAGGGGATGGTTACTTCTTTTTTACCGTCTGTTAGCATGTTGCAGCATTTGCATCTTATATTGTTGCATTTGAAGTTTCCCAAAGGTTTCCTTGCAGTTTTTTCAGTTTTTTCAGTAGTCTTACTGCATTGAGAGGGGCTTCTCTCTATTTTCGGGCACGAGGGGGCTAATAGGTTCTTCAGGGTTTTTGCTCTTCTAAATATAAGAATAGGTTTCGGGGGAATTAGTTTACCCAATATAGGGTCTTTTAGTAGGATTGGCCAATTTTTTGTTAGCGTCTGCCTAATAAGGGAATGTTGTGAATTGTAACGAGTAATTAGACTCGAACCTTGAAACTTATCATTACTCTTTGTTTTTTCTAATTTGGAGAATTTGGGTTTGGGTTTAAGGCTTTCCTTTTGTGAAATTTGATATATTCTCCTGCTGGAGTCCATCAGCAGTTTTTTTGGGTAGCCTTTTTGTTTGAATCTTTCCTTTAGTTCCTTTACCTGGGTCTTCATAGTCCGGTCATCTGTGCAACCGGAAGTAGGTAGCGGTGCGTTCCACAGTGGAACGCATCGCAACTACAGATGATGCCGACACAGTAACGGTGGTGATAACTCAAGCCACTAAAGTATAGTGAAGCTGGCCCTTCTTTCTCCCTCCTTATCCACTTAGGAAAAGAACTATATTTATATATCAACCACCGAAATCCAGCTCATATTCCCATATCGAACAACCGGAAGTGAATGGTGATGCGTTCCACAGTGGAACGCATCGCAAATAGAAACGTTCAGTTGGCCTTTCAAAATAAGGTTTTTAGATCAAAAATAAGATAAATAGGGACCTCCTTACAATTGTAATGTAAGAAAACAAAATACTACAGACTAGATACAAAATAAGAACCATCAGAAAACTATTTAATTCGATTCACACAAACAGGAAGTAGGAGGCTCCAGAGACCACAGCAAAAATACACGTGCAAACTATAAATACTCCACTGCAGTAACCCATCCCTATGACTCCAGACTGGTCTCTGAATCTGCTAAAGCACTCCTGAAGGTATAGATCACTTTAATCTTATTTGGACTCATTTCTATTCCCATTTTAGGTTATTCTTATGCAGATTTTATATGCATGTATACCTTTTATCTTTATCTGTATCCTGGCTGGACAGCATATGTGTGTTCACCATTTTACATATGAATATTTATATATATTATTATCTATTATTTAATGTACATGTGTGTGTGTATGTGTATGTATATGTGTATGTATATGTGTACGTTTGTGTATATATATATATATATATATATATATGTATCTTTACACATTCTTTATTGATTATTGTTTATTAAGGCTCTATTGGGGTTTTTTTCTATCTTATTAGGTGTATGTATCTACATACTATGAATGAACTTGATACATGTGATTTATTATCCATATGCATATCTTTACGATTATCTCTATATACCTAACGATAAACGTGAGGCAAAATACCATCCACATGAGTGCTGCCATGTGGTTTTGTATGGGTGCACCTACACACACATGTACACAATTTTCCCATGTGTGTGCGTGTGTGTGCATATAGGTGTGTATGAATGTATATGTATGTATGTATCTATACAATAACTTTTTATGTATTCTGTTGTAACCAAATTCATTTATTTATTTATTCATTTATTTATTCATTTATGTATTTCTCCTGAAGAAGAGGGCCTCAGACCCTCGAAACGCGTTGAGCCTTATATTTATTAAAATGATTGACCAGAAGCCACGTGTGTAGGCGGCGTTCAATTATTTACATCTCTTCATGCGATCCTGGCCGGGGGGGAAAATAGTCTCAGGTGTCATGAGTTTATCCTGGTGACTGCCCCCCCTGTGAAGTGAGTGCATTTGTTTTTATTATCATTAATTTATGATTCTTAATATCATCACTATCGAACTGAGGTATTTGTTTCCGAAAACCCGAGCTCTTCAATAGACCTAGTGAAGGTCTTTTTTATTTTTTATATATTTTATACACAAATAAGAATCAACCTATATCTTTTTCACGACTAATAACCGAGGGATTTGGCGCCTGGTATGTGTTTCAAACTTTTTCCTCCACGGGTGTGATAGGTTCCTTTTTCTCTCTCCTCTCCACACCGCCTATATCTCTGCCCTATAAAAAACACACACCAGTTCTGGGTTTGCTTTTCACAAGAAGCATTGCCTGATGTGAATGATGCCTCGCACAAAAGAGCTCTCAGAAGACCTAAGATTAAGAATTGTTGACTTGCATAAAGCTGGAAAGGGTTATAAAAGTATCTCCAAAAGCCTTGCTGTTCATCAGTCCACGGTAAGACAAATTGTCTATAAATGGAGAAAGTTCAGCACTGCTGCTACTCTCCCTAGGAGTGGCCGTCCTGTAAAGGTGACTGCAAGAGCACAGCGCAGACTGCTCAATGAGGTGAAGAAGAATCCTAGAGTGTCAGCTAAAGACTTACAAAAGTCTCTGGCATATGCTAACATCCCTGTTAGCGAATATACGATATGTAAAACACTAAACAAGAATGGATTTCATGGGAGGATACCACAGAGGAAGCCACTGCTGTCCAAAAAAAACATTGCTGCACGTTTACAGTTTGCACAAGAGCACCTGGATGTTCCACAGCAGTACTGGCAAAATATTCTGTGGACAGATGAAACCAAAGTTGAGTTGTTTGGAAGAAACGCACAACACTATGTGTGGAGAAAAAGAGGCACAGCACACCAACATCAAAACCTCATCCCAACTGTGAAGTATGGTGGTGGGGGCATCATGGTTTGGGGCTGCTTTTCTGCGTCAGGGCCTGGACGGATTGCTATCATCAAAGGAAAAATGAATTCCCAAGTTTATCAAGACATTTTGCAGGAGAACTTAAGGCCATCTGTCCACCAGCTGAAGCTCAACAGAAGATGGGTGTTGCAACAGGACAATGACCCAAAGCATAGAAGTAAATACACAACAGAATGGCTTAAACAGAAAATACGCCTTCTGGAGTGACCCAGTCAGAGTCCTGACCTCAACCCGATTGAGATGCTGTGGCATGACCTCAAGAAAGCGATTCACACCAGACATCCCAAGAATATTGCTGAACTGAAACAGTTCTGTAAAGAGGAATGGTCAAGAATTACTCCTGACCGTTGTGCACGTCTGATCTGCAACTACAGGAAACGTTTGGTTGAAGTTATTGCTGCCAAAAGAGGTTCAACCAGTTATTAAATCCAAGGGTTCACATACTTTTTCCACCTGCACTGTGAATTTTTACATGGTGTGTTCAATAAAAAACATGGTAACATTTAATTATTTGTGTGTTATTAGTTTAAGCAGACTGTGATTGTCTATTGTTGTGACTTAGATGAAGATCAGATCACATTTTACGACCAATTTGTGCAGAAATCCATAAAATTCCAAAGGGTTCACATACTTTTTCTTGCAACTGTATATACCCCCACCCTATTCTTGTATAGTGCTTAAACAGGTTATGGCTTTAGTGGCCAAAGGTCCTCCAATTCCGATACTCATATTGGGGGATTTTAACAAATACCTAGACCCAACACTGGATAGGTTTCATCCGAGCCCGGACCCGAGAGGAGTGCGGGAGACCTCACTGGCAAAATTACTGAGGGAATTGGATCTTCATGATCTATGGAGAATTCAACATCCTGATACCCGAGAATACTCCTGCTTCTCAACGACGCATGGCTCACTATCCAGGATTGACCTGCCAGTAGGATCTCTGGAAATGATGCCATATATATCGCTGATAGAATATCTGCTACGTAGCTTGTCGGACCACTCGGCTATTCGAGTGGAAATACAATTAGTAAAAACTGATGTGCGTGGAGGCCCTTGTATTTGGAAGCTTAATCCATTTTGGATTGATCTGCTAGATGGAAGGGACCCACTTACAGATAAGATAAAAAAAAAATTCCTTCATAATACGGGCTCAGCATCAGTTGGAACTGTATGGGACGCCATGAAGGCCTATATCCGGGGTCTCTATATACAAAAAATTAGACGGAAAAAGGCAATAACTAGGGGGTTAACAGATACTGTGCAGAAAGACGTGAAAAGCTCGGAAGCGGAATATATAAAAGACCCATCCCCCAAATAGGGAAGTACAGTGGAAAGAGGCACAGGATAAATTGAAGGACCATTTGAATCAAATTGCGGACAACAAACGCTTTTTCTTGCAGCAGAGATATTTTGAGGCGGGAGAAAGCGCGGGGAGTTTGCTGGCTAGGGTGGTCCATTCACAATCAGGGGCATCCAGAATATTGGCCATTAAAACTGCCAGGGGAATGCTGTTGTTGGATGACTCAGAGATTCTTACTGAGTTTCATAACTATTATAGGGAACTATATAGGTCAAAACCCATGGTAGACGCTAGCAATATTAGGAAGTACCTTGCCAGTATCCCGCTGCAGAAGTTATCGGGAGAATCATTTCACTATTTGGATGAGCCCATAGAGTTGGAGGAACTTAGGATGGCCCTGGGTGCTTTTCCTAATGAAAAAGCCCCAGGTTCTGATGGCCTACCAAGTGAATTTTATAAAAGATATCAGGAGGATCTCCTTCCACATTTGCTGGAAACGTTTAATTATGCACGGAGAGTGGGGATGTTACCCGCCTCAATGAGGGAGGCCATAGTAGTGGTGATACCCAAGTCAGGGAAGGATCCAACTCTGCCCGAATCCTATCGCCCTATCTCCCTTCTTCCTGTGGATGTCAAAATACTGGCAAAAGTATTAGCTAACCATCTAAATAGGGTTATTAGTACCATCATTCACGAAGACCAGTCAGGCTTTATGCCAGATAAAAGTACGTCCATTAACCTGAGGAAATTTTTTTAAATCTCCAGCGTCCGGTGGACACTGGGGGATGTAGGGCAGTGATGTCCCTTGACTCTGCCAAAGCTTTTGAAAGCGCTGAGTGGGATTACCTGTGGGAAACTATGAAGGCTATGGGATTTGGACCAGGTTTTTTGACATGGGTAAGGCTCTTGTGCAGCGTACTCAAGTTAGGTTTAAAAATGTTCCTGGGTGTTGTAGTACAATTGTGACACTAACCTGAGACAGCTGACTCTCTGCAAGGGCAGGTGATGATAAGTAATGTTCGTGACGCCAGTGCCAATTAAACGGTGGCACGCCGTTTGCTGATAGCAGGAATAACTGAGGAACCACGTGATGTTAAAACAGAACTCAAACTTTAGTAGTCATCATACATGGACATAGATGGAAGCGCAGTTCCTTTGCAGACAGTTGGTTGCAGTACATTTGATGCAGGCAATATATATAGCAAGGTGACTTCAGAGTGTTAAACACAGGACTTGCAGTACAGGCGGCTTGCACTCTATTCCTGACTGATCCTGGAACATAGAAACTCTTCTCCAAGGCCCGATGCCCTAGCTCTGGCGTATATCCTTGGTTTTATAATTATCAAGTACCTCCTCTGTTGTCTTTAGTACCTCTTGCTTTTCTGGACTTGCCTCTGTCTCTCTCAGTTTCCTCAGGCTGGTTAACTGTAGTGTTCCTGCTTCTGCATATATGGACTCAGGAGGGGAACCTTCTCCTTGGATCTGGAACCCGGTTACAGGGACTGCAATACCCTCTCCTGGTCTACAGGCTTCAGGCCTGGACTTGACTCTGACATAGTCTAATCCCCAACTTGGTTCTCACTCTGGTTAGACTAGACTACAGACTACAGACTAACTTTTCCTTCCCTGACTGGGCCTTATATAAACTAGGGCTCCCTAGCTCCCTCTAGTGACTAAGAGCTGGAATGACACCCCTAGCAGGCCTGTACATGCACATTTTACAGCAACAGGGAAATACATAGCATTACATTACATTACATTTTATAAAGATGACTTATACCAACTTCCCCATAAATAAGGAGAAACGACAGCACACCTGTGACCCTTCTGTAGTGACGGGCATTACAGCTCCCGTACACTACATACCCCACTGCTTTAAGCTGAGTACGACCTCGTACTCCATCAGGGCCCGCCCAACTGGAATCTTTACCTGAAACAGAAAAAGACACATGCAGGCATACATATATGTAATTCATCTGCATTTACATTCATATCAGGTCCAATTGGCAAAGGTGAAGGGAGGTGACAAGGGGCGTCGTTCTCTTCCCTCAGGATAGTGAATGGAACTGGGGCGCTGACCTGGCACAGCGTGACATTAATACCAGGATAGTCCATATGTGCAAATTGTCCTTAATAGAACAGCAAGAGACGGTAAAACAGTATAAAAGTTCTTGGAGGCTCAAAGAACAAATATGAGTCCGTACCCAGGTACCTTTCTTATAAATCACAGAGGCTCTCATGCGGTGGAGTCTTTCTCTGGGCACCTTCCTTTTAAAAGAGCAAAAATCTCAGAGGCTCAGGTTCTTTTGAGTCTATCTCTGGGCACGGTTCCTTAATATCAAGTTGCACAATATAAAACAAGTGCTGTAATACCCCTGATCAACCTGAAAAGGGGGTTAAGGGTAAAAGGTGCAACAAAGGAACAGGCACAACTTGGCGTGTGATAGCAGAAGCAGGCAGGAGGTCCTGGAAACAAACTTGGCTTTGTTGACTTTAATACTTCAGTGGTTAACACCTACCACTGAGCCGTGGATAAACTGGCAGCAGCAACAAACGACCAGGAAACATAGGACTCCTGTCCTGGAAGGGTTAAGTTCTCAACATCATTTTTTTAGCAAAATAAATCAAAGGCCTAACAGGCTGATTCACAGAGGCATGTCATAATCACCCGGCTCTGCTGGCAAATATGGCCTGTAGTAGTCCTCTACAGGAGGATGTGCCCACATCACGGTGTCAGGGGGCAGCTGCAAGGTGAAGGGGCCCCTGATAGGTATTGGCCCCATAGGCCTAGGGGTAAACACTCTTGTGGACCGTACCGGTCCCGGCATAACTACTGTAGGCTGTAGTGGACTTGGTACCGCCGCCGCAAGCGGTCCGGTGGGCTCTGTGCAGCAATTCACAGCAATAGGGGGTCTTCTTTGGGACCTTGACGGAGCAACATTAGTAGAAGGTGGTTTACGGGTGGTGACAGGCACCCTTACCTCGTCCTTCTTAGGCGGCGTCTGGATCCTGGCGGTGGCAATCTTGCGCAGCTCCCGCAACTTTTCCTCCAGCCGGACAATCTGTTCACCGATGCTTTCCGTGTCGGAATCGCTGTCCTCTGCTGGCGCCGCCGGCGCAGGTACAGTCAACGATGCGTCGGACGCGGCCTCTGCAGGCTCCGGTGGCGCATCGGGTCTCCTACCCTTCCGGATATTCTCCAGGGTAACACGGAGTCCCTTGAGATTTTCCAAGTCCTGGATTGTCTTCTCCCGTCAAGGCAGCTCGGGGGAAGGATAGGGGCTCACCCATTTTTCCAACACGGTTGGCTGCCAGAAGACATTAGGCCCAATGAAGGAGCCCCGCTCCTGGAAGGCGTGGTGGGCCGGTTCTGGAGAGCGTTCAGGTTCCCGCTCGCAGCCAGAGTAGTCTTCTTCTTCCTCCCAGTCCTCAGGTTCTCGCTTGGGACGGGTCACGGCAGTTGCATATGGGCCTCTCAGGCTCTCGGCAGGGGTGAACTCCACCTCCTCTCCCTCGCGGAGGCTATGCTGATACGAAGGGAGGTAGTCTCTCTTGACAGATCTCCTGTTGACGTATAAGTCTCTGCCAGTTAGGTAGTCTTGTATGAACCCGTAGCCACGGGTTTTGTCAAAGGACACCACCAACCCCTTTCTCCTTTCCAGGCGGGGTTGGGTGTTGGTGTGGCGCTCGTGAATAGTCTTGGTCAGTTCCTCATAATATATTTTAGTCTTTGTATTCCGCTTTATAGCGGCCCCCCGGATCTCTGCCATTAATGAGGACCACTTGAAAGAGGGCTGAAAGAAGTCTCTCCAAGAGCCATAATGATGCTCTGGTTCTTTCTCCCGTGGCGGGCAGGCGGGTTTCTCCGGTCCCGGAGAGTAGGCCGGTGGAGCGTCCTCAGGCTCTACACCAACATTATTCATTTTTGGTAACTCCGGGGCGGACGTTGCAGCAAAACAGTCCTCACTGTCCAACATGCTCGATCCTTCTCCGGAGAGCGACAGGGTGGCGCCAATAAGATCAGCCAGATCCTCCCATTGCACTGGGAGGCCGCCCCCCAGGTATTCCAGTATATGGAAGGCGGAGTCCATGCTGGCAGACATGCAAATGTCCAGACAGGCTGTGGCGCCTGACCTTGAACCTTTTCCCGCTTCTTCATCAAAAAGGCGCCAACTTTTCCCGCCTTTTCGGGATGAAGATGACGCAGCAGCAATTTCAGCAAGCTCAGCGGCCATCTTTGGTAGAAACGCTGTCTATTCACTGACAGCAAGCAGGATGATGAAAAGTCCACAAAACTACACTCCGATGTGGCGATTTCTTTACTCTTGATAGCGCAACACTGCACAGCGCTTTTTGGAGGTTTTAGGGACACTTTTGGTATATTTTTCAGTCCACAAAGTCCACTTTAATAAAACAGGCAATTTGTCACTTTGGTCACAGGGCAACTGTATAAGGCACAAAGTTCACGCTTCTTGCACTAGAAAGCGTACGTATCCTGTTCGTGACGCCAAAAGAGAGGTGCAGCGTACTCAAGTTAGGTTTAAAAATGTTCCTGGGTGTTGTAGTGCAATTGTGACACTAACCTGAGACAGCTGACTCTCTGCAAGGGCAGGTGATGATAAGTAATGTTCGTGACGCCAGTGCCAATTAAACGGTGGCACGCCGTTTGCTGATAGCAGGAATAACTGAGGAACCACGTGATGTTAAAACAGAACTCAAACTTTAGTAGTCATCATACATGGACATAGATGGAAGCGCAGTTCCTTTGCAGACAGTTGGTTGCAGTACATTTGATGCAGGCAATATATATAGCAAGGTGACTTCAGAGTGTTAAACACAGGACTTGCAGTACAGGCGGCTTGCACTCTATTCCTGACTGATCCTGGAACATAGAAACTCTTCTCCAAGGCCCGATGCCCTAGCTCTGGCGTATATCCTTGGTTTTATAATTATCAAGTACCTCCTCTGTTGTCTTTAGTACCTCTTGCTTTTCTGGACTTGCCTCTGTCTCTCTCAGTTTCCTCAGGCTGGTTAACTGTAGTGTTCCTGCTTCTGCATATATGGACTCAGGAGGGGAACCTTCTCCTTGGATCTGGAACCCGGTTACAGGGACTGCAATACCCTCTCCTGGTCTACAGGCTTCAGGCCTGGACTTGACTCTGACATAGTCTAATCCCCAACTTGGTTCTCACTCTGGTTAGACTAGACTACAGACTACAGACTACAGACTGACTTTTCCTTCCCTGACTGGGCATTATATAAACTAGGGCTCCCTAGCTCCCTCTAGTGACTAAGAGCTGGAATGACACCCCTAGCAGGCCTGTACATGCACATTTTACAGCAACAGGGAAATACATAGCATTACATTACATTACATTTTATAAAGATGACTTATACCAACTTCCTCATAAATAAGGAGAAACGACAGCACACCAGTGACCCTTCTGTAGTGACGGGCATTACAGCTCCCGTACACTACACTTGTACCGATCCCCGGTGGCTAGAATAAGAGTGAATGGAGAGCTTAGTGCACAATTCACCCTACATAGGGGGACCAGACAGGGATGCCCACTATCCCCGCTCTTGTTTGCTGTAGCCATTGAACCACTGGCATGTAAACTACGCGCATCACTGGACTGGACATGATTACCGCTGGGCGCTCGGGAGGAAAGAGTGTCGTTATATGCGGACGATATGCTTATATACACGGGTGATCTAGAACGATCCGCCATCCGGTGATGCGCCATATTACTGATTTTGGCCTTAGGTCAGGGCTACGAATAAACTGGGACAAGTCAGTAATATTCCCGCTTGATCCTCTCCCCCCGCAAATGAACTGGTCATGCATCCAGCTGCAAATAGTGAATAGCTTTAAATATTTGGGTGTGACGATCACGCCACGAGTTACAGATTATATTAGGGTCAACATGATCCCATTAGTTAGTAAATTTGAAGATAAAATATCCGCTTGGGTTAAGCTGCCCCTGTCTGTGGTAGGTCGTTGCAACTTGATTAAAATGATCCTGATGCCCCAATTGCTGTATATCTTGCATAATTCCCCCATCTGGATACCCCAAAGAATATTCTATAAGGTTCAGGGTCTCTTTCGGTCCCTTATATGGAACAAAAGCAACCTAGAATTAGATTAGAGACTTTGCAGAGAGGCAAGGAGGAGGGAGGCCTCTCGGTA
Source organism: Bufo bufo (assembly GCF_905171765.1). NCBI lineage: Eukaryota > Metazoa > Chordata > Amphibia > Anura > Bufonidae > Bufo > Bufo bufo. Next base: position 325,939,658 of record NC_053390.1, read on the forward strand.
CCAAACCCTTGGATATATTTTGTGGCTGCCCAGTTACAACACTTGAAGGGTTGGGGTCAACAGGATGGGGCGGGACCGTCAGCAAGGATACTTTCTTCCCTTGCAAAACAGGCCATACCCTTCTCTATAGCGGAAATAGGAAAAATGCCGGGGGCCGGGAATCTGCCTACTCTGTCCCTGATCTTTAAAGTATGGTCTAAATTTAAAGACACGCTTGGTCTCAAGGGAGTCCACGGTTATACACCTTTGTGGCGTAATCCGAGCTTACCTGAAATATTCAGGCTGGAGGGCTTTTCTCCGTGGGAAAAAAAGGGAGTTCTCTGTATACAACACATTCAGGAGGGCGGGAGTATGAAATCATTTGCACAATTACAGCGGGAGTTTGATCTCCCAAAAACGGCATTCTATCAATTTTTGCAGGTGAGGCATGCGTATCAGGCGCAATTTACAGAAAGTAAACAAATTTCTCCTTCCCCCATAGTCATTCAACAATTACTGAGTCCCGGGGGTACTGGGGGGCTGATTTCATCATTATATAGGCATATAAGTGAGAGGATTACTTCCCCAGGGCCCCTCCCGGTCAAAGATAAATGGGCGGGTGATGTAGGTGTAATTACCCAGGAGCAATGGAATGACACATTGTTACTGACACCAGGTTAACCCTTAATGAGGCGCAGCGCATGTCTCAGCTGTATCTGATACACAGGGTGTATAAGACCCCTGCCCTTCTGTATAAGATAGGTGTTCGTTCAGACTCTTGTTGCCCTCGTTGCAAAACAGAAAATGCCTCGTTGATGCATATGTTCTGGGAATGTTCTGAACTAGGAATATTCTGGAAAGAGATTATACGACTTATTAAAAGAGTGACGCAGATAGACATTTCGTGTGTTCCCAGGACATGTCTTCTTGGGCAATTAGAGATGGAAGCAGGGGCCAGTGCTATGTCTATATGTATACAGAGAATGTTATTCCAAGCTTGTATCCTGATAGCCAAACACTGGATTGAGCATAACCCGCCCACAAGCCGGGAATATATTAATAGATTGAATAATATTCTGCGATATGAAAGAGGAATATACCTGAAAAGGAAATGTCCACATAAGGCTACTTTCACACTAGCGCTTGATCGGATCCGTTCTGAACGGATCCGATCATATTAATGCAGACGGAGGCTCCGTTCAGTACGGATCCGTCTGCATTAATAACTTAGAAAAATTTCTAAGTGCGAAAGTAGCCTGAGCGGATCCGTTCAGACTTTCAATGTAAAGTCAATGGGGGACGGATCCGCTTGAAGATTGAGCCATATGGTGTCATCTTCAAGCGGATCCGTTCCCATTGACTTTTACATTGTAAGTCTGGACGGATCCGCACGCCTCCGCACGGCCAGGCGGACACCCGAAGCTCCTCTCTCTTGTTTTTTCGCTTATTTCACTCGGGAGCTAGTACCGAGTTACTGTTACGGGTGTCCTCTGTGGCTATATCAGGTGGACACTGTTTTCCATCTCCCATTTGGACACCCTTGGTCTTTTTTGTCTTTCCTATTGACTAATGAAAGTCTATGGACATGTTTGATTACATAGGAGAATTTCCAGGCTGACATAACCAAATGTAAAACCTAAACTCTATGTCAGTACAACCTTAACATGGCAAATTATAAGGCTAGGTTGTGATTGGGAGGTTTCTTTTATATTCCTGGGACTTTTCTGGAATGCAGTGGCCAAACACTGGCAGAGAATGACAGTTCAGTCGGTTCACTATTGTGTTTTTTTTAAATAAATGCAGGGGCAGACTGGGAACTCAAAGTGGCCCTGAAAAAAATACTAAAAGTGTCTTGTAGTCGAGTCCAAGTTGATGGAAGGCAAGGGCCGCAATACCATATTGTGGCACATTATACCACCCCAACAGAGCCAAATACCACAGTCCATCACAATATACTGCCAGCAGCACAAAGTACATCCCCAAAAACCTCCACTGGCAGGAGGGTTCAGGCGGCCCACCAGGAAATTTCACTGTAAGGTCTATGGCCAATCCGCCCCTGAATTTTTAGAACAAAGTATGGCTAATGTACACAATTTTTTTATTTTTTTTTGTAATGTATAGGGGCAGTGATGCTGACTATTTTTGTAATATACTTTTCTTTCTGAAATCGTACATTTCTATTAGAAAAATAGCTCTAAAGTGGCCTATTTTGACCCTTAGCAAATGCTCCTCTGTCTTCTGTTTACATAACACAGTCAGTGTTGGCAAGTCTCCACAGTTATGTAAACAGAAGACAGAGGAGCGTTGCTAAGGCTCAAAATGGGCCACTTTAGAGCTATTTTTCTAATACAAATGTACGATTTCAGTAATTAATGTATATTACAAAAATGGTCAGTATCACTGCCCCTATACATTACAAAAATAAAGAAAAGAATGACAGTTACACTTTAAATTTGGTACACTTACGGTCATTTTTTGGCCTAACTTGTGTTAACGTTTTGGTACATATTACTTAGTATATCTCCCCCACTGACTTTAAAAGTGAAAAACTGCACAGTTTGAATGGAACGCAGCACTCCTGTGAATGCTGCGTTCTCTTCTCTGTTTACCTACTCACCGTCGACATCACTCTCTTCAAATGTTCATCATAATTTTCTTCAAACAGCTGATGACCTGATATTGATATTGATGACCTTTCCTGAGGAAAAGTCATCAATATAGGAACCGGACAACCCTTTTAAGAGTTTTTTTTTTTTTTTGCCACTGTAGCAGTTGAAAATATGACAAAAGAGATTATATCAGTGTGAATTGCAGATGCACTCATTTCACGTGAGCGTAACAATAGCAGTAAGTAATACTGAGATGACTAAACACTGAGTAAGTACAGATTCGGGATGTGGTTAGGAAATCACGTCACTCAACTTGTCTTAATATTGCGCAACTGCATTATAGAACAGATGGTTATATTATTTTTAAATATTGCAGGCTCGGCATGTTTTATGAAGTCTATTCTAAATTGAAAGTATCACCTCTGAAACACCGACTCAACACACATTATTTCTAGAAACTAGAGAACTAGTATTACATAAGTGTGCACCCTTATTGTCAGCCCTTAAGATAAAAAAATCTGCTTATTCAACTTCATCTTAAAATTCTAGCACAAATGTGTATTACTTTCATACTTGAAGTATGTGTTAATAAAACCAGTGTTGTTCTGGAGAAATTAACCGATTATGGGTACTTTCACACTAGCGTTTTTCTTTTCCGGTATTGAGTTCCGTCCTAGAGGCTCAATACCGGAAAAAAACTGGTCAGTTTTAGGCCTCATGCACACGACCGTTGTGTGCATCCGCGTCCGTTCCGTCATTTTTCACAGTTTAGCGGAGGTCCCATTCATTTCTATGGAGCTGTGAAAAAAAACTGATAGTCCTCCGTTTTTTCTCCTCATCCGTGATCCGTGATTCCAGTCCGTCAAAAAAATATAACCTGTCCTATTCTTGTCAGTGGAGGACGGACCCATTCAAGTCAATGGGTCCGTCAAAAAAAAAGGATGCACAACTGCTATGTCATCCGTGTCTGCGTCCGTGTCAGTTTTTTTCTACAAGACCTTGGTGCAATAAAATTACACTTTCATTAACTTTCCTTTTTTTTTCCGTCAGACAAAAAAAAAGGAAGACACAAGGAAACACAACTGAAGCAAAATCGGACACGGACCACTGAAGCCAAATCACTGACAGTGAAAAAACACTGTCGTGTGCATGAGGCCTTATCCTAAAGCATTCTGAATGGAGAGCAATCCGTTCAGTATGCATCAGGATGTCTTCAGTTGAGTCACTGTACGGTTTTTGGACAGAGAAAATACTGCAGCATGCTGCAATATTTTCTCCGTCCAAAATTCCGGAACACTTGCTGGGATGCCGACATTGAAATGCAATAATGCCGGAACCGGCCCTAAGTGTTCCCCCTAAAATGGACCCCGTTTTGCGGTCTGGGCATGCGAAGACCTTTAAAAATGTGAAAAAGATAAATACCAGATCCGTTTGTCCCGGACAAACGGAGAGATGGATCCGGTATTGCAATACATTTGTGAGACGGATCCGCATTTGGATCCATCTACAAATGGTATCCGTTTGCATACAGATTGCCAGATCTAGCAGGCAGTTTCGGCGACGAAACTGCCTGCCGGAATCCAGCGACGCTAGTGTGAAAGTACCCTAAGGTCCAGTCTGTATAAATAAACCAATTAAGGACTGGTCCTGTCGGGGGGTAATAGGAGAAATTAACAGCGTAGGGACACAGCCTGTTTGGGGCCTGGAGGACGCAACAGTTTTTTTCATTTCTGCTTTCTTAGAACTATAACTTCTTTACCTTTCCCATCTGACTAGCTTTATGAAGGCTGTTTTTGTAAAAAGGGTGGTTCACTTTTGGGGACTTTTTGGGCAGACTTGCCATGCCATGTGACCTCCTTCAAACTGGATGTTGACGCAGGGACACCAGCAATGTATGGCACGGGAGCGAAGGAGCCAGAAACCAGCGGCTGGGTTCAGGTAAGTATGATTCCCTTCATAGAATTGGCCATGCAGGGCAGTCTGTTCGAAAGGCCCCCAGGGGTAAACAGCCCCTTTAAATGGCATCTGTCAGCAGATTTGTACCTATGAAACTGGCTGACCTGTTACATGTGCACTTGGCGGCTGAAGGCATCTGTGTTGGTCTCATGTTCATATGTGCCTGCATTGCTGAGAAAAATGAAGTGTTAATATATGTAAATGAGCCTCTAGGAGCAATGAGGGTGTTACCATTACACCTAGAGGCTCTGCTCTCTCTGCAACTGCTGTACCCTCTTTGGTTGACAGAGCCAGGCAGTGAAAACATCATCACACCTGGTCCTGTCAATCAAAGTGCAGAGGTCGCAGCAGTTCCAGAGACAGCAGAGATTCTAGGTGCAATGGCAACACCCCCATTACTCCTAAAGGTTCATTTGCTTATATTAAAATATAATTTTTCTCAGTAATGCGGACACATATGAATATGGGACCAACACAGATGTCTTCAGCTGCCAAGTGCACATGTAACAGGTCAGCCAGTTTCAGAGGTACAAATCTGCTGACAGAAGCCTTTTAAGGAGTCAACAGTGTTATCAAATGTCACCCTTGAGGTACATAGATCTTACTGATTAACTCTTATTATTTTGGGAAGTGGAAAAAAACAGCAATTCTGACATTGTTTTTTGGGGTATTTTTTCATGCTGTTTACTATGTGGTAGAAGATTTTATCGGACAAGCTGTTTTTTTATGTTAGTGTACATACAATTAATGAATTTGCCTTAATTTGCAGGAATGGGAAAATGATAATAATCTAACAATTTTTGGGGACCTTTCTATACAACTTTCATTCTACTGCATAAATAACATGTTAAAGGGGTTGTTCTCAACTTAAATATTAATGACCAATCCTCAGGATAGGTCATCAATATCTGATCAGTGGGGGTCCAACTTGTGACATCACGTTGATCAGTCACACAGCCATTGTCCAGATCAGCACCATTCAATGGAAAGGAACTGAGCTGCAATATTACGGATAGCCACTATACAATGTATGGCGCTGTGCTGGGTATACTATGAAGGGGCTGCAGCGCTTATCCAGTTGCTGCTGCCTGTTCAAACATGGTGGCGGGAGTCCTGGAAAAAACACCTTTGAAGTTTAATTCTATGAGGTGTTACATCACCATATATTTGTGTTCCTATAGTTTAATAATTTTAATAAATAACATATTTTTTTATTTTAGTTACTAAATACAATATATTTTATCTTATTTATTTTTAACTGGGGCTGTTTTATTTCTAGTTTTAACTATATATTACAGTTTGTCCAACTAGGGGACTTAAAGAGTCACTAAACTTTTGACTAAAATTTTAATAAGATGTTCCTAATGCCAATAGTAATAGTAAAACTTTTTCTAATATACTTTATTAAGGTATTTAGTATTTTTCATACCCCCTCCCCCCCCCCTTCCCATAAAATGGAATGCCTGCTTCGCTAAGCTAAGAGCTGAAATGCAGTTCTTTTAGCTTAGCGGAGCAGGCACAGGCAGGAGCCCGGTCCGCTCAGCTAATCCTGGCATAGTACATGGGTATGTGCTATGCCAGGAGTTAGTAATTGTCCGGGGGCACGGGCAGGAGCAGCAATGTGTGCTCCTGCCCGTACTCCATGCGCTGTGGACCCATTCATAAAATGTACATCCCGTACTCCGTACACTGCTGGGAAGTCAGCGGTGTACAGAAATGTCAGTTTTAAGTGCACAGTGAATGGTGCGCTGGGCGGGGGGGGGGGGGTGTATGAAAAATAACCCCTTAAGGACCCTGCCATTTTTCACCTTAAGGACCAGGCCATTTTTAGCAAATCTGACATGTGTCACTTTATGTGGTGATAACTTTAAAGCGCTTTTACTAGTGTTGGGCGAGCATGCAGGGTTTAGTCTTGAAAGGTGTTAGAGACCAAAAAGTCCTTTTAAGGACTATTGTTTTATCTGGCTGCAATATATATTATTAGCGCAACCTGCGCTAAATTGCGTGCAATTGTTTGGCCGCTGCTGGCAGTGACACAACCTCTGCTACATCTGTTGTGTTACATTTGCGCATCCTAAATATCTGTGACTTTCAGAGTAATTGTTTGGCCGCTGCTGACAGCGACATTACCTGCGCTACATCTCCTGTATAACGTTTGCGCATCCTTAATATAAGTGCCATTCAGTTTAATATTTTCGCCGCTGGTGACAGCGACATTACCTGCGCTACATCTCCTGTATAACGTTTGCACATCCTAAATATCAGTGACATTCAGTTTAATATTCTCGCCGCTGGTGACAGCGACATTACCTGCGCTACATCTCCTGTATAACGTTTGCACATCCTAAATATCAGTGACATTAAGCTTAATTCGTTCGCCGCTGGTGACAGCGACATTACCTGCGCTACATCTCCTGTATAACGTTTACACATCTTAAATATAAGTGACATTTAGTTAAAAAAAATTCACCGCTGGTGACAGCGACCTTACCTGCGCTACATCTCCTGTATAACGTTTGCGCATCTTAAATATCAGTGACATTCAGTTAAATTTTTTCACTGCCGGTGACAGCGACCTTACCTGCGCTACATCTCCTGTATAACGTTTGCGCATCCTAAATATACATACACTTACAAAACCTACACTACTGTACGTGTGACATACTTGCAAGCATATATACCATTTAACTCCTTAAGGACACAGCCTTATTTCACCTTAAAGACCAGGCCATCCATTTTTTCAAATCTGACCAGTGTCACTTTAAAGAGGACCTTTCACTAGTTTAAAAACTAAAAACTAACTATATCAGTGGGCAGAGAGGCGTCCAGGTGTCCCCCTGCACTTACTAGTATGTCTGGGCGCCGCACCGTTCGCCCGGTATAGGCTCCGGTGTCTGCAGCTCCCTCTGTTGTACTGGGCGGAGTTTTTGTATTAGGCGCCCAGACATACTAGTAAGTGCAGGGGGACACCTGCACTTATGGCTGCAGCGCTGGCCAATTGTAGCGCACAGCTCATAGCCGACTCATAGCCTGGGTAGAGCGGCGCCCAGGGGTCCCCCTGCACTTACTAGTATGTCTGGGCGCCGCTCCGTTCGCCCGGTATAGGCTCCGATATAGTTAGTTTTTAGTTTTTAAACTAGTGAAAGGTCCTCTTTAAGTGGTGATAACTTTAAAATGCTTTGACTTATCCAGGCCATTCTGAGATAGTTTTTTCGTATTTCATATTGTACTTTCATATTGCAAATTTCCAAGTTTCAATTTCTCTACTTCTATAATACATAGTAATGCCTCCAAAAATAGTTATTACTTTACATTCCCCATATGTCTACTTCATGTTTGGATCATTTTGGGAATGATATTTTATTTTTTGGGGATGTTACAAGGCTTAGAAGTTTAGAAGCAAAGCTTGAAATTCTGTTGGGCGTACAGGTTCGTCTGCTCCACCATCAGAATTACAAAGTGGTCACTGAAAAAAAGACTAAAAAAGTCATATTCAGTGAAGCCCACTGTGGAAATCTGGATTCCTGGTTGGCCTTCAAAATCAGGAATCACGGGCTCATAACGCTCTGGGGTATACCAGACAAGTTCACCGGCAGGGGGCTCCGGTGGATTTAACTGGTGGGCCGGAAAACTAGTATGAGCCCCAGAGCTGCTCGTACTAGGGTGGGCCACAGGGTAACTAGCATGGTGGTCCCCTGGCTCCACCTGGCGGCGTCTCCGCCGCCTTGGGGGCTCATCATCATCGCTAGATGATGAGGAGGACGCGGATGACAAAAGGAAAGTGGGTTCATCCTCGTCCTCACTGGAACTCTCGGAGGCAAGCAGGGCATATGCCTCCTCGGCCGAGAACGTCTGGCGGGCCATAGGGGAGTGTGTGTCTGCGTGTGTATGTGCGTGCATGTAAATCTTTATTTGGTGTGCCTGTGTGTGGGGGCACGGGTGTTTGCGAACTCACCCTAAACCTAACAAACAAAAAAAAAAGACTAACTAAAAAAAGGTCCAAAAATGTGAAAAAGAAAAAAAAATTCAAAATCGCTGATCAACCGTCCGAAGTTGATCAGCGGTGGGGTGTGCGATGCGCTAAGAGTGGCCAGACGCTAAGAGTGCCTGCCACAGTCAGCGTACGCACACAAAAAAAAATAAAAAATGCTTGCGCCCAAAAAAAAAGTTGTGGGGGGGGGTGGGGGTGGGGCAGGGGGGTAAGCTGCAGCACCCCTGGGGGGTCTAGGTTCACACAGCTGTGCTGTGGACCCCAGACACCCGATTTAGGGGGATGCAATCAGTAGCTGTTTTTTTTTATTTTTCTCACTAACTTTCCCTAAAATATCCCTGCCTAATCTAAGTTGTCCCTAGCCTTTCTCTAATTACCTGGGTGCTTGGGGTGCTGGGGCACAAATGGGGGTGCTGGGGCACAGATGGAGATGTTGGGGTGCTGGCTCTGATGATCCTTGCAGCGATCCGACGTGCAGCGCTCCTCTCTCCTTGGCTCCCCGACACAAAAAGAGGAGGAGAGGAACGCTGCGGTAATTTGAAGCTCCCGCCCCTGCAGCCGACCAATGAGAGCGATCCTGAGAGGTGATGTCACCATCACCACTCAGGATCTAAGGATGGTGATTGGTGGTGTATTATCACACCACCGATCACCATCCTGTTCCGGGTTATCGGGTCCCCAGGGACCCGAATAACCCGGAAACGCAGCAAACCGCAGGTCTGAATTGACCTGCGGTTTGCTGCGATCGCCGACATGGGGGGTCACAGGACCCCCTGGCGCATTTACCCAAGGTGCCTGCTCAATGATTTGAGCAGGCACCGAGTTCCGATCACCGCCCGCCGAGCGGCGGTGATCAAAACTATACATGACGTACTGGTACGTCATGTGTCCTTAAGTACCGGGACAACATGCCGTACCGGTACGTCATGTGTCCGGAACAGGTTAATATGCTCAAGGCGAGCAGTAAGGGACAGGGAAGTGGCCGTGCTGCTGATGGTGCACGCAGAGGCTGTGGCCCTGGGCGCGGTGAAACTGTGCCTGCTGCCAGAGCACAAGAAACACACTCATCCACGATACCTAGCTTCATGTCCCAGTTTGCAGGGTGGTGCAGGACACCACTCTTGAAGTCACACCAGTGCGACCAGGTGGTTGGTTGGATTGCAGCAGATAATGCTTCCAGTCGGTTAAGCACCACCCTGTCTTCCACAAAGTCCAGTCTCAGTAGCCAAGAGTCTGGTCAACAGAATCCTCACCCTGATCCTCCTTCCTACCACCATGGAGAGTCTTGGCAAACAAGTGATCCCACACTCGGATATTCCGAGGAGCTCTTTTCATCGACATTCCTTGATTTGGCCCTCTCGCCAAGACCGCTTGAAGAGGGACATGAGGAGATTTTGTGCACTGATTCCCAAACTCTTGAGCATCCACAGTCAGAAAAAGATGAGACACAGTTGTCAATAAGTGAGGTTCTTGTTAGGTCAACAAGTCAGGAGGCTGACCAGAGTGAGGAAGTGGAAGAGGAGGTGGTGGACGATGAAATCACTGACCCAACCTGGGAAGGTAGCAAGCCGAGCGAGGACAGCAGTACGGAGGGGGAGGGATCCGCAGCACCGCAACAGGCTGGAAGAGGCAGTGGGGTGGCAAAAGGGAGAAGGCGGGCCACACCAAACAGGTCCACAACTTCCCCGGAGCACCCCCTTGTGGCTATCTCCCTTGCCAAGGGGTAGGTGTTCCGCAGTCGGGCGTTTTTTTTAGGAAACTGCGGACGATAAAAGAATTGTCATTTGCAACCTGTGCCATACCAAAATGAACAGGGGCGTGAACACTAGCAACCTCACCAGCATGATCCGCCACATGGCATCAAAGCACCCTAATAGGTGGGCCGAACGCCTGGGTCCACAATCAGTGTCTGCGGGTCACACCACTGCTTTCTCTTCCCCTGTGTTACGTGCTGGCCAATCCCCTGTCCAAGATGCAGGCCCGGATGCCTCCCACCCTGCACCTGGACCTTCGCATGCACCATCATCTAGCACATCCACTTCTGTCCCAGCGCAGCGTACAGATGTCCATACCCCAGGTCTTTGAACGAAAGCGCAAATACCCACCCACCCACAGGCCATAGCACTAAATGCGCACCTTTCCAAATTGCTGGCCCTGGAAATGTTGCCATTTACACTTGTGGACACAGAGGCTTTCCTCAGCCTGATGGCGGTGGCCATCCCTTGTTACTCAGTCCCCAGCCGCCACTATTTTTCCCGGTGTGCCGTCCCCGCCTTACACCAGCATGTGTCCCGTAACATCACCTGTGCCCTGACCAAAGCAGTTATTGGGAAGGTCCACTTAACGACTGACACATGCACAAGTGCTTTTGGCCAGGGATGCTACATTTCCTTGACGGCAGACTGGGTGAACATTGTGGAGGCCGGGAGCGATTGTACCCTGGGATGGCACAGGTGCTACCGACGCCAAGGATTGCGGGCCCAACTTCCATCAGTATTTCCGTCACCACCTACATTAGTGGCTGCAACCCCCCCTTCTCCTCCTCCACCTCCACTTCCACCTCTGAATTATCATCTTACAGCACCAGTCAGCCATCAGTCAGAAGCTGGAAGCAGTGTAGCACTGCAGTGGGGAAACAGCAACAGGCCGTGCTGAAACTAATTTGCTTAGGTGACAAACAGCACATCATCGCAGAGCTGTGGCAGGGTATAAGGGACATGGTTGTGTCTGATAATGGCCGTAACTTGGTGGTGGCTTTGGAGCTTGGCAAGCTCACACACATATCATGCCTAGCCCACGTGTTCAACTTAGTGGTTCAGCGGTTTCTCAAAACCTACCCCGATTTGCCTGAGCTACTGGTGAAGGTGCTCCGCGTGTGTGCCCATTCCTGAAAGTCATCAACAGCTGCCGCCGGTCTGTCAATGCTGCAGCAGCACTTGCAACTGCCAGCTCACCGGCTGTTGTGCGACATGAGCACGCGCTGGAACTCCACTTTTCACATGTTGGCCAGGCTTTGTGAGCAGCAGAGGGCAGTAGTGGAATACCAGCTGCAACATGGTCGTCGCTTTTCCAGTCAGCTTCGCTATTCACAAGCGACGAGTGGGCATGGATGTCTGACCTCTGTGAGGTTTTACGCAACTTTGAGGAATCAACACAGATGGTGAGCGGCGATGCCGCTATTATCAGCGTAACCATCCCACTTCTGTGTCTACTGAAACATTCGCTGCTCACAATGAAGGCGGACGCTTTGCATGTGGAAGAGGTGGAAATGGGGGAAAACAGTACACAGTGTGATAGCCAGACTACCCTCCGTTCGTCTTCTCAGCGCGAATTGGATGATGATGAGGAGGAGAAGGTTGCCTCTGCTACAGAGGGTAATACCAATAGCAGGTTTATTTAATCTGTTCAGCGTGGTAGGGCCGAAAAGGAGGAAGAGGATGATGAGATGGAGAGTCATCCTCCTGATGAGCACAGCAAAGTCTTGTCTGTTGGGACTCTGGCACACATGGCTGACTTTATGTTACGCTGCCTTTCCCGTGACCCTTGCGTTATACGCATTTTGACCAACACCGATTACTGGTTGTTCACCCTTCTTGACCCCCGCTACAAAGATAGCTTCTCATCTCTCATTCCTGTGGTGGAGAGGACTAGCAAAATAGTGCAATACCAGAAGGTCCTTGTGGATAAATTGCTCCAAAAATTTCCAGCTGACAACACTGGCGGCAGAGTACATAGTTCCTTGGGCAACCGAGGAGGGAAGACGAGGGGAACACACAGCAGTTCCAACAGAGGCAGGGCAACACTCTCCAAGGCCTGAGACAGTTTCATGACACCCCGCCAGCAACCTCACCCTGATGCGTGGCCTAGTGTCACAAGGAGGGAAACATTTTGGAAGATGGTGAAGGAGTACGTAGCAGAACGTGTCAGCGTCCTCAGTGATCCCTCAGTGATCCCTCTGTGCCCTACAACTATTGGGTGTCCAAGCTGGACACGTGGCACGAACTGGAGCTCTACGCCTTGGAGAAGCTGGCCTGCCCCGCCGCCAGCATTTTGTCACAGAGGGTATTTAGTGCTGCTGGGGGCATAATAACTGATAAGCGCATCCGCCTGTCAACTGAAAATGCTGACATGACAGGTTGACTCTGATCAAAATGAACAAGGCATGGATTGCCCCTGACTTCTCTACTCCACCAGAGGAAAGCGGCTGAACATAAAGGCACTTTAAATGTGGCTTTTATGGTGTATTGAATACACTGTATTCCCATGCACCCCTTCCACCACAAAAAAGGGTATATGGTTCAATCTTCCTTTTCTCGTCCTCCTCCTCCATCATATCAATGTTTTAGAGGGTCAATTCAGCAGCGGCGTCTGTGCTCCTGAACATAGAAGCCCAATGGCTTATGTAGGTTTAACGTAGGACCTGCCTGACCTGAGACCACCTTGGCACTTGGTAGGCGGGCACAGATGTGTTTTGATCAGATTTTATTACATCAGAGTGATGGCTTGGTCCATATATAATGCTTGCATCTATATTATTAAGTGCATATCTAGTGTCCCACTACATTATGGTGGGCACTACTAAGGGACATGTTGCCCCCACCTCCTGTGGGAAATTGCTATTGTGTTTTGTATTGCATTGTAATGCATATTTTCATGTTATTTCCTGTGTACCAGGCCTGCTAGGGGTGTAGTTTCTCCTCCCAAGCTGTAGAGGGAGCTAGGGAACCCCCTAGTATATATACACTGCTCAAAAAAATAAAGGGAACACAAAAATAACACATCCTAGATCTGAGTTAATTAAATATTCTTCTGAAATACTTTGTTCTTTACATAGTTGAATATGCTGACAACAAAATCACACAAAAATTAAAATCAAATTTTTCAACCCATGGAGGTCTGGATTTGGAGTCACACTCAAAATTAAAGTGGAAAAACACACTACAGGCTGATCCAACTTTGATGTAATGTCCTTAAAACAAGTCAAAATGAGGCTCAGTAGTGTGTGTGGCCTCCCTGAGCCTGTATGACCTCCCTACAACGCCTGTGCAAGCTCCTGATGAGGTGGCGGACGGTCTCCTGAGGGATCTCCTCCCAGACCTGGACTAAAGCATCTGCCAACTCCTGGACAGTCTGTGGTGCAACGTGACGTTTGTGGATAGAGCGAGACATGATGTCCCAGATGTGCTCAATTGGATTCAGGTCTGGGGAACGGGCGGGCCAGTCCATAGCATCAATGCCTTCGTCTTGCAGGAACTGCTGACACACTCCAGCCACATGAGGTCTAGCATTGTCTTGCATTAGGAGGAACCCAGGGCCAACCGCACCAGCATATGGTCTCACAAGGGGTCTGAGGATCTCATCTCGGTACCTAATAGTAGTCAGGCTACCTCTGGCGAGCACATGGAGGGCTGTGCGGCCCTCCAAAGAAATGCCACCCCACACCATTACTGACCCAATGCCAAACCGGTCATGCTGGAGAATGTTGCAGGCAGCAGAAGGTTCTCCACGGCGTCTCCAGACTCTGTCACATGTGCTCAGTGTGAACCTGCTTTCATCTGTGAAGAGCACAGGGCGCTAGTGGCGAATTTGCCAATCTTGGTGTTCTCTGGCAAATGCCAAACGTCCTGCACGGTGTTGGGCTGTAAGCACAACCCCCACCTGTGGACGTCGGGCCCTCATATCACCCTCATGGAGTCTGTTTCTGACCGTTTGAGCAGACACATGCACATTTGTGGCCTGCTGGAGGTCATTTTGCAGGGCTCTAGCAGTCCTCCTCCTGTTCCTCCTTGCACAAAGCGGTCCTGCTGCTGGGTTGTTGCCCTCCTACGGCCTCCTCCACGTCTCCTGATGTACTGGCCTGTCTCCTGGTAGCGCCTCCATGCTCTGGACACTACGCTGACAAACACAGCAAACCTTCTTGCCACAGCTCGCATTGATGTGCCATCCTGGATAAGCTGCACTACCTGAGCCACTTGTGTGGGTTGTAGACTCCGTCTCATGCTACCACTAGAGTGAAAGCACCGCCAGCATTCAAAAGTGACCAAAACATCAGCCAGGAAGCATAGGAACTGAGAAGTGGTCTGTGGTAACCACCTGCAGAACCACTCCTTTATTGAGGGTGTCTTGCTAATTGCCTATAATTTCCACCTGTTGTCTATCCCATTTGCACAACAGCATGTGAAATTGATTGTCACTCAGTGTTGCTTCCTAACTGGACAGTTTGATTTCACAGAAGTGTGATTGACTTGGAGTTACATTGTGTTGTTTAAGTGTTCCCTTTATTTTTTTGAGCAGTGTAGTTAGGCCCAGACAGGAAAGAGTTAGTTCAGTCCAGTCCAGGAGGCTAAGTAGCCAAGCTCTGACTGGCCCACAGGGGTACAGGGGAATCCCCCGGTGGGCCCCTGAGCAAGGTGGGCCCCTAGTCTCCCACCCCCTGCACAAGTGGCACATAATACAGTAGACTTACTGCACTACATACATACAGTACAGACCAAAAGTTTGGACACACCTTCTCATTCAAAGAGTTTTCTTTATTTTCATGACTATGAAGGCATCAAAACTATGAATTAAAACATGTGGAATTATATACATAACAAACAAGTGTGAAACAACTGAAAATATGTCATATTCTAGGTTCTTTAAAGTAGCCACCTTTTGTATGATTACTGCTTTGCACACTCTTGGCATTCTCTTGATGAGCTTCAAGAGGTAGTCCCCTGAAATGGTCTTCCAACAGTCTTGAAGGAGTTCCCAGAGATGCTTAGCACTTGTTGGCCCTTTTGCCTTCACTCTGCGGTCCAGCTCACCCCAAACCATCTCGATTGGGTTCAGGTCCGGTGACTGGAGGCCAGGTCATCTCTGCGCAGCACCCCATCACTCTCCTTCATGGTCAAATAGCCCTTACTTTCAAAGTTTTCCCAATTTTTCGGCTGACTGACTGACCTTCATTTCTTAAAGTAATGATGGCCACTCGTTTTTCTTTACTTAGCTGCTTTTTTCTTGCCATAATACAAATTCTAACAATCTATTCAGTAGGACTATCAGCTGTGTATCCACCTGACTTCTCCTCAACGCCACTGATGGTCCCAACCCCATTTATAAGGCAAGAAATCCCACTTATTAAACCTGACAGGGCACACCTGTGAAGTGAAAACCATTTCAGGGGACTACCTCTTGAAGCTCATCAAGAGAATGCCAAGAGTGTGCAAAGCAGTAATCAAAGCAAAAGGTGGCTACTTTGAAGAACCTAGAATATGACATATTTTCAGTTGTTTCACACTTGTTTGTTATGTATATAATTCCACATGTGTTAATTCATAGTTTTGATGCCTTCAGTGTGAATCTACAATTTTCATAGTCATGAAAATAAAGAAAACTCTTTGAATGAGAAGGTGTGTCCAAACTTTTGGTCTGTACTGTATATTCAATGTATAGCACCTAAACCAGCCTATGTTCATATAAAAAACAAAAAAAACTCCCCAGTTTATTATTATAGACACGATCAGAGCTGAGATGACTTCTAGATATAGAGGAAAGCTAGCCAGTATCTTCTCCCCAGGACCTACCTTCTCAAAGTTGCTGCAGGGACCCCCATATTCAAGCATCTGGTAGCATCTTGCTGCTGTATGAGCAGGTAATATCTGACTGTATCCGTACGGTGGGCCCCCAAAATACATTTTACTGGTGGGCCCTAGGCACCCCAGTCCGACACTGTAAGTAGCTCAGTCTAGCCTGCCTGAAGTCCTGAGTAAGCAAAGCTCAGAAGTTAGTTTCCAGGAGAAGAAGTTTCCTCCTGAAGTTATCCTGCATCAAGCAAAGTACAGAGCAGTGCTAATTGTATCCAGCCAAGTAGAAAGCTGAAGGGCAGAAGTTTATTTGCAGCAAGTGGATTTATACCAGAGGAAGGTTTCCCTACCCAAGGATAAAGCCAGCTATTAGGCATTCGGGCCTTGGAGAAAGTCAGACAGGATTCTGCAGAAAGTACAGCCTGATCTGTGAGTTTATTCCCTCTGAGTTATCTTGCCAGGATTATACCTGCCATTTATGTAAAGCCTGCTTGTTACCAAATCTACTTCATATGGAACTATCTGAAGCCTGTATATAGTTGAATTGTTCAGTAAAGAGGAGTTCTAGTTCACCATAATCGTGTGTACCTCAATTATTCCTCCAACAAATCGGTGTGCCACCGTTACCGGCACTGGCGTCGCAAACTGTAAGGGATCTTGCCACAGGCACGCTAAACTTTCAACACCCAGGGCACCTCACCTATCACCTGGCCTTGGTCCCTATATCCAGAGAGTGCCCCAGAGGATCTACGTGCCAGCCTCTTCATCACTGCTGTACGCCTGCCCAGGGTATACTATAAACTGTGAGTACAAAGAGCAACCCTCGGTCTGTTAACTGACCCCCGTGACCTCACATTCGCTCACCCTGCAGGACTGGCGTACTGCACATTTTTTTTCTGTAATTTTTTTTCAGCTCAGCAGCAGACCCTCACCCCTAATGTTTTAGTGGGTCAGCTCAGCTGCAGGCCCTCACCCCTAATGTTTTAGAGGATCAGCTCAGCAGCAGGCCCTCACCCCAAATGTTTTAGAGGGTCAGCTCAGCTGCAGGCCCTCACCCCTAATGTTTTAGAGGGTCAGATCAGCAGCAGGCCCTCGCCCCTAATGTTTTAGAGGGTCACCAGCAGGCCCTTGCTCCTAATGTTTTTGAGGGTCACCACACCAGCAGGCCATCAATCATAATTTTTCAAGGCTGTGTATGATGCCTTCCTTTATGTGTAATAAAGGGTGTATTGGAGTACCGGTTCCTTGTATTTTTTTAGCAGTCCTTTCACTTAGTGCTTAGGCTTTATGAGTGTAGGATTCCCACTACCTGAAAAATTGTACCACAATGAGAATGAGGCCCTCCTTTATATGACATACAGGTTGTATAGGAGTGCCTCTTCCTTGTAATTTTTGGCAGCACTTGCACTTTATATACAATTAAATATACAGGAAAGAATGTTTCCTAACAATTTAAAAGTCTATTAAAGTGGCCTACTACTCAGACAACATCGTTCCCAGCCGCGACCTGGGAGTCCAAGATCCATCCAGACATCCTCCCCATGCTGTTCCTGAACCATTTCAGTGGTGTTTCCATCAATTTCTGACCTTTTCCTGTGAACCAGAGACCCTCCCCTCTTCAGAGCAGGGGGTGCCTGGTTTAACCACCTCCGGACCGCTGTACGCACAGACGCGTCCTGGAGGTGGTTGATTCATTCCTCCTGGACGCGCCGGCGCGTCCTCTCGCGAGACGCGAGATTTCCTGTGAACGCGCGCACACAGGCGCGCGCGCTCACAGGAACGGAAGGTAAGAGAGTTGATCTCCAGCCTGCCAGCGGCGATCGTTCGCTGGTAGGCTGGAGATGTGTTTTTTTTAACCCCTAACAGGTATATTAGACGCTGTTTTGATAACAGCGTCTAATATACCTGCTACCTGGTCCTCTGGTGGTCCCATTTGTTTGGATCGACCACCAGAGGACACAGGTAGCTCAGTAAAGTCCCACCAAGCACCACTACACTACACTACACCCCCCCCCGTCACTTATTAACCCCTTATTAGCCCCTGATCACCCCTAATCACCCCTGATCACCCCATATAGACTCCCTGATCACCCCCCTGTCATTGATTACCCCCCTGTCATTGATCAACCCCCTGTAAAGCTCCATTCAGATGTCCGCATGATTTTTACGGATCCACTGATAGATGGATCGGATCCGCAAAACGCATCCGGACGTCTGAATGAAGCCTTACAGGGGCATGATCAATGACTGTGGTTATCACCCCATATAGACTCCCTGATCACCCCCCTGTCATTGATCACCCCCCTGTCATTGATTACCCCCCTGTAAAGCTCCATTCAGACGTCCGCATGATTTTTACGGATCCACTGATAGATGGATCGGATCCGCAAAACGCATCCGGACGTCTGAATGAAGCCTTACAGGGGCATGATCAATGACTGTGGTTATCACCCCATATAGACTCCCTGATCACCCCCCTGTCATTGATTACCCCCCTGTAAAGCTCCATTCAGACGTCCGCATGATTTTTACGGATCCACTGATAGATGGATCGGATCCGCAAAACGCATCCGGACGTCTGAATGAAGCCTTACAGGGGCATGATCAATGACTGTGGTTATCACCCCATATAGACTCCCTGATCACCCCCCTGTCATTGATTACCCCCCTGTAAAGCTCCATTCAGACGTCCGCATGATTTTTACGGATCCACTGATAGATGGATCGGATCCGCAAAACGCATCCGGACGTCTGAATGAAGCCTTACAGGGGCATGATCAATGACTGTGGTGATCACCCCATCACCCCCCTGTCATTGATTACCCCCCTGTCATTGATCACCCCCCTGTAAAGCTCCATTCAGACGTCCGCATGATTTTTACGGATCCACTGATAGATGGATCGGATCCGCAAAACGCATCCGGACGTCTGAATGAAGCCTTACACGGGCGTGATAAATGACTGTGGTTATCACCCCATATAGACTCCCTGATCACCCCCCTGTCATTGATCACCACCCCTGTCATTGATCACCCCCCCTGTCATTGATCACCCCCCCTGTCATTGATCACCCCCCTGTCATTGATCACCCCCCTGTCATTGATCAACCCCCCTGTCATTGATCACCCCCCTGTCATTGATCACCCCCCTGTAAGGCTCCATTCAGACATTTTTTTGGCCCAAGTTAGCGGAATTATTATTTTTTTTTCTTACAAAGTCTCATATTCCACTAACTTGTGACAAAAAATTAAATCTCACATGAACTCACCATACCCCTCACGGAATCCAAATGCGTAAAATGTTTTAGACATTTATATTCCAGACTTCTTCTCACGCTTTAGGGCCCCTAGAATGCCAGGGCAGTATAAATACCCCACATGTGACCCCATTTCGGAAAGAAGACACCCCCAGGTATTCCGTGAGGGGCATATTGAGTCCATGAAAGATTGAAATTTTTGTCCCAAGTTAGCGGAACGGGAGACTTTGTGAGAAAAAAATAAAAAATATCAATTTCCGCTAACTTGTGCCAAAAAAAAAAAATTTCTATGAACTCGCCATGCCCCTCATTGAATACCTTGGGGTGTCTTCTTTCCAAAATGGGGTCACATGTGGGGTATTTATACTGCCCTGGCATTCTAGGGGCCCCAAAGCGTGAGAAGAAGTCTGGTATCCAAATGTCTAAAAATGCCCTCCTAAAAGGAATTTGGGCCCCTTTGCGCATCTAGGCTGCAAAAAAGTGTCACACATCTGGTATCGCCATACTCAGGAGAAGTTGGGGAATGTGTTTTGGGGTGTCATTTTACATATACCCATGCTGGGTGAGATAAATATCTTGGTCAAATGCCAACTTTGTATAAAAAAATGGGAAAAGTTGTCTTTTGCCAAGATATTTCTCTCACCCAGCATGGGTATATGTAAAAAGACACCCCAAAACACATTCCCCAACTTCTCCCGAGTACGGAGATACCAGATGTGTGACACTTTTTTGCAGCCTAGGTGGGCAAAGGGGCCCATATTCCAAAGAGCACCTTTCGGATTTCACTGGTCATTTACCTACTTACCACACATTAGGGCCCCTGGAAAATGCCAGGGCAGTATAACTACCCCACAAGTGACCCCATTTTGGAAAGAAGACACCCCAAGGTATTCCGTGAGGGGCATGGCGAGTTCCTAGAATTTTTTATTTTTTGTCACAAGTTAGTGGAAAATGATGATTTTTTTTTTTTTTTTTTTTTCATACAAAGTCTCATATTCCACTAACTTGTGACAAAAAATAAAAACTTCCATGAACTCACTATGCCCATCAGCGAATACCTTGGGGTCTATTCTTTCCAAAATGGGGTCACTTGTGGGGTAGGTATAATGCCCTGGTATTTTAGGGGCCCAAATGTGTGGTAAGGAGTTTGAAATCAAATTCTGTAAAAAATGACGAGTGAAATCCGAAAGGTGCTCTTTGGAATATGGGCCCCTTTGCCCACCTAGGCTGCAAAAAAGTGTCACACATCTGGTATCTCCGTACTCAGGAGAAGGTGGGGAATGTGTTTTGGGGTGTCATTTTACATATACCCATGCTGGGTGAGATAAATATCTTGGTCAAATGCCAACTTTGTATAAAAAAATGGGAAAAGTTGTCTTTTGCCGAGATATTTCTCTCACCCAGCATGGGTATATGTAAAAAGACACCCCAAAACACATTCCCCAACTTCTCCTGAGTACGGAGATACCACATGTGTGGCACTTTTTTGCAGCCTAGGTGGGCAAAGGGGCCCATATTCCAAAGAGCACCTTTTGGATTTCACTGGTCATTTACCTACTTACCACACATTAGGGCCCCTGGAAAATGCCAGGGCAGTATAACTACCCCACAAGTGACCCCATTTTGGAAAGAAGACACCCCAAGGTATTCCGTGAGGGGCATGGCGAGTTCCTAGAATTTTTTATTTTTTGTCACAAGTTAGTGGAAAATGATGATTTTTTTTATATTTTTTTTTTTTTCATACAAAGTCTCATATTCCACTAACTTGTGACAAAAAATAAAAACTTCCATGAACTCACTATGCCCATCAGCGAATACCTTGGGGTCTCTTCTTTCCAAAATGGGGTCACTTGTGGGGTAGTTATACTGCCCTGGCATTCTAGGGGCCCAAATGTGTGGTAAGGAGTTTGAAATCAAATTCTGTAAAAAATGACGAGTGAAATCCGAAAGGTGCTCTTTGGAATATGGGCCCCTTTGCCCACCTAGGCTGCAAAAAAGTGTCACACATCTGGTATCTCCGTATTCAGGAGAAGTTGGGGAATGTGTTTTGGGGTGTCTTTTTACATATACCCATGCTGGGTGAGAGAAATATCTTGGCAAAAGACAACTTTTCCCATTTTTTTATACAAAGTTGGCATTTGACCAAGATATTTATCTCACCCAGCATGGGTATATGTAAAATGACACCCCAAAACACATTCCCCAACTTCTACTGAATACGGAGATACCAGATGTGTGACACTTTTTTGCAGCCTAGGTGGGCAAAGGGGCCCACATTCCAAAGAGCACCTTTCGGATTTCACTGGTCAGTTTTTACAGAATTTGATTTCAAACTCCTTACCACACATTTGGGCCCCTAGAATGCCAGGGCAGTATAACTACCCCACAAGTGACCCCATTTTGGAAAGAAGAGACCCCAAGGTATTTCGTGATGGGCATAGTGAGTTCATGGAAGTTTTTATTTTTTGTCACAAGTTAGTGGAATATGAGACTTTGTAAGAAAAAAAAAAAAAATAAAAAAAATCATCATTTTCCGCTAACTTGTGACAAAAAATAAAAAGTTCTATGAACTCACTATGCCCATCAGCGAATACCTTAGGGTGTGTACTTTCCGAAATGGGGTCATTTGTGGGGTGTTTGTACTGTCTGGGCATTGTAGAACCTCAGGAAACATGACAGGTGCTCAGAAAGTCAGAGCTGCTTCAAAAAGCGGAAATTCACATTTTTGTACCATAGTTTGTAAACGCTATAACTTTTACCCAAACCATTTTTTTTTTACCCAAACATTTTTTTTTTATCAAAGACATGTAGAACAATAAATTTAGAGCAAAATTTATATATGGATGTCATTTTTTTTGCAAAATTTTACAACTGAAAGTGAAAAATGTCATTTTTTTGCAAAAAAAATCGTTAAATTTCGATTAATAACAAAAAAAGTAAAAATGTCAGCAGCAATGAAATACCACCAAATGAAAGCTCTATTAGTGAGAAGAAAAGGAGGTAAAATTCATTTGGGTGGTAAGTTGCATGACCGAGCAATAAACGGTGAAAGTAGTGTAGGTCAGAAGTGTAAAAAGTGGCCTGGTCTTTCAGGGTGTTTAAGCACTGGGGGCTGAGGTGGTTAATGCTCGGGTTCTCCCATTGACTTCTATTGTGCTACAGAGCACCCGAGCATCCCAAAGTGTTCTACTCGAGCACCAGAGCAACCAACACTAGCTTTTACTTATCCAGGCCATTCTGAGATTGTTTTCTCATCACATATTGTATTTCATGATAGGCATAAATTTTAGTTAATATATTTCACCTTTATTTATGAAAAAATTCAAAATTTACCCAAAATTTGGAAAAATTTGCAAATTTCCAAAGTGCAATTTCTCTACTTTTATAATAGATAGTAGAGATGAGCGAATTTCCAAAAAATTAGATTTAGCCGGTTTGCCGAATTTTCCGAAAGAATTTGCTTCGATCCGAATATATTCACGACAAATAGCGATAAAAAACTACTATTTCTGGGCTGCATAGAGCCTTTATATGGGTGTAGAACACTGTGCCCTGCAGTAACTCGCATAGGGAGTGTGCTGGGGTAGTGAAATAATACTGTCAGTCAGTTTGACATGCAGCTGACAGACGTCACTGTTAGAATCACTGCATACTTCACTTATTTGGGCATTAACGGGGCCAAAACTGACCAAATAACTCAAGTTTAAACTCAGCCTTACAGGTTAGCGTCAAGTAGAAGCGCACTCCTTTTACACCCTTGTCAGCTGATTCCACATTGATGTCTACAGAACCTGTTCTATTAAACACGTATACAAATAGAGCCCCCCCGGACAGAGTGGAGAGGGTGTCAGCAGTAAGTTTGTGTTGACATCACTGATTATTTTGCCCTTCCTCTGATCCGTCAGAACAATAACCCACAAAAAACGTATCTTGTCTGGGGAGCATACACCTTCACTTGGTCAGCATTTGCTCAGTAATCCATGAGTATTAGTAATGCCCAAAAAAACAGGAGTGGATCTAAAACAAAGATGACATGTGAAGGTAATCTTTGCATGTCTTTTGTGTTTGTACCCACTCCTGCTTTTGGCTACCCAATCATAAGCCAATTCTGATGTGACCATACAGGCCTTACAGCTGCTACACAGACAGGATCCATTGTGCGTCTCTTTTTTCCTTCCTTCTGACCGATCAGAAGAAAGGTCAAATAAATGGTGATTTCAAGAAGGCCAAGCAAGGACAATAGCGACCCCGTCATAGAGTGGGGAGGGTGGTAACAGCATGAGAAGTCCACAGAGTGGCCCTATGACTCTAGACTCAGGCTGCTGGTGCTGCTGTCACTTGCGACGAAGTCGAAGATCCAGTCAACCAATCAAGAACCGCTGGGTTGCTGGTCAAGACACGACCGCTAGCTGACATGTAGTCCTGAGGCCTTGGGAAGAAACCCCTGCTGCGACCTGTGCCTGCTCCAGAATCATTTAAGCCTCTGACACTCCCCTGTGCAGAGCCTGGCACTTCTCTGTCTGACATACTTTTAGCTGAACTAAATAAATTTAAAGCAAATTAAAACCCCCCTAAAAGCGCCAAATATATTTTTATTTTAATACTGAAATAGGCAACTAAAGGATTTGAAATTGGCAACGAAATGATTTCAGCGTAAATAACAGCAAAAGTGAACTGCGTATATATTTCTCGTATTGGACTAAAATAGGACACTAAACGATTTCTAAGTAAATAACAGAAAAAGTGAACTGCGAATATTTTTCTCTAGAAATATGACAATAAACGCTTTTAGCGCAAATAACACTAAATATGAACTAAGTCTATTTTTATCTTTTTCTCTAGAAATATGGCAATAAACGCTTTTAGCGCAAATAACACCAAATGTGAAGTGCGTTTATTTTTCTCGTATTGTAGTGAAATATGACAAGAAACGCTTTTAGCGCAAATAACACTAAATATGAACTAAGTCTATTTTTCTGTTTTTCTCTAGAAATATGGCAATAAAGGCTTTTAATGAAAATAACACCAAATGTGAACTGCGTCTATTTTTCTCATATTGTAGTGAAATATGGCAATAAACGCGTTTAGCGCAAATAACAACAAAAGTGACCTGCGTAAATATTTCTCGTATTGTATTGAAATAGGCCACTAAATGATATCAGCGCAGTTAAAGGGGTATTTCCATTTCATTGATCCTATTTTAATTTGTTATAGAAGTGCCTGTGAGCCTTTTTGTAATTATGTTCCTTACCCCTACCTATCTTGGAAAAAATCTTTCAATCCTACCCCACTGTTGTCTTCTGGTATCTACTAGATACGGCCACCGCTTGTGTGCCGCATCAGTGGGCCGCGCCTGCGTAGAACACATTTTCTTCCCCCGGCCGGGCAGCATATCGCTGTCTTGAACGCGCATATCGATGTCTTGAACGTGCATATCGATGTCTTGAACGTACACGCCGCCGCACATGCACATGGTGACTTCTTCCTGGCCGAGTATAGTACAGAGACGCGCATGCTCTGTATGCAGCGCATCTCTGTACTATACTCAGCCAGGAAGAACTCACCATTGCGCATGCGCGGTGGCGTGTGCATTCGCGGTTCTGTACTATACTGGTCAGGAAGAAGTCACCATGGCGCATGTGCAGCGGTGTGCACGTTCAAGACAGCGATGCATGGCCTGGCCGGGACAAGCCTTCAATCAAGCTCACTAAGCCCGCCCAGCCTCACAAGCCAAAAACAAGGAAGTGAACAGTGCAGCTCGCAGCAGGTATGAAATTGCTAGATGGGACAACCCCTTTAACAGCAAAAGTTACCTGCGTATATATTTATCTTTTTCCACAGATAAAAGCCACTAAAGGCTTTTTAACATAGCACTTGCACCCCAATAACTAATTGCTGGAATGACAGAGCTGTATTATGAGACTATTTGGATCCCCATGTAATGTTTCCCTGCACTTGTAAATTGCTTTTTTTTCACAATGAGGATTTTCCTATGACTCTCCCTAGCATCTGCACACGTCTCTCCCTGCCTGTGAAATGATTCCTCTCACTATCCTTGGCCTGCACTAGTAAATCGCTTCTTTCCTTTTTTTTATTTATTTTTTAGCAATTAGTTTTTCTTTCACTCTCCCTAGCGCCTGTATACACGTATGTCCCTGAACAAAGTACGATAGTGAATGGCAGACTCTAAGATGGCCACCGTATTTATAGGGCTGTGACATCACCGGGCTGGCTGGCTGCTGATTGACTGCATACATGGCATTATGGGTCATCCCACCTTCCCAGAGTTCCTTGCCCCATGTCCTCACACGTGTAGCCGCCATTTTAGCTAGCCGCCATGTTAGAAAAAATAGTGATTCGTTACCACGAAGCGCGAGGAAATTCGCATTCGTTCAGAATTGAATTTTCCTGAAATTCGGAATGAATTTGACTTTGTCAGCTTCGATTCTCTCATCTCTAATAGATAGTAATACCTCCAAAAATAGTTTACTTTACATTCCCCATATGTCTACTTCATGTTTAGATCATTTTGAAAATGACATTTTATTTTTGTGGGACTTTTTTTTAGCAGATTTTAAATTTGAATCTATTTTTTCTGCAACACTTTAAGGTTTAACAGCCAAACCAGGGCCGCATACTATAGGGTGCTATATTGCATACTGTGGGGTGCTATATACTATAGGGTGCTATACTGCATACTGTGGGGTGCTGGGGTGCACTGTAACGCTAGGGTGAGCCGAGCCCCGGTCTCCTTCCTGCAGAGCGGTGCCCACTTCCAGCCCTGAGCCCAGCTGCCCAGAGCACTGATCCTGAGCTGCTGGAGTCTTTAGAACTGGAAGTATTTACAGTCATTCACTGTACTCTACCAGGGGTGTGTTTTTTTTTTTTTTTTGTGTGTGTTGTGGTGGAGGGCGTGATTGCATGCTAGGGGTGTGGGAAGGCGGGATCCAGGGGGCCCAAGTAAATTCTTGCCCAGGGACAGGTCCAATCAATATTAAAGACGGCCCTGAGCCAAACAAAACTCAAAATCTATTACCCTGAATCTGGAGTTTACAGAAACACCCCATGTGTGCTCAAAAAGTGATGTATGGGCGCACAGCAGGCTTCAGAGTGGAAGGAGCACATATGGCTTTTGGAGAGCGGATTTAGCTGGAATGGTAAGTGGGAGCTATGTCGCATATGAAGACACCCTGAGGTGGCCCTACAGTGGAAACCCCCAAAAAGTGACCCCATTACGGAAACTACACCCCTCAAGGAATATTTCAAGGTGTGTGTACTGAGCACTTTGACCCATCAGGCATTTCACAGAATTAGGGAACCAGGGGCGTAACTAGAAGTGACTGGGCCCCACAGCAAATATTTGTAAGGGCCCTCCCAGCGCGCTTCGCACCTCCCTTCTCCTGTGTAAACCCCACTCCTTTGGCACAGTGTAGCGGTATACTGTATATTGTGTGGCACAGTGTAGAGGTATACTGTATATTGTGGGGCACAGTGTATGCTATATGTGTATAACATAAACATATTTCATATGAAAACTTACAGTTACTTGGCTTGGCCCTTGGGGATCTCGGACGCCACTTCAACACTTTGGCCGGGGGCTCGGTGGAGCTGATGTTGTGCTTTATCCTAATGAGAAAGATTTCATAATAAGGATTTGGAGAAGGGGCAGAGGGATAGCAGAGCAGGGAGAGGCTTGTGCTGTTACTAGGGGGTCATACCATGGGGGAGTAATAAAGCCCACCATAATGCCCCCCCAGTAGAAATAATTCTCCTTATAATGTGACAGTGCAAAAATACCCCCTTGTAATGCCCCCAGTTGAGCTAATGCCCCCATAGTGCCCCCATAATGTCCCAGTATAAAATACCCCTATATAGTGCCCCCAGTAAATTCCCCCATAGTGCTCCTCTCCCCCCTTCCTGCTAGTGCCCCCCATAATGTATCAGTATAAAATGCCCCATATATAGTGCCCCAGTAGATGCCCCTCAGTGTCCGGCCTCTGATAGGCTGCCGGCCTAGTGTCCCCCATAATGCCCCCCAATAATGTGCCAGTAAGTGTCCCCATAGATGCCCCCCCATCATGTGCCAGTATCAAGTGCCTCTCTCCTCCCCCCCACATGTCCCAGTATCATAGTGCCATCTCCCCCCCATGTGCCAGTATCAAGTGCCTCTCTCCTTCCCACCCCCCATGTGCCAGTATCATAGTGCCAAACCCCCCCATGTGCCAGTATCAAGTGCCTCTCTCTTCCCCCCCATGTCCCAGTATCATAGTGCCATCTCCCCCCCAAAAAAAGTGGCAGTATCAAGTGCCTCTCCCCCCCATGTGCCAGTATCATAGTGCCAAACCCACCCATGTGCCAGTATCATAGTGCCAAACCCACCCATGTGCCAGTATCAAGTGCCAAACCCCCCCCATGTACCAGTATCAAGTGCCTCTCTCCTCCCCCCCATGTGCCAGTATCAAGTGCCTCTCTCTTCCCCCCCCAATGTCCCAGTATCATAGTGCCATCTCCCCCCCAAAAAAAGTGCCAGTATCAAGTGCCTCTCTCCCCCCATGTGCCAGTATCATAGTGCCAAACCCCCCCTCCCACGTGCCAGTATCAAGTGCCAAACCCCCCCTCCCACGTGCCAGTATCAAGTGTCTCTCTCCCCCCCACCCATGTGGCAGTATCAAGTGCCAAACCTCCCCTCCCACGTGCCAGTATCAAGTGCCTCCCCCCCCCACCCATGTGGCAGTATCAAGTGCCAAACCCCCCCTCCCACGTGCCAGTATCAAGTGCCCCTCTCCCCCCCATGTGCCAGTATCAGGTGCCTCTCTCTCCCCCCCATGTGCCAGTATCAGGTACCAACCCCCCTCCCCCCCATATGCCAGTATCAGGTGCCAACCCCCCTCCCCCCATGTGCCAGTATCAAGTGCCTCCCGCTCCCCCCATGGCAGTAACAGTCGGGTATTAAAAAAAATAATAAACACTTCTACTTACCTCCATGTTAGCGATGCGATGCAGCCTCTTCCTGTGTCCATATATGGAGTCAGTGCTTGTATTTCAGAAAAGTTTCTGCTGGGATTCAAACCCAGGACCTTCTGTATCAGAGGCAAAGCACTTAATCACACAGCCATAAGAGCTGCCTTGCCAATGACTGAAAAAATATGAGACTTCTACTGTTATAGCTGGCTAAGTGTACATCTATACACATGACAGCTGCCCCAACACACCCAGCACTGCTATATCTCTATATGACAGCTGTCCCAGCACACTCAGCTCTGCTATATCTCTATATATGACAGCTGCCCCAGCACACCCAGCTCTGCTACATCTATATATCTCTAAGTATTGCTATACAGTAGATAGATATATAGAGATATAGCAAAGCTGAGTGTGCTGGGGCAGCTGTCATGTGTATAGATGTAGCAGAGCTGGGTGTGTTTGGGCAGCTGTCATGTGTATAGATGTAGCAGAGCTGGGTTTTCTGGGGCAGCTGTCATATATAGAGATATAGCAGAGCTGAGTGTGCTGGTGCAGCTGTCATGTGTATTAGATGTAGCAGAGCTGGGTGTGCTGGGGCAGCTATCATATATAGAGATATAGCAGTGCTGGGTGTGTTGGGGCAGCTGTTATGTGTATAGATGTACACTTAGCCAGCTACAACAGTAGAAGTCTCATATTTTTTCAATCAGTGGCAATGCAGCCCTTATGGCTGTGTGGGTAAATGCTTTGCCTCTGATACATGAAGGTTGTGGGTTCGAATCCCAGACACATCAGGAGACTTCAGGAGACAGTAAGATTAAGATCACATTTGTTCACCAGTTCCCCCTGAATACGGCAACACCCCATATGTGCTCAAAAAACGATGTCTGCTAAGTGTTCCCTAATTCTGTGAAACGCCTGATGGGTCTAAGTGCTCACTACACACCTTGAAATATTCCTTGAGGGGTGTAGTTTCTGGAATATGGTCACTTTTTTGGGGGTTTGGGGGTAATTGGGAGCTATGTTGCATATGAAGACACCCTGAGGTGGCCCTACAGTGGAAACCCCCAAAAAGTGACCCCATTCCGGAAACTACACCCCTCAAGGAATATTTCACGGTGTGTAGTGAGCACTTTGACCCATCAGGCGTTTCACAGAATAAGGCCTCATGCACACCACCGTTCCGTTTTTTGCGGTCCGCAAATTGCGGTTCCGCAGAACACGGAAGACGCCCGTGTGCCTTCTGCAATTTGCGGAACAGAACAGGCAGCCCATTGTAGAAATGCCTATTCTTGTCCGCAAAACGGACAAGAATAGGACATGTTATATTTTTTTTTGCGGGGCTACATAACGGAGCAACGGATGCGGACAGCACACGGAGTGCTGTCCGCATCTTTTGCGGCCCCATTAAAACTGCGGCTCGGATGCGGACCAGAACAACGGTCGTGTGCATGAGGCCTTAGGAAACACTTGGCTGTGAAAAGGAAAAATTAAATTTTTTTCCAGAAAAGTTGCTTTACACCCAGATTTTTCACTTTCACAAGTTGTAACAGGACAAAATGCACCACACATTTTGTTCCCCATTTCCCCCAGAATATGGCAACCCCCCATATGTGCTCAAAAAATTATGTATGGGCGCACAGCAGGGCTCTAGAGTCATACAGAAAAATATGGATTTTGCTGACCTGAATTGGCGGCAGGCATTGATTTTAGGTGCCATGTCGCATTTAAAAGATTCCTGAGGTCCCCAGAAATTAAAAACCCGAAAGAGTGACCCCATTTTGGAAAGAGCACCCCCGTACAAACATTTTAAGTGGTAGAAAGGGTGCTTTTCAGCAAACAGGTGTCTAAGAGAAGGCAGAAACACTTGTTAAAGGATATCAAAGCACACATTTGTGAAAAAAATAATAATTACTAGCAGACTCCAATTTTTTTTCCACAAGGGGTTAAAGGAGAAATGCACCCCAATATGTGTTCCCCATTTTCTCCCAATTCAGGAAACACCCCATATGTGCTTGTAGCCTGCTGTATGTAAAGAGAACCCCCGTACAAACAATTTAAGTGGTAGAAAGGGTACTTTTCATCAAACAGATGTCTCCCAAAAGGCAGAAACACTTGTTAAAGGATTTCAAAGCACACATTTCTGAAAATGAAAAATTACTAGCAGACCCCAATTTTTCACTTTCACAGGGGGTTAAAGGAGAAAATGCACCTCAGTATATGTTACCCATTTTCTCCCTATTCAGGAAACACCCCATATGTGCTTGTAGCCTGCTGTATGGGCGCACAGCAGGGCTCTAGACGCAAAGTGCAAAATATGTTTTTTGCAGGCTTGAATAAACAGACATGGATTTTAGGTGCCATGTCGCATTAAAGAGGTTCCTGAGGCCCCTAAAACTTAAAAACCCCAAGAAGTGACCCCATTTTGGAAAGAGAACCCCCGTACGAACATTTTAAGTGGTAGAAAGGGTACTTTTCAGCAAACAGGTGTCTCAGAGAAGGCAGAAACACTAATGAGCCTCTAGGTGCTATGGGGGCGTCATTAGCACCTAGAGGCTCGGTCTACCTTCACAAACTGCTGCCGCCCAGCGCGTCCCTCCAACCCGCCCATCTCCTCCGGAATGCGATCCTCCCTGTGAGCGTATGTATTCGGCGCATGCGCAGTGAATGTCTGACCGCTTCCCTGCTCAGACATCTCCACTGCGCCTGCGCCGATGACGTCATAGTGCTCCGAGGAACAGGCGCAGTGGAGATGTCTGAGCAGGGAAGCGGTCAGACATTCACTGCGCATGCGCCGAATACATACGCTCACAGGGAGGATCGCATTCCGGAGGAGATGGGCGGGCTGGAGGGACGCGCTGGGCGGCGGCAGTTTGTGAAGGTAGACCGAGCCTCTAGGTGCTAATGACGCCCCCATAGCACCTAGAGGCTCATTAGCATATCAATATAAGTTCTTTTTTTAGCGAAACGGCTGCCCCAAAAGCAATTATATTAGGATGGTTCGGTTTTTTATCACGCGCGTGAAAAACGCATTAAAACGCATTGCACCCGCGCGAGTTTCACTGAACGCACCCTGAACGCATCCGGACCTAATCCGTCACGCTCGTGTGAAAGAGGCCTTAGGCTGAGTTCACACGAGCGTGTCCGGATAAGGTCCAGATGCGTTGTGGCAAACCCGCGCGAGTAGGTACCCAATTGCAGTCAGTTTTGACTGCGATTGCGTTCCGTTGTTCAGTTTTTATCGCGCGGGTGCAATGCGTTTTGCACGCGCGTGATAAAAAACTGACTGTGGTACCCAGACCCGAACTTCTTCACAGAAGTTCAGGTTTGGTTTCGGTGTTGTGTAGATGACCACAGTGATGGACCATGTGATTGGACCATGTGATCTGATGTCACCACAGGTCCTTTAGCCGGCAGCTCATGATTAAAAAAGTAAGAAGATACCGGCAGCTACTCGATCAAGAGGAGAAGGTGAGTAATAATTTTTTTATTTTTTAACCCTCAATTGACCACCTACTATGCATTCTGTATTAAAGAATGCTATTATTTTCCCTTATAACCATGTTATAAGGGAAAATAATGCAGTGAATAGACTGTCACCTAGCAACCATGCGTGAAAATCGCACCACATCCGCACTTGATTGGGGATGCTTGCGATTTTCACTCAGCCCCATTCACTTCTATGGCGTCTGCGTTGCGTGATAAACGCACAATATAGAGTATGCTGCGATTTTCACGCATTGCATAAATGATGCGTGAAAATCACAGCTCATGTGCACAGCCCCATAGAAATGAATGGGTCCAAATTCAGTGCGGGTGCAATGCGTTCACCTCCCGCATTGCACCCGCGCGGAAATCTCGCCCGTGTGAACTCAGCCTTAAGGGGTGGAAAGGGCACTTTTGACCTAACAGTTGTCTCACAGAAAAGAATATGTAGTGGTTGTTGAAAAGTGTATAAGCAAGCGAGGTGGACTAAATCAAAGATATAAAGTAGAAATATTACAGGGGGCATAAAGGATGAAATTAAATTAATAATCCATGGATGAGAGGTCGATTTTAAAACAATCCTGCATGCACAGGCCAGGTTTTTCTGGGCAGGTTTCGCAGTGGTAAATGGTGTCTTTCCTTATCCCCCTTTTGGAACACACCCTGCATCTTTTTTGGGTCCTTCCTTGCTGTCTGGGGGACTTGACCTGGAAAATGTTGCCCTGGTACAACACGGGCACCATGACTTCCAGAAGTACTGGGACCCTCCCCGGCCTGGGTTTGAAAAAATAGGGCTTTGATAACCACCTCTTGGAACTAAAGGAAAGTTCCTGTGTGGCCTGAAGACTGAAATAGCTCATACGCATTGCACATTGCCATCTGTACAATGTGTATGGCCAGCTTTTTGTACCACACTTTCGTTTTTCGTGTGGCACTGTAGGCCTTCATAAGTTGATCTGAAAGATCCACCCCTCCCATGTGCTTGTTGTAGTCCAGGATAGAAATTGGTTTGGGGGTAGTGGTTGTGGTACCTCATACAGGAGCAGGGGAGCTGGTGTTAGTGTGAATGGTGGTCAGTACAAGGACGTCCCTCTTGTCCTTGTACTTAACCACCAGCATGTTCTCATGGAGGAGAGCCCTACTTTCACCCTTTCTCAGTGGTTGCCCTACCAGGAATCTAGGGAGGCCTCTCTGATTTTTGTGCACTGTGCTGCAAACCACAGTACCTCTGGCAGTTAGGGACGTGAATAGGGGTATGCTGGTATAATAGTTATCCACATAGAGGTGATAACCCTTATCCTGCAGTGGGTGCAGTAAGTCCCACACAATCTTCCCACTAACTCCTAAGATGGGGCATTTTGGGGGTTCTATCCGGCAATCTTTCCTTCGAAAATGCGGAAATTGTGGCTGTACCCAGAGCTACTCTCACAAAGTTTGTACAACTTTATGCCATACCTTGCCCGTTTGCTAGGCAGGTACTGGCGGAATCTAATCCTCCCTTTGAAGAGTAATAGGGACTCATCTACACAGATATTTTTATCTGGGTTGTACACCTCAGCAAACCTGGTGGTAAAGTGGTCAAGGACAGGCCTAACATTGAACAGACGGTCAAATGTCGGGTCATTATGGGTTGGGCACTGTGCATTGTCATTGTAGTGTATGAATATATGAATTGACTCAAATCGTTTCCGGGTCATGGTGTTACTGTAAATTGGAGTCTGGTCGAAAATGTCTGAACTTCAATATTGCCTAACGTTTTTTTTTTTTTACAAAGCCCATATGCAGCATGAGTCCCCAAAACGTCATCATCTCTGCTGCACTTACTGGGGTCCAACCTAGGTGTCTAGCGTATGGTGATGTAGGGTTCTGATCAATGAATTGCTGGGCATATAAATGCGGGAAGGGACAGGAATGGAGGGTGGTTTAGGGATCTGGAACAGCTGCAAATGAAAAAAAAAACAACTGTGGAGCAATTCCAGATGTTGTTCTTCTTTCAGCAGCAAAGGGTTAAAATCACAGTGTTGGTGCACCATAAGTACCAGCAATCCACAAGCAGCACAGAAAGGCACAGAACCTCTCTGCATGCAGTCACCAGCTAGAATGGCTGCATGCAGGAAAGTTCAGCCCTTTCCTGTGCAGCTATAGTGCTGCCATTGGCTGGAGCGTTGTTCCAGTCAATCGCAGCGCTGGCAAGGGACCCCAAACACTGGTGTCTCCGTCTCACCTTGGAGGAGACCAATGCTGACTAGTTCAGCACCGGTTACCTTCCCCTGACCCGCCCCGATGCTTCTTACAGCTTCCGGCGCTGCGATGTGCCGGTCTTCATTGATCGGCAATCGCAGGGATTGGAGCTACAGGGAGCCGTGGCAGCACCATGCTGCCCTTACCCGGAATGGCTGCCTGCCAGTAAGAGCACCCATGGTGCTTAAGGGGTTAATAAAGTTTATTAGAAAAGGTTTTACTTTGGCATTAGGTACATCTTATTAAAATTTTATTCAAAAGTTGAATTACTCTTTAAAGCTGCAACCACTAGATCTAATATATAATGTTTTCGTATAATACCAACACGCGGCCAAAATTTGGATCTGCAAACTTTTTCCCACCATATGCCATCACAAAACCATGGACCTCAGCAATGTTCCATCAGTTTATGCCTTTATATACAGATGCATAATTATTAAAGGGGTTCTGCAGTTTGTTTAAACTGATGATCTATCCTCTGGATAGATCATGAGCATCTGATCGGCGAGGACCCCCACCGATCAGCTGTTTGAGAAGGCAGCGGCGCTCCAGGAGCGCCCTGGCCTTCTCACTGTTTACCGTTGGCCCAGTGACATCACGACTTGTATCAACTTGCCTGGGCGCGGCTAAGCTCCGTTCACTTGAATGGAGCTTAGCTTCGCCCAGGCAAGTTGATACTAGTCGTGACATCACTGGACCAGCTGATCGGTGGGGGTCCTCGCCGATCAGATGCTGATGATCTATCCAGAGGATAGCTCATCAGTTTAAACAAACTGCAGAACCCCTTTAATTACGAGGTTTTACGTTTGTGTGATGTCACAGGTGTTGTGAGGACATTTATTATAATCTCATAGGGGGTGATTTTTCTAAACTGGTGTGAAGGAAAACTGGCTTAGTTGCCCATAGTTACCAGACTCCACCTTTCATTTTACAGAGATATGATTGGAAAATTAAAGGTGGAATCTGATTGGTTGCAATTAAGCCAGTTATCCTTCACACCAGTTTTGATAAATCTAACCCATAGTTGTCACGGCTAAATTTTTGTAAAGATTATAAAATATTAATCTTCTGCATAATGATAGTAGGCACGGAGGCCCCACCATGGTGTCATTGAGCATAATGGGAGTGGTAGTGCTTTTATTCCCCCTTTTCTTTCCCCTTGATTTGTGTTCTTTTTTTTTTTTAGCTATGTGACAGTATTCTGAGGTGATTAAATAAATGATTCTGATTGGTTCCTGGTTACTTACCTGTTGCTGAGGCACCTGTTTTTTGCCAGCATTTGATTGGAGAGTGGAGTTCCAGTGGCGGGAAATTCAAGTATTTATAGACGGTCTCAGCAGGTCCAGAGCTTGTCCGCGATGGAGCCTGGAAGAAGAAGACGTCGTCCCACCCGCCCTCCCTTAACCGCCTCCGGACCGCCTAACGCAGGATTGCGTTCCGGAGGCGGTCGATTCATTCCTCTTGGACGCGCCGGAGCGTCATCTAGCGAGACGCGAGATTTCCTGTGAACGTGCGCACACAGGAGCGCGCGTTCACAGGAACTGCAGGTGAACGAGCTGATCTACAGCCTGCCAGCAGTGATCATTCGCTGGCAGGCTGTAGATCCGATTTTTTTAACCCCTGAAAGGTATATTAGACGCTGTTTTGTTAACAGCGTCTAATATACCTGCTACCTGGTCCTCTGGTGGTCCCTTTTGCTTGGATCGACCACCAGAGGACACAGGCAGCTCTGTAAAGTAGCACCAAACACCACTACACTACACCCCCCCCGTCACTTATTAACCCCTTATTACCCCATATTAGACTCCCTGATCACCCCCCTGTCATTGATCACCCCCCTGTAAGGCTCCATTCAGATGTCCGTATGTGTTTTGCGGATGATCGGATCCGCGAATCCGCAAAACACATATGGACGTCTGAATGGAGCCTTACAGGGGGGTGATTAATGACAGGGGGGTGATCACCCCATATAGACTCCCTGATCACCCCCCTGTCATTGATCACCCCCCTATAAGGCTCCATTCAGACGTCCGTATGTGTTTTGCGGATCCGCGGATCCACAAAACACATTCGGACGTCTGAATGGAGCCTTATAGGGGGGTGATCAATGACAGGGGGGTGATCACCCCATATAGACTCCCTGATCACCCCCCTGTCATTGATCACCCCCCTGTAAGGCTCCATTCAGACCCCCGTATGTGTTTTGCGGATCCGCGGATCCACGGATCCGCAAAACACGGACACCGCAGATCCGCAAAACATGGACACCGGCAATGTGCTTTCCGCATTTTGCGGATCCGTACATTGCAAGAACTATATAGAAAATGCCGCAATTGCAGACAAGAATAGGACATGTTCTATAGGCTCTACAAAAAACGCAGTGTTCGCCCGATCAGGCCTGATCTTGTGCGCACACTTGCGTTCAGTCCGCCCCACCGCAGTGACAGAAATAATTTTTTTTATGATCACTGCAAAAACACTGTAAAATCGCTGCGGCGCTATAAAAAGATCACTTTTGAGGGGCATGGCGAGTTCATAGAAGATTTATTAATTTTTTTGTCACAAGTTAGCGGAAATTGATTTTTTTAAATTGTTTTTTCTTACAAAGTCTTACAAAGTCTCATATTCCGCTAAAAATAAAATCTCACATGAACCCACCATACCCCTCACGGAATCCAAATGCGTAAAAAATTTTAGACATTTATATTCCAGACTTCTTCTCACACTTTAGGGCCCCTAAAATGCCAGGGCAGTATAAATACCCCACATGTGACCCCATTTTGGAAAGAAGACACCCCAAGGTATTTCATGAGGGGCATGGCGATTTCATGTAAAATTTTATTTTTTGTCACAAGTTAGTGGAATATGAGACTTTGTAAGAGAAAAAAATATATAAATTAAAATCATTTTCCGCTAACTTGTGCAAAAAAAAAATATTCTAGGAACTCGCCATGCCCCTCACAGAATACCTTAAGGTGTCTTATTTCCAAAATGGGGTCACTTGTGGGGTATTTATACTGCTCTGGCATGTTAGGGGACCTAAAGCGTGAGAAGTAGTTTGGAATGAATACAAATGCGTAAAAAATGCCCTGTGAAATCGTAAAGATTTTCTTTGGAATTTGGGCCCCTTTGCGCACTTAGGCTGCAAAAAAGTGTCACACATGTGGTATCGCCGTACTCAGGAGAAGTAGGGCAATGTGTTTTGGGGTGTATTTTTACATATACCCATGCTGGGTGAGAGAAATATCTCTGTAAATGACAACTTTTTAAAAAAATTTATACAAAGTTGTCAATTTACAGAGATATTCCTTTCACCCAACATGGGTATATGTAAAAATACACCCCAAAACACATTGCCCTACTTCTCCTGAGTACGGCGATACCACATGTGTGACACTTTTTTGCAGCCTAGGTGCGCAAAGGGGCTGAAAGTCCAACGAGTACCTTTAGGCTTTACAGGGTTGCTCACAATTTAGCCCCGCCCAAAATGCCAGAACAGTAAACACACCCCAAAAATGACCCCATTTCGGAAAGTAGACACCCCAAGGTATTCGCGGACGGGCATATTGAGTCCATTAAAGATTGAACTTTTTGTCACAAGTTAGCGGAAAGGGAGACTTTGTGAGAAAAAAAATATATATATCTATTTCCGCTAACTTGTGCCAAAAAAAAAACAACCTTCTATGAACTCTCCATGCCCCTCACGGAATACCTTGGGGTGTCTTCTTTCCAAAATGTGGTCACTTGTGGGGTATTTATACTGCCCTGGCATTTTAGGGGCCCTAAAGCGTGAGAAGTCTGGAATCCAAATGCCTAAAAATGCCCACCTAACAGGTACTCATTGGAATTTGGGCCCCTTTGCGCACCTAGGCTGCAAAAAAGTGTCACACATGTGGTATCGTCGTACTCAGGAGAAGTTGGGCAATGTGTTTTGGGGTGTCTTTTTACATATACCCATGCTGGGTGAGAGAAATATCTCTCTAAAATGACAACTTTGTATAAAAAAAAATGGGAAAAGTTTACTTTTACAGAGATATTTTTCTTACCCAGCATGGGTATATGTAAAAATACACCCCAAAACACATTGCCCTACTTCTCCTAAGTACGGCGATACCACATGTGTGACACTTTTTTGCAGCCTAGGTGCGCAAAGGGGCCCAAATTCCAAAGAGTATCTTTATGATTTCACAGGGCATTTTTTACGCATTTGGATTCCAGACTTCTTCTCATGCTTTAGGGCCCCTAAAATGCCAGGGCAGTATAAATACCCCACAAGTGACCCCATTTTGGAAAGAAGACACCCCAAGGTATTCCGTGAGGGGTATGGTGAGTTCATGTAAAATTCTATTTTTTGTCACAAGTTAGTGGAATATGAGACCTTGTAAGAAAAAAATAAAAAATAAAAAAAATCATCATTTTCCGCTAACTTGTGCCAAAAAAAATAAAAAATTCTAGGAACTCGCCATGCCCCTCCCAGAATATCTTGGGGTGTCTTCTTTCCAACATGGGGTCACTTGTGGGGTATTTATACTGCCCTGGCATTTTAGGGGACCTAAAGCGTGAGAAGTAATTTGGAATCCAAATGCGTAAAAAATGCCCTGTGAAATCCTAAAGGTGCTCTTTAGAATTTGGGCCCCTTTGCGCACCTAGGCTGCAAAAAAGTGTCACACATGTGGTATCGCCGTACTGAGGAGAAGTTGGGCAATGTGTTTTGGGGTGTCTTTTTACATATACCCGTGCTGGGTGAGAGAAATATCTCTGTAAATGACAACTTTGTATAAAAAAAATTGGAAAAGTTTACTTTTAGAGAGATATTTCTCTCACCCAGCATGGGTATATGTAAAAATACACCCCAAAACACATTGCCCTACTTCTTCTGAGTACGGCGATACCACATGTGTGACACTTTTTTGCAGCCTAGGTGCCCAAAGAGGCCCAAATTCTAAAGAGCAGCTTTAGGATTTCACAGGGCATTTTTTAGGCATTTGGATTCCAGACTTCTTCTCACGCTTTAGGTCCCCTAAAATGCCAGGGCAGTATAAATACCCCACAAGTGACCCCATTTTGGAAATAAGACACCCCAAGGTATTTCGTGATGGGCATAGTGAGTTCATGGAAGTTTTTATTTTTTGTCACAAGTTAGTGGAATATGAGACTTTGTAAGAAAAAAACAAAAAAACATCATTTTCCGCTAACTTGTGACAAAAAATAAAAACTTCTATGAACTCACTATGCCCATCAGCGAATACCTTAGGGGGTCTACTTTCCGAAATGGGGTCATTTGTGGGGTGTTTTTACTGTCTGGGCATTGTAGAACCTCAGGAAACATGACAGGTGCTCAGAAAGTCAGAGCTGCTTCAAAATGCAGAAATTCACATTTTTGTACCATAGTTTGTAAACGCTATAACTTTTGCGCAAACCAATAAATATACACTTATTGCATTTTTTTTTATCAAAGACATGTAGAACAATAAATTTAGAGAAAAATTTATATAGAAATGTAGTTTTATTTGAAAAATTTTACAACTGAAAGCGAAAAATTTCATTTTTTTGCAAAAATTTAGGTCAATTTCGATTAATAACCGTAGCTCAGTGTGTGCAGATCCGCTGGTTGTTGATTTGCACCCTTACCGACACCAGCATTGACCTGCGTTGTCTACGCACCTACATGGGGGCTAGTGTTTGAGAGTCGGCATAGTGCACTGCCGCTCCTCTCACTAACCGTCACTGGTCAGTTCATCTATGCTGCGTGTGGTATCTCCTATATTAGTTCTGGTATTTGATATAGTTATATCTCCCAGAGGATATACCACACTTGTAGTATCTATTACACCAGCACATATTAAGCCTATAGGCAACACTTTGCCTTTCGGAATACCATATCCGATCAATAGTGCGGTGGTTTTATTTACACGTTTTATTTTCACATATTAGTCCGTTTATCTGTATTTGACACCTACAGTAGTCCTTCAATATACCATAGTTGTTAGGATCACTGCCAACACATGAGTAGGTTACATCAATCTAGATAGACGGTTTAGACTTAGCATTATTGTAGGTTTCACCCCTTTCCATTATTAGCACTAATAAAATATTTATTATTTTTGCTCCATTTTAACGTCCTCTTTATCAATATTTGTTCCCAATTTCGATTAATAACAAAAAAAATTAAAAATGTCAGCAGCAATGAAATACCAACCAAATGAAAGCTCTATTAGTGAGAAGAAAAGGAGGTAAAATTCATTTGGGTGGTAAGTTGTATGACCGAGCAATAAACCGTGAAAGTAGTGTAGTGCAGAAGTGTAAAAAGTGGTCTGGTCATTAAGGGGGTTTAAGCTAGGGGAGCTGAAGTGGTTAAAGAAGTCGTCGTCCTGAGTTAGAGGGGGGATAGTAACCCAGTATAAGTAAATTTAAAGTTGATTAAGTATAGTTAAAGTTATTGCTCATATGGCACCATGCATTTGTATTGCAATGATGACTGAAAAATGTTTGTCTTTAGATCAGAAACTACTTTCCATATGTTCTGTTGGGAGTAAATGGACATCATATTAAGGGGCTCCCTCATGAGCTCCCTCTTTCTGTGGCAGACCAGACCCTTCCATGTATTACATGATCTCCCACTCTTTAGAAATATATTGTCAGGTGCCATTTCCCCTAGTAGTTGCATTCATGTGACATTTAAAAGAGTTTTCCGACATTTTAATATTGATGACCTATCCTCAGGGTAGATCATCAGTATCTGATCGGTGCGGGTCCGACACCTGGTCAGCTGTTTGAGAAGGCACTGGTGTTCTTCTGAGGCCCGTAACCTTCTCTCAGCTCACCAAGCACAGCTCTGTACATTGTATAGCGGCTGTGCTTGGTATCGCAGCTCAGCCTCATTTACTTCTTTGGGGCTGAGCTGCACCTAGGCCTAGGAAAAACTGAGAGAAGGCCGCGGCGCTCATAGGAACATTGGTGCCATCTCAAAATGCTGCATTGCAGGAGTCCCGGGTGTGGGACTCCCACCGATCAGATACTGATGACCTATGTAGAGGATAGGTCATCAGTATTAAAATCTTGAAATACCCCTTTAACAGGACAAGAAAAGGTCCCAATAAAAAAAGTCTACAGGGGATCAAACAATCTTCATGTTGCACAGATCATGAATTCTTCATCTGCAGGTAGACTAGCAGCTCTCAGGCACATGTTCACACTAATATGAGGGGCATTTACTAACAGTGGTATTTCATGTCAGTCTTAAACTGCACTGTGCTGTAGAGTAATGCAGCAAATTTATAAAAGCCAATCTGTCACCAGCAACC
This sequence comes from Bufo bufo, assembly GCF_905171765.1. Lineage (NCBI taxonomy): Eukaryota > Metazoa > Chordata > Amphibia > Anura > Bufonidae > Bufo > Bufo bufo. The sequence continues at coordinate 325,981,009 of NC_053390.1, forward strand.
TCCCTATTAAGCATAGACAAATAGCCATAGTTCACCCGATTAAAACACATTATTTATTTTTTTTGATCCGAGGTTTCATTCCAGAATTATGATACTTCTTAATATGCAAATTAGGCCCTTGGTGCAATGAGGGCATCACCATGACTTTTCTCGTACCCATGCTCCACTTCTTTCTGTGGTCAGCCTCTTCCAATCCTCACTGCTTTGCCACCGCCTGGCCCTGTAAATCAAAGCAGACAGTGAGAAAGAAGCAGAGTTTGGGTGCCACAAGAACCCTGGTGATGCCCTCATTGCACCAAAGGCCTAATTGGCATATTAAGAAAAAGTAGCATAGCTCTGGAATGAAGCCAAAAAACCAACCGTTTTAATCAGGTGAACTATAACTTTAGAGAATATTACCTCTATTCTTGTTGCACTCCTCGTATTTTTTACATTGGTTGGACTTTTTGTATTTTGTATCCATTTAACCTTTTATACACTATTTTATATGCTTTGGTCTGCATTTGTCTTTTTCCAGTTGCACAGATTTGAACTATATTTATTATACCTATCACAAATATATAGGATATATTTTTTCCACACAACTTTGTCATAAAGAAACTTGTTCACGACATCACATTTATGATCTACTTGGACTCTTTTTGCTTGAGATTGGAATGAACTCTGCCTTGATCTCAGAACCTGTATCTTAGTGGTTGTTCTACAAGCCCACTAGCTGATACCCATATTTTACTGAATAACCGCAGTGCTGCTATTATTTGGCTCTATATATATATCTTTTTGAATATACCTGTTCGGACATTTTATATACACATATATTTTATCTATTTCTAGTTATATTTTATACTTACATCCATTTAATAAATTTTAGTGACCCACTACATATTGAGTCTATGTGATTCCACTTATAAGAGTGCCCACTCACTTCTTCTTTACTATTGGATTTTGGTGAACAGAGTGCGACATCAGTTTGGAGCACCTTGCCATCGCCAACCAGAGGGAGAGCCGCCCTAGACATCCTTCTAGAACTATAGCTATGTGTCTATGCAAACTGTTTGACAAGGAGGTCGTTCGTGACAGAGTCTCTTTAAGAAGAGGCAGTCCGTGTACCAGGAAAGGAAATCTATGCCTGCAGATGTAGACTTAGACCTCAACTGACACCAGTTATAGTAAGCTTGCTGGACCACCAAATCCTGCTCATCAGTTTTTAAAAGTGGAGATGGAAGCACAAAAGATCAAAAAGTCACAAATTTTAGTGTAATTGGAGTGTGAGCCATGTGCCACTTTTAATGGCAGAAATCTAGCATAAACTTTCCTTATCTATATAGCGCCAACATATTCCGCAACGCTTCACAGACATTAGCATCCTACTGTCCCAATGGGGCTCACAATCTAAGTTCTCTATCAGTATGTCTTTGGAGTGTAGGAGGAAACCGGAGAACCTGGAGGAAACCCACACAGACACAGGGAGAACATACAAACTCCATGCAGATGTTGTCCTTGGTCAGATTCAAGCCTAGGACCTCAACGCTGTGCCAATTCATCACTTTAAAGTCTTTACCAAATTATCTGAACAAATGGCTTAATCATAGCCCGAAGCAGCATTTTTATTTTTGCCTAGATATCTTTCTTGGTCTATTATTAGTGGTCTTGCCCCACTTGACCTTCAGTTCTGACAGAGGGAGCACAATAAGAGCAGCAGTGCTGAAATTGTCTTTTCTCAATCCTCCTGAGCTGTTCTTCACGTGATGCTGTGGACATTCCACAGCTGTCACACATGCTTCCTTTCTGCCTGCTCATGAAAAAGGAAGTCCTGCTACTTCCAAAGGTCTCTGGTGGTATCCAGGAATTTCCAACATGTCAGCACTATGGCAGAAACTAGTGGGTGAAAAGCAGTAGAAATGTCATATGCCTTTATATACTGTTGTTATATATAACAACAGTATGTCAAACAGGTAAAAAAAAAAAAAAAGTTTATAAACCCTAGATGTGTCAAATTGCATCACTTTTTAAAAAAATATATATATACCGTATATTTTGGTGCAGACACATAGGCAGGCAAAATCTGGACCATAGTTTCTTTGCCAGTCAGTGCAGGAATCCATTGTGACGGCCACCATATGACAAAGTACCGTCCAGTCACCTAATGACTTGGATGGTACTGTATCTTGTCATGTGGTGGTCATTTTAAAGTGTTGTGTTCTCTATAAAAATAAAAGAACTAAGAATTTACAAATTAATTTGTAGGAGAAAAGGAAACAACTGCACTTGTCTCATCATCACTACGGAAATAAACATCAGGACCAGACTATGGTTTGCTGCATCAATATGAAGAATATGAATTATACATCAGATCTTCCAGTAAGTGTTCATTGTTTCCTCATCTTGACTTTTGTACTTTCCATTATCATTACAGGAAATAAATCATTTTGCTGAACTGAAGGGAAGAAAATATCAGTTACTGAAACCTAATGAAATCTTCAAGGTTCTTCTTATTCTTTAAGACTTGACACCCACTGCTATATGATTCCTCTGTGTTGGTCTCCGGACCTCTGTAAAGTGATTATCCCCTTAGAGGGTTAAATGTGAATAATTTGTACAAGAAAAGGAGTCTGCAAAATTTATTCAGAGAATTTCCGGTGCTCAGAGGTGCAGACTTCAACAGAATTACCTGAACACAAATATAAACTTGTATCTTAACCACCAATACCAGGCAACGGAGCAGGGGTAGCACCTAATGTCTTGAGGATTCGGAATTTATTTTATAAGAATGAAATATTTCACCCAAACACTCCCTATACTCATTAATAGAAGTGTCTTTTTCAACAAAGTCCAAGTCCGGCTGTAAATGAAAGTCAAAGACTGGTTCAATGGGTAGTCCATGTGGTGATAAACTGAAAATGGGACATCCTACCTGACTAAGGCTGCCTTGACACGTGAGCAGATTTGCTAATCTTATAGACGGCATACACTTAAAGACAGTCTGTCTAGACCTGCACAACATTCATCACAGAGGCTCAGGCTGGGTGATAAATGTGGTGCAATATAAGGAAATCTCAACCATAGGCCTCTTGCACACGACCGTATGGCTTTTTCAGTATTTTGCAGTCTGAAAAAAAAGGATCAGCAAAAAATACGGGTGACGTCTGTGTGCATTCCGTTTTTTTGCAGAACGGAACAGCTGGCCCCTGATAGAACAGTACTATCCTTGTCCGTTATGTGGACAATAATAGGACATGTTCTATGTTTGAACGGAATGGAAAAATGGAAATACGAAAACGGAAGGCATACGGAGTACCTTTTAAATGCCACAAAAAAAAAAACATGTCAAACTTCAAGTGGTTCTCCCACTGTAAGAACGTATCATCTATGCACAAGACAGGGGAGGGAAAGCATCTGATTGGTGGGGATCTGACAGCTGGGCACCCCAGCAATCACAAGAATGAGGTGCTGGAGTTCCCAGAGTGAATGGAGCAATGGGTTGACATGTGCACTGGCATCTGTACCCATTAGTCTTTCCATACAAGGGCACATCTAGGGTACCTGCACACATTGTGAATTATGCACGGATTTTCGTACCAACAAAGCGTACGAGATTTGATAATTCTCATGAACACTAATTATCTTCTTCCTTGTGAAAATTGACCTACTGTGCAGATTTTCAAATCCCGAGCCTCTTCGTTATTTGTGCAATAACGCACCTTCTGTAGAGTGGTTTTCCCCAAAGATTTCTATGGTAGTGGTATAAAGGGAAAAGCTGCAAGAAATCCGCTATAGTGCAGATTTATATGTAGTTTTGGTGAGGATTTCTTGTGCATTTCCTGCATACAAATCTGCACTGTGTGCATAGCCTTAGAAACTAAAAGGTTGACAGGCTTTAGTCAAATGCATTATGCAGATTTGATGCAACATCTGAACTTGGGCCAAACCTGGAAGGCAGGTCATATAGAAATCGAAGTCTAGGCTTTATAAAAAGGTGTCCAAACTATAGCTATAACTTTATGACATTAACGTCTTCTGGTGATTAACAGCACGGGAAGTTATGTTCAGAGGTTGCTTGGTTTGATACATGGCTTCTGGAGCAGTTTGATGCCTATTTCGTACATACATTTGATGCATGTTTTTAGGTCATTATACTAGAAAATTAAGCAAACCAGATGCCAACTTCCATTGTTAAAATGACCAGGTATGGTTTTTGATAGGACAGAAAAATGCACCCTTTCACTTTTGTCCTTTAAGAGTATACTTTAATTTTCCAATGACTATCAGTATTGCCAGAAGCCAACTGTATGGGCATCATGTTACGGTGGTTTAATTTTATTTTTTACCCACCTAAGGGTTTACATACACAGCAGAGACTATACAGCTCCTTACTGTTATGGGATATAATGGACACTTGCTTGTCACTTACAAAATAGTGTCGGTCCGAGACAACCCCCAGTATGCATTCTATGATTGAAACTATTTGCAGCAGAGACTTGAAACTGTCAGGAATTCCTCTGAGTCTATCATACATATGCCTTAAACTTATTTCCTGTTTACATTCCTTCTTGCTAAAAGACCAATCATGTGAGCCCACTATTATGGAGGGTATATAATGTGAAGCCCCCACCTAATAAATTAGTTATGCTTTGACCTTAGTGTTATTTCTCTCGCTGTGCATGCACATAACTATATCTAATTTGGAGCAGTGTGTCAACCTACCTGACCTTTGATCAGAACATTACAATGGAACGGAATACTGTTTAAAAGGTGTTTGAGTCAAGAACCTCCCTACGGTACCAGAAAGCGGCTGGGCCATGACTGCTGCAGCCAATTGCAGGCCTCAGTGGTCATAGCAATAATGTACTGATCAAGCCTCTGCACCAAGGCCTGTGACACAGAACCCAGCCACTTCCATGTCCAGCAGGGAATGACAGGACAGTGGGCAGGCAGGTGAGGTTTTTCCCAGCAGGGGCACAGCCCTGACAACCGCTTTAAAGAGAACCTGTCAGCTTTAAAGGGATCCTGTCATCAGCTTTATGCGGACCATACTTAGAGCAGTAGAAAGTAGTGACAGAAATGTTGATGTCAGCGGTGTGACACACATCAGCTAAAAGTAAGTGGTTGCCAAGAACCAGCATCATAATCCTTGCAGCCCAGGGCTTGAGAAGAGTCAAATCTACCTGAGAAGAGTCCTGGTTATGCATAGTCTCCCACCCATCTGCTGATGATCAGCAGTTCTCTCCTAGAGAGAAAACTAGGTAGAAGACTGTCAGTCATCAGTAGGTGGGCAGGAATTTATGAATAACCATGACTCTTCTCAGGTGGCCAGGACTTTTTTTTTAGGCCTATTCTGCAATGTTGGTTTTCAGCAGCCACTTACTCCTAACTTATAAATGACAGCGCGCTGAAATCAACTCACCTGTCTATACTTTATACTGCCGTTAGTATGGGCAGCACAAAGGTGATGACAGGTTCCCTTTAATGGGCGAACACCTCCATACAAATATCCCAACTCTGCAAGGGCTGGCTTTCAGAAAACCTACTTCTGTATGAAAGCAGAGAAATACTACTACAAGGGCCTTTAGCAGATGGCACGCGCACACACGTTTAATAGTGGTCAGCCCAATGACAACTTGCTTAGCTAGCTCTTCTGACTCCCTCCCAGTTCCCTCACACTTAGTTTGGCTAAAAGCCTGTGTTCTGGTGGTGACCTCTTTACTCTCCACAGAAGTGCCTGGCAGCAGCTCTCACTAAACCTGCCATTCTGTGTGCTTGGCTGACAGACTAATGTGTATGGGGGACATGTGTATAAAGGGTTAGCCATCACTGATGGCTGTGCTCCAACATGCTACATACAGACTGTGCTGATGTGATTTACAGCATACATCATGTATTCACAACTTCGTTAAAGGGAACAAGCACATTGTGACATTTATAACACTCATGATGGTAAACAAAGTTGGATTAAAACAATTTTATTTTACAATATAAAAACATTAGTCAAAATAAAAAACACAGTACTAAAACAAAGCAGCATCCTGGCAATGTTTCCCAGCATCTAGTTGTGATCCTGCAGCATTGCCACAACTGGTAAAAGATCAGAACATGTGCCTAGTGTCTTAAAATAAAAAGTCTTTATAAAACTAAACTAGAGGATAGCTGGCAGCTGTAGCAACTCCGCAGTGATTTTTTCTGTCTTTGGCAATGTTAATGTAACCCTTGTCGCCCCATTTCTCACTCCAGCTAAGGAAAGAAAAGGAAAGAGTTACAACATGTCCAAGAACCACATTTTATATCTGAGCAGAATCAGAAACACATACTAACTGATGTTAAAGTGGTCATCAAGATTTAAACGTATCCCAATAGGATCCAAGACTGAGAGGTCCTACACCCGCCCTATGAAAGCAGTGACAGTCATTTGCTGCCACTCAGTTCTCTAATGGGACTTCTGGAGACAGTAAAGTACATCGTTCTGCTGTCAGCCCAATGATTGGTGGATGTTTTTGTTGCCATATTCCCATCCCGTGAACAGGGAAGTCTAGAGCTTGCTGCAACCCTTCAGGGAAAGGATCATGGCCTTTTAGGTTTGTGTCCTACCTGTTTTTAATTATCCAGTACTTCTTGCCATCAACATCTTCTCCTTCAAAGCCATAGCCAACCACAAGGACACCATGATCCAGATCTGTGCTGCTGCATTCAGGATCATAGTAGATACCTGCAAGAAGCATTGTCATTACATGTGGTGAAACCATAACAAGTCAGTCCCAGGGCTAGATTTACACAGGCATAAAAATGGCAGACTCCGTGGCAAGTGGGCCCGCTTTACTCAGGTGAGAGCCAACACTGAAAATTGGCGCATTGCTCCTTGGCATAGTGTTCCATGTTCTGGGCAAGTAAATAATGGTAGAACCGATGGAACACTCACCGCTCTGATAGAATTGAAATGATTGATGTCCAGCATCAATTGCCACAGACACAGGACCAACTGAAGCCACAGCCTTCATCAACTCCTTCTCGCTTCCAGATGTTACATCCATGAAACCAGTGTCATTTGCAGCATTGTTATTAGGATTGTACTGACAGTCTTGGTCATCCTGTAATGAAAGGTAAACTGTCAGCTACTGCTTACAACACTGCGGAACCTAAATTAAAAATGGCAAGGGTGAGACTAGTCTTACCTTGGCAATGTATGGGTAAGACTCTTCAGAGTCAATGCCCTTGTTGTCCAAAACATATTGGAAAGCTTGATCCATGAGACCTCCATTGCAGCCTTCATTGCCTTCTGGCCTAGAGCAGTCAACAAGGTTTTGCTCACTTAGTGAAACCAGTTTCCCAGACTTTCTGAAGTTTTGTCCTTCCAGAGCTCCAGTGGCACTGAAGGACCAGCAGGAGCCACACTGACCCTAAGAGGAAAAACCAAAGTGGGAATGAAGAGGTAATAAGATGCAAGTCCTCAGTTATTAAGTACGCAGATTTCATTAACTCAACTTAGAGGAACTGACCAGCGATTCAAGACCACTTGCAGACTTTTGAAACTATGTAGACAGTTTGGACCATTTAAGCAGAACACATAAGTTCAAGCCCATGTGTTCCCATTTATCGACCATGAAATACATACCTGATCCTTAACTGGCGTTACATATCCTTCTTTGCGCCAGTCAACACTCTTGGGGGGCTGATAGTTGTTTGGAGACATAAAGGTTGATCCTCTCTTCTTGTCTGACTTGTGTTTGTAGCCATTGTGTATCTGTCTGAATTCTTCTGTAGTCTAGAACAGGAGTCACCAGGTTAGGGGACAGCACAAAGGATACACAGATCCCATTACATGCCCAATATTATGAGTGGCCATACAGGTTGTGACACATGCCCCAAACAGAAGCAATGTGTTACCCAATGCCCCACTTGTGCCATGTCAAAAGGCATCAGTTTATACCGAAAAAAAAAAAAAGCTTACCATGTCCCCAAAATGATTCATGCCAAGCCTGTAAGTGTGTTTGCCCATGGCATATTCCATGTTGTGCACTTCAATAGTCTTCAGATTCTTCTCCCATACCACTCGCCTCCAGCCAGCTTCCCTCTGTAGAGGAAATGAGATCATTACCAATACATTTATGCAAGTGAACACTACTTGGACAACGCCTTGAACCAGAACCTGCCTGATGAGCCCCTAAGAGCTGACCGAAGTCATCAATATCAGGTCAGTGGGGGTCCGATATCCAGGACCCCCATCAATCAGCTGTAAGCGAAGGCACACATGCTGTCTCCCTTTCTGTGCGCCGCTGCTTTGCCAGAGCAGCAGCAGCTAGTAGGAAGATAGAAGGGACGTGCATGGTGTGCGCCTTTCCTCCATACAGCTGATAAGCAGGGTCCTGGGTCTCAAACACCCGCTGATCTGATATTGATGACCTAGCCATAGGATAGGTCATCAATAGTAAAAGCCTGGCGAACTGCTTAATAAGAGCCACAGAACTGCAACTGAATCTGTATGCTGAACTACATTGTTACTCGTTACCAACTCATCAGTTCTCCCAGTATCGTTTATTATACCGTCATTGGGTGAAACTGGGTGACAGTCACCACTCATCTCCTTAGGCAAGCAGGAAGGAAGAGTTCTCAATCACTGCTGCTCAGTCTGCATATGTAAGTGCACCATAACTCTAGAGCAAGACTATCCTACTGAGAGATAGTCCATCCCATCGATTTATACACATCTGAAGCAGACATGTTTGTTACTAACCTAACCACTTGCACCCCCTTGAAATAACCCTGGGGCATCTATTTGTATGACCATGTTCTGCCATTTTTACACTTCTCAACACCCATCTGGACTTGGAAGCAACTGCTATGAATTGATAGTTTCTGGAAGGAAAGGCAGAGTCATAAGAATAGATGCTCCAGGGTCATTTCAAGGGAGTGCAAGTGGTGACAGGTCCTCTTTAAAATCACTTCTGCTCAGGAAAAGTAATCACATTCAGTATAAAACACTTCCAACCAGTTGTGAAAACATTACCAAGCTTCTTACCGGTTGATAGGATTTTGAGTAGAAACTCAAGAAGTTCTGCCAGTGCTGGTCCAATGCCGGGTCTGTTGTAGGAGCAGCCAGAACAGTAGTTAAACAAAGCCCAATGGCAAGTATGTAGAGAGTCATGGTTGCTGTAAGAGAAGGAAAGGGTTAAAGGTATATGACAAGCAGTCAAGAAAGCAGCAAATGTGACTAGCTGGCCTGATTAATGTGTGGTCAGTACTAGAGTGTGGGGGTATTTTATTTAAACCCTAGAAGTGGACATTGGTAGGTCTCTGATGGCTGAACCCTTTTAGATGCCTACATCCCACAATACCCAGAGTGCAGGAGCCAGCCACCTCTGGCACTCCAGCTGTTGTGGAATGAACCACGTGCACACTTTAGCTGTTCTTGTAGCTCCCATAGAAGTGAATGGAGAATTCTGGGAGTTGTAGTTCACGCGGTAGAGGTTGCTATATAGCTGGCACAACTGTGGGGTTGTAGTCAATAGCCCATTGATTTGCCTATACAGGCATAAGTCATGTTATCGGCTAGTGAAGAGGAGCAGGCACTGCTTACACCACCTTCAGGGATAATGGAACTCAGCCGAGCTCTGTCATTTCCCCTTTGTTCGCATTAAATCTATTTTCGTGCAACAACATTTAAACAATGTTGCAAGTCTGGTTTGTACACTGCACTCACCGGTTCCTAGAAGGGCTGTGGTGCAGGTGGGGAGTGGCGAGGCCAGGAGCCACACATCTACAGCAGCTGAGAGCTGCAATCGATGTGATTAGGTGCACCCTCCAGCTGGCAGTGCACCTAGCTAGTGATGAAGTGCATCCTCAAGCAGCACAGGGGATATCATGACTGGTGTAAAAATACACTAGTCTATAATATATCTCCCCATAAAAGCTCCTAGTGCCACGAGCGGTAAATGGACCGCACACTTAAACGGGCCAGTCCTGGGTGAAAGACAGAAGACAGCTGCATGTTCTGAATGGACATCTGGACAGAAACCTCACTGGTGAGTTACAGGGGCTGTGCAGTGGGTTAATGTTGATCCTTTATCAATACCAGAACAAGGGTCAACACTCGGCACCCCCGCCGATCAACTGTTTGAAGGGGTCATGGTGCGACCAGAGCATACTCTTTACAGCATAACCACAACTGCTCACACCATTCAAGCAAATGGGAGAAACTAATTACACCACCGCCACAGCTGATCGCAGGGGTGCCAGGAGTCAAACCTTCTCAGATCAGATATTGATGACCTGTCCTGAGGACGGGCCACAATTATACTACTGCACAACCACCTTTATACCCGATTGACCTTCAAGTTCCTGCTATACTCTCCCCCCCCCCCCCCCCTCAAATATTGGAAGCTTATGTTGTGGCTTTATGGGATGGGACATATCTACATTAGATCCACCTGCTCATTGACATCTATCATACACTCTCCCCTCCCCCCTATAGGGTACAAGTGTTACCTACCACCCCACAGACTCCTAGCAGAACTGGTCAAAGCAAGGGTCAAGAGGCCATTCCCTGCCCCCACCTCGTTTACACAATGAACCCCCCGGTGCCTATGGACGGGAAGTGTTAGGTCACGTGATGTACGAGCCCAGGAGGACGCAGCCGGGAAACACGATAACCAGGGATAGGACGGAGGACAAGAGCTGACTCATCAGCAGGGAGGGAACGGGCAGATCCCCAGTGCGAGGGAGGCCAGTGATGGGTATGGCCGAGCGGAGCATACCACTGGTATAGGGGGTAACGTTCTGTTCGCCTAACACTATAGAAGTACAAAAAGCAGGAAAACCGCATCAACACCGCATAGGGATAACCCGTATACACACAGCCCACCCCGACCCAAACACGTTCCAGGCATTCCACTGCCTCGCCCCTCCTCCCACCAGCACAGCTGCTGCCCACCGCACTACACCACTTACCTCGCTGCAGGATCACTCGCTGGGAACTACAGGCATTGCTCAGCCCAGTGTTCTTATATAACCCGGTTAAGGCCCCGCCCGCAACAAGATTCCCGCGCTAGGATTGGGCAATTCTTTGCCCGTGGGGCTCATGTGACTGGCGAGCGCGTGACTTGCCGTGTTGTTGTGGGGAGGGGGCAGGGCGTGCGTTATGTATGCGTCTGTATTCACTCTGTCACCTGCAAGCTGGGTATTTTCATGAAGTGAGATTAAAATCCTGAAAAAAGTTCAAGCGTAATAGTTATGAAAGAGGTTATTTAAGTTAATTAAATATATATCTACAGCCCCCCCCCCTGTCTGAATAGAGGTCATTGATTTGATGCAGGGGTCAGATGCGGTTTATTGCTGTGGAGAGGATAAGAGGGGTTCAGGATGGAGAACACCCGCCCTAAATGGAGGTCTGTGGGAGAAAAGTGCCGGGCAGTGAGGGAAAAAACTCCAGATCCAGAGCACGCTGGGACCGGGGAAAATACCATTGTACCTCAAGGCTGAGAAAGCGCTAATAGAAAAAATCTGTCCTGCATCTAATATTTCCCATAGACTTCCATGCAACATTTAGAACTGGCATATTTGCCCCCAAAAAAACACAAAAAAATCCACAAAACACCCAAAAAAGGTACTGTATATGTGACCGCAGCCCATGTGCATTCTGCAGATGTCGCATAATAGAACAGTCCTATCTCTGTCCGTACTGCGAACAATAATACGGACATAGAGTGCGCACGGCGTATATTACGTTTTAATGCGGACCCATTGAAGTGAATGGATCTGCCTACGGGCCACAAAAAAAACAGCATGGAAACGGGAAAAAAAAATGACGTCCGTGCGCAGGAGCTCTAGGAGGCAGCTCTTTTTTTTTTCCCGGTAAAATGACGGACACCGTGATGGAAATTTTGCAGCCCGCAGATTATCATCAATGTGGCCTCCCGGGACAGAGCCGGCAGTCCCATTAGTTTCGTTTTACAGTTCCTAGGACATAAAGATAGAAATCCGAGTGCAGATGTGAATGCAGCCTTATAACAAGCCAGTGATGTGCTGGACATGCTCCACAGGCTTCTATGTGAGTCCGCCATTTTTATGCTTCTATGTATGACAAGATGGAGTTTTCTGCGACTGTGGCATCGCAGCATGTGGCAGTGCTACACCATAGACTGTCATTATAAACATTGTCGTGCGACCTCAGTGTCCCGCGACATATTGCAGTGTAGTTGTGCCCTATGTCGTTGGGTAGCCCTAGCCTAATGGGCTCCTGGGCACCGTCTGCTGCAGGGGGTTTGTGCACTGTGACTTTCCAGGCGGATCAGCTAATGTCACTGCATGTTCAGGGCTACCGCCGAGTGATTCAATAAAGTGATGTATACGTGCGTTGTCAGACAGGCCCCATGGCCGCGTGTGAATGGAATCAGCACATACAAGAAACACCTTCTGTTATCAAGACAATGAAGCTGTATGGGGATGAATGATCGTAGGAGCAGTAGTCGTTCATCTACATATAAATAACACTGAACATGCTGACAATGGTCAAGAATGCCCCATTAGTCTTTTTGCCAGAAGCCACCACGTGGTCGGACCGGCAGAGGGAAGCAGGACCACGTGGTGAGTGATATGACGTCAGCGCAGGTCCTGCAAGAAGAAGAAAGAAGATGATAATGGCTGATACGGTAATTTTTTAAAATTATTTTTTAACCCTCAAGGGACATTTTACTTAGCATTCTGTATTAAAGAATGCTATTATTTTCCATTATAGCCATGGTCAGTATTGACGTCACGCATTGCACCCGCGCGGAAAACTCGCCCGTGTGAAAGGGGCCTTACCTGCTCACCAGCGCTGGGTTCTGGCCCCTTCGCTCCCCACTGCCTCTGCGTGTCGACATCCTGTTTTCCGCAAGTTACATGTCTGCTGCAGCCAATGACTTGCCGTAGCAGTGACATGTCCCCCATGTGTCAAGGGATCTAGTGACATGTCATGTGGGGGACATGTCACCGCTGTGTACTTCCCTCTGCAGGTTTGGACACCTGGGGGGGGGGGGGGGGTCTGCCCAAAAGAACCTATACTTTTTGACAATTCATTTCAATGGGAAGCAGCACTTGCTTTTTTTTTACACTTGTAAAAAAGTATGGAAAAAAGAAGCAGCGTGCCCTATCCTGGGGCAGAATCAGCCCATTGAAATGAATGGAGAGCATCAAAAACAGCTCCATGTATGTCCATGTGTTTTTGTGTGTTTTTCGTGTGTTTTTTGGATACTTTTTGTGTCACGGTGCTCCTACCTGGATTCGGCTAGACCCCAGGCATTGGCTCCAAAGCAATAAATAAGGGGGATTTGAAATCAATAACTTGAGTCCAGACCTTGAGATGAAGTTCAATGGCAGCTTTACTTTGGTAAATGTTTCTCAAAAACGGTTTACAGGCTTTGTTTTGGTTCCAGCAGGCTTTAGCATGAAACTGGCAGGCAAACTCCACTCTGCTACATCTGTTTCTCTCTGACTCTGCTGTAGTGACAAGCTGGCAGTATAACATTTGGCAGTAGGGAACTTTTCTCCTGGCTCCTGAGGCTTCAAGCTTTGGCCTCCATGGCCAGCAGACCTTAAGGTGGTCTGGCTGGCATGGGCATGTCCAGCAGAGACGTGCCCCTGGACACCCTTCCCCTAGCTGGGGGTAAGCTAGACTGTCTAGAACTTCTGCCCCAGCCTTCCTGCACTCACCCACCTTTCTCCAGAGGGAGGGTTAGAATGGAATGGAAGGTTCCATTCTAAGTATACGTAGCTCTGCCGTGTTTGCTGCCACCTGCTAGAAATGCACAGTGTGGAGGACCTGGAATAAATGCATTGGATGACATGAGGTTAGACCAATAAAGACAGTAGCAAGGTGCAGAAGCGGTAACACCACTCCGGGGTGTTACAAAGACATCTCAACTGCAACAAAAACAGCACGGAAAACTTCGCTTTTGGCAGATTCTTCGCTGATTTTTTAAGCATGTTTTTCAAAATCAGTTGTGTGAACTGGCTCAAAATAAAGTCTAAACAGATGTAAAGGTGCTGGTGTGTCTCATGAGCTGTTTTGTAACAGGACCCTTCCCCCACCCCCTATCTCTGAAACCTGAAGACTGAGATAAACATTGGTTGGAGAGCCACTTATCTAACACTCCATAAAGCTGGCTCACTGCATAGCCATGACAGGTTCAGGCTACTTTCACACTAGCGTTCGGGGCTCCGCTTGTGAGCTCCGTTTGAAGGCTCTCACAAGCGGCCCCGAACGCATCCGTACAGCCCCAATGCATTCTGAGTGGATGCGGATCCGCTTAGAATGCATCAGTCTGGCTCCGTTTTGCCTCCGTTCCGCTCAGCAGGCGGACACCTGAACGCTGCTTGCCGCTCAGCCGTGCGGAGCCAAACGGATCCGTCCAGACTTACAATGTAAGTCAATGGGGACGGATCCGTTTGAAGTTGACACAATATGGTGCAATTTAAAATGGATCCGTCCCCCATTGACTTTCAATGCAAAGTCTGACTAACTTTTAGACTTAGATTTTTTTATGAAATATAATGCAGACGGATCCGTTCTGAACGGATACCATCGTTTGCATTATAAGAGCGGATCTGCTCCGAACGCAAGTGTGAAAGTAGCCTCAGACTGCCCAGGCACCGCATGGGTTCAAATAATCTGTAGCCTGATTATACCTAGGCCAGTCCTTGATCAAGATTTCCATCTAAGGGTCCATTCACACGTCCGTATGTGTTCTGCGGATCCGCAAAACACGGACAGCGGCAATGTGCGTTCTGCATTTTGCGGACCACACATCGCCGGCACTCTTATAGAAAATGCCTTTTCTTGCCGCAAATGCGGACAAGAATAGGACATGTTCTATTTTTTTGCGTAACGGAAGTGCGGATCCGGAAGTGCGGATCTGCACATACGGATGCGGACAGCACATTCCGGCCCCATTGAAAATGAATGGGTCCGCACCCTTTCCGCAAAATTGCGGAACGGATGCGGACCCATTTTGCGGACATGTGAATGGACCCTTAGGCTGCGTTCACACGGGCGAGTATTCCGCGCAGGTGCAATGCGGTAGTTGAACGTATTGCACCCGCACTGAATCCTGACCCATTCATTTCTATGGGGCTGTTCAGATGAGCGGTGATTTTCACGCGTCACTTGTGCGTTGCGTGAAAATCGCAGCATGCTCTATATTCTGCGTTTTTCACGCAACGCAGGCCCCATAGAAGTGAATGGGGTTGCGTGAAAATCGCAAGCATCCGCAAGCAAGTGCGGATGCTGTGCGATTTTCACGCATGGTTGCTAGGTGACAGTCTATTCACTGTATTATTTTCCCTTATAACATGGTTATAAGGGAAAATAATAGCATTCTGAAAACAGAATGCATAGTAAGTGATCAGTTGAGGGTTAAAAAAAATTAAAAAAATTAACTCACCTTCTCCGTTTGTTCGCGTAAGTCCCGGTCTCTTCTTTACTTCTCAAAAGATGAACTATGGGCTAAAGGACCTTTGGTGACGTAAGATCACATGCTCCAATCACATGGTCCATCACCGCGGTGGAAGAGAGGACTGTGAGCTTCAGGAGCGGGACAAGGTGAGTAGTTACTGTGTTGTTTTTTGTTTTTTTTTAACACAGAGGGGGCACAGTTGGCATTTCTACTCTGGAGAGGGCACAATGGGCATTGAAAATGTAGAGGGGGCAGAATGGATGTTTCAACTCTGGAGGGGGCACAATGGGCATTTCTACTCTGGAGGGCTCATAATGGGCATTGCTAATGTGAAGGGGGCACAATGGCCATTTCTACTCTGGAGGGGACACTGGGTATTTCTACTCTGGAGGGGGCACAATGGGCATTTCTACTCTGGAGGGCTCATAATGGGCATTGCTAATGTGAAGGGGGCACAATGGCCATTTCTACTCTGGAGGGGACACTGGGCATTTCTACTCTGGAGGGGGCACAATGTGCATTTCTACTATGAAGGGGGCACAATGGGCATTTCTACTATGGAGGGGGCACAGAGGACATTGCTAATGTGAAGGGGGCACAATGGGCATTTCTACTAGGGAGGGGGCATAATTGGCATTTCTACTATGGAGGGGGCAGAGTGCACAGAGGGCATTACTACTCTGAAGGGGGCACAATGGGCATTACTAGCAGAGAGGGAATTACTACTATTAAGGGGCACAATGGGGATTTCTACTATGGAGGGGGCACAGAGGGCATTATCACTGTGAATGGAGCACAATGGGCATTATTACTGTAAAGGGGGCACAATGAGCATTACTACTATTAAGGGGGCACAATGAGCATTACTACTATTAAGGGGGCACAATGTGAATTATTACTATTAAGGAGGCACAATGGGCATTATTACTGTGAAGGGGTTACAATGGGCATTACTACTATTAAGGGGCGTTATTACTGTGAAGGAGGCACAATGGGATTATTAATATAAAGGGGGCACAATGGGGATTATTACTGTGAAGGGGGCACAAAGAGGGCATTACAACTGTGAAGGGGCACAGATAGGGCATTAGAACTGTGAGGGGGCACTTAGGGTATTCATACTCTGTGGGGAGGAACTAAGGAGGCATCGCAATGTGTCAGAGGCACTAAGGAGCATCATAATGTGTGGGGGCACCAAGGGATCTCATACTGTCTAAGGGCCATTAAAGGGTAAACATTATTGTTAGGGCCTCTTTTACACAGGCGTCCCGGATTTGCTCTGGATGCGTCGTGTGTGCATTGCGGGAAAACTGCGCAAGTGCGCACGCAATTTCAGTCAGTTTTGACTGCGATTGCGTTTCATTGTTCAGTTTTTATCGTGTGGGTGCAATGTGTTTTGCACGTGCGTGATAAAAAAACTGAATGTGGTACCCAGATCCTTCTATCTTCATTCAGCAGGACCTGCGTTGACGTCACCGCGCTCACCACGTGATTACGTCATCAAAGGTCCTTTTACAGGTCCTGAAAGAAGAAGAAAGAAGACTATACTGGCTGCGCGAACAAGTGGATAAGGGGAGTTAATTGTTTTTAATTTTTAATCCCTCAATCAACATTTTAGTAAGCATTCTGTATTAAGAATGCTATTATTTCCCCTTTTAACCATGTTATAAGGGAATATAATACAGTGAACTTACTTTAATGGGGTTGCTCATCCCTATCATCTCCTTAGCAACCATGCGTGAAAATCACACCGCATCGGTACTTGCTTGCTTATGCTTGCGATTTTAACGCAGCCCCATTCATTTCTACGGGGCCTGTGTTGTGTGAAAGAATATAGAACCTGCTGCGATTTTTACGCAACGCACAAGTGATGCGTGAAAATCACCGCTCATCTGCACAGCCCCATTGAAGTGAATGGGTCCGGATTCAGTGCGGGTGCAATGGGTTCTCCTCATGCATTGCACCCGCGCGGAAAACTCACCCGTGTGAAAGGGGCCTAACTGTTTTGTCAGCAGAAAGGAGATTAGGTGGCTTGGAGGTGTGGATTATTGTAAAAAATAAAATAAAAATAATGCAGCGCTACACGCCAATGGTGTTGTCCCTCCTTATATATTTTTATGTTTTGCAGCTCGGACCTTCATCCTACAGCAGACTCAGGTATGTGGACCTTTACAAAAAGTACTTGAGTACCCCTGATATAGAGCCATTACTCCTGGGGTGTATATGATACCCAAAGTACACATCAGTGTTCGGTCAGTGATTGTGAGCCCAAACCAGGTGCGGCTCTAAACACAGAACAGGAGCAGATCTTTCCCTTATACCTTATGTCTGTGAAGGCTCCAATCCTGGTTTTGGCTCACAATCACTGATGGAAATCACTGACCAAACACTGACGTGTGAATGAGGCTTAAGGGCACCCATTGACTTAAAAAGGTCTGCATTCTCAGCACAGAGTGCACACGGCCAGTGCCCGTATATTGGGGACCCGTTTGCAGTCTGCAATATGCGCACAGATCCCGTACGTTCATGTGCATGAGACCTAAGTGGGTAAAATAGGGAGCAAAGACAACAGCCTAGGAATGGAATAAAAGGACGGAATATGGAGATATACAGTCGTGGCCAAAAGTTTTGAGAGTTAGATAAATATTGGAAATTGGAAAAGTTGCTGCTTAAGTTTTTATAATAGCAATTTGCATATACTCCAGAATGTTATGAAGAGTGATCAGATGAATTGCATAGTCCTTCTTTGCATATAGAGAAAAGGAAAATTGCAGCTCTCACCTCTAATCACCCTTGTGAAGCACGGAAGATAGGGCTTGAACCCAGCCACGCTTGAAATGTCCAGAAAACAAAGGGTCAATTCCAGCTTCTGACGTATAAAATGGTTTGTTCTTTATTTGGCTTTCAAAATCTAAGATCCAACATACATCACATGGAGAGACACAAAGTAATTGTGACTCTTTTACAACACAATGGTATAACATCCTATCAGAATGCTCCATAAAATTAATGGAAATAATCATTGCACATGAAGAAACCACCTTGAAAGAAACCCATAATGAGATCAAAACACTGCAAGAGGATCTGAAACATCATGAATCAAGTGAAAGTTTTCAAAGCATGGATGCCAAACTGAATGAGAATCTGAACAAGTTGGAGGATATGCTCATTGAGTTTAAACAAAGCAAATTCAATGGTGACCTCCTTGATCACAGCACAGATTCAGTGTACACCTGGTCAAACAACAGAACTCGATCCATACTCCAAAAAATGAATCGTTTCAAATCTAGAGCAAAGCGGAACACAGGTGTGTCGTTTAGCTCTACGGACATGGATTCTGTTGAGTCCAATTCAGATAATGCGGAAGGTGGCACTATTCAATTGGAAGGACTAACACCGTGAGGCACCAGTCATAGAAACCAAGCAAAAAACGCAGGGCGGGGAGAAAACATCGCAAAAAGCAGGCGGTATCCAAGTCGCAGGAAATCGCCGAGGACATACAGGTGATTAACCTCTCCTCAAGGCCCATCTCCCCTACACAGGAGAGGGTTTTGAGGAAGGGTTTTTTCTTTCTCCCCTTCCCGAAATTTTGATCTATACCATACGATCATAGATGTGAATAGACTTGCTAGGAAAATGACGTTAAAAAAACACTTCTCATCTATTAATGAGGACACTAACACTGAAGCAAATTATGGATCAGAATTACACTGCGTGCAGAATTATTAGGCAAATGAGTATTTTGACCACATCATCCTCTTTATGCATGTTGTCTTACTCCAAGCTGTATAGGCTCGAAAGCCTACTACCAATTAAGCATATTAGGTGATGTGCATCTCTGTAATGAGAAGGGGTGTGGTCTAATGACATCAACACCCTATATTAGGTGTGCATAATTATTAGGCAACTTCCTTTCCTTTGGCAAAATGGGTCAAAAGAAGGACTTGACAGGCTCAGAAAAGTCAAAAATAGTGAGATATCTTGCAGAGGGATGCAGCACTCTTAAAATTGCAAAGCTTCTGAAGCGTGATCATCGAACAATCAAGCGTTTCATTCAAAATAGTCAACAGGGTCGCAAGAAGCGTGTGGAAAAACCAAGGCACAAAATAACTGCCCATGAACTGAGAAAAGTCAAGCGTGCAGCTGCCAAGATGCCACTTGCCACCAGTTTGGCCATATTTCAGAGCTGCAACATCACTGGAGTGCCCAAAAGCACAAGGTGTGCAATACTCAGAGACATGGCCAAGGTAAGAAAGGCTGAAAGATGACCACCACTGAACAAGACACACAAGCTGAAACGTCAAGACTGGGCCAAGAAATATCTCAAGACTTTTATGGACTGATGAAATGAGAGTGAGTCTTGATGGGCCAGATGGATGGGCCCGTGGCTGGATTGGTAAAGGGCAGAGAGCTCCAGTCCGACTCAGACGCCAGCAAGGTGGAGGTGGAGTACTGGTTTGGGCTGGTATCATCAAAGATGAGCTTGTGGGGCCTTTTCGGGTTGAGGATGGAGTCAAGCTCAACTCCCAGTCCTACTGCCAGTTTCTGGAAGACACCTTCAAGCAGTGGTACAGGAAGAAGTCTGCATCCTTCAAGAAAAACATGATTTTCATGCAGGACAATGCTCCATCACACGCGTCCAAGTACTCCACAGCGTGGCTGGCAAGAAAGGGTATAAAAGAAGAAAATCTAATGACATGGCCTCCTTGTTCACCTGATCTGAACCCCATTGAGAACCTGTGGTCCATCATCAAATGTGAGATTTACAAGGAGGGAAAACAGTACACCTCTCTGAACAGTGTCTGGGAGGCTGTGGTTGCTGCTGCACGCAATGTTGATGGTGAACAGATCAAAACACTGACAGAATCCATGGATGGCAGGCTTTTGAGTGTCCTTGTAAAGAAAGGTGGCTATATTGGTCACTGATTTGTTTTTGTTTTGTTTTTGAATGTCAGAAATGTATATTTGTGAATGTTGAGATGTTATATTGGTTTCACTGGTAAAAATAAATAATTTAAATGGGTATATATTTGTTTTTTGTTAAGTTGCCTAATAATTATGCACAGTAATAGTCACCTGCACACACAGATATCCCCCTAAAATAGCTAAAACTAAAAACAAACTAAAAACTACTTCCAAAAATATTCAGCTTTGATATTAATGAGTTTTTTATGGTTCATTGAGAACATGGTTGTTGTTCAATAATAAAATTAATCCTCAAAAATACAACTTGCCTAATAATTCTGCACTCCCTGTATATGAATGTAACACACCTCATAATAATATGGCAGAAAATGTATATCCTTGCTTTACTTTTTCTGATTTAGCACAGATCTCCTCACTCCAGGAGGCGTGCAGAGACTCGGACAGGGATTTTGTATGCAATAGATCTGTTACATATAGAACCTCCAACAAGAGTTTCTATCCCATACAGTCCCGATCTGAGGTCCTTGACAGATTCCAGGACTTGGTTCAGAGGGACCTCTGCGCTTTAAAAACCAACACAGATGAAATTTTTTTAAAGAATTATCTCACAAAAGATGAATATAAAGCTTTTGAGGGGTTACAAAATATGCAGGATGTTGTAATACGCAGAGCTGACAAGGGAGGAGCGGTAGTGATCCTAGATAGCGAGTTATATAAAAACCAGATTTTGGATATGCTAAAATGATCCCAGTATCTATCTTGCACTGGATTGCAGCCCCCTCCTCCCATGTCAGAAAATGCTTTGTGAAATTTTGGACAAAGGCCATTTTGTCTAAAAAGGAAACTGAATTCATATATGTGGAATATGCAATTACACCTGTATTCCATGCGCTTCCCAAAATCCATAAACCAGGCTTTCCTCCTCCATTACGTCCGATTGTGGCAGGCATCGTCTCTTACTCCGAAAATTTATCAGAGTGGGCAGATTCCCTGCTACAGCCACTTGTGCCGTTAATACCAGGATATCTGAGGGATACTGGCACAGTATTAGGAAATTTCTTTTCTTTTGATTGGCACATGAATTTTACTTGGGTAACAGCAGATATCTCTGCATTATATACGAACATACCACATCAATCAGCTATTGTTGCTTTAAAATGGTTCCTAGAATGTTATAGCAATTATACCCCAGAGCTGCAGGACTTTTTATGTTTATGTATAGATTTCCTAATGAGCGAAATACTCACCTTCAATCGCAAATATATATATGGCGTGGTGGGAAAGCAGGTTTCTTTTTTCTGACAATAACCCTTATAGGGAGGACATCAAATGGTATGGTCAATTTATTGACGATATGCTGTGGGTATAGCAGGGGGACAAAGAGAGAATAGTAAAATGTATAGAGTACTTAAATAATTGTACTACATCAATAAAACTAACTTTTTCCAGCGATCCGGACAAAATAGTTTTTTTGGATCTATGTCTGGAAGTGGATAAGGGCAATAATAAGGTGGTTACATATACCCACAGGAAGCCCACAGCTGGTAATACTATTCTCTCTGCCTCCTCCTGCCATCCACCACATGTTCTCAACAACATCCTTAAGGGAGAAATGATAAGGGAAAAGAGAAACTGCTCCACCAAGGAACTATTTGAAAGAGAAGTCCAAAATATTGCAGCTAGACTTAAAATGAGAGGATACACCCAAACCAATATAAATAAAGGTATACGTTTTGCCAGATTAAAAGATAGAAAGACTCTTATTTTTTCTAAAGGAAATAATAACAATGAAATAAAGAATGAGAACGAAAATATAAGGAAAGGGAACAAATACAGAAATAAAAATAAAAATTAAATTAAAAATAGGAATAAAAATGTTTTGAACAAAGATGAACCTATCACTTTTACTACCAGCTACAGTAGAGACTATTTTAAGATATGTAAAATCATACGGAAACATCTTCCGGTTCTAAATTTCAATGAGGAATGGAGAAATATAGCATCCACAGGGATAAGGTGTGTAGCGAAAAGAGCCCCCACAGTGGGTCAAAAAATTAGTCCAAGTCTGTTCAGGGATAAAGTTCCCAGAATATGTACTTGGCCTAAAACTAATGGAAACTACAAATGTGGTAGCAAAAAGTGTATCTGCTGTCGACATATGTTCATCTCAAAAGAGGTCCTATCCATGGCTAACAATAAAAAACATATGTTGAAGCAATATATTAATTGCAATACAGACCACGTAGTATATGTCATAACATGTAAAATATGCAGTCTGCAATACGTGGGCTGTACCACAAACGATTTAAAAGTACGTATAAGGAAGCATTTGAGTGATGTCCCTCACTTTATGTCTCGGAATGTTTCAGCGGCAACAATGCATTTTGCCACTGTTCACAAGGGCGACATCTCTGCGTTTTCTGTGCAGGGCGTGGAGGTTGTTTCCGCACCAATTAGAGGAGGTGATCGCAAACAGAAGCTCCTGAGTAGAGAAACATATTGGATGTTTATTCTGGAAACCTGCATACCGAAGGGTCTAAACAGAAAATATGATCTAACATTGCAGTATATGTAGTTCATCAGTGTGTGATTTCAAATGCATGATACTAAATTGTTACCTCCCCGCCCATATGTTCTTGGCTGGATTTCTCACCTAATCCAGGAACACCTGGGCTTGGGATGTGACCTCTAGCCAATTAGAGAAGGAGGAGGAACCTACCTGTGTTGTATATAAGTACTTGTTTTTAGTGCACAATGTATTGTCTTGATGAAGGGCTTAATACTATAGCCCGAAACACGTCACAATTACT
Source organism: Bufo bufo (assembly GCF_905171765.1). NCBI lineage: Eukaryota > Metazoa > Chordata > Amphibia > Anura > Bufonidae > Bufo > Bufo bufo. The sequence goes on from NC_053390.1 coordinate 326,004,164, forward strand.
TTGTGTCTCTCCATGTGATGTATGTTGGATCTTAAATTTTGAAAGCCAAATAAAGAACAAACCATTTTATACGTCAGAAGCTGGAATTGACCCTTTGTTTTCTGGACATAGTACTTCTTTGCCATGAAAATTAACTTAATCCCAAAAAAAACTTTCCACTGCATTTCATTGCTGTCATTAAAGGACCTGCTGAGATCATTTCAGTAATCGTCTTGTTAACTCAGGTGAGAATGTTGACGAGCACAAGGCTGGAGATCATTATGTCAGGCTGATTGGGTTAAAATGGCAGACTTGACATGTTAAAAGGAGGGTGATGCTTGAAATCATTGTTTTTCTATTGTTAACCATGGTGACCTGCAAAGAAACGCATGCAGCCATCATTGCGTTGCATAAAAATGGCTTCACAGGCAAGGATATTGTGGCTACTAAGATTGCACCTCAATCAACAATTTATAGTATCATCAAGAACTTCAAGGAAAGAGGTTCAATTCTTGTTAAGAAGGCTTCAGGAAAGTCCAGCAAGCGCCAGGATCGTCTCCTAAAGAGGATTCAGCTGCGGGATCGGAGTGCCACCAGTGCAGAGCTTGCTCAGGAATGGCAGCAGGCAGGTGTGAGCGCATCTGCACGCACAGTGAGGCGAAGACTTTTGGAAGATGGCCTGGTGTCAAGAAGGGCAGCAAAGAAGCCACTTCTCTGCAAAAAAAAGATCAGGGACAGATTGATCTTCTGTAGAAAGTATGGTGAATGGACTGCTGAGGACTGGGGCAAAGTCATATTCTCCGATGAAGCCTCTTTCTGATTGGGGCATCTGGAAAAAGGCTTGTCCGGAGAAGAAAAGGTGAGCGCTACCATCAGTCCTGTGTCATGCCAACAGTAAAGCATCCTGAGACCATTCATGTGTGGGGTTGCTTCTCATCCAAGGGAGTGGGCTCACTCACAATTTTGCCCAAAAACACAGCCATGAATAAAGAATGGTACCAAAACACCCTCCAACAGCAACTTCTTCCAACAATCCAAAAACAGTTTGGTGAAGAACAATGCATTTTCCAGCACGATGGAGCACTGTGCCATAAGGCAAAAGTGATAACTAAGTGGCTCGTCGACCAAAACGTTGACATTTTGGGTCCATGGCCTGGAAACTCCCCAGATCTTAATCCCATTGAGAACTTGTGGTCAATCCTCAAGAGGCGGGTGGACAAACAAAAACCCACTAATTCTGATAAACTCCAAGAAGTGATTATGAAAGAATGGGTTGCTATCAGTCAGGAATTGGCCCAGAAGTTGATTGAGAGCATGCCCAGTCGAATTGCAGAGGTCCTGAAAAAGAAGGGCCAACACTGCAAATACTGACTCTTTGCATAAATGTCATGTAATTGTCGATAAAATCCTTTGAAACGTATGAAGTGCGTGTAATTATATTTCACTACATCACAGAAACAACTGAAACAAAGATCTAAAAGCAGTTTAGCAGCAAACTTTGTGAAAAATAATATTTTTGTCATTCTCAAAACTTTTGGCCACGACTGTAGATAAATCTTCCATTTCCAAGGCAGATTACCTTAAAGGGAACCTGTCACCAAGTTTATGCTGTTTTATCTGAGGACAACATAACCAGTGACCGAGACCCTGTTTCCAGTAGTGTCTGTTATTTGTGAAGATACCAGAGTATAAACCGTGGAATGCTACGGCATATACCCCCTTATCTGCAGATGAGGAATAACTGAATTCTTGTTGCTGGTTTCTTCCAACAAAATACAGCTGATCACTGAAGGTCCTATCTGCTGTTCACTGAGGAAATGTAACACCCCAGAGTGGCATTACCACTCCTACACCTTGCTTCTATCTGTGTATGCTAATATCACGTCATCTATGCATTTATTTACAGGTCCTTTATAAATGCGCATATCTATTTCTATGCAACTGTTTATGTTCATGTGTAATGTGCCTGGTTTACCAGCAGGTGGCAGCCAACATGGCAGAGCTACAGTTAGATAGAACCCTTCATTCCATTCTAACCCCCCTCTGTGGAGAAGTGGGCGAGTCCGACTTCCTGCAGGAAGGGTGGGGACCAGTTAGAGGTCATTCCTAGCTTACACCAAGCTAGGTGAAGGTGTGCAGGGCCACGTCTCTTCGGGACTCGCCTAAGCCTAAGCCAAGCCAGCCAGAGCACCCTAAGCTCAGCTGGACATGGAGGCTAAAGCTTAGAGCCTCAGAAGCCAGGAAGAAAGTTCCCTGGTATAATTTAAGAGACAGACTACAGAGAGAAGTTGCAGCATACAGCAAAAGCTGAGTCATACGGTCAGCCTATAAGTACAGCAGAGCCAGAGAGCAACAGATGTACCAGAGTTGAGTTTGCCTGCCAGGGTTTTAATTATAATTATTGTTTATTATTAAAGCGCCATTCATTCCATAGCGCTGTACATATGAAAAGGTGTATACATACATAATACAGACAATTGCACTAAGCATAAACAAGACGAGTTACAAACTGGTACAGAAGGAGAGAGGGCCCTGCCCGTGAGGGCTTACAATCTACATGGTATGGGAGAAGGACACAGTAGGTGCGGTGAAGTTGGTTGTGGCGATATAGAGGCAGCAGGGTCAATGGTTGTAGGCTCGTCTGAAGAGGTGGGTTTTCAGGTTTCTTTTGAAGGATTCCACTGTAGGTGAGAGTCTGATATGTTGGGGTAGAGAGTTCCAGAGTATGGGGGATGCACAGGAGAAATCTTGGAGTCGATTGTGGGAAGAGGCGATAAGAGGAGAGGAGAGAAGGAGGTCTTGTGAGGATCGGAGATTGTGGGTGTGGGGATGTATCGGGAAAGTAGCTCAGAGATGTAGGGAGGGGACAGGTTGTGGACGGCCTTGTATGTATTTGTTATTATTTTGAACTGAATTTGCTGGGCAATGGAGAGCCAGTGAAAGGATTGGCAGAGGGGAGAGGCAGAGGAGTAATAGGGTGAGAGGTGGATTAGTCGGGCAGCAGAGTTGAGGATAGATTGGAGGAGTGCGAGAGTGCTAGATGGAATGCCACAGAGGAGAATGAATTAACCCCACCAGAGCGTTTAGCTTGGGGGGAAGCATGGGGGCAATGACACCATAGGTTTTAGGGTTCTGTAGGATCCATGTTTCTTTCCCCTGTTTGTCTTTTCCCGCCCCTTTTTCTATTACAGGTGAATTTACCTCAGAAATTGTCTTACCTGCGGTCTAGAAGATTCTAGCTTTACAAGTGAAGAGCGCAGCTGATTGGTTGCTGCCCGTTGCTGGGGGAGATTTCCAGCCCTCTGATTTGTTGTTTGTTTAGTGGCGGGAATCTGTTCCCCTTTATATTTACAGGTTCGGCAGAGCTGGCTCAGATTTGCCTGAAGAACTGACCAGCGTGGGACATGGAAGAACTCCTGCAGCAGCTGATGAAGAGAGCGGGGTCCGCCGGCGGAGAAGAGTGGCTGCGGAGCTGTTTGAAGATGCCGGCGCCGTTCCTATCAAGCCCACCTGAATTGCTGACATCGCCGCCGAGTTCATCTGTACTGCTGCTGGAGTCCCTGATGTTGTCGCCGCTGGAGTCGCCGCTGCCGCCAGCTGTGGAAGAAGGACCGGTGCCAGCATGTGGAAGCCGTCCGGAGCAGCGCACCACCAGAGGATCCGGCGGCCGTTTCCGGGAGGAGGAGGCTGCAGCGCTACCCATCAAAAGAGCTAAGAGAGCAGAGAGCGCTTGTACTCCTCCCCCGGGGGCGGGGCGTCGGCGTAGCACTAATTGCAGAAGAGCGGCTTCACAGAGTGGCCGGCAGTCCTCCAGGATCAGAGAGTCTGGAGGGCAGAGCGGCAGTTCAGCCTATACAGAAGGTGATCTCACTGGTGGGGAGCGTCATCAGGATGCTGCCAGTGAAGTGCTAGAGCAGGAAGTGGAGCAGCGGATCTTACAGGATGATTTACAGGGGCTGCCTGTTGAGAGGCTCCCACCCCTGCTGGTTGAGCCATCTCCAGGCCCCCTGGGAAGATTACCACACCTATCGTCTGCTGCCTATGGTCCACGCCAGGAAGGGCAGCCAGTGGGTGAGAACATCAATGTTGTCCCTTTGTCTGATTCGTCTGTGTTAAATAGTCTGGTTAAGCTGCTAGCTGAGTTTTCTAGCAGGCATATGGTTCATGCAGCTTCAGATGTCTGGAGCAGTGGTCAAAGTACAGCGGTTATTCCGTCTGGTGTTAGTAATTCTAGTATTGTGGCGCCTGTGTTGGAGAGAGGTGCAGGGGTTAAGGAGACTTGTTTAAAGGAGGCGCTAGCTTGTGAAGTGTCTCCTTTAGGTTATCATCTTAGTGCGACTATGAAAGAGCGTATTTGGCGGATGGAATACGTGGAATTAATGGAGTTATTACCGTCCGCCAAAGATAGAGCGTTTAAGAAGGATGAGAAAATGGAAGATGATAAGAAACGCTTTCCTCCTAGATCATTTAATAATTGGCTCCAGGCATTTTGTGTTTATGCTGCAGTTTTGGGGGAGAAGCACTCTGAGCTGTGTTCAGGTCTTTTCCAACATTTGGATATTGTTATTGAAGCCTACAGGAATTTTGGCGGGATGGCTTGGTTTCAATACGATGAGACATTCCGCCAAAAGTTAGCTGTCCATCCGATCCATCCCTTAAATGGGGTGTGAACTGAAGGACATTGGGCTATGGGTAAATTTAATGTTGCCGCAGAAAGCTATACCGGCGAAGCCGCCGGCGTCGGCTCAGACAGTTATGAGGAAAGGTGTTTGCTTTGCTTATAATGAGGCTACCTGTAAATGGTTGAATAATTGCCGTTTTAAACATGAATGTTCCTTTTGTGGGGGATCCCATCCTATGTCCCGTTGCTTTAAAAGGAACTCCCAGTCAGGCCAGCAGCAGCCAAACGTCAGGGAACAAGTGGCGAAAAGCGTTGAGTCCAGTGAAGTTAACAGAAATGCAACCATGGCTCGCTCTTTATCCAGACCGTCAGAAAGCTGATTTAATTTTTAATGTTTTTTTTTTTTATATGGTTTTTTTTCTGGTATTGGCTGCTGTTGGGTTGAGAACTTAAAATCTGTGAGCTTGCATAAAGAGGTAGTTCATAGGAAGATTCAGAAGGAGCTTGTTTTGGGGAGGATTGAGGGCCCCTTTTTAGAGCCGCCGTTTGCTAATTTTAGGCTCTCTCCTTTGGGCGTTGTGCCAAAGAAGGAGCCTGGAGATTTCAGGTTGATTCATCACCTGTCGTTCCCAGAGAAAAGCTCTTTGAACGATATGGTGGATAAATCTAAGGCCTCTGTTTCATACGCCTCTTTTGATAATGCACTAGCTTTGGTCAGGTCTTTCGGTAAGGATGCCCTGTTAGCTGGCTTTAACTCATTAGGTTTTCATTTTGACGGTTATTTTTATTTTGATAAATGCCTGCCAATGGGTTTTTAGTTGTCCTGTTATTACTTTGAAGCATTTTCTTCTTTTATTCAGTGGGTTGTTGAGTGTGATTTAAGTTTTAATGGTGTGCTTCATTATTTAGATGATTTTTTATTTGTTGGTTCTTCTCATTCTAGTGCTTGTTCAGATTTGTTAAGTAGGTTTTTGGATATTTGTTCTTGTTTTGGGATTCCAGTAGCGGAGGAGAAGACGGTTGGTCCTTGTTGTTGTTTAGAGTTTCTTGGGATAGTTATCGACTCTAGTCGCATGGAATTTCGTCTGTCCGAGGCGAAATTAGAAAAAATTTGGATGTTACTTTTGCTTTTGTTAAGTAAGAAAAAATGTACTCTTAGAGAAATGCAATCTCTTCTTGGGTCTCTTAATTTTGCTTGCAGGGTTATCCCCATAGGTATTTTTCAACTAGGGGTCTTAAGTCTCCTAATTCCCATATTCGGTTGACTAAATGTTTGAAGGAGGATATGGGTGTTTGGTTAGAATTCCTCCAGGAATTTAATGGTTCTAGTTGTTGGCAAGAGGAATTTTTGAGTTCAGACGCTTTGGGTTTATTTACGGATGCGGCCGGTAGCTGTGGATATGGGGCTTTCTGGAATGGTAAATGGTCGGCTGAGAGGTGGCCTGCTTCTTGGGTTGATAATGGACTTACAAGGAATATTGTTCTATTAGAGCTTTTTCCCGTGATTGTTGCTGTTGTTCTTTGGGGCTATAATTTTAAGGATAAGAGGATCTTATTACACACGGATAACAAAGGGGTTTGTTTTGCGGTCAATACTCTTTCGTCCAAATGTGATGTAGTTGTGAAATTATTAAGGCATTTAGTTCTGTTTTGTATGAAGTTTAATATATGAATCAAAGCGAAATATATTGTAGGGTCATCTAATGTGTTGGCTGATTCTTTGTCTCGTTCACAGTTCCTGAGATTCCGGGAATTATCTCCGGAGGCGGACCTGGATGGGAGCCCGTGTCCTCAACATCTGTGGGGTTTGATTTGGGACTGATGTCTGAAGCTATTGAAAGGTCCTTAGCCCCGAGAACATGGGCAGCTTACTCTGCCGCATGGCGGGATTGGTGGTATTTTTTAAATGCTTGCTCAATAGATATTAAAGGGGATGTTTTAAGTTGCGGTGTATTGTTTGTTACTAGCTTATTTAATAGAAAATTGGCGGCTTCATCTGTTGCGAAAGTAGTGGCTGGTGTTTCATTTTTTCAGAAACTGTGGGGTGAGAGGCCGTTATCGTCCTTTTTTCAGATTACGCAGGCATTGAAGGGTTACAAGAAAGGTGTTTGTAAGTTGGATGATAGGAGGCCAATTTCTATCTCTTTACTGGGGGATCTTTGTAAAGTTTTGTGTGACGTCTGTAAGGACCAGGGTGAAGTATTGCTTTTTCGTACAGCTTTTGTGTTAGCCTTTTTTGGGGCTTTTAGGGTTAGTGAGTTGGTTGCGGGCGAGCCGTAATAGTGTGTCAGGTTTGGAGTTTTCTGATGTTGTGGTAATTAACGATAAAGTTGAGATTTTTGTTAGGAGGTCAAAAACTGATCAGTATGGTAGGGGTCAGGTAGTCAGATTACATTCTTGGGTGGGTTCTGATTTTTGTCCGGTTAGATTGGTAAGGTGTCTGTATGAGATTCATCCCGCTAAGTGTGGTTCCTTTTTAATGCACCAGGATTCCTCCCCTCTCACTAAATTTCAGTTTAACGCAATTTTGAAAAAATGTTTGGGTAAGTTGGGGCTTAGTTCTGCAAAATTCTCGTCGCATTCATTTAGGATAGGTGCTGCGACGGAGGCTTCCAGGTTTGGGCTAGATGATTCAGTAGTTAAAAGAATTGGGAGATGGGAATCTAATAGGTTTAAAGTTTATGTTAGACCGGATTTAATGCTACCAGTCTGAATGTTTTTCTATTTTTGCAGGGAGTCAGTTTGTGATTTGGATTGTGGGACATTCATTTGTTTTTTGGGCTCAGAAGCGAGCTGAAAAAAGAATATACTCAGAGAATTTGTCTTTTAATACATCTGAAGTTCTTATTCTTTGGCAGGGTATTAGAGGGATGTGTTGGAAAGGGTTAATGAATGAAATTAATAAGCTTATTAAAAAATGGCCTGTTCCTCATTTGATTATCATTCATCTTGGGGGGAATGATTTAGGTAGGATAAGGACCTGTGAGATATTATGGGTCATGAAGAGGGACCTGGCCTTATTACATCATAGTCTTCCTAGTACTAATTTAGTTTTTTCAGAAATTGTCCCTCGCTTAGTTTGGTCTGGGAGGGATGGTAAATTTATGGAGAAAATCCGAAAAAGAGTGAATAGGGCCCTTGAAAAATTTCTCCCTTTAGTGGGTGGGTTTAGCTATAGGCATACAGACTTGGAGGGTTTTTTGCCTGGCCTTTTTAGATATAGTGGAGAAATGGCTGCTGTGTTGTGGGGGGCCTCGCCTATGTTAGGCGTGGCTTGTGGGGTAGTGTCGCTCAGCTCATGCTGAGTGGATCTTGGTCTTTATATGGTTAATTTATTATTGGTCTTTTGGTATTGGTTATGATGGTATTTTAAAATTTATTTATTTATTTATTTATGGTTCTAAAATATTTTAAGTGACCCTTAATAAAGCTCAGCGGCCATTTCCTCCACTATATTGTTGGTGTCAATTATTTATTAGCGATAAGTTAGTATTAAAGTGTGTCATTTGTCCCCATGAATTAACCCCACCAGAGCGTTTAGCTTGGGGGGAAGCATGGGGGCAATGACACCATAGGTTTTAGGGTTCTGTAGGATCCATGTTTCTTTCCCCTGTTTGTCTTTTCCCGCCCCTTTTTCTATTACAGGTGAATTTACCTCAGAAATTGTCTTACCTGCGGTCTAGAAGATTCTAGCTTTACAAGTGAAGAGCGCAGCTGATTGGTTGCTGCCCGTTGCTGGGGGAGATTTCCAGCCCTCTGATTTGTTGTTTGTTTAGTGGCGGGAATCTGTTCCCCTTTATATTTACAGGTTCGGCAGAGCTGGCTCAGATTTGCCTGAAGAACTGACCAGCGTCCCACCCACCCTTCCCTTATTTTTCGCACTTCACCTGTCGCTGGGCTTTATTAGAGGGGTAGTGTCGCTCAGCTCATGCTGAGTGGATCTTGGTCTTTATATGGTTAATTTATTATTGGTCTTTTGGTATTGGTTATGATGGTATTTTAAAATTAATTTATTTATTTATTTATGGTTGTAAAATATTTTAAGTGACCCTTAATAAAGCTCAGCGGCCATTTCCTCCACTATATTGTTGGTGTCAATTATTTATTAGCGATAAGTTAGTATTAAAGTGTGTCATTTGCCCCCATGTTGCAGTAGTCTAGTAGTTTTAATGCTAAAGCCTGCTGGGACCAAGGCAAAGTTTGAAGATTTTTTTCTGATGAATGTTTACCAAAGTAAAGCTGCTATTCAACTTCATCACAAGGTCTGGACTCAATTATTTCTTTAAACTCCTCAACTATACCCCCCTATTTGCTGTTTCGGAGCCAACGCCTGGGGTCCAGTCGTATCCAGGTAGGAGCACCGTGACACAAAAATTAAGGGACATTGTAGGCCACCCTATACCACTCGGCCATTCCTACACCTGGGTACCAAGCATATTATAGGGCCCTAGGGGGCGACCCATTACAGAAACATTTAAAGGGGTTGTCCGACTTTAAAAACTTTCCCAATGCGACTTAATGTGGTCAAATAAAAAATGCCCTCTACTCACTCATCCCCTGCTGTTTCTTTGAATGCCCTTCCAATCCTCCCCACCAGGATCTGTTCAAATGACTGTAGGGATTATGTGTAGTATTATCCAACTGCCAATCACTGGTGGTATATGGCACAGGACTGCTGAGGCCATTGATTGACTGCTGCAGTGCCCTCTCGTTAGTCACATTTACATGCAGCAATGATCACTGCTCAATAGGGATGAACAGTCGTCGCTATGATCATATGTCCCTCTACTGATTCATTGTTTGTTGGCAGCAGGGCAATGTGCCACTGACAAACAATGGATCAGTCGACATTTGTACAAGCCAATTATTGGGAAGAATTATTTGTGCAAACATCTGCTCCTGAAAATTGGCCCATGCAAAATTGCGATAAGTTTCTTATGTCATCATGTACACAGTACGGTTTACTATATCCTGTGCTACATCCTGTTCTAAAATCAAAGTCATCCTGTGGTTACGTAAGGTTATGTGGGGCACAGGATGCTGCAGGCTTGTTGAAGAACTTGTCCATTATTTTTTTAGCTGAGACTTAGGGCTCATGCACACGAACGTATTTTCTTTCCGCTTCCGTTCCGTTTTTTTTGTGGACCGTATGTGGAACCATTCACTTCAATGGATCTGCAAAAACAACGAAAGGTACTCCGTGTTCATTCCGTTTCTGCATTTACGTTCCACAAAAAAGTAGTGCATGTCCTACTATTGTCCGCAAATCACGGTCTGAGGCACCATTCAATTCAATAGATCAGCAAAAAATACGGAACGCACACGGAACACATCCGTATGTCATCCGTATTTCATCTGTATTTTGCGGATCCATACTGTAGAAATGCTATGCCCAGACCATATTGCTCATGTGTTTGGTGATTAATAAGTTACTGTTTCCGTTTCCAATCCGCAAAAAACTGATCGCATACGGAAACCATACGGATATGTTTTGTGGAATAACAGAACGGAAGAGGACTTAAATCAGAGAAAAAAAAAACTTCAGATACGGAACAACAGATCCGTGAAAAACGGACCGCAAAACAACAACGGTCATGTGCATGAGCCCTTATTCACATGCAAGGTATTAACCCGTAGAGGACCCTCGCCGTACATGTACGGCGCAGATGTCCGTGACTTAAGGACCAGCGCCGTACATGTACGGAGATGCATCCGCTCGTTCCGCGGCAGGGGTCCGGCAGTGACTGATAGCCGGACCCCTGCTGCATGCGCCGGCATCAGTGAAATCACAGATGCCGGCGCATTAACCCTTGATGTGCCGCGGTCAGCACTGACCGCGGCACATGCGATGTCCTTGCGGATATCGGAGCTGTCATCGGGTCCCTGTGCTGCTGTGACGGGGACCTGATGGCATGGGGAAAAAAAGCATCCTTTTCCCAAAATAAAGTAAAAAAAAATTGTAAAAAAATAGGAAAAAAAAGTTGACAAATTAGGTATTGCCATGTCTGTATCGACCGGCTCTATAAAAATATCACATGACCTAACCCCTCAATTGAACACCGTCAAAAAAATAAAATAAAAACGGTGCTAAAAAAAACATTTTTTTTGTCACCTTACATCACTAAAAGTGCACCACCAAGCGATCAAAAAGGCATATTCCCCCCAAAGTAGTACCAATCTAAACATCACCTCATCCTGCAAAAAAAATTATACCCTAACTAAGACAATCACCCAAAAAATAAAAATAAACTATGGCTCTCAGACTATGGAGACACTAAAACATGATTTTTTTGGTTTCAAAAATGCTGTTATTGTGTAAAACTTAAGCATAGAAAAAAGATATATTAGGTATCGCCGCATCCACCTGCTCTATAAACAACCTGCTCTATAAAAATACCACATGACCTAACCCCTCAGGTGAACACCGTAAAAAAATTAACTAAAAACTGTGTCAAAAAAGCCATTTTTTGTCACCTTACATCACAAAAAGTGTAATAGCAAGCGACCAAAAAGTCATATGCACCCCAAAATACTGTCAATCAAACCGTCATCTAATCCCGCAAAAATAATACCCTACCTAAGACAATTGCCCAAAAACTGAAAAAAATATGGAGACACTAAAACATCATTTTTTTGGTTTCAAAAATTATACCATTATGTAAAACTTACATAAATAAAAAAAAGTTGACATATTAGGTACTGCCGCATCCGTAAGAACCTGCTCTATAAAAATATCACATGACCTAACCCCTCAGGTGAACACTAAAAAAAATTAAAAGGTGTCAAAAAAGCCATTTTTTGTCACCTTACATCACAAAAAGTGTAATAGCAAGCGATCAAAAAGTTATATACACCCTAAAATAGTACTAATCAAACTGTCATCTCATCCTGAAAAAAAATTAGCCCCTACACAAGACAGTCGCCCGAAAAATAAAAAAAAACTACGGCTTTCAGAATGTGGAGACACAAAATTTTATATTTTTTTTCAAAAATGCTTAATTATGTAAAACTAAAACAAACAACAAGAAAAAAGTAGTCATATTTGGTATTGTCGCGTCCGTAACAACCTGCTCTATAAAAATACCATATGATCTAACCTGTCAGATGAACGTTGTTAATAACAAAAAATAAAAACAGTGCCAAAACAGCTATTTTATGTTACCTTGCCTCACAAAAAGTGTAATATAGAGCAACCAAAAATCATATGTACCCTAAAATAGTACTAACAAAACTGCTACCTTATCTTGTAGTTTCCAAAATGGGGTCACTTTTTTGGAGTTTCTACTCTAGGGGTGCATCAGGGGGCTTCAAATGGGACATGGGGTCAAAAAACCAGTCCAGCAAAATCTCTCTTCTCCCCCCTCCCTTGTCACTCTCTTCTCCCCCCCTCCCTTGTCACTCTCTTCTCCCCCCCTCCCTTGTCACTCTCTTCTCCCCCCCTCCCTTGTCACTCTCTTCTCCCCCCTCCGTCCCTTGTCACTCTCTTCCCCCTCCCTTGTCACTCTCATTCCCCCTCCCTTGTCACTCTCATTCCCCCCCTCCCTTGTCACTCTCATTTATTCCCGCCCCTCCCTTGTCACTCTCATTTACTCCCCCCCCTTGTCATTCTCTTCTCCCCCCCTCCCTTGTCACTCTTATTCCTCCCCTCCCTTGTCACTCTCTTCTCCCCCCCTCCCTTGTCACTCTCATTCCCCCCCTCCCTTGTCACTCTCATTCCCCCGCTCCTTTGTCACTCTCATCCCCCCTCCCTTGTCACTCTCACCCCCCCTCCCTTGTCACTCTCATTCTTTCCTTCACTCCATTGTCACTCTCATCATTCCCCCCACTCCCTTGTCACTCTCATCATTTCCTCCCCCCCTCTTTTGTCACTCTCATTCCCCCCTCCTTTGTCACTCTCATCCCCCCTCCCTTGTCACTCTCATTTCCCCCCCCACTCCCTTGTCACTCTCATCATTCCCCCACTCCCTTGTCACACTCATTGTCCCCCCCACTCCCTTGTCACTCTCATCATTCCCCCCCCTCCCTTGTCACACTCATTTCCCCCCTCCTTTGTCACTCTCATCCCCCCTCCTTTGTCACTCTCATCCCCCCCTCCCTTGTCACTCTCATTCTTCCCCCCACTCCCTTGTCACTCTCATCATTCCCCCCCTCCCTTATCACTCACCCCCCTCCCTTGTCACACTCATTCCCCCCTCCTTTGTCACTCTCATCCCCCCCTCCCTTGTCACTCTCATTCTCCCCCCCCTCCCTTGTCACTCTCATTCTTCCCCCCACTCCCTTGTCACTCTCATCATTCCCCCCCCCTCCCTTGTCACTCTCATTCCATTTCCCCCCCACCTCTAGTGTAGCGTGTCCGAGCTCTGTTCGGTCCGCGGTACAGGAGCATTTGTTTCCTGTACCCGGCCGGACTGAAAGGAAGTGCACACTAAGTGAGCACTTCCTGTCAGTCCGGCCGGGTACAGGAAACAAAAGCTCCTGTACCGCGGACCGAACAGAGCTCAGCCACGCTACATTAGAGGCGCTTCCCTCCTGTCAGTCCCTCTCTCTGGGCAGTGTGGCAGCCGCCCGGTGCGGGGGAGGGCCCGCCGCCGTACTTTAAAAAAAAAACTTGCGGCAACGCTTTTTTTTTTTAAACCGCGGCTGCCTAGGTCGCCTTACAGGTGGCACCGGCCCTGATCAGGGGGTCTTCAAATGTGACATGGCAGCTTAAAATTATCCCGGTAAAATCTGCTTTTCAAAATCCATATGGCGTTCCTTTCCTTCTGCACAATACCGTGGGCCCTTACAGCAGTTTACGACCACATATGGGGTGTTTCTGTAAACTACAGAATCAGGGCAATAAATAAATAAGTTTTGTTTGGCTGTTAACCCTTGCTTTGTTAGTGTAAAAAAAGTGATTAAAATGGAAAATCTGCCAAAAAAGTGAAATTCTGAAATTTAATCTCCATTTTCCATGAATTCTTGTGGACCACCTAAAGGGTTAACAAAGTTTGTAAAATCAGTTTTGAAAACCTTGAAAGGTGTAGTTTCTAAAATGGGGTCATTTTTGGGTGGTTTGTATTATGTAAGCCTCACAAAGTGACTTCAGACCTGAACTGGTTCTTAAAAAGTGGGTTTTAGAAAATTTCCGAAAAATTTCAAGATTTGCTTCTAAACTTCTAAGCCTTCTAACGTCCCCAAAAAATAAAATGGCATTCACAAAATGATCCAAACATGAAGTAGACATATGGGGAATGTAAAGTAATTATTTTTGGAGGTATTACTATCTATTATAAAAGTAGAGAAATTGAAATTTTAAAATTTTGTTTTTAATTTGGCATTTTTTTTCCAATCAATAAAAAAAATTTTTTACTCAAATTTACCACTGTCATGAAGTACAATATGTGACGAGAAAACAATCTCAGAATGGCTTGGATAAGTAAAAGCGTTTTAAATTTATCACCACATAAAGTGACACATGTCAGATTTGCAAAAAATGGCCTGGTCCTTAAGGTGAAAAATGTCAGGGTCCTGAAGGGGTTAATAAAGTGCCTAGCAGATGAAAACATCACATGATGTTTCTATGAGAGCATTAGGGATGTGCCCTGAGGCTTTGTACAGTGACACCACAGCACACCATTCTGTTCATAGCCACTGGAAATAAGACAGGACTAGCTACATACAGTGGGGGAAATAATTATTTGACCCCTCACTGATTTTGTAAGTTTGTCCAATGACAAAGAAATGAAAAGTCTCAGAACAGTATCATTTCAATGGTAGGTTTATTGTAACAGTGGCAGATAGCACATCAAAAGGAAAATCGAAAAAAAAACTTTAAATAAAAGATAGCAACTGATTTGCATTTCATTGAGTGAAATAAGTATTTGAACCCCTACCAACCATTAAGAGTTCTGGCTCCCACAGAGTGGTTAGACACTTCTACTCAATTAGTCACCCTCATTAAGGACACCTGTCTTAACTAGTCACCTGTATAAAAGACACCTGTCCACAGAATCAATCAATCAAGCAGACTCCAAACTCTCCAACATGGGAAAGACCAAAGAGCTGTCCAAGGATGTCAGAGACAAAATTGTAGACCTGCACAAGGCTGGAATGGGCTACAAAACCATTAGCAAGAAGCTGGGAGAGAAGGTGACAACTGTTGGTGCGATTGTTCGAAAATGGAAGGAGCACAAAATGACCATCAATCGACCTCGCTCTGGGGCTCCACGCAAGATCTCACCTCGTGGGGTGTCAATGGTTCTGAGAAAGGTGAAAAAGCATCCTAGAACTACACGGGAGGAGTTAGTTAATGACCTCAAATTAGCAGGGACCACAGTCACCAAGAAAACCATTGGAAACACATTACACCGCAATGGATTAAAATCCTGCAGGGCTCGCAAGGTCCCCCTGCTCAGGAAGGCACATGTGCAGGCCCGTCTGAAGTTTGCCAATGAACACCTGAATGATTCAGAGAGTGACTGGGAGAAGGTGCTGTGGTCTGATGAGACCAAAATAGAGCTCTTTGGCATTAACTCAACTCGCTGTGTTTGGAGGAAGAAAAATGCTGCCTATGACCCCCAAAACACCGTCCCCACCGTCAAGCATGGGGGTGGAAACATTTTGCTTTGGGGGTGTTTTTCTGCTAAGGGCACAGGACAACTTATTCGCATAAACGGGAAAATGGACGGAGCCATGTATCGTGAAATCCTGAGCGACAACCTCCTTCCCTCTGCCAGGAAACTGAAAATGGGTCGTGGATGGGTGTTCCAGCACGACAATGACCCAAAACATACAGCAAAGGCAACAAAGGAGTGGCTCAAGAAGAAGCACATTAAGGTCATGGAGTGGCCTAGTCAGTCTCCGGACCTTAATCCAATCGAAAACCTATGGAGGGAGCTCAAGCTCAGAGTTGCACAGAGACAGCCTCGAAACCTTAGGGATTTAGAGATGATCTGCAAAGAGGAGTGGACCAACATTCCTCCTAAAATGTGCGCAAACTTGGTCATCAATTACAAGAAACATTTGACCTCTGTGCTTGCAAACAAGGGTTTTTCCACCAAGTATTAAGTCTTTTTTTGTTAGAGGGTTCAAATACTTATTTCACTCAATGAAATGCAAATCAGTTGCTATCTTTTATTTAAAGTTATTTTTTCGATTTTCCTTTTGATGTGCTATCTGCCACTGTTACAATAAACCTACCATTGAAATGATACTGTTCTGAGACTTTTCATTTCTTTGTCATTGGACAAACTTACAAAATCAGTGAGGGGTCAAAATATTATTTCCCCCACTGTATACAATAGGTATTGGAGCGATTTGTGTTTTGTACACAGCACTGTATGTGGCTTTACTGGATATGCAGACTCCCATGATTGCATTGCTGGAACAGGCGCATGCCTCGTCATTAATAAAATGCCTTCTCCGGCAGTCGATGTGCCAAGTTCGGGGCTGCCATCAGTCATTATTTATGCCAGTTTCTGGTGTAAATAATGATGAATGTGCCTAGCCGATGGCCTGACCCAAACCCTGCCTTCTTTTTGGAAATCTGGAGAAGGTGCCGTAAAAATACCAGCATTTAAAAAGTTGCAAAGCCAGGTTTTGCAACTTCTTAACACTAGAAAACGGGCATGGGAGGGGGAATGATAAATTCCCCCCAAATGTCAAGTATTTCCACACAGAGTTTTATGTGGTGGTCTGAAAATTGAGCTCGGAGGTACACATTACCTGGAAAGTGGTCAGGTACTCTTCTCATACTTACCTGCTCCCACTGCAGGATCCCTGGTGGTCCTAAGCTTCCTAACCGCCTTGCTCAGGTCCCCCGCTGTTAACATCAGCTTTGATCATACTGCAGTCAATGACTGGCTGCAGCGATAACCCGCCCCCCTTAAGTCACATGACCAATTGATGTGGCGCAAGGAGGGCAGGTAACAGCTGCAGCCTGTCATCAGCTACAGTGGGGGAAGAAAGGATCTGGAACCCAGCGTTGGGGACCAGGTAAGTATGCTTCCCTTTTGGAGGTCTGAGCAGGAGGGAGGGTTTGCCCAAACAACCTCAAAAGGTAGACAACCTCTTTAATCCTTTGTCACTGCAAACATTTTTAGATTTTTTTTTTTCCTTACCTGTCTTCTGAAAGCCATATTTTTTTTACTTTTCCATTCATGTAGCCATATGATGGCTTGTTTCTTTGCAGTACAAGTATTTATTAACAGCATCATTTAATTTACGATAGCTTGTATTGCAAAATTGGAAAAAAAAAATTGGGGGGATGAAACAGAAAAAACTTCAATTCCACCATTGTTTTCTATTTTTAGAGCGTTCACTATACACTAAAAACCGACATGGTACCTTTATTCTGCAGGTCAATATGATTACATTGATACCAAATTTTTTCAGTCTTTCTTTTAGCTTTTTTTTTTTCTTTTTAAAGAGCTTTGTGTCACCATATTTACACCAATAACATATTTTTAAATTTCTATCTACAGAGATGTGTGATTTTTTTTAGTGGACAAAGTGACAAAAAATTGGGCATTTTTTTTCCTGCTACAGCATTCACTGTGCAATATGAATACTTTTATACTGTATGTTATTAGTTTGAACATTTTCAGAGGCAGGAATACCAATTCTGCAAAACTTTTATTATTTATTTTTACTTGTGAAATGTGTAATATTTAAAGGGGTATTCCCATTGGAGACAATGGGGGCATATCGCTAGGATATGTCCCCATTGTCTGATAGGTGCAAGTTGCAAGTGGTGGTCGGAGCACATAGCCAAGCCACTTTTCGGCTATTTCCAGCGGGCCCATAGAAATGGAAGGCAGCCGCACATCCGCGGTGTGCCCTCCAGGACTTTGAGAGCTGCATTTTCGAGATAGTTGCGGGTCCCAGAGGTGGGACCCGCACCTGTCAGAAATGGGGGCATATCCTAGCGATCTGCCCCCATTGTCTGAGATGGGAATACCCCTTGTACCTGCATACATTCTGGACCTTAAAGGGGTTCTCCGGGCTTTTAATATTGATGACCTATACTCAGGATAGGTCATCAATATCAGATCGGCGGGGGTCGCTTCTGCTATGTCTATGACAAGCAGGAAGAGAGATGGGAGTTTATAGGTTTGATATTATTTTTTTCATGGCTTTAATTTAGTGGTATGTAATATCGGTATACTTATCTGCTTTTTTTATCTTACAAAAAGACAGAAAATGTGTAAAAAATGCTTCCGTATGCCTCTAAATGTATTTCTGTGTTTGTTCTGATTACATGGATACCACATAATTTTTTAGACTAGTATATTATTTAAAATACATTGTTGTATTTTAAATTTAAAAAGAAAATTATATTTTTAAAAATAGAATATGGGCTAAAATTACTTTGTTGATGAAAGCATAAATGCAAAAGAATAGCCCTCTCTAAAGCACACTGTTTGCGTTACTACCAGCAGACACTTTTTCCTGTACCTGGTTCTTTGCCTGGGAGTGTTCCAGAGTAAGGGCTCATGTACACAAATGTATTTTTTTTAATGTTTCCGTTCCATTTTTTCACAGGTCCGTATGCGGAACCATGCACTTCAATGGGCCTGCAAAAAACGGAAATGACTCCATGTGCATTCCTTTTCCGTATGTCCGCATGTCTGTTCAGCCAAAAAATAGAACATGTCCTATTCTTGTCCCCCCTAATAAATTGGAATGTGTAAAGTATGAAAATTTGCAATTTATTCTCCTAGATCTTATATGTTTTTTGTTCGCCCTAGATATGGTTTTTACTTCAATAGTTTACTACTGGATGATAGGTTTCAACGCACAGGTAACTACACAGTCCTGGTCTTGAACAGCAAAAGTGGGGAAAAAAACTTTGTGTTTCAGTGGCAGTTACAGGATGCATAAAGTGATGTTCTGTGAGTCTATTGTTACCTTTCTGTACCAGGCTCTAGTTATCATTTTTATCAAATAAGGACTAATCCTCTTTTCCTCCAATCCTCCCCCCTGCCCAGAAACAATGATTGAGGTGTCCACACCAACAATCATTTTACCCGATGAAAGAGCGTTTCGCTTGTTCGTCGGGTGATCTGCGGCAGCTTTACACAGGCGGATTATTAGTAATCAGCATTCATGTGAACGTTCCTTCTCGATAATTTTCCTGACAATTGGGCAATATAAATGCAGCATAAAGGGGTATTCCGGTTATCCCCTATCCTGTGAGACAACTATCAGATCCTACCCCTGGGACCCCCATCGTTCATGAGAATGGGGGCCCCATAACCCCTTGGAGCCCCCTTAAAATGGACGGAGCGGCTGGTTGGAAAAGCCCCCATACTCGTGATCAGTGGGGGTCCCAGCGGTAGGACCCCCACCGATCTGATAGTTATAACTTAATTTAACATGACTGGAGTAACCTTTTAAGGCTCTTACAAGGAATTTCCCACTTTTCCTCTGAGCCAAGCTCCAAACTTCCTTTTAATCTAAAGAGACATATGAGAGAGCGGATCTCCCACATTTCATGTAAAAAGGGCTTAATTATTTTGGCAAATGCATGAAACATTGACTGCTGGGTATTACTGTCCACTTGTTTTTGGGCTGGTCCTTTTGCTTGTTCTTTGTAACTATAATTCATTCTGTCGATATACAGTATAAAGCTGCAGTAACTATACGATCACCTGGCCTACGATAGTTAATATCTCCAGTGTCATGGATCCTAAACAGGCGTCTGTGTCTTGCAGAGATAAGTAAGCGTGTGATTAATCACTTGATGCAGAGCTATGTGATTTTAGAGTGACTCTTCATGCAACATTTAGCGATGACACTGCTAATTACCCCTCCAGTCTTCAGATGGATTGTGTTTCCTGTTTGAAACAAAGAGTTGGCCATTGCTTGTTGCTTTGTGAGCTTAGTCAGCTTGTGGAGCTTGGGAGTGTATAAGTCATGACCTGAATTTCTTTATGTGGATGAACAAATTGTATGTTTATGGCCCCTACATGTATCTGCTCTGGCGTTTTATGACCACTAAATAAAAACACCATAGAATGGGCATACTTTTTTTCTGTAGCGCTTGTTTTTTATGCCATTTTTACCCCCCAAAACAAATGTGTGGATGACAGGGTTTTTTAGGCATTTTCTAGTGAGACATTTATTAAGACCGGCGAGTGATGCGCCGGTCTTAATCCCCATGCGCTGCCGGTAAATGCCCCTAAGTTATGTAGAAGATAAGGACTCTACGTAACTTTGGCACTTGCTGCCGCCGGCCGTGTGACATGCTATAATCTATGCCAGCTCTCTTGCTGGTGTAGTTCAAGGCCATTTTCCATGTCATAAACTGGCATGAAAAATGAAGAATGAGATGGGCTGACTGGCTTGCCCTCTTCCCCGCCCAAGCCATGCACCCTTTTCCCACCGCTTCGCAAAAGTGGCGTGAGTTTGGTTAAGTAACTGATTTTGTCGCAAAACACCTTTGCAACCTAAATACGCCACAAAAGTGGCATATAACACATAATAAATTACTTCCAAAATGTATTCATGACCCCATTTATGTTTCTGTCTGACCCTTGAAAGTATTTGAGCTCCTCTACTCCCCATTGCCATGCCTTTTACTGCACTACTGCGCCTCTTCTGACAGTACATAGTTCTATACTGGCTTGCTCACTTATCTTTTAAAAGGAAGTTATAGGTGGAGAATGACTCATGAACGTAACTACAAGGTGAAGGTCACCTTCTATGAGAAACAAAACAAGTGACTTAGATTGGAAGAATTATACATGATAATTAAAGAGAACCTGTTACTAGGAGAGACCATAAGGTCAACTTCCAGATATAGGCCCCAATTTACTAACATATCTGCGCCACAAATCTTTCTAAAAAAAAGTGATGCAAAATTAGCGCATCTAGAGTTTCTACACTTTTCCCCCACATTCCGAGGGGAGAATTGGGAACTTAAAGAGGGCCCAGTGTACTATCCTTCAGAACCAAATACCCCAGTGCGGCACAAAATACTTCTCCAGAGGCTGTGGCTCTGTGGTGGCCATCAATAGCTGCCACGTTCTGTCCTCCTCCCCCAATTGTCTCTAATATGGATATGGAGCAGGGTGCTTGGGAGGTAAGATGTGGGCCACAACACTAGGCCAGCCCTACCTTCAGCATGCTTCCTATACTTCTTCTAATAATGACCCCTATTGTTCCCCCAGTAGTATGTACCCGGCCAGCGGCAGTGAAGAGGGCTAGGGTGGCCTTATGGGCATAGGCCTACTGGGAAAATTCCATGTAGGGTCTATGGCCAGTCGACCCCTGCACATGCTTGACAAGCAGTGGGACAGAGCTTCACAGGAAATGGGATGTGGCCTAACATGTGCCATTTCAGTGAAGTGCTGGTGTAAATTTCTGTCTCAAAAATGGTATAGAGTCAGCGAAAAGTGTCTATCCCTGCACCAGATTTATCATCCAGCCTGAGCCCCTGTGCAGGTCTAGGACAGCCTGTCTAGGTTTACACCATCTATAGGATTAGAAAACTTGGGCCACACTGTTACTACTTCCTGAACCCCCTGATGTTGTAGGGCTATTATATAGTATGCCACACAGTTAGGAACATATCAGAAAGCTCCTCCCTCTTCTTCTAGTTTTCTTGTAGGTTTAGCAGTGTTCCTAGGCCTTACATGCCATTAATTCCTTTTTGACTACTGCCCTGTAGTGAACAGCAGGAAAGCGCTGAAAGGGGAGGGAAGGGAGCAGTCACATATGGCATGATTGGCTTCTACACCACCTTCCTACTCTATTGACTCTTTGATCGGGCATTTGTACAGTAATAGCCTGTATGTGGAATTGTCTATTCTAAAGAGGCCTGCATGTTAACAGTACATTATACTGAGGAAGAAGCGGTTAGATATAATCCTGCTGAATGCCTGAAAAATAAAAAAGGATCAATATAAACATTGTAAATAATGTAACTACACGTATATATCCCCTTACTTCAATTGCACTAAAATTAACTACACGCCCTACCTGGAGCTCCCAGAGGAATGACATCATCCCCATTCTGTGTAACTAAGATTAACAAGTCATTGTGCATGTGCCACATTGAAGTAGACAAATCATACACGTGCTGCTTATTGAGCTGTCATTCCTGTGATTCCACTGCATTAAACTGGTAATTAAGAACATTCTATGCAATGCCTAATGCGAATATCCGCTCTGAACACCAGTTGTTTTTCATGTTAAATATGTTGAAAATTCCACCCTAATTGATTTCTTAATTTCCTAGTCAAAAGAGCTATATTTCCCTGCATATATAGTGTTAAATTATAAAATCCTGAGGTCACCACTAAAAAGATCGTAGTAGCTTACTGCATGCTGATTTACTGTATAATGTATATATAAAATACAGCAGGCTCCTGAGCTCCTCCTAGTGGTGGCTGCAAGTAGCTGAGTATTTTCATTTAGCACCAGGGTAATATCTGAAGTCAGGTTTCCTTGAGTCTGGTTTGGAGTATTTTGCACTTAATTTATCCAATGTCGCACATAGTTTCATACATTTTGTGTATCTTTAAACCTAATATTTTGTCTAGTTTTCTACAGCACCCCCTACTGGAGTGTGTTTTGGACTTTTTTTGCAACTTTTTACAAAAGTCGCAGTGATAAATCTGGAGTGAAACTCCTTAACATAGCTAACTTTGCCCAGTTTCATGCTCAATTTTCAAAGCTGGAGTGAGTGGTGTCAGTGAATGATAAGTAATGAACTGTAATATGCATTTGACTGGACAGAGTAAAAAAATGAAGTCAAATTGCTGAAACCTTCCAGATTTGCTATCCAGTGCTGCTTGCTGAGGCATTCTTACAGTCCCAGAATTCCACAAATATGTATAAAGCCTAGAGTATTAAGTGGGAAGGGTCAGGGTGAAGGGTAGGCAGAGGTAGGCAACAGGCTAGGGAGCCATCGCAGTTTTAAACAAAAATACCGTATTTTTCAGACAATAAGATGGGGGAAGTGGCAGTGCGTCTTATAGTCTGAATGCTAATGGGCTCTTCCATTATGGAAGCAGTCATTAGCATGCAGGAGGCAAGTGTAAGTGAGGACAGGGCTGCACTGGCTGTATTTATCTTCCCTGGTCTTCTTCCGGGTACCGCTGTGGTGTCCTGACCGAGCACAGCGGCAGGATGTAGTGCATGTAGACGCGCACTATGACCTGACACTGTACGCTGTCAGGTCAGAGTACACAATGGGACCCAGAAGATGCGATGGAACAGTGTGTCCTGGATCTGAGGCGCCGTCTGGAACAAGCAAGGTAAGTTTATTTTCTTGTTAACGTCTGATCTGAGGTCTGATAGGGGCTGGGGGGTCTGATCAGAGGCTGAGTGGGGCTGGGGGGTACAATCTGAGGCTGATAGGGTCTAATCTGAGGCTGATGGGGACTGGGGGGGGGTCCGATCTAAGGTGTCTGATCTGAGGCTAATGGAGGATGGGGGGGGTCTGATCTGAGGCTGATGAAGTTCTGATCTGAGGTCTGAATGAGAATGGGGATCTAATTTGGGGGTCTGCTCTGAGGGCTGATGGAAATTTTTTTCCTCCTCCAAACTTAGGTGCGTCTATAGTTTGAAAAATACAGTATATATCTGTACTGTTCAATGTTGCCGTTTTTCTCTGCAGCTCCCTAGACTGCTTCCTGCAGGCCTGCCCACCTACTTTACCGCTGAAGCAGGTGGACCTGCCAGGCCCTTTGCATGAATTCTGAGAAGTGAGTTTTTATTGCCATACAACAATGATGCCAATGACCATTCTTTCTCCAGTGTACCTTAAACAGAGCCAGGTTGGTGTGTTGAAGTTAGAGCATAGGGATTAGTCCTTTACACAGTGGATCATGTGGACAAATCCACTCAAACTAAGCTGGGGTACACACACACATACTTGAAGAAAATGGTATCTAATACCTCATAATGTGACCTTAAAGGGAGTCTGTCACCACATTTGAGCATATTAGACTGATCAAATAGCGTTATATGTGCCACCCAGAACTTAAAAACTGTACCTTTGTTGTATCTAATGGAGTTTTCTTTCAGCCAAAAAGATTCTGTAAATGCGCCCTCTCAAGTGCCCAGGGCGGCGTCTCAATCGTCCTAGCCCCAGGCAGCACCTCCTCAACGGCTCATAACCCTGCCCTCCGTGTGCCTCTGCCCGCCCGTTTACTCTCCTCCTCTCTCCTTTTCCACTGCGGCTGCGCGGTCAAATTTGTAGCGCAGTGGAAAAGGAGAGAGGAGGAGAGTAAACGGGCGGGCAGAGGCACACGGAGGGCGGGGTTATGAGCCGTTTTTAAGTTCTGGGTGGCACATATAACGCTATTTGATCAGTCTAATATGCTCAAATGTGGTGACAGACTCCCTTTAAAAGTGTCTTGTACAGGTAGATTATTGTTAAATGAAAGTCAGATACGTTCAGTAGGTGATTTATATGTCCATTATACAAACAAATTAAGGATGAAGACCAGTGAAGCGCTACCCAACGAGGGCTTAAAGCATGGATGCTCACTGAAAACTATATAGATATATAAACCATATATTGTAGATTGTGGGCCCTCACTCCTTCTGTACCAGTCTGTAACTCATCTTGTTCATGCTTAGTGCAGTTGTCTGTATTATGTATGTATGTAAGTACAGTGAGGAACAGAAGTATTTGAACACCCTGCGATTTTGCAAGTTCTCCCACTTAGAAATCATGGAGGGTTCTGAAATTCACATTGTAGGTGCATTCCCATAGCACGCACACTTAATCCAGCTCACCTCCCTGGTCAATTATGCAGTCCCGACTCCTGAAGCCTTGGGGTGTGTCCCCTTTGTGGTCAGCACAAAAATACAAAAGAACGGCTCCGGCTTCACATAGAGGTCCTCTAAAGACCTCTTCTTTATTCACATGTATAATGCTTACAGCAGACACATAGTAAATGGTAGGCATTTACTATTTTTTTATTTTTTTTTTATTTATATTTTTATTAATTTTTAAAACGGAACAAGGGGTAACAGGGTACCAAGGTATGGCACGCAGGCCAAGTCAGAATGCATATGGTGAGCATTGTGAGTACATTATAGTTACAAATGCGTAGAGTGAAATCCATAAAACAAAAACAGTACGTACTGATCAGAAAGAGTTATGGGTATGCAAGGAATTCCAAATCACCTATGTTAGCATGGTATGTTGTATAACCCTTAGGTGTTAGTTACCTTACTAGTCAGATTGAGGGGTGGTAAGGTGTGTGTAGATGGCTGGGTGTAGGACCTATTTTAATTCTAATAACAATAGGAGAGTCATGGCTGTCTAGATGTCAAGTTGGTAAGTGAGACAATTAAAAGATGTAAAGGAGGCACTACTACTCTTGAGGTAACCTGTAGGACGTCCAACAAAGCCATTTTTTGATAAAGATAGTGTGTGTACGATTTTCCCATGAGGAGAGCTCCTCAAACCTGTGAATTTGATCAACCTTCTGCAACCACTGATCTATAGATGGTGTTTGACTTTGTCTCCATAGCCTAGGAAGTACTAGGCGGGCTGCAATCAATAATTGCAGAAAGATGAAGGGTGTGTGTGGGGAATCTTTGTCTTGGTTAAGGGAAAGAAGAGCCAGCTGGGGGGACGGTTTAAAAGAGGTGTGACATATTTTGTTTGCCAAAGAGAAAATTTCAGACCACCAATTAATTATAAGGGGGCATGTCCACCATATATGGAGGAAGGTCCCTCTCTCTCGGAGGCACCTCCAGCACGTGTCCGAATTGGCTTGAGAAAATATTGCATATTTGTCTGGCGTATTGTACCACCTTGTAAGTATTTTATAACCGTTTTCTTGAATTCGGACACAGCGGGAGGCCCTATGAGGGGATTTCAGGATTTTGTCGAGCGAGGCAAAGGGAATGGTGATATTCAAATCAATCTCCCAGTGCTTTATAAAAGCAGGTTTGGCTAGTATAGGCGGTGAGCGAAGCTTGTTATATATTTGCGAGATAATCTTCCGTGGAACTATGGAAAGGGATAACACAAATTCAAACCAAACTAGGGGGCGCATCAGATCGCTCTTGTGTACGTGTTGGTTCAAATAAGCTCTCAGGTATGAAACTGTGAAGCAATCGCATGGGCGTGGAGACAATATCTCGTTTATGGAGTCTGTATCAAGTAAGTTACCTGAATGGTCAAACAGTGATATTAAACCTGTAGTTGAAGTAAGGAGGTTTTGTGAAGTGGCTGTTCTCAGTGCAAAGGGGGCTGTATCGATTACGTCCTTTAATGAGAGAAGTGGGGAAGGGAAGGGAATGGCACAGTGGGAAGATGCCAACCCCTTCCAGGCCCATATGGTTGCTTTGATTATCGGGTAATGAGATAGGGGGCCGGTTAGGACATTTTGGCGGCCTAAAAGGAGAGCTCTGGTTGGCGTGTTCAGAATGTCAATTTCCATTGCTACTACCGCAGAGTGTGGAGGGTGGCGTAGCCAGGCTATGGCCCGTGATAGGAGTATAGCTCTACCATAGAGTTCTGGGTTTGGGAGTCCTATACCCCCATCTTGCCTAGTTTTTTCAAGGAGCGAAGATGCAAGTCTGGATTTCTTCCCATTCCAGATGAAGTTCCTAAATTTCTTTTGTAGTGAGGTATAATAGTGTTTAGGTACGGGAATCGGCAAGACCTGTTGCAGATATGTGAGGCGTGGGATGATTAGAGAGGAAAAGCTCTTTAAGATTGGGACTAATATTTACACCTAAATAAGTGATGGAGGGAGAGGACCAGTTAAAAGGCGAATTCTCCATTAGACGCTGTTTAGTAGCCGAGGGGATTCCTAAGCACAGGACCAGGGATTTATTAGCATTAATCTTAAAGTCTGAGATGGAGCTGTAAAGATTGATGTGGGTTTGTATATGGGGTAAAGAAACTGATGGGTTAGTTGTCATTACAAGTACATCATCGGCGAATGCTGCTATTTTTTGTTCATTGCCTCCCAAGTGAAGACCCTCAATCATCCTGTCTAACCTAATAGTAGATAAGAGTGGTTCCAATGCCAAGATGAACAGGAGGGGGGACAGGGGGCAACCCTGTCTGGTCCCATTTCGTATGTCAAAAGGGGAGGAGAGGGTCCCGTTTACCATAACCTGAGCAGTCGCCCGATCATACATAGTGAATATGGCTTGCACAAAGGGAGCAGGGAGGCCAAAACGAAACAGGGTGTCCTTCAGATATGTCCAATTGACTCTATCAAATGCCTTCTCGGCGTCTGTACTGAGTAGCAGGAATGGGGTAGAGGTGCGATTAGCATGGCATAATGCATTGATCACTTTAGTAGTGTTGTCTTTGCCTTCCCTATTTCGTATAAAGCCCACCTGATCCCCATGTACAAGCTTGGGGAGTAGAATAGCAAGTCTGTTGGCTAACATTTTGGCTAAAAGTTTAAGATCTAAATTTAGGAGGGAGATGGGTCTGTAATTGGGGCATTGTTTAGGGTCTTTTCCTTCTTTGGGGATGAGTGTAATGTGGGCTGAAGTCATGTCTCTAGATAGGGGTATCCCTTTGAGTGCTAGATTGCAAACCTCTAAAAGGTGTGGTAATAGGATATTTTGAAAAGTTTTATAATATGAGGCGGGAAGGCCGTCTGGGCCTGGGCTTTTCCCTTTTGGAATTTGGCTTAAAGCACGACTTAGTTCCGATAGGGTGAAGGGTGATTCTAACTTTTGTTTTTGATCTACGGTGGCGGTGGGGATGTTGGCCGAATCTAGAAAGGACGAAATAGTGGATGCTCTAGTGTCAGGGAGCGTGTTGGTAGGAAGGTTATATAGATTTTCATAGAAAGTGCGAAATTGGGTAGCAATCTGTGTGGCAGAAAAAATCGTTTTACCCTCCGGAGAGGTGAGTTGGTGGATATAGTTTGCTGTTCTTCTGCCTTTGATCCTACTCATAAGGAATTTGGTAGCTTTGTCCCCATGGGCGAAGTATTTGTGTTGGGTGTTCAAATAATATTTGGCCGTTTTGTTTTGTAGTAGGGTTTTGAGTTTTGCTCTGTGTTTTGAGAGCTCCATGAGGTGGGAATCTGAGGGTTTTTTTTTGTGGGAGGTTTCCAGCCTCTGAATATTTTTGAGAGCTTCGTCAATCTCTTTTTCTCTAAGTTTTTTCTGGTGGGAGCTGATGCTAATAAATTGACCTCTGATGTAGGGTTTATGGGCATCCCACAGGGTATTTGCGGATATGTCAGAACATTTATTGAGTGAGAAGTATTCTGTGATTTGTTTGGTTACTAAGTCAATTGTAGGCTGGTAACCTAATAGAGATTAATTTAGCCGCCAATTGAAACTAGTGGGAGTACTATGTGGGGCATTAACCGTTAGAAAGATTGGGGAGTGGTCAGAAAGGTGCAACGAACCTATTGAAGCTTCTTTGCAAAGATGTAGATGTTCTTTAGAAATAAAAAGATAATCGAGACGGTGATAGCTATTGTGCAGGGAGGAGTAGAAAGTGAAGTCAGATGTATCTGGGTGAAGGGACCGCCATGAATCTATCAGGTGGAGATTCCAGAGGTTGTCTCTGAAATTTTTGAGGGATCTGCTAGAGTGTGATGATTTCCGGGAGGAGGTGTCTAATTGTGGGTATAAAGCAATATTTAAATCCCCTCCTAATACTACTATACCTTCTTTGAAGGAGTGAATATGCTGGAGAATATTGGAAAACCAGCGGGATTGATTAGTATTGGGTGCGTACAGGTTAATGAAGGTATAGGTTTGTGGGCCTATTGTGCCTTTCACTAGTAGGAACCTTCCATCGGGATCATGTGATTGACTTACAAACTTAAAGGGGATTTTCCTTTGAAGCCCTATACTGACTCCGCTTGATGCTGCAGAGCTTCCCCCACAGTGGAACCAGTTTGAGTAATGAGAGAACTGCATATTAGGATAATGGTTAAATCTAAAGTGTGTCTCCTGAAGGAACACAACATCGGCCCCAGCCTTCCTTAGGATAGTGAATATTTGGCTTCGCTTGGAAGGAGAATGAAAGCCTTTGACATTATAGGAGGCTATGTGGAGGTCAGCCATGGTGAGTTATGTTTGGAGAAGTACCTTGAGGCCAATGCTGTGTCCCCCAGGAGAACACCCCGCAGAATTCTGATGTCGCAGACGGCTTTCATATGCTTGTTCAGGTAAGGTAGGATTTCACGGTATAAAGGTGACGATGACGGATACCTTGGGAAGAGAACAATAAGGAAAGACATAAACATAACAGTAAAACGTGTGGGCGTACAATCGTACGCTAGTATCGTTGAGGGGAAAACGGTCAAAGGACCAAATAGTGGACCGAGTAGCACGGAAATAAGTATAATGGTACTAACAAACAATAAAGCAATGCGATTGACTGATATAGGAAAAGGGAAAAAAGCATGTTAACCCTCCGGCATTACAATACCAGGTGCGCCAAAGAGAGTCTGGTGTCGTATCGCTTTGCAGAAAAAGGTAAGTGGTGCTGGGGGACTGGAGATCATTCTTTGTTCATGTTTCTTGTGAGAGACTTCTGGGGGTAAGTTGGTTGCCTCTTCTTTTTGATCTTGAGGATTTTGGGGTTCGTTGGACTTCGAATGGTAGTACTTTGGGAAGCTCAGGTAAGTCCCCTAGGTCATGGTATTGCTCCCAGTTCTCAATTTCTATTGCAGGAATGTCCAGCTCCGAGATGATGGGTGCAACGTCAGAGTAGGACGAGATGTTAAACCTCTTGCCAGCGGTGGAGAAGGTAAGTCCAAAAGGAAAGGACCAGCGATACATTACGTTGTTAGACCGGAGCCAGTTGGTCAGGGGCTTTAGGGTTCTCCTCTTCTTAAGGGTGGAAGGAGCTAGGTCTTGGAATATTTCCAGCTTTGCTTCTTCATATGTGAGATCTGTATTGTTGCGGGCTGCGTCCAAAATGGCTGCCTTGACAGGGAAGTTCAAAAACTTGCAGATGATGTCCCTGGGTGGCTCGTTCTGCTTGGGTTTGGGGCGTAGTGCTCTATGAGCGCGTTCAATAGCGATTTCGTGTGGGTAGTCAGACCCCAACAGGGAGTCGCAGATAGACATTATAGTGGGAGCGATCTCGCTTGGCCCTGTGGATTCAGGGATCCCTCTGAATCTTAAATTGTTTCTACGCCCTCTGTTCTCTTGATCTTCTAATGCTTTATGAAGCTCATTAAGATGATCTGTACAACGGCGGAGTGAGGCTGTTACCGCCGATTGGTGGGTCAGAGACGCGGCCTGCTGTGTTTCGAGTGACTCCACTCGTTCTCCCACATGCCTCACCTCCTGCCGGAACGCTGATATCTCGGTGAGGATGGGCTCCATCACTCTACTTAATGCCCGGTCCAGGTATCGTCTGGTAAGCGGCAGGTCTGCATTGGGCTGACGATCCTCATTGTCGCTGTCTCCGTCGGAGTGAGCGGGTGTGCGTTTTGCTGCCTTGGCTTGCTGGGCTGGCGCCATCTTAGGTTCGCGTGCAGCGACTGTAGCGGCTGCCTTTTTGAGAAATTTATCAATTTCTCCACTTGGAATCTGGCTTTTGGGGATCACAGGTTGCTCTCCCAGCCTAGGGTTCCCGATTTTTACCATTATTGCTCGCAGGGGCTAGAAATAGCAGGTGCTGAACTCGGTCACTATAGCGGAGCTGTGAACTAAGCGTCCATCTCAGTTCGGCGCCAACTCCGCCCCCCCGGCATTTACTATTTGATTAGATGTGTGTAGGTGAAGGGTGTCAACCTAATGAAGCAACCAATGATGTTAGTTTTTCCCTCCCCTGTATTTTAGAGAGGTGGGTTTGTGATACATTTAAATTCTTGTGCTTCATTATGTAATGTTGTTACGACTAAGGACTAAGTTCCGAAACGCGTCAACAAATCTTGTATACCAGGTGGATGTGTCTGCTGTAAGCATTATACATGTGAATAAAGAAGAAGTTTTTAGATGACCTGTATGTGAATCCGGAGCCGTTCTTTTGTATTTTTGTGCTAGGTGCATTCCCACTCTGAGAGACAGAATTAAAAAAAAAAACAGGAAATCACATTGTATGATTTTAAAGAATTTATTTGTCTTGCACTGCTGAACATAAGTATTTAAACACCTGAGAAAATCAGTGTTAATATTTAGTACAGAAGACTTTGTTTGCAATTACAGAGGTCAAACGTTTCCTGAAGTTCTTGACCAGGCTTGCACACACTGCAACAGGGATTTTGGCCCACTCCTCCACACAGATCTCCTCTAGATCTGTCAGGTTTCGGGGCTGTCGCTGAGCAACACAGAGTTTCAGCTCCCTCCAAAGATGTTCTATTGGATTTAGGTCTGGAGACTGGCTAGGCCACTCCAGAACCTTGATATGCTTCTTACTGAGCCACTCCTTGGTTATCCTGGCTGTGTGCTTCGGGTCGTTGTCATGTTGGAAGACCCAGCCACGACCCATCTTCAGTGCTCTGACTAAGGCAAGGAGGTTGTTGCTCAAAATCTCACAATAAATGGCCCCATTCATCTTCTCCTTAATACAGTGCAGTCGACCTGTCTCTTTCGCAGAAAAGCACCCCCAAAGCATGATGTTACCACCCCCATGCTTCACAGTAGGGATGGTGTTCTTGGGATGCAACTCATCCTTCTTTTTCCTCCAAACACGACGAGTGAAGTTTAGACCAAAAAGTTCTACTTTGGTCTCATCTGAACACATGACTTTCTCCCATGTCTCCTCTGGATGAGGATTGTAAGTGGGAGAACTTGCAAAATCGCAGTGTGTTCAAATACTTCTGTTCCTCACTGTATGTATACCCCTTATCATATGTACAGCACCATGGAATGAATGGCACTTTAATAAATAAATAATATATATATCTATATACAGTAACTAAAACATGTATCATCTTTAACACCAGAAGGATACACATTACACACACTGCAGGAGATACACATTGTACACTATGTAGCATAATACTACAGGAGTAAAAGGTAAAAACAAAACTCTATACATAGAAAAGCCTGAGGCATCAGAAATGCCATGTACAGACAGGAGTGTGTATGTCAGCAGAATAGTCACTGTCACATGATCTAGTGTACCCTGATTGCGCGCTGCTTACGTGAAATCTTACTGGTAAGAACATGCAGAATCTTCATATGATACTTTGTATTTTCTTCCTCTTTTTGGCATTCCCTGACTGACTCGCTCATCCTCATTGGAGGCAGTGAAGACTAAAGCTGCCCATACACATAGCATCTCATCGTTGTAAAAACTGTTGTCTGATGAAAAAGTGTGGTTTTTTTCGGCAGGTTGTAGGCTGAATCGATGAGTGTATGGCATCATTATGGGTTTTTGTTCACTACTTTACACAATCCAGTTTTTTTGGTACAGAGGAGCTGTCACCTCTCCTGACATGTCAGTTTCGGTAACTACTTGCATTCCCCATGCAATAACAACACTGGAGCATCTTTTCTTGTAACTATATGTCGGGCTGTTCCTACATTATTCCTGCTGGAAGTTAATGAATAAAGGTGCAGCTGGGTGTTACCAGTTGCGGTGCCTCCATGCACACTCTGACACTGGCAGCACTGATTGGACAGTGTCAGACTGTGCAGGGACACACCCCTAACTGGTAACACCTAGTTGTTCATGTATTCATAAACTTCTATTAGGAAAAATAGAGGAATGGTACAACACAGTGTCATAAGAATAGATTCTCCAGAATTGTCCCTTCATGGTGGAATACAATTCTTTACTAAAACAGATATGCCAGGAAAGGTGGCAGGCCCCCATTAAATCAAACACAGTACAGATAGCACACTTTATTTAGGACTGAATCCCAAAAGAACAGAGCATTTTAATGGTATTTTAACATGTGGCATATTTACATATTTGGGGTTTCCCTCCACCAGGTATTACCAGCTCAGCCAGTAATTAATACCAGCAGCCTGGCACCGGTATTACATTTCTTTCTGTGTTCTGGAGTATAGGCACAACTTCTGAGTACACAGGGACCAGGACAGTGGAGGGATGTGGTAACTGTGTATGCAGTCCATGGACTAGGACTAGTTACGCTTGGAGCAGTGCAACAAGCAATGTATCATCTTTGAGTATTTTCCTGTGTAGGGATTTCTAGGGACCGGGTAGCACTAGGTTCGGGAACAGGGAACCTCCACCATAAGGGGGTCGCCCTGGGCATAGCAGACCTCTAGGGCCTCTAGGGGAAGTTCTTTCCTTTCTTCAACCCTGTAATCCCTTCGGGCTAGAAATTTCTCCCCTTACCCGCATTTGAGTGTTTACGCTGTCACCATGTTTGTTTTTCGTCTTGGGGGTTACCACTCCCCCACTGATTAATTTCAGTAATTGTAGTTTATCACTGTTGGTATATACATACCTATACCCGCTTAAACATTAAATAAAGGTAATTTTAAAAAGTCACTCTTTTCATATATGCTACTTACTTCTAGAACTATTGTGACAAAGCATCTTCTAAGAAAACTTTTAATGCTGATAGTAATTTCAACAAGCAATGTACCTTTACTACAGCCTATTGTGTGTTAACTAAACCACCTTGGTCGCTTAATCCCTTGTGCCATCCCTGGACTGTGTTAGGAGGAGAAAACTGTGGGCTGTCGGTCAGTACTCAGAGAAGGAATCTGCGCAGCACAACGATCAGCATGAGCCTCTGCATAACCATATATACGGAGTCATCATGTTGTAAGGTGGAGTTTACGCATGCATAAAAATGAAATATACCTTAGTGTGAGTTCACATCACCATTTAATTTTCCGTTCAGAGATCAGTTATTTTTGATGAGAGAAAAAGTACTACAAGTAGGACTTATTCTCCCATCAAATCTCCCTTAGAAGTGAACCTGACAACATGAAAATGCAATGGAATCTGTAGGCAGCACATAATAAAGCAGTAGAAGCTGAGCAGATTGATAGTTTTATGGGGAAATATTCAGTATAACTTGTATTTCATTCATTTAAATCTCTGCTCTTTCTATACTTAGGAGTCCAGTGGGCGGTATTATTCAGTGACTGCCAGCTATATCTATTGCACAGTTATACAGGGATAGCTGTCCATTACTGATTAGCGGATTACACTGCCTCTTCATGTCCCTGGGTTTGCTTTATGTCTATGTTTTTTTTAAGTAATAAACTCTAACAAAGTGACTGCAGGGGAGAAAAACAAACCTTCCTCAGTGCACCCCTGACCCACGCCTGGGGAATAGCGAAATAGGGACAAATGGTGCCACAAAATGTTGCAGAAGTGACAGCCATAGCACCTCCATAATGATGAAAATGACACCTTCCAAAGCAGGCACAGCTTCAGGCTTGTTCACATCTGTTTGGGGCCTTCACTGCAGATTCCGTCAAAAAGACCAGACAAAAAAGTTCTGCGCATGCGGGACTTTTTAGTCTGGTTAAGAAGCAGAAAGTAGTCTATGAAGTCTGTTCAGCATCCTTTTATCAATGAGGTGCCGGCACTTCAATTACTTTTGTTGTTCTGCTCCTCTAGTAGAGCAGAACAATGGAAACATATAGCGGTGGTGTGAACTCATCCTAACAGAGTCAGCGATATGACCCTATAATAATAGCAGCTCCCCAAAAACAATGACAGCACCACATCTGGAAAAGTAAAAGGTCTTACAAGCAATGATGAATTCACACACCTACAGTATGAGACAATACAGATGTATCCTGTACACCCAGGGTTGTAAGGTGTCAGGTTGGACGTCAGTACTCCAAGCCTACTAAATTCAACATGTCCTCCAGCCACAGACCCGCCTCTGAGAAGGCTCCAATGGGACCAAAACGTCTAGTACTAATTTGGTGTCTGCTACTACTGTAACTGGCTGGATGTACTTTGCATGAATAAGCCACTGGAATGAAATTGCACATCTTTTTTGAGGGTCATGTAACTTTCTTTGGACAATGTGACGGGCTATTCTCAGCCAAAGAATCAAATATTTTTTATTTATTTTTTATAATAAACCCTTTTTACCCACCTAGCCACTATTTTTGGTGAAATAAGAGGCAACACTATTTGTCTTCCAAACTTTCTGCAGCAGAAACTTTTCCATATAACTGGATGGGGTGTATAAAAATCCCATGCACATTCTGTAGAAACAACCCCATTCACATGGATGAAACATATTTGGTGCAGTTACTGCATGGATCCCTCACAAAGCCACAGCAGGAGCCTAAATGGAGCTAATCCTAGAGTGGGTCCAAATGAAAACTCACGGTAAAACCATAGCACAGCTCAGTGGTTCCTGTCATGGGATACATGGAGGATTTTGTCACAGACAAAATCCTCCATGTGAACCCCCCCAAAGGGATATATGAGCCTCTCAGACAAAGCAAGCCTGAGGAGAGGAGGAGATGCTGTGAACTTGCGAGAACACGGACCTGTGTGTATCAGGTTGTATGAACTGCATTGTTTACCATATTTTTGCTCGATAAGACACAATTCTTTTCCCCCCAAAAGTAGGGGAAATTATAGTGTGTCCTATGAAGCGAATATTAATGACAACTTCCATTGCAAAATTTGAAGATCTGATGAGGAATGGGGGTCTGATCTGAGATCTGATGAAAATTGGGGGTCTGATCTGAGGTCTGATGAGGATTGGGTATCTGATTTGAAATACATTATGTTTTGCAGTTGGTGGCAGGTATTACACCAGCACTGTCAGCTAGGAGCAATGCATGTTCAGTTAGTGCCGGAGAGGCCTAGGTTTTCATTTTGCTTGTTTTTTTATGTTATATTAACCTGATAGTGTTAATATAATAAATGATAACAAAACAGGCTGTGGTCAGTTGCAACCAAGCTGCCATTGAACTGCCACGTTATTGTGTGCCTGCTATGGAGTGCCATCTGCCCCAGGAGATGACCATCCTGCTACAGTGCTGACCATAATTATTCATACCCCTGGCAAATTTTGACTTAAAGTTACTTTTATTCCATCAGCAAGTAATTTTTTGACGGGAAATGACATAGGTGTTTCCCAAAAGATAATAAGACAATGTACAAGAGGCATTATTGTGGAAAAAAAACATTTCTCAGCTTTTATTTACATTTGAGCAAAAAATACAAGATGTTCTGCACTGTGGAAAATCTCAGAGGATGTGGTCGGAAGCCAAAAGTGACACCTGTGCTGGCCAGGAGGATAGTTAGAGAGGTGAAAAAGAATCACCACCAAGGCCATCCTGGTGAATCTGGGCTCTGCTGGTGGCAATGTCTCAAGGCAGACAATCCAACGGACACTGCACACTGCTGGGTTCCACTTCTCCAGATAAGGCACACAAAAGCTCGCTTGGCCTTTGCAAAAGCTCATCTGGACAAAGAAGAAGACTTCTGGTCTTCTGTGTTATGGTCAGATGAAACAAAAATTGAATTGTTTGGTCACAATGATGTTTCCTTCATTTGGCGTAAAAAAGGAGAAGCCTTCAACCCAAAGAACACCATCCCCACTGTCAAACATGGTGGTGGGAACCTAATGCTTTGGGGGTGTTTTTCAGCCAATGGACCAGGGAACCTAATCACAGTAAACGGCACCATGAAAAAAGAGCAATACATGAGGATTCTCAACGACAACATCAGGCAGTCTGCAGAGAAACTTGGCCTTGGGCACCAGTGGACATTTCAGCATGACAATGACCCAAAACACACAGCAAAAGTGGTGAAGAAATGGTTATCAGACAACATTAACGTTTTGGAGTGGTCCAGCCAGAGTCCAGACTTGAATCTAATTCAGAATCTGTGGAGGGAGCTAAAGATCAGGGTGATGGAAGACCCTCCAACCTGAAAGATTTGGAGCTCATTGCTAAAGATGAATGGGCAAAAATACCTGTGGAGACATGCAAAAAGCTGGTCTGCAATTATAGGAAGCGTTTGATTGCTGTAATAGCCAAAAAAAGGCTTTTCTATTGATTATTGAGAAGGGTATGAATAATTTTGGACTGGACACTTTTTGCTCAAATGTAAATAAAAGCGGAGATGTTTTTTTTCCACAATAATGCCTCTTGTACATCGTCTTATTATCTTTTGGGAGACACCTATGTCATTTCCCGTCAAAAAATTACTTGCTGGTTGAAATAAAATTGAATGATTTCTTTTTGAATTATAATTTTTTTTTGTGTAATAAGGGTTTATTGGCTTTTATTATTGAAACATTAAAAGTTATGTTTTAGAAAAAGTGGTTGAATAAAAGTAACTTTAAGTCAAAATTTGCCAGGTGTATGAATAATTATGGGCAGCACTGTACCTAATCCCTTACAGAATGTACCCTTAAAGGGGTATTCCGGTTGTTTGAAGTTACCCTTTATCCACAGGATAGGGATAGCTATTAGATTGGGATGTCCTACTGCTGGGACTCACATCAATCATGATAAGGGGGGCCCCATACCCCCTGCAGCCACCTGAAATTAGTGGAGCGGCAGATCGGGCATGTGTGCGGCTGCTACATTCATTACTGTGGGAATTCCGGAGTAAGGGTACTTTCACACTAGCGTTTATGTTTTCCGGTATTGAGTTCCGTCATAGAGGCTCAATACTGGAAAAAAATGCTTCCGTTTTGTCTCCATTCATTATCAATGGGGACAAAACTGAACTAAACAGAACAGAATGCTCCAAAATGCATTCTATTCCGTTTAGTTGCGTTCCCAGACCGGAGAGCAAACCGCAACATGTTGTAGTTTGCTTTCCGTCCTGGGATGTGGAGCAAGACAGATATGTTAAGGAAATCTACAAGATTAGGCAGAGAGAGGCCAAGCAAGTTATAAGAACTTCTAAAGCGCAGGCAGAAGAAAAACTAGCTCAGTCTATGAAAAAAGGGGATAAGACATTCTTCAGATATATAAATGAAAAAAGGAAATTAAAACAAGGAATAACTAAATTAAAAACAAAGGACGGAAGGTATGTAGAAGAGAATAAAGGGCTAGCCGACTGCCTTAATGAATACTTCTGTTCAGTTTTTACAAAAGAAAAAGGAGAAGGACCTCCACTAGAAAGAATGACTATTAAATCGTTTGATGCATGTATCTTTACAGAGGAAGATGTTCTAAGTTTGCTGTCTAAGGTGAAGACAGATAAGTCACAGGGGCCTGATGAGATACACCCAAAATTATTAAAAGAGCTTAGTGGTGAGCTGGCAAAACCGTTAACAGATTTATTTAACCAATCATTAGTAACAGGAGTCGTCCCGGAAGATTGGAAATTGGCAAATGTCGTGCCCATTCACAAGAAAGGTAGTAGGGAGGAATCGAGCAACTATAGACCAGTGAGTCTGACATCAATAGTAGGCAAATTAATGGAAACCCTATTAAAGGATAGGATTGTGGAACATCTAAAATCCCATGGATTGCAAGATGAAAAACAACATGGGTTTACTTCAGGGAGATCATGTCAAACAAATCTTATAGATTTTTTTGACTGGGTGAATAAAATAATAGACGGTGGAGGTGCAGTAGACATCGCATATCTAGATTTTAGTAAGGCTTTTGACACTGTCCCACATAGAAGACTTATCAATAAACTGCAGTCATTGAGCATGGACTCCCATATTGTTGAGTGGATTAGGCAGTGGCTGAGTGACAGACAACAGAGGGTTGTAGTCAATGGAGAACATTCAAAACAAGGTAATGTTACCAGTGGGGTTCCACAGGGATCTGTACTGGGACCGATTTTGTTTAATATCTTCATAAGTGATATTGCAAAAGGCCTCGCTGGTAAGGTTTGTCTTTTTGCTGATGACACAAAGATATGTAACAGGGTTGATGTTCCTGGAGGGAAACGACAAATGGAAAAGGATTTAGGAAAACTAGAAGAATGGTCAGAACTCTGGAAACTGAAATTTAATGTGGATAAGTGCAAGATAATGCACCTGGGGCGTAAAAACCCAAGGGCAGAATATAGAATATTTGACACAGTCCTGACCTCAGTATCTGAGGAAAGGGATTTAGGAGTAATTATTTCAGAAGACTTAAAGGTGGGAAGACAATGTAATAGAGCAGCACGAAATGCCAGCAGAATGCTTGGATGTATAGGGAGAGGTATAAGCAGTAGAAAGAGTGAAGTGCTTATGCCGCTGTACAGAACACTGGTGAGACCTCACTTGGAGTATTGTGCGCAGTACTGGAGGCCATATCTCCAGAAGGATATAGATACTCTAGAGAGAGTTCAGAGAAGAGCTACTAAACTAGTACATGGATTGCAGGATAAAACTTACCAGGAAAGGTTAGAGGACCTTAATATGTATAGCTTGGAAGAAAGAAGAGACAGAGGGGATATGATAGAAACTTTTAAATACATAAAGGGAATCAACTCGGTAAAGGAAGAGAGCATATTTAAAAGAAGAAAAACTACCACAAGAGGACACAGTTTTAAATTAGAGGGGCAAAGGTTTAAAAGTAATATCAGGAAGTATTACTTTACTGAGAGAGTAGTGGATGCATGGAATAGCCTTCCTGCAGAAGTGGTAGCTGCAAATACAGTGAAGGGGTTTAAGCATGCATGGGATAGGCATAAGGCCATCCTTCATATAAGATAGGGCCGGGGGCTATCCATAGTATTCAGTATATTGGGCAGACTAGATGGGCCAAATGGTTCTTATCTGCCGACACATTCTATGTTTCTATGTTTCTAGATCCGGCATTAACGCCAATGCAAGTCAATGGGGATCAGTTTTCTCTGCCACAATCTGCCACAATAGAAAACGGATCCGTCCCCCATGGACTTTCAATGGGGTAATGCCGGATCTGTCTTGGCAATGTTAAAGATATGTTAAAGATAATACAACTGGATCCGTTCATAACGGATGCAGACGGTTGTATTATCAGTAACCGAAGCTAGTGTGAAAGTAGCCTTAGCCTGTACTCTGCTATGTCCAGAACTCCCATAGAAATGAATGGAGTGGCCACGCGCATGTGCGACCAGCCGCTCTGTTGATTTCAGGGGGGCGGCAGGGGGTATGGGGCCCCCGTTCTCAGGATTGTGGGGGTTCCATTGGTAGTATCCCCACCAATCTAATAGTTATCCCTTATCCAGTGGAAAGGGGATAAAGTGACATAACTGGAATACCGCTTTATGCTTTTCTTTCTTAACTTCACTGTGTGAGCCTGTCCTGAAATGATCAAAAGTTCATCCCAGAATGATCACAAGCTGTAGGTAGAGGCAGCACAAAGACATATTTCCCACCTATATACTTCTGTGACCCACCATACTGTAATGTGTTTGCTTTCACATTTATCTGTATTCTGTATGTTGCCCTGAAAAGAATAATGGCCAGCATTAACATGTACATTAGCCTAAAAGGATTTACCAAGGATTTTTCATACTGATGACCTATCCTCCGAACCGCCTCCGATCAACTGTTTGTGAAGGCAGCGGCGTTCCTGTGAGTGCCGCGGCCTTCTCCGCGCTTACCAAGCACAGCACCGTACATAGTTTTGCCAACTTTCCCAACAAAAAATACCCGGCAAGTTAAAGGCTCATGCACACTATGTAAAAAAAAGGATCTGCAAAAAATACGGATTACGTCCGTGTGCAATAATAGGACATGTTCTATTTTTTGGCGGAACGGAAATACGGAAACAGAATGCTCACGGAGTAGACCCATTGAAATGAATGGTTCTGTATACGGTCCACAAAAAAAAAAAAGCAAAGGACACGGAAAGAATATACGTTCGTGTGCATGAGCTCTAAATCACATCTCAAAGGGTGGGGTGTGTGTTGTTGTGGGGGCGTGGCTTAACACGGGATGTCATACTGTGTCTCCTAGTAATATTAATGCCTCCATTAGTGCCCCCCACTAATATTAATGCCTCCATTAGTGCCCCCCAGAATTAATAGTGCCCCCATTAGTGCCTTCAGTAATAGTAATACCCCCAGTAGTACCCCCCAGAATTAATAATGCCCCCATTTGTGCCCCCAGTAATAGTAATGCCCCTATTAGCGCCCCCCTGAATATTGCCCCATTAGTGTCCCCTGTAATAGTAATGCCCCCATTATTGCCTCCAATAATAGTAATGCCCCACATTAGTGCCCCCAGTAATAGTAATGCCCCCATTAGTGTGCCCCAGTAATAGTAATGCCCCACATTATTGCCCCCCAGTAATAGTAATGCCCCCACACTAGCTGCTGACTGAAAGCTCAGGACAGGACCTGCGCTCCAGCGTGATGACGTCTCGCAGGTCCTGTCCTGCACATCCAGCCAGCAGCGAGTGTTCACCACAGCGTGAGCAAATGGAGGACGTGAGTTATTTTTCTTTTTTTAACACAAGTTAGGGGGAGGTAAAGGGTGTACTAAAGAGCGCTCCACAATGGAAGTGCTCATTAGTAACAGTCCATACAGGAAAATAGAAAAAAAATTACCGGCACCGGCAGGGCCACTAAAATATTGGCCTGGTTGGTTAGATACCGGATAGGTGGCAACCCTAGCTGTACATTGTATAGCGGCTGTGCTCAGTATCGCGCTCAGCCCCATTCACTTCTATGGGGCTTAACTGTACCTAGGCCATGTGACCGATGTACACAGGGGCGTAGCTATAGGGGAAGTGGCTACCTTGGGGCCTGAACTCAGAAGAGGCCCACCCAGGATGAGGACTAAAAGATTTTATTGTCAGGGCCCCCTTAACAGGATTATACAATGACATTTTATACACTGACACTGTAGTAAATGGACAGAGCAGCTGCCAGGCCCGTCTGATAAAGTGATCTTGACAAGCCACTGGATTGGGTGTTGCATGGGAGGAGTGGGCCCATTAAAAAATTTCGCTGTGGGGGCCAGTCATTTCTTATGCCACTGGATGAACGTGTTGTCACTGGCTAACAGCTGGTCAGTGGGGATCCCAGGGGTCGGACCCCGAATGCTCAGATACTGATGACCTATTTGGAGGCTAGGTCATCGTTATTAAAGGGAGTCTGTCACCACTATATGACCATATACAGCACTTACATGGCGCTGTAGCACACCTATACATGATTCTAATGGTACCTTTGTTATTTTTTTTAGACATCCAGAAGCAGGAAAAACGACGTTTATTTCATATGCAAATGAGCACTCGCAAGTGCCCAGGGGCGGTGTTCAGTGGGTAGGTGCCCAGGCTGCTCTGCCTTTTTAACCGTTACTCCTCCCCCAGCCTCTTCCTTTGCCCGCCCTCCTATTCCCTTGTATCATCCCTAGGTCGGGCCGAGATCCCGCACCTGCGCACTGCTTCGCCGGGCCAGGGCATGCACACTGCAATGCCCATTTTGGGTACAGCATCCATTCAACTAGTGCGCATGCACCAGTCGGCGAAGCAGTGCGCAGGCGCGGGATCTCGACCTAGGGATAATACAAGGGAATAGGAAGGCGGGCAAAGGAAGAGGCTGGGGGAGGAGTAACGGGCAGGGTAAAAGGCAAAGCAGCCTGGGCACCTACACACTGAACGCCGCCCCTGGGCACTTGCTCATTTGCATATGAAATAAACATCGTTTCTCCTGCTTCTGGATGTCTAAAGAATATAACAAAGGTACCATTAGAATCATGTATAGTATAGGTGTGCTACAGCGCCATGTAAGTGCTGTATATGGTCATATAGTGGTGACA
Source organism: Bufo bufo (assembly GCF_905171765.1). Lineage (NCBI taxonomy): Eukaryota > Metazoa > Chordata > Amphibia > Anura > Bufonidae > Bufo > Bufo bufo. The sequence continues at coordinate 326,046,287 of NC_053390.1, forward strand.
GACTCCCTTTAAAGTCTCAGAAATCCCCTTTAAAGCTGTTGTCCAGGACTAGCAAAAGGTGACTGCTTTCTTCCCAAAACAGTACCAAATCTGTCCACAAATTGTATGTGGTATTCACTTCATTTACTTTAACAGAGCTGAGCTGCAATATCAGACACAACCCATGGACAGGTGTGGATCTGTTTTTGGAATAAAGTCGTCATGTTTCTTTTACCCTGGATAACCCTTTTAACATGTACTTGTCCACAGTGAAGTCAGAAGATTTGGTTCCTTGAGCACAGACCTGGGGTATATTTCAGTAGTGCTCTATTGTTTTAGTCATAACCTACATAAAGCTAACCCATTCACAGACATCCCAACATGCAAAAACTCATTTCAGGGAGGTGCACTTCTCATTTCAGGGAGGTTTTCTTATTTTTTTTCTTTCACGAACTTTTTATTACATTTTCCAAACATATGCAGTATCTGCACACTTTGCTCTATGGTGTGGAGGACTGGGCTCATTACCCTGCCCCAAACTATCATATTTATGTATACGATTAAAGGGATTCTGTCACCACCTATAAGCCCTGTGAGCTAAACATATGCTCATGTCCAGGGTAGCATTCTGATTTCTAAGGTGGCCTTATAAAAGCTATTTGTGGCTTTATTCTGCGGAAAAACAGGTTTTACTAACCTGTCAATCATTGAATTAAGGTGCCCAAGCAGGGGAGGTCTGTGGATGCATGGTGCCCGGCCGCACGCATCGCCGTTCGTGCCCAGCGCCGCCTTCTACTCCTCAGTGCCGCCTCTCCCTCCCTCCCCCTCCTCCCGCTTTGAGATCCCGTCCGCGCGCACAGGCTCAGCCTAATGCGCCGTTGCGGACTGCTGGCATCGGCTTCTTCTTGCACTGTGCGCACGCGCCGAGAAGGGGACACTGCTACTAGAGATGGGAAGTTCGGATCTTTCAAATGAACCGATTCATGAATCGAATCTTCGGTTCATTCGCTGAGCTGACAAGAAGCAAGTGAACCGAAGCTTAGGTTGCGCAATGCGCATGCGCGGATGCTTCGATTCACTTGCTGACTCGCTGAGTCGGCTCTTGGTCTGAGTCAGGAAGTTTATTCTTTAAAACCCTGTGTGTAATTATCTACCCCACTGTAGGAAAAAATTTAACACTGGGGTAAATAATATAATTAAAATGGAGGGTTAAATGTGTAAATATATTTAAAAAAATATATATATCTCTCAATAGTTATATAGCTACTGAATGAGACAGAAGAAGGGATGCCTTTAACATATATATCTCCTTGAGAAGCCAATTTGACCCTAAAGGGTTAATTCAACCTGTAATCTAAACTCTGTGTCCTGTCACTTCTCTTATCTCTCTGCTCTGCTATTAGTAAACCTTGGGATATATTGTTTCACATGCGTCAGGGAGCCGCTATCTAATAGCGGGAGACTCCCTGAACCTCCGGGAGACTTGAGATCCCTGCATTTAGGACTCCTTATGCTGAAAGCCATGTGGCTTCCTATGTGCTAAGGGTGTGAATTTATTGTTTACTTGCTGAACTAGGATTATCTGCAGAGCAACAGTCCTACAGTGCCCTCTAGTGTTCCAGTGAGAAATCACAGTTTAACAGAATTTGAATCACTTCAAAAGAGGTCGTAATAAGGTCAATGACCACAATTCCTTTTTAAAAACATCAATGTTTAATTCCTTTTGAACACACTAATGTTTCAGGAGCAAACCAATAACTGGCTGGTCATCAGCAGAGCATTTACATGCAGAAATCATCTCTGCTGTATGAAGACCGTGATCTCTTGTCCCCTAGAGCAGTGATGGTGAACCTTTTAGAGACCGAATGCCCAAACTGCAACCCAAAGCCCACTTATTTATCACAAAGTGCCAACACGGCAATTTAACCTGAATACTACAGTCCAATATAGTATATCTGTCATATACAAGAAACTCAAGACGATGTCCAGCTTTTCAAAAAAGTGACAGCCTTTATTCTATGTGCGCAGTAAAATCCAATACAAAATCCATGTCTACGCGTTTCGGATGGTCATGGATTTTGAATCGGATTTTACTGTGCACATGGAATAAAGGCTGTCACTTTTTTGGAAGCTGGACATCGAGTTTTTTGTATATTGTGTTGCGTTAGTTCCCAGTGAGGTCCGCGCCTCCACACTACATTTATTACAGGTGAGCACAGCCTCTTTGCCTTTTTTCAGTATATCTTCCATGTACTTTATCATTTAGCTATAATAGCCTACTACATTCAATGTGCTGCCTGTGCTGTTCATAGCGAGCCCTGCGCTGATGAAGGGCAGGAAAAGTCTAAGGCATATTGGTACACTATAGACTTTTTCCAGGGTGCGGGTGCCCACAGAGAGGGCTCTGAGTGCCGCTTCTGGCACCCTTGCCATAGGTTCGCCACCACGGCCCTAGGGTAAAAGTACTGAACTACTTTTTTAATTTTTTTATTTTATTTATTTTATTAGTTCCACCAATAAAAGAGAAATACAAGCTTTAGTTACAAGTCCAGTAAATAGGTGTTACAATTTTCATTTTTCATATAAACAGTGAAAACATCCCCCCCCCTCCCTCCCAACTGATTCACCACTTCAATAGTCACCAGTATCAGACATTCATTCAATAGCTTTAATTACATAAAATAAACATATTGTCGGGTTAAGCGACAGCATGACTTGCGTTATCTTTCTATCACCTTATCCATCTAAATTGTCGAGAGACAATCTCCCCAACGTCCCCTTAAGTGCTTCCAAGCTGTACCATTCCGTGTATTTGAACTTTTGCATGAGCCTCCCTATCTCCTCTGGGGTAAAACTATTTGTGATATACTGTAGGTCCTCCACCTCCTAAAAAAACATTTCGTTTTTTTTATCCTTGTTTAGTTCCGCTTCTGATTTATCTAGGTACATGAAATGTGTAATCTGCGTCTTTACCTCTTGCAATTGAGGTACCTCTGTTTTCAACCACCCCTGCAATAAGCATCGCAGGGACACCACCAAGGCCGCATCTACTATTATATGAGGGGGAGAACCTGCATCTCCGTAGTCGTGAAACAGAAGAACCTCAGGGGCTAGTCTCAAAGTACAACCCAGTTTATCCCTAATCCAACACCTGACCTGTTCCCAAAATCGTTGTACATGTGGACATAGCCAAACGCAATGTACCAGGTCTGCTTTGTCTAACCCACATTTCGGACAAGCTACCAGGAAAGCTGTATTATCAGACCTTCTGGGAAATGTAAAGGCATATATGGCCGAATGCATCAACCTAAGATGCGTTTCTCTCCATACTTCGCACGGTACCGCCTTGCACACTCTTGCCCATCCCTGTAAGACTTGTTCAGCAGTTACCACAATATTGAGTTTCTTTTCCCATTTTTTGAAAAGAGCTTGCGCAGACGCTTTGTTACTTGATTCTCGCAACTCTTGGTATATACGAGAAATGGAAAGTTTGGAATTTCCACCGCCTAATGTAAAAACCAGAGAATTGCCTGTACATTCACCTGACACATCTCTCAGTCTGTCTCTACAGAAAAGGTACACCTGTTGGAAGGGGAGAGCTTGAGAGCTTTCCAGGTCATATTTCTGACATAATTCTGTAAAAGTAAGATATCTTTTCTCAGGGATGTGAATAATATCAAGTAGGGTCCTGATACCTTTTGCTCTCCACACCCTGAACATCTTGTTTGTGTCCCCTTGTGGGAATTCCGGGTGTCTCCACAGATGCATGACCTTGGACGCTAGAAATGTTTTTTTTCGCTAGCTTACGCACTTCCTTCCACGCTACTACCGTGTCACGGATGATAGTGGAGTGTTTAAGGCTCCTTATCAGAAGCTGTCTCCTCGTATGAAGTAGATTGACTAACGGCCATGGACTGGACAAATGGGTTTCCAAATCAAAATTGGAGAAGTGACTAGTCCCATGTATCCAGTCCAGACAATGTCTAAAGAGACACTCTAATATTCGGCACATTCAAACCACCTTTATCTCTTGGTAGGATTAGCTTCGTCAGTGCAATACGTGGTTTCTTCCCTGACCACAGAAATCTGGTGAACACTGAGTGAAGACCTTGGACATCGGAGTGTCGTAAAAGTACAGGGATCGTCTGTAGGGGATACAGCAGCTTAGGAAAGCACATAATTTTCAGTACATGACTTCTACCCGTTAAAGAGAGTGGGAGACCCTGCCATCTAGTAAGGTCATCAGCAATAATTTTAAAGAGGGGGGGATAGTTCAGATCATAGAGGGACGATGGGGACCTCCCAATTTTGATGCCCAGGTAAGTGATGTGGGAATTGCTCACCGATATGTTCCTACACGATTCCGGAAGCATTTCCTTCAATTTTAGAGATGTTAATGGTAAAATCACAGATTTGTCCAGGTTTATCTTAAATCCCGAGACCGGTTCAAAGGAGTCCAGGAGTTGCAAAACCTTCTCTAAGTCATCAACCGGGTCCGCCATGAATAATAATATATCATCCGCGAAGAGGGATGTATATATTTCCTTCTGGCCCACTCTTATTCCCCTAAAAATGTCCCCTCCATCTAAGCATGCGAGCCAACGGTTCAAGTGCTAGATTGAACAGTAACGGGGAAAGGGGGCATCCCTGGCGTGTACCCCTGCATAACGGAAAGGGAGAGGATAGGAAACCCGGGATTGCTATTCGAGCTTTGGGCGCGGTGTATAAGGCTGAGACAAAGGTTCGGATTGGACCACTAAATCGCATCCTATTTAGAACTTCCTCCAGCCAATCCCATCGGACGTTATCAAACGCCTTCTCCGCGTCGATTGCCATCAGAGATGGACGCGGAGAAGAGCACACGTTACCCTGTACAGCATCCAACACTGCCAGGACTTTCCTAATTTTAGAAACTGCTGACCTTCCTTTAATAAATCCCGATTGGGGAAGTGATATTAATGTCGGCATAAGATGGTAGAGTCTGTCAGCTATAATCTTTGCCCCTATCTTGAGGTCTACGTTGATCAGAGATATTGGGCGATACAAGGCGGGGAGTAAGACATCTTTCCCTGGCTTGGGGATCAGTTTAATGTATGCTAGATTATCTGTTGCTGACAGTGGAGCTCCCGCTAGTATCCCATTGAACACCCCCGCTAGTAGGCCTTTAAGGTCATCTCCCAACATCTTAAAAAATTCCCCTGTGTAGCCGTCCGGGCCTGGGGCTTTGTGCAAGTGCAGGCCTTTAATGACCGCAAGAACCTCGGTTTCTGATATTGGGGAGTTTAATGATTCCAACTGGCTATCAGAGAGGGATGGTAATGCCACACATTTGGATAGGAAGGTCGATAGGGGAGTTTTGGCCCCTGGATCCTTATAAAGATCCCTATAATAATCCCCCAGAATAGAAACTATTTTATCAGGTTTAACATGGACTACCCCTCTAGTGTCCGCGAGTTTTAAAGGGCTTCTGTCACCCCACTAAAGTGTTTTTTTTTTTTTTGGGCTAGTTAAATTAGTTATATTGCGATATATGAAAATATAATGGTGTTACTTACTTTGATCCAGCAGTTTCTTCCAAAAACGAAGTTTTATAATATGTAAATTAGGTCTCTACCAGCAAGTAGGGCGGCTACTTGCTGGTAGCTGCTGCAGAAAACCGCCCCCTCGTCGTGTTGATTGACAGGGCCAGCCGGGATCTCCTCCTCCGGCTGGCCCTTTCGGCATTTCAAAAATCGCGCGCCTGTGTTCATTTTGCGCAGGCGCTCCGAGATGAGGAGGCTCGCCTCCTCAGAACTCCCTCAGTGCGCCTGCGCCGATGACGTCTTCTATTTCGGTGATGTCATCGGCGCATGCACACTGAGGGAGTTCTGAGGAGACGAGCCTCCTCATCTCAGAGCGCCTGCGCCGAATGAACACAGGCGCGCAATTTTTGAAATGCAGACAGGGCCAGCCGGAGGAGGAGATCCCGGCTGGCCCTGTCAATCAACACGACGAGGGGGCGGTTTTCTGCAGCAGCTACCAGCAAGTAGCCGCCCTACTTGCTGGTAGAGACCTAATTTACATATTATAAAACTTCGTTTTTGGAAGAAACTGCTGGATCAAAGTAAGTAACACCATTATATTTTCATATATCGCAATATAACTAATTTAACTAGCCCAAAAAAAAAAATCACTTTAGTGGGGTGACAGAAGCCCTTTAAGATGTGAGATTGACACCTCGAGTTTTTAATGAGATTGGCCAGCAGTTTACCCGACTTATTACCGCCCCTAAAAAACTTGTTTTCTGAGCCAGACATATCACATCTCATCTTCCTCTCGTACCACAAATCGTAGTCCCTTTTAGCCAATTGCCAGACCTTCTTAGTTTGTTCAGTAGGAGATAAGTGGTAAAGGCGGTGCGTAGAGAAAGACTGAGGTCATGTAGCTGTTGTGTTATCTTTTTTTTTAAGTCCCCTCACATACGCTATAATCCTACCTCTAAGCACAGCTTTGGCAGTGTCCCAGAATAGTGAAGGGTTGTTTGCACTGGTTATATTATCCCCCCTGAATTCCAGGTACCAGCCCCGGAGGATATCCCTGAAGTTATCATCATTATACAGGTAGAAGGGGAATCTCCATAAGATGTCCTGGCCTTTCGGTTGATATTCTAAGAGGGTCACAGATATCGGGGCATGATCCGAAATCACCATGTCATGGATGATTGGTTCCGCTACCCTAGACTTCAGAGACTCTGACACTAGAAGGTAGTCTATCCTGGACCACGATTCATGCGGTGACGAGTAGAAGGTAAAATCTCTGCTATCCGGGTTCATATATCTCCAGATGTCAGAGAGGGCAGTATCTCGCAAAAAGGGCTCCAAAACCTTGTCATGCATATGAGTTAAGTCATGACGGGTGTTTGATCTTCTCCTATCTTCTGCTGTATTAACTACGGTGTTAAAGTCCCCTCCTACTAACCGCTTTGTGACATGGTCCCTATTTAGCTTAACCCCCAGATCAGCAAAAAATTGCTTGATATCCTTATTTGGGCCGTAAATGTTGTATATCTTGAGTTCATCTGAATTTATGGTAAGATGTAAAGTACACCATCGTCCCTCATCATCAGACTCAATCCCCAGAATATTGTAGGCCAGATTTCTGTGGAGGAGAAACAGAACCCCTGCTTTGTGGTTTACTGCGGGTGAGCCCACTACTTTCCCCACCCAAGATTTCTCCAATCTATGAAAGTCACTTTCTGTCAAGTGAGTTTCTTGTAACATTGCAATGTCGGCCTTCAGGTGTTTTAGCCGTCTCAATATCATATTACGCTTTTGGGGCGAGCGTAGCCCTTTAACGTTCCATGACACAATTTTCATAACGTTGACAGAGAATGAGATACCTTCTCAAGGTGACTATCGATGGATGACTAACCATTTCCCCATTTTGCTTCCCCTCCCCCACTCCCCCTCCCTTTCCCAACAATAATAACCCTTATCAACCATGGACTAACACGGAGCAAAGGAAAGCACAGATCAAAGTAATGCTTCCTTCTCAACTCCCCTAGACTTCACTTTTTTCCAACCTGTGACGTCAGACACTATAATATCTCTCAACCTTCCCCTCTCACAATACAGCTCAAATGTTGAGCTTCCACAATAGAGATATTACATAGGATGAGAAAACAATAAGGCATAACTGAGATAACATAGGAAAAATAGTTATCTAATAATCACCACCGAGTCCTGATTTAAAGTCCGTCGGTCGCTCCAGAAAGTCCTTCCAGATTTTTAGCATGTCTCTCAGCGATCTCCGACACGTACTCTCCCCTGTTCTGTGTCTGAAGAGGGTCTGTCTGGTGCTCTCCTTGAAGCGTTTCGCTGACCACGGGTCACCGGCCCTAGCTTCCCATCCAGGGCAATTTCCGCTTCCTCCGGTGAAGTAAAGCTTGTACTGGTGCCATCTAGCTTGAACACCTTTAATGTGGCTGGATACATCAGGGCAAACCTGATCCCCCCGCGATGAAGCTGCGTGCACAGAGGTGAAAAGGCTTTGCGTTTTTTCGTGACTTCCACTGAATAATCTCCAAACATAAGAATTTTCATTCCCCGTAGCATGATCGGTTCTTTACGTGCTTTGAAAGCTCTGAGGAGTGACTCTTTATCAGTGTAGTCCAAGTACCTCATTACCACTTGCCGTGGTCGATTATTCTGCCGGTCTTTTTCGGCCCTAGCTGGTCCCACACGATGAGCCCTTTCCACCTTACATTGCTGTGTTATACCCAGGGCTTGTGGCAGTTCAGTTTCGCAGATGCTTGCTAATTCTCCTGGCGGAATGGTTTCCTGAAGACCCACCAGCCGCAGGTTGTTACGCCTAGACCTGTTCTCAAGGTCCTCTAGCTTGTCCCATAGGCGTTTATTGTCAGCTAATGCCGTTTGCAGTTTCTGCAAGATCGACTCTGTGGTGTCCTCCATGACTTGAATGCAGCCTTCCACCTCGTCTAACCGGCCTTCATGCTGCTGCACTGCCTCTTGTAGCTGGTGCATCACATTAGCAACCGAAGTCGCCAGCGTTTCCCGCAAATCCGGGGCAAGATGTGCAGCTACCTCTAATTCTTTGTAATCGATCCGGTGCATCTGCGCCTGCACCTCCGTCCCCTTCACCCCTTTGCAGATAGTGTCCGCACTCGACAACTCCGTACCAACCTCTGTTTCAAGCAAGGTAGGCGCCATTACTGGGGGGGTTGGGATCTCCGATCGCGCGGGAGAAGTTGTTCTGCCTCTGGTTTTCTTGCCCATGTTAGTCAGGAACCGATCCATATGTTTCAAAGAGCAGCTGGATGTCCTTTCGTGTTTCGCACCCGACGTACACAGGCAATATGAGCGATTTTAATCTCTATCACTGCGGAGCTCTCGTGCCTGACTCCTTCACATGTCGGCGCCGGAACCGGAAGTCCTGAACTACTTTTTGTAAAGGTCCATATACTGTACCTGGGTCTGCTTTAGGCTGGGTTCACACTAGCGTCACGTTTTGGCTCAGGATGCGTCCCGGGTGCATTGCGGCAAACCTGCGCGAGTAGGTACGCAATTTCAGTCAGTTTTGACTGCGATTGCGTTCCGTTGTTGAGTTTTTATCGCGCGGGTGCAATGCATTTTGCACGCGCATGATAAAAAACTGAAAGTGGTACCCAGACCCGAACTTCTTCACTGAAGTTCAGGTTTGAGTTCAAGGTTGTGTAGATGTAATTATTTTCCCTTATAACATGGTTATAAGGGAAAATAATAGCATTCTTTAATATAGAATGCTTAGTAGAAGGTCAATTGAGGGTTAAAAAAATTAATAAAAATTAACTCAACTCCTCCAATTGATCGCGTAGCTGCCGGTCTCCTGTTCTTTCTTCAGGACCTGTCAAAGGACCTGTGGTGACGTCACTGAGCTCATCACATGGTCCATCACCATGGTGATGGATCATCTGATGTATCATGTGATGAGCACAGTGATGTCACCTCAGGTCCTTTAACAGGCCCTGAAGAAAGAACAGGAGACCGGCAGCTACGCGATCAATTGGAGGAGGTGAGTAAATATATATTTTTATTTTTTAACCCTCAATTGACCTTCTACTAAGCATTCTGTATTAAAGAATGCTATTATTTTCCTTTATAACCATGTTATAAGGGAAAATAATACAGTGAATAGACTTTCATCTTAGCAACCATGCGTGAAAATCGCACCGCATCCGCACTTGCTTGCGGATGCTTGCGATTTTCACACAGCCCCATTCACTTCTATGGGGCCTGCGTTGCGTGAAAAACGCACAATATAGAGCATGCTGCGATTTTCCCGCAACACACAAGTGATGCGTGAAAATCACAGCTCATGTGCACAGCCCCATAGAAATGAATAGGTCCGGATTCAGTGCGGGTGCAATGCGTTCGCCTCACGCATTGCACCCGCACGGAAATCTCGCCAGTGTGAACCCAGCCTTTTAGGGTCTAAGTCCAAGCCACAGCAATTTTTATTTACAATAAACCACACCTCTAATCCCACCTAAACGCCATGGTGCCATATGAGCAATAACTTAAACTATAACAATTACTTTACCAATACTTATCTAAAATAAATACAAACCAAATTGTGGTGAAAAATGGCCCTTGTCCTTTATTAAGGGTTACATAATATAATAATAATGATAATAATAACCATGAATAATTAAATAACCAATAAATAAATACTCATTAAATATTCATTAAGTCCACAATTCAGGACCACGACTTCTTAAAAGGGGAGGGCGGGCGGGACGACGTCCTCTTCTTCCAGGCTCCGCGGCGGACAAGCTCCGGACCTGCTGGGACCATCTATAAATACTTGAGTTTCTCGCCCCAGATCTTCATGCACCAATCAAATTCTGGCAGAAAACAGGTGCCTCAGTAACAGGTAGGTAACCAGGAACCAATCAAAATCATTTGTTAAATTACCTCATAATCACTGTAAATAAGCACACACGTTAATAGGAAAAAGGGAAAAGGGGGGAGAGAAAAGGGAGGCAGAATAAACGTACTACCACTCCCTTCAGCATACGCTTCCGTGCCCACTATCATTCTGTTAACAAAACAGTAATAATGACCTCTTATAGCCTCCCCACACAGTAAGAATGTCCTTAGTGCCAACTGACAATAATGATTCCCCTTACTGCCCCTCAGACATTATATCCCTTAGTGTCCCCCACTATGTATGATGCCCCCCTTATAGTAGGATGTCCCCTAACTGCACCCTCACAGTAGTATAATTCCTTAAGTGCCCCCCTCATGAAGTACTGAGAGGGGCGTGGGGGTGTGGATAATGAGCAGCAGCACTTGTATGCAGTCTCCATTACCACAATCTATCCTGTCCGTCTTCTCTGTACTTCGTCTCCTCATTAACTTCATTCCTACAGAGATTCAGCTGAGGATCTTATCAGCTGTATTCAGGATCATAATCCCTGACAAGTAGGCGAGGAGACAGAGGCAACTCTTTAGCTCAGTGTTGTGAAGTAACTTGTCCTCCTGAGTCATAAGGACAGGTTTTGTGTGTATTAATAGGACGGCAGCCATTTTATTTCTCCTAATGATTGCTCCCCATTATAACTAATGAAAGGTATTTGGGAATATATTTATAATAAAGTAATACTCAAGTATATAATTTTCTTAATTCCCGGAGAACCCCTTTAAGTGGCCTCCGCACAGTATGATGCCCCTTAACCTGTTCCTGTTACGGACACAGGGCGTACTGGTACGCCCTGATGTCCTGGTACTTAAGGACATAGGGCATACCTGTACGCCCTGTGTAGTTCCGATCACCGCCGCGTGGCAGGCGGTGATCGGAATGGGTGCCTGCTAAAATCAATCAGCAGGCATCCTGGGTCAATGCCGAGGGGGGACCTGTGACCCCCCCGTATCGGCGATCGCTGTAAACCGCAGGTCAATTCAGACCTGCGGTTTGCAGCGCTTTCGGAAGTTTCTGATCCCCGCGGGATCAGAAACTTCAAAATGTTATTTTTTTTATGTTTAACCCCCCCTGCAGCCCTCTTTGTGATGTTCCAGCGGGCTGTGCGGAGGGGGAGGTGCGGGCGGTGCTGGGGGTGGTGCTGACACTCTGCTTGAAATGGCTGACATCATCACACAGATGTCAGCTGTTTAACCCCTTCCATGCTGCGGTCCGTAGGGACCACTGTATGGAAGGAGTTAACAGGGAGGGAGCTCCCTCCATCTCCCATCGTGGGCTGCTGTGCCTTTTTAGCCCCTGATTCTTGACGGAATCACAGAGGGAGGGGGCCCCCCTCCATCCCCATCACCCGCTGCTCTGTTGTGGCAACAAGTAATGGTTACCATGGCAACCGGACGCCTTCAGAGGCTTCCGGCTGTCCATGGTGCTGATCAGACTTCTGCTAAAGGCAGAAGTCTGATTAGAATATGTAAAGTGAAAATACAGTGCAGTACACTATATAGTGTACTGTATTGTATTATATAGACATCAGACCCACTGGATCTTCAAGAACCAAGGGGGTCTGGGTCAAAAAAAAAAAAAAAAGTTAAAATAAAAAAACACATTTATCAAAATTAATTCCCTACACATGTTTGATATCACCGTGTCCCTAACGACCTGATCTACAAAACGGTCATGTTACTTTTCCCGCACGGTGAACGCCACAAAAAAATAAATAAATAACTATGATTAAATTGAAATTTTGCCCACCTTACTTTCCAAAAAAGGTAATAAAAGTGATAAAAAAAAGTCGTATGTACGCCAAAATAGTACCAATCAAACCATAACTTCATCCCGCAAAAAATTAGCCCCTACATGACAATGGCCCAAAAAATAAAAAAAACTATGGCTCTCAGACTAAAACATGATTTTTTTGTTTAAAAAATGCTTTTTATGTTAAAAGTAAAAAAATAAAAATAAAGTAGACATATTAGGTATCGCCGTGTCCGTAAGAACCTGCTATATATAAATACCACATGACCTAAACCCTGAGGTGAACACCGTAAAAAATAAAAACGGTCCCAAAAAAGCCATGTAACGACCGGCTCTATAAAAATATCATATGACATAACCCCTCAGGTGAACACTGTCAAAAAAATTAAATAAAAACTGTGCTAAAAAGCCATTTGTTTTGTCACCTTACGTCACTAAAAGTGAAACACCAAGCGATCAAAAAGGCGTATGCCCCCCACCAAGGTGCCAATCTAACAGTCACCTCATCCCGCAAAAAATTATACCCTACATAAGACAATCGCCCAAAAAATAAAAAAAACTATGGCTCTCAGACTATGGAAACACTAAAACATGATTTTTTTTTATTTTTTAAAAACGATATTATTGTGTAAAACCTAAATAATAAAAAAAGAATACATATTAGGTATCGCCGCATCCATAAGAACCTGCTTTATAAAAATAGCACATGATCTAAGGCTACTTTCACACTAGCGTTCGGGTGTCCGCTCGTGCGCACCGTTTGAAGGGGCTCACGAGTGGCCCCGAACGCATCCGTCTGGCCCCAATGCATTCTCAATGGAGGCGGATCCACTGAGAATGCATCCGCCTGCCAGCGCTCAGCCTCCGCTCCGCTCAGTGAGCGGACACCTGAACGCTGCTTGCAGCGTTCGGGTGTCCGCCTGGCCGTGCGGAGGCGAGCGGATCCGTCCAGACTTACAATGTAAGTCAATGGGGGCGGATCCGCTTGAAGATGACACCATATGGCTCAATCTTCAAGCGGATCCGTTCCCCATTGACTTACAATGTAAAGTCTGAACGGATCCGCTCAGACAACTTTCACACTAATGCAGACGCATCCGTTCTGAACGGATGCGAACGTCTGCATTATCGGAGCGGATCCGTCTGATGAAACATCAGACGGATCCGCTCCGAACGCTAGTGTGAAAGTAGCCTAACCTGTCAGATGAATGTTGTAAATAATAAAAAATAAAAACAATGCCCTAACAGCTATTTTTGGGCAATTTTCCATTTTAATCCATTTTTTCCCGTCACAAAGCAAGGGTTAACAGCCAAACAAAACTCAATATTTATTGCCCTGATTCTGTAGTTTACAGAAATGCCCCATATGGGATCGTAAACTGCTGTATGGCCACACGGCAGGGCGCAGAAGGAAAGGAACACCATATGGTTTTTGGAAGGCAGTTTTTGCTGGACTGGTTTTTTGACACCATGTCCCATTTTAAGCCCCCCCCTGATGCACCCCTAGAGTAGAAACTCCAAAAAGTGACCCCATTTAAGAAACTACACCCCTCAAGGTATTCAAAACTGATTTTACAAACTTTGTTAACCCTTTAAGTGTTCCGCAAGAGTTAATGGCAATATCAGAATTTCTATTTTTTGCTACTTTGCCTCACAAAAAGTGTAATCAAAAATCATATGTACCCTAAAATAGTACCAACAAAACTGCCACCTTATCCCGTAGTTTCCAAAATGGGCTCACATTTTTGGAGTTTCTACTCTAGGGGGCTTCAAATGGGACATGGTGTCTAAAAACCAATCCAGCAAAATCTGCCTTCCAGAAGCCATATGGTGTTCCTTTCCTTCTGCGCCCTGCCGTGAGCCCTTACAGTAGTTTACGACCACATATGGGGTGTTTCTATAAACTACCGAATCAGTGCAATAAATATTCAGTTTTGTTTGGCTGTTAACCCTTGCTTTGTTACTGAAAAAAATGGATTAAAATGGAAAATTTGCTGAAAAATCGAAAAATTCAGAAATTTTATCTCCATTTGCCATTAACTCTTGTGGAACACCTAAAGGGTTAATGACGTTTGTAAAATCTGTTTTGAATACCTTTTGGGGTGTAGTTTCTAAAATGGGGTCATTTTTTTGTGGTTTCTATTATGTAAGCATCACAAAGTGACTTCAGACCTGAACTGGTCCTTAAAAAGTGGGTTTTAAGGTTTGGCGAGGTTCCGACTCCCAGCAACCCCGCCGATCAGCTCTTTGAAGCGAAAGCAGCACTCATACAAGCGGAGCTTTCTCTTTAATTGTAATGTAATTACAACTAAGCCGTTACATTCACTTCAAGGGGACAACTCCTTTCTATTCACTTGAACAGGAAGGAGCCACCCCGTTGAGGTGAATGGGGCAGCTTAGTTGTAATTACCAAAATATGTAGTGGCTCACCCGTCTAAACAGTTGGACTAGGTGCTCACTTTCACGGCAACACCCACTGCCGATGAGAAAGGAGAATAAAAACAAAGTATGAAAGGGCACTCAAAGATCAGGACATTGATAGAGTTAAAAAATTCTGCATTTATTTACACTAACATACTGCAGCTAACCAATATATGGAAGTCACAATCAAATACATAGAATAAAACAAGAAACAAATACTACCAGTGAATAAAAATGGAAGTCAAGGTCTCACAAGCAAAAGGATTGTACTGATCTAGCCTCCAGTCATTCAGAGACAGATAATTTAAAACACATATGCAAACATAAATCTTAATAAATATAAAATTAAACCCAACACATGGTTAATATGTCCAGTCCGGGTTAATGATATGGTTAATATTGTGGTTAGTGGTATAGTTAGAGTGACAGATAGTTTCTCCTACAAAAGTAGAGTTCCTTATCAGGGATCACAAGTTCCTTAAATCAATGTCACAATTGAGATAATAAACAGTTCCCCAAAAGGTAAGGTACAAAATAAAAGTTCCTCATCAAGGATATCAAATTCCTTATATAGGTATGGATCAGATGCACATGTGAATATAGATTACACAATTTACATGCACGTACCTAATGTCCTCCTGGACTTATTGGGACAATGTCCATGTATGCATAAAGGAACGTAAAAGTGGCTACTTATATAAAAACACAACCGATGCTGCAGTAATATCAATTGGGTATGCGGCTTAAACTACGTTACCCCCTCTTTGGGTTCCCGTCTCGGCTGAAGGCAGTAATGCGATGTGGAAGCAGAATGCACTGCACTGTAAAAGCTGGAGGTCTTGGTTGCGCTATAGAAGCCGGGAATATTGGCGTCTCACGTGATGTGTTACAAGGCGTCCCACGTGATCGGACAGTCCGATGTAAATTAAAGTTAGTGCGGGAATATCCTGCTGAATTTCAGGAGGCAAGAGGAAATGTCCAGGTCAGCAGCTTCTTGGACACTATGTCCCAATACTCATGACACTGCTTTTTCTTAATACCAAACGCGTTTTGGAGTATCGACCTCCTTCTTCAGTGGTTAGCAGTGATTTGAGCCTTCTAACCTTTTATAGGCTGGGTCATCATTAAAGAGAGGCAGAGATATATTGGAATGTTCTGTGTTTTAGAAAAAGTGATCTGGATCCTCATATGAAACAGATAGGAAAATCAGACCTGACCTTCTTCATGTGTCTTTGGTCAAACTATCTATGAATAAATGGTAAAGCTTTATGGCTTAAGGTTTTTCCTGATGAAATACCACTTTTTAAGGAAAAACACATGGAAAACACATCTGCGTTTCCTATGAAAAACACCCTATATGTGACTCTATCTGCTATATTGTGTATAATATATTTTCTCTTGTAAGTTATTAGGGACTATAGAATATATATATTCTTTTAGATATGTTTTTTGCCAATAAGGTAATTTCCCCCCTTGCAGCATCGGTTGTGTTTCTATATAAGTGGCCACTTTTTCCTTCCTTTATACATACATGGACATTGTCCCTATAAGTCCAGGAGAACATTAGGTATGTGCATGTAATCCATATTCACATGTGCATCTGATCCATACCTGCAGTGCTGCCCAAAAATATTCATACCCCTGGCAAATTTTGACTTAAAGTTACTTTTATTTAACCAGCAAGTAATTATTTGACGGGAAATGACATAGGTGTCTCCCAAAAGATAATAAGACATGTACAAGAGGCATTATTGTGAAAAAAAACATTTCTCAGCTTTTATTTACATTTGAGCAAAAAGTGTCCCGTCCAAAATTATTCATACCCTTCTCAATAATCAATAGAAAAGCCTTTATTGGCTATTACAGCAATCAAACGCTTCCTATAATTGCTGACCAGCTTTTTGCATGTCTCCACAGGTATTTTTGCCCATTCATCTTTAGCAATGAGCTCCAAATCTTTCAGGTTAGAGGATCTTCTTGCCATCACCCTGATCTTTAGCTCCCTCCACAGATTCTCAATTGGATTTAAGTCTGGACTATGGCTGGGCCACTCCAAAACGTTAATGTTGTTGTCTGCTAACCATTTCTTCACCACTTTTGCTGTGTGTTTTGGGTCATTGTCATGCTAAAATGTCCACTGGTGCCCAAGGCCAAGTTTCTCTGCAGACTGCCTGATGTTGTCGTTGAGAATCCTCATGTATTGCTCTTTTTTCATGGTGCCGTTTACTGTGATTAGGTTCCCTGGTCCATTGGCTGAAAAACACCCTCAAAGCATTAGGTTCCCGCCACCATGTTTGACAGTGGGGACAGGGCCGTCTTTCCGAATGGGCACGCTGGGCAGTTGCCCGGGGGCCCCACTTGCCTGGGGGCCCGCCTGCCCAGTGAACCCACCAGCCAACTTCCCAACCGTCATCCCCCAGTTGAATACTAATGAGCGCTTCCATTATGGAAGCGCTCATTAGAACCGAGAGACCAGGAAGTGGTGAACGCTCTGTACTCACCACTTCCTGGTCCTCGGCTGTCGGCTGTGCAGGGCTGCGCACAGCGTGAGGGCGCTCTGTGACCTCACGCTGTGCGCGCCAGTTCAGAGCACAGAGTCGACTGAGGAGAGGCAGGCGGCGTCCAGGAGCAGGAGAGGTAAGTGATTTTTTATTTTATAAGAAAATGTGGCTGCTGGGGGCATAAGGGGGCTAATGGAGAGGCATATGGGGGGCTAATGGAGAGAGGCATATGGGGGGCTAATGGAGAGAGGCATATGGGGGGCTAATGGAGAGAGGCATATGGGGGGCTAATGGAGAGAGGCATATGGGGGGCTAATGGAGAGAGGCATATGGGGGGCTAATGGAGAGAGGCATATGGGGGCTAATGGAGAGGCATATGGGGGCTAATGAGGCATATGGGGGCTAATGGAGAGGCATATGGGGGCTAATGGAGAGGCATATGGGGGCTAATGGAGAGGCATATGGGGGCTAATGGAGAGGCATATGGGGGCTAATGGAGAGGCATATGGGGGCTAATGGAGAGGCATATGGGGGCTAATGGAGAGGCATATGGGGGCTAATGGAGAGGCATATGGGGGCTAATGGAGAGGCATATGGGGGCTAATGGAGAGGCATATGGGGGGCTAATGGAGAGGCATATGGGGGCTAATGGAGAGGCATATGGGGGCTAATGAGGCATATGGGGGCTAATGGAGAGGCATATGGGGGCTAATGGAGAGGCATATGGGGGCTAATGGAGAGGCATATGGGGGCTAATGAGGCATATGGGGGCTAATGGAGAGGCATATGGGGGCTAATGGAGAGGCATATGGGGGCTAATGGAGAGGCATATGGGGGCTAATGGAGAGGCATATGGGGGCTAATGGAGAGGCATATGGGGGCTAATGGAGAGGCATATGGGGGGCTAATGGAGAGAGGCATATGGGGGGCTAATGGAGAGAGGCATATGGGGGGCTAATGGAGAGAGGCATATGGGGGGCTAATGGAGAGAGGCATATGGGGGGCTAATGGAGAGAGGCATATGGGGGGCTAATGGAGAGAGGCATATGGGGGGCTAATGGAGAGGCATATGGGGGCTAATGGAGAGGCATATGGGGGCTAATGAGGCATATGGGGGCTAATGGAGAGGCATATGGGGGCTAATGGAGAGGCATATGGGGGCTAATGGAGAGAGGCATATGGGGGGCTAATGGAGAGAGGCATATGGGGGGCTAATGGAGAGAGGCATATGGGGGGCTAATGGAGAGAGGCATATGGGGGGCTAATGGAGAGAGGCATATGGGGGGCTAATGGAGAGGCATATGGGGGCTAATGGAGAGGCATATGGGGGCTAATGAGGCATATGGGGGCTAATGGAGAGGCATATGGGGGCTAATGGAGAGGCATATGGGGGCTAATGGAGAGGCATATGGGGGCTAATGGAGAGGCATATGGGGGCTAATGGAGAGGCATATGGGGGCTAATGGAGAGGCATATGGGGGCTAATGGAGAGGCATATGGGGGCTAATGGAGAGGCATATGGGGGGCTAATGGAGAGGCATATGGGGGCTAATGGAGAGGCATATGGGGGCTAATGAGGCATATGGGGGCTAATGGAGAGGCATATGGGGGCTAATGGAGAGGCATATGGGGGCTAATGGAGAGGCATATGGGGGCTAATGAGGCATATGGGGGCTAATGGAGAGGCATATGGGGGCTAATGGAGAGGCATATGGGGGCTAATGGAGAGGCATATGGGGGCTAATGGAGAGGCATATGGGGGCTAATGGAGAGGCATATGGGGGCTAATGGAGAGGCATATGGGGGCTAATGGAGAGGCATATGGGGGCTAATGATGAGGCATATGGGGGCTAATGATGAGAGGCAGCATATGGGGGCTAATGATGAGAGGCAGCATATGGGGGCTAATGATGAGAGGCAGCATATGGGGGCTAATGAGAGGCATAATAACACTGTCATCCACAGATGCCCCCATAACAGTGTGTCTTCCACAGATCCACCATAACAGTGCGCCTGCGCACTGACGAGAGACAGAAAGAAGGGGAAAGAATCCGCGGAAGCAAGCAGAGGACGGCACAGCAGACGATTGAACAGCTTCTTTTGTAAGTAAATAGTTTTATTATAAATGTATCCCTGCATACCGCAATTCTCTCATATTTTGTAATCTTATTTATATATACTTATTTTGTTTTTGCCCCCCCATTTTTGACTGTGGTATCTTTGTGCCCCCCCTATATATTATTCCTATATTAAACACTGATTTTGTTGAAAGTACCAATAAATATCGCCTTATTGATAATTTGCATTTTTATTCTAGTGCGTGATTGTGTAGACAGGGCCCCAGTGCACTGTATTGCCCGGGGGCCTATAATGCTCTTAAGATGGCACTGAGTGGGGATGGTGTTCTTTGGGTTGAAGGCTTCTCCTTTTTTACGCCAAATGAAGGAAACATCATTGTGACCAAACAATTGAATTTTTGTTTCATCTGACCATAACACAGAAGACCAGAAGTTTTCTTCTTTGTCCAGATGAGCTTTTGCAAAGGCCAAGCAAGCTTTTGTGCGCCTTATCTGGAGAAGTGGAACCCAGCAGTGTGCAGTGACCGTTGGATTGTCTGCCTTGAGACATTGCCACCAGCAGAGCCCAGATTCACCAGGATGGCCTTGGTGATGATCCTTGAATTCTTTTTCAACTATCCTCCCGGCCAGCACAGGTGTCACTTTTGGCTTCTGACCACATCCTGTGAGATTTTCCACAGTGCGGAACATCTTGTATTTTTTTCTCAAATTTAAATAAAAGCTGAGAAATGTTTTTTTTCCACAATAATTCCTCTTGTACATCGTCTCATTATCTTTTGGGAGACACCTATGTCATTTCCCGTCAAAAAATTACTTGCTGGTTGAATAAAAGTAACTTTTAGTCAAAATTTGCCTGGGGTATAAATAATTATGGGCAGCACTGTATATAAGGAATTTTATATCCTTGATGAGGAACTTTTATTTTGTACCTTACCTTTTATGGGAAATTGTTTATCTCAATTGTGACATCGATTTAAGGAACTTGTGATCCCTAATAAGGAACTATACTTTTGAGGAAAAACTGTCACTCTAACTATACCACTAACCACAATATTAACCATATCATTAACCCGAATTGGACATATTAACCATGTGTTGGGTTCAATTTAATATTTTTTATTAGCATCTATGTTTGCATATGTGTTTTAAATTATCTGTCTCTGAATGACTGGAGGCTAGATCAGTACAATCCTTTTGCTTGTGAGACCTTGACTTCCATTTTTATTCACTGTATTCACCGTATTTGTTTCTTGCCTTATTATATGTATTTGATTGTGACTTCTGTGGCGAATACCGCACCACATGGCCCCCTGATGTCAAATACGTAGAGCCAGGGAGATATGGTATGGTCACTGGTTACCCAGTCTGATTAGACTAAGTAAAGGGAAAATACAGTACAGTACACTATATAGTGTACTGTATTGTATTATACAGACATCAGACCCACTGGATCTTCAAGAACCAAGGGGGTCTGGGTCAAAAAAAATTTAAAAAAAAGTTAAAAAAGTAAAAATAAAAATCTATCACTGATTCAAAATTAAAAATTTTTAATTCCCTACACATGTTTGATATCACCGTGTCCCTAACGACCTGATCTACAAAACTGTCTTGTTACTTTTCCCGCACGGTGAACACCACAAAAAAAAAAAAATAACTATGATGAAACTGAAATTTTACCCACCTTACTTTCCATAAAAGGTAATAAAAGTGATAAAAAAAGTCATATGTACGCCAAAATAGTACCAATCAAACCGTAACTTCATCCCGCAAAAAATTATCCCCTACATGAGACAATGGCCCAAAAATAAAAAAAACTATGGCTCTCAGACTAAAACATGATTTTTTTGTTTTAAAAAATGCTTTTTTATGTTAAAAAAAAAAAAAAAAAGTAGACATATTAGGTATCGCCGCGTCCGTAAGAATCTGCTATATATAAATACCACATGACCTAAACCCTGAGGTGAACACCGTAAAAAATAAAAACGGTGCCAAAAAAGCCATTTTTTGTCACCTTACATCACAAAAAGTGTAATAGCAAGCGATCAGAAAGTCGTATGCCCCCCAAAATAGTGCCAATCTGTCATCTCATCCCAAAAAAATGATACCCTACCTAAGACAATCGCCCAAAAACTAATTTTCTCAGACTATGGAGACCAAAACATGATATTTTTTTTTTTGTTTCAAAAATGATACTATTGTGTAAAACTTAAAAAAATAAAAAAAAAGCATACATATTAGGTATCACCACATCTGTAACGACAGGCTCTATAAAAATATCATATGACATAACCCCTCAGATAAACACTGTCAAAAAAATAAAATAAAAACTGTGCTAAAAAGCCATTTGTTTTGTCACCTTATGTCACTAAAAGTGCAACACCAAGCGATCAAAAAGGCCTATGCCCCCCACCATGGTGCCAATCTAACCGTCACCTCATCCCGCAAAAAATTATACCCTACATAAGACAATCGCCCAAAAAATAAAAAAACTATGGCTCTCAGACTATGGAGACACTAAAACATGTTTTCTTTTGTTTCAAAAATGATATTATTGTGTAAAACCTAAATAAATAAAAAAAGGTATACATATTAGGTATTGCCACATGCATAAGAACCTGCTCTATAAAAATACCACATAACCTAACCCCTCAGGTGATCACTGTAAAAAAAATTAGATAAAAACAGTGTCAAAAAAGCAATTTTTTTGTTACCTTACATCACAAAAAATGATACCCAATCTGAGACAGTCGCCTAAAAACTGAAAAAACTATGGCTCTCAGACTATGGAGACACTAAAACATGATTTTATTATTTTTTTCAAAAATGATATTATTGTGTAAAACCTAAATAATAAGAAAAAAGGAATATATATTAGGTATCGCTGCATCCATAAGAACCTGCTTTATAAAAATAGCACATGATCTAACCTGTCAGATGAACATTGTAAATAATAAAAAATAAAAACGGTGCCAAAACAGCTATTTTTTGGCAAATTTTCCATTTTAATCCATTTTTTCCCGTGACTAAGCAAGGGTTAACAGCCAAACAAAACTCAATATTTATTGCCCTGATTCTGTAGTTTACAGAAATGCCTCATATGGGGTCGTAAACTGCTGTATGGCCACACAGCAGGGCGCAGAAGGAAAGGAACGCCATATGGTTTTTGGAAGGCAGTTTTTGCTGGACTGGTTTTTGGACACCATGTCCCATTTGAAGCCCCCCCGATGCACCCCTAGAGTAGAAACTCCAAAAAGTGACCCCATTTAAGAAACTACACCCCTCAAGGTATTGAAAACTGATTTTACAAACTTTGTTAACCCTTTAAGTGTTCCACAAGAGTTAATGGCAATTTCAGAATTTCTATTTTTTGTTACTTTGCCTCACACAAAGTGTAATTAAAAATCATATGTACCCTAAAATAGTACCAACAAAACTGCCACCTTATCCCGTAGATTCCAAAATGTGCTTACATTTTTGGAGTTTCTACTCTAGGGGTGCATCAGGGGGCTTCAAATGGGACATGGTGTCTAAAAACCAATCCAGCAAAATCTGCCTTCCAGAAACCATATGGTGTTCCTTTCCTTCTGCGCCCTGCCGTGTGCCCGTACAGTAGTTTACGACTACATATGGGGTGTTTCTATAAACTACCGAATCAGGGCAATAAATATTCTGTTTGGCTGTTAACCCTTGCTTTGTTACTGAAAAAAATGGATTAAAATGGAAAATTTGCTGAAAAATTGAAAAATTCTGAAATTTTATCTCCATTTGCCATTAACTCTTGTGGAACACCTAAAGGGTTAACGACGTTTGTAAAATCTGTTTTGAATACCTTGAGGGGTGTAGTTTCTAAAATGGGGTCATTTTTGTGTGGTTTCTATTATGTAAGCCTCACAAAGTGACTTCAGACCTGAACTGGTCCTTAAAAAGTGGGTTTTAAGGTTTGGCGAGGTTCCGACTCCCAGCACCCCCGCCGATCAGCTCTTTGAAGAGAAAGCAGCACTCATACAAGCGGAACTTTCTTTTTAATTGTAATGTAATTACAACTAAGCCGTTACATTCACTTCAAGGGGACAACTCCTTTCTATTCACTTGAACAGGAAGGAGCCACCCCGTTGAGGTGAATGGGGCAGCTTAGTTGTAATTACCAAAATATGTAGTGGCTCACCCGTCTAAACAGTTGGACTAGGTGCTCACTTTCACGGCAACACCCACTGCCGATGAGAAAGGAGAATAAAAACAAAGTATGAAAGGGCACTCAAAGATCAGGACATTGATGGAGTTAAAAAATTCTGGATTTATTTACACTAACATACTGCAGCTAACCAATATATGGAAGTCACAATCAAATACATAAAATAAAACAGAAACAAATACTACCAGTGAATAAAAATGGAAGTCAAGGTCTTCAGAGACAGATAATTTAAAACACATATGCAAACATAAATGTTAATAAATATAAAATTAAACCCAACACATGGTTAATATGTCCAGTCCGGGTTAATGATATGGTTAATATTGTGGTTAGTGGTATAGTTAGAGTGACAGATAGTTTCTCCTCAAAAGTAGAGTTCCTTATCAGGGATCACAAGTTCCTTAACCACCTCAGCCCCCAGTGCTTAAACACCCTGAAAGACCAGGCCACTTTTTACACTTCTGACCTACACTACTTTCACCGTTTATTGCTCGGTCATGCAACTTACCACCCAAATGAATTTTACCTCCTTTTCTTCTCACTAATAGAGCTTTCATTTGGTGGTATTTCATTGCTGCTGACATTTTTACTTTTTTTGTTATTAATCGAAATTTAACGATTTTTTTGCAAAAAAATGACATTTTTCACTTTCAGGTGTAAAATTTTGCAAAAAAAACGACATCCATATAGAAATTTTGCTCTAAATTTATAGTTCTACATGTCTTTGATAAAAAAAAAATGTTTGGGTAAAAAAAAAATGGTTTGGGTAAAAGTTATAGCGTTTACAAACTATGGTACAAAAATGTGAATTTCCGCTTTTTGAAGCAGCTCTGACTTTCTGAGCACCTGTCATGTTTCCTGAGGTTCTACAATGCCCAGACAGTACAAACACCCCACAAATGACCCCATTTCTGAAAGTAGACACCCTAAGGTATTCACTGATGGGCATAGTGAGTTCATAGAACTTTTTATTTTTTGTCACAAGTTAGCGGAAAATGATGATTTTTTTTTTTTTTTTTTTTTTTCTTACAAAGTCTCATATTCCACTAACTTGTGACAAAAAATAAAAAGTTCTATGAACTCACTATGCCCATCAGCGAATACCTTGGGGTCTCTTCTTTCCAAAATGGGGTCACTTGTGGGGTAGTTATACTGCCCTGGCATTCTAGGGGCCCAAATGTGTGGTAAGGAGTTTGAAATCAAATTCTGTAAAAATTGACCTGTGAAATCCGAAAGGTGCTCTTTGGAATATGGGCCCCTTTGCCCACCTAGGCTGCAAAAAAGTGTCACACATCTGGTATCTCCGTACTCAGGAGAAGGTGGGGAATGTGTTTTGGGGTGTCATTTTATATATACCCATGCTGGGTGAGAGAAATATCTTGGCAAAAGACAACTTTTCCCATTTTTTTATACAAAGTTGGCATTTGACCAAGATATTTATCTCACCCAGCATGGGTATATGTAAAAAGACACCCCAAAACACATTCCTCAACTTCTCCTGAGTACGGAGATACCAGATGTGTGACACTTTTTTGCAGCCTAGGTGGGCAAAGGGGCCCATATTCCAAAGAGCACCTTTCGGATTTCACAGGTCAATTTTTACAGAATTTGATTTCAAACTCCTTACCACACATTTGGGCCCCTAGAATGCCAGGGCAGTATAACTACCCCACAAGTGACCCCATTTTGGAAAGAAGAGACCCCAAGGTATTCGCTGATGGGCATAGTGAGTTCATGGAAGTTTTTATTTTTTGTCACAAGTTAGTGGAATATGAGACTTTGTATGAAAAAAAAAAAAAAAAAAAAAATCATCATTTTCCACTAACTTGTGACAAAAAATAAAAAATTCTAGGAACTAACCATGCCCCTCACGGAATACCTTGGGGTGTCTTCTTTCCAAAATGGGGTCACTTGTGGGGTAGTTATACTGCCCTGGCATTCTAGGGGCCCAAATGTGTGGTAAGGAGTTTGAAATCAAATTCAGTAAAAAATGACCTGTGAAATCCGAAAGGTGCTCTTTGGAATGTGGGCCCCTTTGCCCACCTAGGCTGCAAAAAAGTGTCACACATCTGGTATCTCCGTACTCAGGAGAAGTTGAGGAATGTGTTTTGGGGTGTCTTTTTACATATACCCATGCTGGGTGAGATAAATATCTTGGTCAAATGCCAACTTTGTATAAAAAAATGGGAAAAGTTGTCTTTTGCCAAGATATTTCTCTCACCCAGCATGGGTATATATAAAATGACACCCCAAAACACATTCCCCACCTTCTCCTGAGTACGGAGATACCAGATGTGTGACACTTTTTTGCAGCCTAGGTGGGCAAAGGGGCCCATATTCCAAAGAGCACCTTTCGGATTTCACAGGTCAATTTTTACAGAATTTGATTTCAAACTCCTTACCACACATTTGGGCCCCTAGAATGCCAGGGCAGTATAACTACCCCACAAGTGACCCCATTTTGGAAAGAAGAGACCCCAAGGTATTCGCTGATGGGCATAGTGAGTTCATGGAAGTTTTTATTTTTTGTCACAAGTTAGTGGAATATGAGACTTTGTATGAAAAAAAAAAAAAAAAAAAAATCATCATTTTCCACTAACTTGTGACAAAAAATAAAAAATTCTAGGAACTCGCCATGCCCCTCACGGAATACCTTGGGGTGTCTTCTTTCCAAAATGGGGTCACTTGTGGGGTAGTTATACTGCCCTGGCATTCTAGGGGCCCAAATGTGTGGTAAGGAGTTTGAAATCAAATTCTGTAAAAATTGACCTGTGAAATCCGAAAGGTGCTCTTTGGAATATGGGCCCCTTTGCCCACCTAGGCTGCAAAAAAGTGTCACACATCTGGTATCTCCGTACTCAGGAGAAGGTGGGGAATATGTTTTGGGGTGTCATTTTATATATACCCATGCTGGGTGAGAGAAATATCTTGGCAAAAGACAACTTTTCCCATTTTTTTATACAAAGTTGGCATTTGACCAAGATATTTATCTCACCCAGCATGGGTATATGTAAAAAGACACCCCAAAACACATTCCTCAACTTCTCCTGAGTACGGAGATACCAGATGTGTGACACTTTTTTGCAGCCTAGGTGGGCAAAGGGGCCCACATTCCAAAGAGCACCTTTCGGATTTCACAGGTCATTTTTTACTGAATTTGATTTCAAACTCCTTACCACACATTTGGGCCCCTAGAATGCCAGGGCAGTATAACTACCCCACAAGTGACCCCATTTTGGAAAGAAGAGACCCCAAGGTATTCGCTGATGGGCATAGTGAGTTCATGGAAGTTTTTATTTTTTGTCACAAGTTAGTGGAATATGAGACTTTGTATGAAAAAAAAAAAAAAAAAAAAAAATCATCATTTTCCACTAACTTGTGACTAAAAATTAAAAATTCTAGGAACTTGCCATGCCCCTCACGGAATACCTTGGGGTGTCTTCTTTCCAAAATGGGGTCACTTGTGGGGTAGTTATACTGCCCTGGCATTTTACAGGGGCCCTAATGTGTGGTAAGTAGGTAAATGACCTGTGAAATCCGAAAGGTGCTCTTTGGAATGTGGGCCCCTTTGCCCACCTAGGCTGCAAAAAAGTGTCACACATCTGGTATCTCCGTACTCAGGAGAAGGTGGGGAATGTGTTTTGGGGTGTCATTTTACATATACCCATGCTGGGTGAGAGAAATATCTTGGCAAAGACAACTTTTCCCATTTTTTTTATACAAAGTTTGCATTTGACCAAGATATTTATCTCACCCAGCATGGGTATATGTAAAAAGACACCCCAAAACACATTCCTCAACTTCTCCTGAGTACGGAGATACCAGATGTGTGACACTTTTTTGCAGCCTAGGTGGGCAAAGGGGCCCAAATTCCTTTTAGCAGGGCATTTTTAGACATTTGGATACCAGACTTCTTCTCACGCTTTGGGGCCCCTAAAATGCCAGGGCAGTATAAATACCCCACATGTGACCCCATTTTGGAAAGAAGACACCCCAAGGTATTCAATGAGGGGCATGGCGAGTTCATTGAAAAAAAAAAATTTTGGCACAAGTTAGCGGAAATTGATTTTTTTGATTTTGTTCTCACAAAGTCTCCCTTTCCGCTAACTTGGGACAAAAATTTCAATCTTTCATGGACTCAATATGCCCCTCAGCGAATACCTTGGGGTGTCTTCTTTCCAAAATGGTGTTATTTGTGGGGTGTTTGTACTGCCCTGGCATTTGAGGGTCTCCGCAATCATTACATGTATGCCCAGCATTAGGAGTTTCTGCTATTCTCCTTATATTGAGCATACGGGTAATGAGATTTTTTTTTTCCGTTCAGCCTCTGGGCTGAAAGAAAAAAATGAACGGCACAGATTTCTTCATTCGCATCGATCAATGTGGATGAAAAAATCTCGGCCAAAAAAAGAAAAAAGGAGGGGAAAGGCGTCTGCCAGGACATAGGAGCTCCGCCCAACATCCATACCCACTTCAGCTCGTATGCCCTGGCAAACCAGATTTCTCCATTCACATCAATCGATGTGGATGAATAAATCATTGCCGGGATTTTTTTTTTTATATATACAAAGTGTTTGCCAAAGTATATGAACACCGCCACCTCCTCAGCTCATATGCCTTGGCAAACATATCTTTTACTGCAGAGGAGAAATCTTGTCTTGCAGCGCCGCATACACCGACTTGCGTGTAATCTGACAGCAGCGCAATGCTTCTGTCCGAATGCACATCAGTGCTGCAGCTGGTCGATCGGATGGTCCACCTGGAAGGTAAAAAAAACAAAACAAAAAAGAAAAAACCAGGCCGCAAAGCAATAACTTTATTAACTTTAGAACAGAACATATTAACTTTTTTAAACTTTTTTAACTTTTTTACTTACCGGTAATTTTTTTTTTGTTTTGTTTTTTTTACCTTTATAGAACAAACCTCTCCTTCCCCATGGGACAATGTGCAAAGCGCAAATCGCCCAAAGATGTGGCGAAGTACGTTATGCACTTTATCCCAGGTGAAAGGAGAGGTTTGCAGCAGCTGTGAGAGAAAGGGCCCTAATAGCCCTGTGTGCCTGTCCTGGTGAGATGTGATCCCTATGCTAGGTGTACCTGTGTGTGGTACTTCCGGAAACACTCTCCTAAGCATAGGGCAGGGTGGTCCGGACAGTCAGGACAGAAATAGCGGGTGTCACGCCTTATTCCACTCCTGCTACAGACACGACATTTTTTTCGGGGTGGCGGTTGGGTTGAGGTACCAGCAACGACACTGGGGAAATGTCGCTCGTGTAGACGGCTAACTACACTGGTGGATGGGGCCACGGAACCTCCTGGGTAAAGGAGGTTCTCGATGATCTCTTCCTGGAATTTGAGGAAGGATCGTGTTCTCCCAGCCTTACTGTAGAGAACAAAACTATTGTAGAGCGCCAATTGAATTAAATATACAGACACCTTCTTATACCAGCGTCTGGTTCTGCGGGAAACTAAATAGGGAGCCAACATCTGGTCATTGAAGTCCACCCCTCCCATGAGCGCATTATAGTCGTGGACTGAGAGGGGCTTTTCAATGACACGGGTTGCCCTTTGAATTTGTATTGTCGTGTCTGCGTGAATGGAGGAGAGCATGTAAACGTCACGCTTGTCTCTCCATTTCACCGCGAGCAGTTCTTCGTTACACAAGGCAGCCCTCTCCCCCCTTGCAAGACGGGTGGTTACAAGCCGTTGGGGGAAGCCCACGCGACTAGTTCGCGCGGTGCCACAGGCGCAAATCCGTTCTAGAAACAAATGCCTAAAGAGGGCCACACTTGTGTAAAAATTGTCCACATAAAGATGGTACCCCTTGCCGAATAAGGGTGACACCAAGTCCCAGACTGTCTTCCCACTGCTCCCCAGGTAGTCAGGGCAACCGACCGGCTCCAGGGTCTGATCTTTTCCCTCATAGATCCGAAATTTGTGGGTATAGCCTGTGGCCCTTTCACAGAGCTTATACAATTTGACCCCATACCGGGCACGCTTGCTTGGGATGTACTGTTTGAAGCCAAGGCGCCCGGTAAAATGTATTAGGGACTCGTCTACGCAGATGTTTTGCTCAGGGGTATACAAATCTGCAAATTTCTGGTTGAAATGGTCTATGAGGGGCCGAATTTTGTGGAGCCGGTCAAAAGCTGGGTGGCCTCTGGGACGGGAGGTGGTGTTGTCGCTAAAGTGCAGGAAACGCAGGATGGCCTCAAATCGTGTCCTGGACATAGCAGCAGAGAACATGGGCATGTGATGAATTGGGTGCGTTGACCAATATGACCGCAATTCATGCTTTTTTGTCAGGCCCATGTTGAGGAGAAGGCCCAGAAAAATTTTAAGTTCGGAAACTTGGACTGGTTTCCACCGGAAAGGCTGGGCATAAAAGCTTCCCGGGTTTGCGGTTATAAATTGTGTGGCATATTGGTTGGTCTCTGCCACGACTAAGTCCAAGAGCTCCGCAGTCAAGAACAGCTCAAAAAATCCCAGGGCCGTACTGATCTGAGCCGTCTCAACCCGAACTCCAGACTGGGCGGTGAAAGGGGGAACTACTGGTGCGGCTGAAGTTGGTGACTGCCAATCAGGGTTTGCCAGCACCTCAGGGATTCTAGGGGCTCTACGGGCCTGTCTGTGCGGTGGCTGCGACGGGGTAACTAGTGCACGTGCCACCGTACCAGCTTCAACTGCCCTTCTGGTGCTCGCTACTTCACCATGTTGTACGGCAGTGCTGGTACTAGGTCCAGGAAGGGCTGCGCTGCTGGTGTATGCCTCACCACGTGATCCGGCAGCGACAGCCCCACTCTGCTGCTCTTGAAGCGGATCCTGCATAACCTGTGGTCTAGCGACACGGGGCCGGGTACGCCTGGTGCTGCCAGGGACCTCAACCTCCTCGTCCGAACTTTGGGTCAGAGAGCCACTGCTTTCTACAGGTTCATATTCTGACCCGCTAGATTCATCAGATGAGGGTTCCCACTCCTCATCCGACTGGGTCAGAATCCTGTAGGCCTCTTCAGAAGAATACCCCCTGTTTGACATTTGGACTACTAAATTTAGGGGTATTCCCTGAGACTACCCAAGAAAAAAAGCAAGCCTGTCTTACAAAGGGGAGGCTAGCGAAGTACCGGAGGCCGCTGCGGTTGATAAAAAATATCAAAACTGATTTTTTTATCGCCGCAGAGCGTGTAAAGTGAATGTGCAGTGATCAAAAAAAAAAAATTTTTTGTCACTGCGGTGGGGCGGGCGTGGGTGAACGCACGTGTGGGCGACCGATCAGGCCTGATCGGGCAAACACTGCGTTTTGGGTGGAGGGCGAACTAAAGTGACACTAATAATATTATAGATCTGACCGTGATCAGTTTTGATCACTTACAGATACTATAAAAGTACAAATGCTGATTAGCGATACGCTAAACAGCGAATAAAAGTGACTGCGGTGCGGTGGGGTGGGCGCTAACTGACGCTAACTACCTAACCAAGGGGCCTAAACTATCCCTAAAACCTAACAGCCAATACTAGTGAAAAAAAAAAGTGTCAGTTTACACTGATCACTTTTTGTCTTTCACTAAGTGATTGACAGGGGGCGATCAAGGGGTTAATTTGGATGATGGGGGTGATGGATGGTGATCAGGGGCTAAGGGCAGTGTTTGGTGTGTACTCACAGTGATGTCTGCTTCTCTGCTGGATCCAACCGACGAAAAGGACCAGCAGAGAAGCAGAGAAGCCATATAACAGATCATATTTACTAATATGATCTGTTATCTGGCTTGTGATTCGATTTTTTAAAAATCAGCAACCTGCCAGCGACGATCATTGGCTGGCAGGTTGCTGATGAAATACTCCTCTAACTTTTGCCGGCCCGCGATGCGCATGCGCGGGCCGGCTGTGACCGAAATCTCGCGTCTCGCGAGATGACGCGCCGGCGCGTCCAGGAGGAATGAATCAACCACCTCCAGGACGCGTCTGTGCGTACAGCGGTCCGGAGGTGGTTAAATCAATGTCACAATTGAGATAATAAACAGTTCCCCAAAAGATAAGGTACAAAATAAAAGTTCCTCATCAAGGATATCAAATTCCTTATATAGGTATGGATCAGATGCACATGTGAATATAGATTACATGCACGTACCTAATGTCCTCCTGGACTTATTGGGAAAATGTCCATGTATGCATAAAGGAACGTAAAAGTGGCTACTTATATAAAAACACAACCGATGCTGCAGTAATATCAATTGGGTATGCGGCTTAAACTACGTTACCCCCTCTTTGGGTTCCCGTCTCGGCTGAAGGCAGTAATGCGATGTGGAAGCAGAATGCACTGCACTGTAAAAGCTGGAGGTCTTGGTTGCGCTATAGAAGCCGGGAATATTGGCGTCTCACGTGATGTGTTACAAGGCGTCCCACGTGATCGGACAGTCCGATGTAAATTAAAGTTAGTGCGGGAATATCCTGCTGAATTTCAGGAGGCAAGAGGAAATGTCCAGGTCAGCAGCTTCTTGGACACTATGTCCCAATACTCATGACACTGCTTTTTCTTAATACCAAACGCGTTTTGGAGTATCGACCTCCTTCTTCAGTGGTTAGCAGTGATTTGAGCCTTCTAACCTTTTATAGGCTGGGTCATCATTAAAGAGAGGCAGAGATATATTGGAATGTTCTGTGTTTTAGAAAAAGTGATCTGGATCCTCATATGAAACAGATAGGAAAATCAGACCTGACCTTCTTCATGTGTCTTTGGTCAAACTATCTATGAATAAATGGTAAAGCTTTATGGCTTAAGGTTTTTCCTGATGAAATACCACTTTTTAAGGAAAAACACATCTGCGTTTCCTATGAAAAACACCCTATATGTGACTCTATCTGCTATATTGTGTATAAAAATCCCAGTAACTGAGCAGATTGTGAAATACTCAGACTCAGCCTAGGGCGCCATTTAGCAGGGGGCGCCCGTTGCGGTGTAAAAAAAAATAAAAAATTGGTTATATAAGTTCGGCCGGCGGCGCCCCTCATGCTGCGCCTCCTGAATCTCCGGCGGGGCCGGAGATTCAAATTAGAGCGGCAAGCGCTCAGGACTCCGTCCTGAGCGCTGGCCGCTCTAATTTGAATCTCCGGCCGCCGGCTCATTGCTGCGCAGCCTGCGCCTGCTGTATGTCAGCTCTGTGCTTTTGTTAATGTAGCGTGGCCGAGCTCTGTTCGGTCCGCGGTAGGAGCTTTTGTTTCCTGTACCCGGCCGGACTGACAGGAAGTGCTCACTTAGTGAGCACATCCTGTCAGTCCGGCCGGGTACAGGAAACAAATGCTCCTGTACCGCGGACCGAAGAGAGCTCAGCCACGCTACATTAGAGGTGTGTGTGGGGGGGGACTAATGAGATTGACAAGGGGGGGGGGGATAATGACATTGACAAGGGAGGGGGGGGAATAATGACTGACAAGGGAGGGGGGGGAATAATGACATTGACAAGGGAGGGGGGGAATAATGACATTGACAAGGGAGGAGGGGGAATAATGACATTGACAAGGGAGGGGGGGAATAATGATATTGACAAGGGAGGGGGAGGAATAATGACATTGACAAGGGAGGGGGGGGGAATAATGACATTGACAAGGGAGGGGGGAATAATGAGAGTGACAAGGGAGGGGGGGAATAATGAGAGTGACAAGGGAGGGGGGAATAATGAGAGTGACAAGGGAGAGGGGGGGGGGGGTGGAATAATGAGAGTGACAAGGGAGGGGGGTGCCGGGGTGGAATAATGAGAGTGACAAGGGAGGGGGGGTGTCGGGGTGGAATAATGACAGTGACAAGGGAGGGGGGTGCCGGGGTGGAATAATGAGAGTGACAAGGGAGGGGGTGCCGGGGTGGAATAATGAGAGTGACAAGGGAGTGGGGTGCCGGGGTGGAATAATGAGAGTGACAAGGGAGGGGGGGTGTCGGGGTGGAATAATGACAGTGACAAGGGAGGGGGGTGCCGGGGTGGAATAATGAGAGTGACAAGGGAGGGGGGTGGAATAATGAGAGTGACAAGGGAGGGGGGTGGAATAATGAGAGTGACAAGGGAGGGGGGGTATAATGAGAGTGACAAGGGAGGGGGGGAATAATGAGATTGACAAGGGAGGGGGGGTATAATTAGATTGACAAGGGAGGGGGGGAATAATGAGATTGACAAGGGAGGGGGGGGGAATAATGAGATTGACAAGGGAGGGGGGGGAATAATGAGAGTGAGGGGGGAGGGGGGAATAATGAGAGTGACAAGGGAGGGGGGTGCCGGGGTGAAATAATGAGAGTGACAAGGGAGGGAGTGGGGGAGAAGAGAGTGACAAGGGAGTCCCCAGAGCCAGACCAAGAGCCAGACTGCAGCCAGAGACCAGATCATCTTATTGTCCTGGTGGTAAGTAGACAATGCAATATGTTTATTATGTAATTGTTTAGTTATTAATACTACATTGGAAACTAATTTACCTCACATTTAGGGTCCATTCACACATCCATGTGTGTTTTGCGAATCCACGGATCCGCAAAACACGGACAGCAGCAATGTGCGTTCCGCATTTTGCGGACCGCACATTGCCGGCACTAACAGAATATGCCTATTCTTGTCCGCTATTGCAGACAAGAATAGGACATTTTCTATTTTTTTCAGGATCGGAATTGCGGATCCAGGTCCACAGACCGGATCGGGGCCACACGTTGTGCGCCCCATAGAAATGTGTGGGTCCGCAATTCCGTTCCACAAAAAGAGACGGCTACAAGAAGCTGTAGTGCCGGCAATGTGCGGTCCGCAAAGTGCGGAACGCACATTGCCGCTGTCCGTGTTTTGTGGATCCGCAAAACACACACGGATGTGTGAATGGACCCTAAATGTGAGGTAAATTAGTTTCCAATGTAGTATTAATAACTAAACAATTACTTAATAAACATATTGCATTGTCTACTTACCACCAGGACAATAAGATGATCTGGTCTCTGGCTCTTGGTCTGGCTCTGCGGACTCCCTTGTCACTCTCTCCCCCCTCCCTTGTCACTCTCTTCCCCCCCTCCCTTGTCACTCTCATTATTCCCCCCCCTCCCCCTTGTCACTCTCATTATTTCCACCCCCCCTCCCCCTTGTCACTCATTATTTCCACCCCCCTTGTCACTCATTATTTCCACCCCCCCTCCCCCCTTGTCACTCATTATTTCCACCCCCCCTCCCCCCTTGTCACTCATTATTTCCACCCCCCCTCCCCCTTGTCACTCATTATTTCCACCCCCCCTCCCCCCTTGTCACTCATTATTTCCACCCCCCTCCCCCCTGT